>NC_066582.1:400873871-401487525 GCF_024323335.1 Lathyrus oleraceus
TCTTTAAATATTTTCCTCTTCCATATTTTGAATTAAAATCATTTTTTGGATTAATTTTGATATTTTTTCATGAATTAAATGATTTTTGACTTGTTTTAAATATTTTTAAAATACTTCTGACTTTCTAAAAATTATGAAATTTTTTGTCTAAGGTCCTTTGACCTTGTTTGAACTAGGATTATTCCTTGCCATTTATTTGGTGTTTTGAAGGGATTTGAAGTTTTGTCCATTTTAAAATGCATTTTAATTGATTTTTAATTGAATAATTGCTTAAAAATTATGTTGAGCCATTTTTATGATCTTGTGATGTTTGACTTTCTGTTTGGCCTTAATCATGGTTGATTTGACTTTTGTTTGACCAATACTATTGGATTTAGAGGATTGATGAAATGTACATTTCATCTCCCAAAATGAATGGATAGTATTGATCAGATGAAATTCCTCTTGTGATCAATTTGGGTTTCTATTTCCCCTTCCCTCTTCATCTTCATCCCTATTCTTCCCCAATCCATCATTGACCAATGAGATCTCTTCATGTCTAATGCTAGTTGATTCAGCAATGACCTTGTGTCAGATGAATCAACATGAGCCAGACTGAGATAGGTTCTCCTCCCCCCCCCCCCATTTCTTTTAGTGTGTGGTATATTTTAGGAGTTTGGTTCTTTATACCAAATCTATAACATGCATTAACACCTATATTTGTATTGTCCGGCCTCAGATAGTTGTGACTTCTACATAAGTCCAATTACGATTGCTTAACATAGAGCTAAGTTTGATCAAGAAGGCATAGCATTCTAGTAAGTGAGATTGTAAGTCTCCTATTCTTCATGGTATTGTGTGAAGACTTGACCTTTTTTCCTTTCATGAGAGCTAGTGGCATACTTGTTAAATTATCCAAGTTGGAGTCATTCTCATGGATGATGTCTCGGTTCAAGGATTCATACTTGTGAATGAATGGTTGAGTGTTCTCCAAAGAATGACTTAATCAATTAAAACTCTTCACTAACATTTGACTAACTCTTTATTAATGTTGCTTTACTTTCAAGTCATTTACTTAATACAATTTAAATTCCATTACCTTTATCATTCATCTGTCGTTTACATTTCATGCAACTTGTTTATGTTTCATCAGTTTTCACTTTGCTCACTTGAGCCATGTCTTGTGATTGTATATATTGTTTATTTGTTTTGATTTTTTTGTGGTCTTAGGACCTTAAAACACTTAATAACAACAAAAACCCTAAAAAATATGTTGGTGGACTGTTGGACTTTATCTTAACTTTTGGACTTAGGATAGGCAACCTCCCTATGCTTTAAGGACTTGGCCAATGCCACTATCTGAGACTAAGTTATCCTTGCATGTACCTTTCATCTTATGCAAGAGCCTTGATTGACTTTCACTCGGTTATCACTTTGACTTTGTGCTTACTTGTTATACTATTATTATTGTTGATGTCTGATGTTTGTTCCAAGTTAACCAAGGGATATTTTCATCTGATACATTGGAAGAAATTGAAGACTGCTAGCTATTGGATTGCTTGCTTGGATATTCTGTCTATCTTTATTTGATGTCATGGCCTTCATATAATTTCTTGGATATTGCTTATGCTTGTTTCTTGCTAAAGTCCAAAGGAAAATGGGTTTCTATATGACACTCTTGTCTGTTGGATTGCATCCCATTGGTCAGATCTTTTCAACTCTCAACTTTTAATTTTTGTCTAGGATAGTCCCTCCATCTCCTCCCACTTCTTAAATTTCAAAATCTTTCCCTTTTTTCAAAGACTTTATTTGTTTATGCTTTCTAACTTAGACATGTTTTAATGATTAGAAACTTTGGCCTTATGCCGATGAATTTTAAAATCTTTTCTTAATCAAATTTGTAGATGAATTTAACCATATTGACTTTAATTTCAAAAAGACAAAAAAACTAACAACCCCGTTCAAGACTTTGGCCTTTTGTGCCTTCTTATTAAACTTTTGATTAAAATCAATTCACCAACTTTCTTTGAAATTTTTCCATGAACTACGAGGTTTTGTCAAACACAAAAATATAATTAATGAATTCTTTTCTCATCCCTTCATTCTTTTTTTTATCAAAACATCATTTAGACCAAATCACTTGCACACAAAAAAGGGCTCCCTAGGAGTACCTAGGACACTTTGGGTGTTAACACCTTCCCCCTGTGTAACCAACCCCCTTACATGTAATCTCTGATAATTTATTATTTTTGATTTGAAAACTTCTTATCTTTGGGTTTTGTTCGTACTTTTGTCTGTTTCCTTTTAAAACAATAAAAGCGCGGTGGCGACTTTGGTTTTATTGACTTCAAGTTTATCTGTAGCTTGATGGTCGTGAATTTACCACTATAGTACCTTGTAGTGGATCTTCTATCAATAATTGAACCTGCATAATCTGCATCAGTATAGGCCTCAAGGGTTGTATCTCCATTTATTTTGAACAAAATTCTTCTTCTTGGAATTCCCTTGAGATACTGAAGGACTCTATGAACTTCTTGTAAATGGCTTTATTTAGGATAGTGCATGCACTGACTAACCATACTTACAACATATGCAATATTGGGTCTAGTGTGGGACAAGTAAATTAATCTCTCATCTAGATGTTGATACATTTCTTTATCTACTACAACATCTTCTTTTGTATTATCTAGTTTAAGATTTGGATTCATAAAAATGCTCACAGGTTTACAAGTTATTTTTCCTGTCTCTTTGAGTAAATTTGTAATAAACTTTTGTTGAGATATAAAAATGCCTTTTTGGGAATGTGTCACCTCAATTCCCAAGAAGTACTTCAGCTTTCCAAGAGTTTTTATTTCAAACTCCTTAGGCAAACAATGACTCAAGATTTGTTGCTCCTTTCAATCATTTCTTGTCATTATAATGTCATCTACATATACTAACAGAACTATTACACCCTTTATGGCGAGTGTTTGATGAACAAGGTGTGATCCCCTTGACTTTTCTTGTACCCTAAATATGTCATAACCTTAGTGAATCTTCCTAACCATGCTCGAATTGATTGTTTTAGTCCATATAACGCCTTTTTCAACCTGCAAATTATATTGTCATACAAATTTTTTTCATACCCCGGTGGTACCTGCATATAAATATCCTCTTCAAGTTCCCCATGTAAGAAGGCATTCTTCATATCAAATTATTGTAATCCACAACCATAATTGGCAGCAAGTGACAAAATTACTCTCATTGTATTCATCTTCGCAACAGGGCAAATGTATTTAAATAGTCAACTCCATATGTTTGTGTAAACCCTTTGGCAACCAACCTGGCTTTATATCTTTTGATTGATACATCAGCCTTATATTTTGCAGTTTACACCCATTTGCATCCAATTGGCCTCTTTCCTTCTAGTAAAGTCACTAACTCCCAAGTTCCATTCTTCTCCAATGCGTCCATCTCGATATTCATGGATTGCTTTCATTTTTCATCAGACAATGCCTCAGAAACATTAGTAGGTATAGGAGTAGCGTTTAGGTTTGTATGGAAGGATCTATGGGTATGTGAATATTTTGAAAAGAAAGATAGTTTGAAAGGGGATATAAAGGTTGTCTGGTGCACTTTCTGGTACCTTTTCTAATAGCAATTAGAAGTTATAGGTCATCATCTGTAGTTGGGGTCATCATTTTTTCTTGTAATTCAGAAGAATTAATTACCTCATTTGGAGGAGTCGAGTCAGACTCTTGAACTTGTGTCGATTTAGGAATGGCCTTTAGCTTTCTCAAGTAAACCAGATTCTTTCCATATCTTACATCCACTTCAGGTCCAAGTTCAGCTACTGGTGTATTTGATTAATTTGACTCAACTCCTACTTCTTCAGCCTCAGATGGCTCTGGAACAAGTGTGTTTAACTCAAGACCAGAAAGATTGGGCCTATTTGACTCGAAACTGGAAGAATCTAGTGGATTTGACTCGAGATCAGAGAGATTGGGTATGTTTAAATCATGACCAGAATGAGAGAGGTTGAGTGAATTTGAGTCATGACCTAAATGACCAGATGCGTTTGACTTAGTACTGGACAGATTTAGTGTATTTGACTCAAGACCAGAAAGATCGAGACTTTCAAGCTTATCTTCCTTAAAATTCTTCCCCTGAAGATAAGGTTGAGTAAAGTACGGTTCCTCCTCATGAAAGGTAACATCACGCGGCTCAAAAAAAGTTTAGATAGAGGATGGAAACACTTATATCCCTTTTGAGTAGAGGAATACCCGATAAAAACATATCTTAGGGCTTTAGGGTCGAGTTTTTTTTGTCTTGACTATGCATATATGGACAAATGACACACACCCAAAGATTCTAGGTTTAAGATTACTACTTACTAACAAATTTGGATTGAAGGAAAAAGTAACATCCATAGGGCTCTTGAACCATAATACTCTAGAAGGTAATCGATTAATAAGATACGTGCTAGTGAGAACGGCCTCCCCCATAAATATTTTGGAATGCTTTGATAAAACAATAGTGTTCGGATTTGGGCTAATAGATGCCCATTTTTTCTTTCTACAATTCCATTTTGTTGTGATGAAACAACAAGAAGACTCATAGACAATTCCCTCTTTTTGAACGAAAGAAGTAAGAACATGATTGAAGTACTCTTTTTCATTATCATATAGAAGCCTTTTGATGTTTACTCCAAATTGATTTTTAATCATGTAGAAAAACTTTGGGAAAACAGTGTTGATGTCAGACTTGTTTTGGAGTAAAAACATCCAAGTAACTCGGGTACAATCGTCTATAAAAGTAACAAACCACCTAGCACCTGTTACATTTAGATTAGTAGAGGGGCCTCAAACATATGAATTAATAAGATAGAAGGGGGAAATACTTCTTTTGTTGTTTAATGAAAAAGGTAAACACTTATGTTTAGCAACCTCCCACACATCACAATGCAGACTTTTAACATCTACCTTATTGAATAAAGATAGAAACAAAACTGTAATGACTTCAAAAGAAGGATGACTTAATCTACAATGAAAAAGAAAGATTTTTTCCTTTTTAGAGAGTTCTGACTCTGATATAAGTGAGTGGGACAGGTGGACTTTTGTACACTAGCCAGATTCTTCAAGATTGTGAAGGTCATTCCTTTCTCTAGCACGTCCAATCGTCTTTCTTAACTCCTTAACCTCAAATATACAACAATCATTATGAAAAGCCACACTACAGGATAAATCGTTTGTAAGTTTTGTATGGAGACTAGGTTCATAGATAGTTTTAGAACATGGGGGAACCCCTTTTAGGGTTATAGAATGATTTGTTTGGATATCACCAATGTCAGCTACAATTACAAGAGTACCATCTCAAGTAGAAGTTTTTTTATTATTGGAACAAGGGGAATATGTGGAGAATTGTTTCGAAGAGAGTGTCATATGGTATGTGACTCCTGAATTTAATATCAAAAATAAGAAAGAAGGTGTTTTTGAGACATGAAATCCAAATGAGAGTGGAAGCTTACCAGAATACGCCACAATGCAACTACATGATGACTTTTCCATAATATTGGTCATAAAGGAAACATAAGCAACCACCAAATATTCATGTATAAGATATCAAAGAAAACAAGATTCGATAAAAAAAAACAATCCAGAAAATGTAGGGACGTCGTCTGGTACTGTGTAGATGGCTGCTGAAAAATGTACAGAGTTATACTGACGGTGGCAGAAAACTATACGAATGGCTTCTGGAAAGTGTAAAGACAACGGATGGACAGACAACTACTGGAAGAAGTATGAAATTGTGCAAATGGAGGCTAGGAAAAAAACAGTGTTTAATTGAAAAAACTTGACATGAAGTGTTTCCCAGATAAGATCTAAGGGTTCTGACAGCATAAAAATGTCCAGTCAAATCCTAAATAATGATTAGGGGAAGTACAGTCCCCTAGATTAGGAGCTCTGATACCATTTGAAATAAATAAAATAAAGAAATTTTTTGAATGTGCTTAAGTGACTAAAAACACTCAGCAACTATAATATTTATACACACTATATAATTAATTACATATTATGTTTAAAAGGAAAAATAAATGATAGTCCAATTTCCTAAATGCATAAATCTAAATATATGTGAACCTAAGACTTAAATGCATTATGATTTTAGTGAAAAACATACCATGTATTTTTTCTATTTCCAACATGTGGCTATATTTTGTTTTAAATTTTAATGTCATTGTCATGTGTTTTTCTCATATACCATTCTCTAATCATGCAACAATTTAGCATCCACATATTCCTTATGTATACATTTCATACATTAAGATATTGCTGCATATTGTGACTGGTTTATGCATTCATGTTGGATTGACATCTCCATATTGGATTCATGATTAAAAGGCTAAAATATAACATAGTTAGTTAGCTAAAATATAAAATAACAATACATTGATGCATATTGGATTGACATATCCATGGTTTCATGCTTAAAATACATTTATTTTAGAGTTGTAAACAAGAATTTTTTTTTTAAATAATCAATTTTTTAAAAAAAATTCCAAAAAAAACCCATAATTTCAAAAAAATTACATATATGGGCAATTTTTGCCCTAATATGTGCATGGGCGCCACCCTATATGGCGCCTACCCTTAAATTTAGGGCAAGTCGCCACTAGGAGTAGCGCCTACTCCTATTTCCATTTTTTTTTTAATTTTTGTTTTTTTTTTAATTTTTTTTAATATGTTTTTAATTATTTTTTTAATTTTTTTAAATCTTTTTTAACTTATTTTAAATTTATTAATTTATATTAATACATATATATATAAATAATATTATTTACAAGATATATATATATATATATATATATATATATATATATATATATATTAATTTATATATATATAAATTTGATTTATGACTAAATAATATTATTTATAAATTATTAAATTATATTAATTTATATACATGTAAATAAATAATATTTTGTATATATTTGTAAAATACACAAGATATATATATAAATATATATTAATATATATATATATATATATATATATATATATATATATATATATATATATATATATATATATATATATATATATATATATATATATATATTAATTTATATTAATAAACACAATATATTTATATTAAAATAATACACAAGACAAATATTATAAAGTATAGTTAGAATGCATTATTAATTTGGGATTTATCACATATTATGCGGTCCCTGGTACGATCCGCACGGGGGAGGTCTAACTACTCGTCTAGACGACTCACGTGGTGGTGGTGCTTCCCTATTCCCACCCCTAGTCCTAACGCGTCCCCTTGCCGTTTGCCGTTGTGGTTGGGTCGAAGTCCCTTCAATGCTATAGGAAAGGCGGGTGCCCTCTGCGCCCTCAAAGCTTTGTCTCGGTGGGACAAACTGACTCCTGTTGGGTGCGCCCTTGAAATGTGGCCTTTGGTAGTTGAGGGTTGAATCGGGTTGGCTAAAGAACAATGTCTATTGTGGTGTGTAGTAGTCTTGTTGGTAGGGTCCATTTCTCAAGCTCACAATTGCGTCAACACAAACATGGCACAGGATCATCGCAAACTTAACCATGATATGATCTGCCATTCCATAATACCTCTTGTTGAAGCTGACCCGTCACTCAAGGTCAAAACTATTATCTCCCATTGTGTTGCTGTTTTCAAATATACACCGTCGTACAGAAAGGCTTGGTTAGCAAAAACCAAGGCAATTGAACTGGTATACGGTAATTGGGAGGAATCATACAAACAACTTCCGCGCTACCTGGCTGCACTACATTTGTATTCACCTGGGACGGTTTCTATAATGGAGACCTTGCCGGCACAATCCCCTGACGGAACTCGTCTAGAAGGTAATGGAATATTCCATAGACTTTTCTGGGCATTCCGTCCCTGCATCATCGGTTTCACATTCTGCAAGCCGCTTATTCAAGTCGATGGAACTTGGCTGTATGGGAAATACAAAGGATCGTTACTGATGGCGGTCGCACAAGATGGAAATTCTAATATTTTCCCAATAGCCTTTGCATTGGTAGAAGGAGAAACGGCTGCTACTTGGAGTTTCTTCCTTAAGAATCTCCGAACGCACGTGACTCCACAAGCTGACATCTGTGTGATTTCTGACAGGCACGCTTCTATAGACAGTGCATACAATAATCCAGCAAATGGTTGGCATGACCCCCCGTCTACGCATGTCTACTGTATCAGGCATATTGCTCAAAATTTTGTGCGGGAGTTCAAAGATAATTTCTTGAAGCAAAATTTGATAAACGCTGGGTATGCATTAAACCAACCTGGATTCCAATACTACCGCCGGGAAATAGTGTTGGCAAATTCTGATGCAGGGAGGTGGATCGATAATATTGACAGAGCAAAGTGGACTAGGTCATACGACGATGGGGTGAGGTGGGGGCACATGACAACAAATCTTGTGGAATCAAAGAACGGCGTCTTTAAGGGCATACGTAACCTCCCGGTAACCGCTTTGGTGAGTGCGACCTATTTTCGGATGGCAACGTTGTTCGTAACAAGAGGCAAGCGCTGGCATGAAGTGTTACAGACGAGTCAAGTATATAGTGATGTCTGCATGAAGTTTATGAGGCAGGAATCTGCCAAAGCCAGCAGCCATCGGGTTACGGAATTCGACCGCCATGGCCACACTTTTAGTGTCAAGGAAACAATTGACCACAACCAGGGGATGTCCAGACAAGAGTATAGGGTCCTAATACCAGACTGTTGGTGCGACTGTGGTCAATTTCAGGCCTATCGTATGCCTTGTTCCCATGTCATTGCAGCGTGTTCACACAGCCACTTCGATGCATTGTCGCTAGTGTCTCCCATCTACAAAGTTGCAACATTGCTAAATATATACGACAATCCCTTTCCGGTGGTAGCATTGGAGGCATATTGGCCAGAGTATGACGGGGAAATGGTTTGGCACAACGAATCGATGCGGCGGAATAAAAGTGGTCGCCCAAACAGCAGGCGCATTAGAACTGAAATGGACGTCGCAGAGAAAGTGCAGAGGAAGTGTAGCATATATCGACAACTGGGGCATAATAAGAACAAATGTCCATATCGTGGATCTAGTTCCACAACATAGTTTTCATATTCATAACTCTGTGTACCAATGCTATTTATCAATAAAGTTTACTTTTTATTCCAAATAGAAGATGACACTGGAACAACAAACACAAACATCTAACAATACAACAACAATTACTAAAACAAAAACAAATACTGGAACAAGAACAAGTACTAAAACAAGAACAAGTACTAGAACAATAACAAATACAAGAACAACAACACAAACAACCATTAAAATCTAGGAAATTACAACAGTTAACATTATGTCATCTGATCCATGCATCATTTGGATGCAATCAATGTCGCTTTCAACTTTAACCCACCAACATTCCATTTCTCCAGTTTCAAATGAGAACCTTCTTCTAAGCCTCTGAATCCTTCTGATGACTTCACCAGGTTGGTAATCTCCCTCTAACCAAGACATCAAGGACCTTTTTAGTTGGTCCAACGAACGGATGTTCCAAAATTTCATCTCCATTGGGGGTTTCACAGGCGAGAAAATAACATGCCCATCCCTTTTTAAGATTACTGGTTCAGGATCTGGCCGCCTTGATGATGTTCGCTGCCATGATGACGGTCTGAGGGATGCCATGAACTCAACTTGATAGAGAAAGTGATAGGAAATAGTGGTGAAGAAAATGCAAGGAAATAACACTTTATTTATAGGAAAAAATCTAGGTTGTACATCAATGTACTTAATCCTAATTAGTGTCGCACTTGATTAATTAGTCTTAGGGAGAATTAGGGTTTGAATTAGGTCATAACTACCAAACTCTAATTATAACCGATCAATAAACCCTAATTATAATTGATTAACTAACCCTAACATGATTAACCCTAATTCTCCCAAAAATTTGTAAATAATATTATTTTGTTATAAATTAAATTAATATATCTAAATTAATATATATATATATATATATATATATATATATATATATATATATATATATATATATCTTGTAAATAATATTATTTATATATATGTATTAATATAAATTAATATAATTTATAATAAATATAAATTAATAAATTTAAAATAAGTTAAAAAAGATATTAAAAAATTAAAAAAATAATCAAAAACATATTAAAAAAAATTTAAAAACAAAAAACAAAAAAAACAAAAAAAAATGGAAATAGGGGTAGGCGCCACTCCTGGTGGCGACTTGCCCTAAATTTAAGGGTAGGCGCCATCTAGGGTGGCGCCCATGCACATATTAGAGCAAAAATTGTCCATATATGTAATTTTTTTGAAATTATGGATTTTTATTTAAATTTTTTTAAAAAATTGATTATTTAAAAAAAATCTCTGTAAACAACATATGCAAAAAAATGAATATCAGGAAAACTTGAACTGATATTCCCTCTCAAACTGAATGTATACTCTCAAAGTGATATTCGCTCTCAAACTTTTGTTCCAATAACAGTTAGCCATGTTAAACTGGTTTAACAGGTGGTCATCAAATATATATCTCAAATGTAGTTACTCATGGAGGATTTGTTAGATAGTTATTTCAATTCTATTCACAAATTAATTTAAACTTATTTTACTAACAGATGATTAGTTGACAAGTGCTTTGGGAGACTTAATATCACATTCCAATGCTCTAAGCCTAATTTGATTTCATAAGTTACAAAAACTATGAAACAACTTGAATCACGACAAACAATCTCTAGGCTGTTCCAAACAGTTATTAAATTCAGGATATTACAGCAAAAAGTTAGGTTGAAACATCAAATTGTCTACTCCATTCTACTCTTACACGCTAGCATCATAGTTTACAAAATGGTATCCTCTTCAATCTGAGTTATAATGTGAATGCAATTTATATATCATATACTTTTCAGTCAAATTGTTTGAAACTATGTGAATATAGCTTGAACATAATATGTCTTTTACTACAATCACATAATGTGCTGAACATTTGCACTACAACAATATTTCAAAAAATTTGAAACTCTGCTGACAAAGTGTTTCATTCTATTAAAACTATTTCACTCTATTAAAAAATATCCTCCATGAGTAACTATAATAAAAGGCATACCTCTATTAGGTGCTTTTGTTCTCTAACTTATTTCTTGCCCATTCCATTGTTTTGTTTCATATCCAAGTAATATGGATCACTATTAGAACTCTGTTTTCCTGCGGAATTTCAGTGACGTTATAAAATAAAATATGATTTCCTGCGGAAAAGAGTTTAACAGCAAATTCCGCAGGTATACCTGCGGATTTTCCTGCCAATCCTGCGTTCGATTATTGTTTCCCTGCGGATTTACGGTGGGGAGAAAATTCCGCAGGAGTTTGCTGTGAATTCTCAATTTTAGAATATGTTACAGAATATTAAGGAAATCCGTAGGACAACTACCTGCAAATTTTGCTACATTAGGTTTCAGGAAACATGACAGGTGGTTGATCATAGGTAAAGCTGATAGGGATTAACTTTTCATGTTATCAACGTTTGTCTTTAGATTTATAGTGATCTTTTCCAAGAGTTTTCATAGCCAGTTCCATATTCATTACATGTGAGATTTATATTCATTGAAATTGAGAAAGAATGCTTATCCAACCTCAGTCATGTTTGTATCAAATGATTTTAAATGTAATTAAAAAAACATATTAGTAGTGATGAATGTACTTACCAAACATCTTCAAAACTTGCATGGACTAAATCTATCAAGATTGATAAAGCATAATCAGTCAATATTGTTTTTTTAAGCTATCATATACATAGTCACCGTATCAAATATTGTTTGAAAAAGTTTTTTGTTTAAAGTGGAGGCATAATTGGCATGTAAAAATTGTACAAGAGTGTTAAGAACAGTAAAAAAAAACTCACTTAAACACTCAGACACCTTAAAAATTAGATCTCATAGAAAGTTCATGTTGTGTTGTCTTTATCTTATAGTTTAAATAAATTTTACAATTACAAACATTAAAATAAGCGGCTATGTGTTTATTTGATGAGATATTATTTATTTAGAGAAAGAATATTCAGTTATCTGTGTGATGAATGAATGAGTTAATTAATACTTTCTCTCTATATCATTCACTAGCAATCATAAGTCCACATAGATTAATAGTGACCTGCATGTGATAGTAAATAGATTAATAGTTCATTCCCTCATTTTCATAGAGTAATAATAAAATAAACTTTCTGTAGAATAATCTTGAAGTAATAATAGCTATGGAGTCTCATGAAAGGACTGTTGATAGGTTAATGGGGGTGTTATTGCATGATTTTTAGGTCTGTTGATTCTTCAAGGTCAAAGACTTGCCATAATGAAAATTGTCTCGGACCGAAATCAAGGATCGAAATCGAGGCAAATGTACTCACCTGATGTCAACGTTATCGTTTTGCCCGATGTCGGCAAACACTTCTGCTCCGGTATCGATCTTTCCATTTTGAATTGCAAAATCCTAACGATGCAAGATTCGATTACTGCTCTGGAACAATGTCGTAAACCTGTGATTGCATGTATCACTACGCCAAAAACTGGAATAGACAGTGCATCTTAGAGGGCGCTTTATTACAAAAGCGCACTCTAAAGTGAAGCGAAAAAATAAGGAGCGAACAACTGGAATAGACAGCGCACTTTAGAGGGCGCTTTTGTAATAAAGCGCCCTCTAAGGTGAAGCGAAAAAATAAGGAGGAGATAGAGGGACAACAATACAGGGCGCTTTTTAGAAAGCGCCCTCTAAGGTTACCCTTAGAGGGCGCTTTTAAAAAAGCGCTCTATAAGTCCATGTGCATTTCCAGTTTATAAAGCGCTTTTGGAAAGCCTTAGAGAGCGCTTTCATAAGCGCCCTCTTAGGCCCCCTTTAGAGGGCGATTTTTTCCACAAGCGCCCTCTAAGGTCCCCTTTAGTAAACATTAAAATTATAACATACTGCGCGTTTTGTTATTTCACTCTCTGTTATTTTCGTTCTTTTTCACGTTAGGGTTCTCACTACTACGATTTTCGCTACTTCTAAGGCGTTCTCCTTCCACCTCTGTTAGATCTACGACGTTTCCTCCTTCTATTAATTCGTTGTTAGCTGTTCGATTTTGACACCATAGGTATTTTTCTAATCTTCATATTACTTGGTTTCTCTTCTGACGTTCGCTATTGTTCATTTTTGGTGTTGTTCAGGTTCGACCGAAAGGAAACTAAATTTGTAACGTTCCAAATTTATCAGACCATAATCTGAACAATATTTACATGTCATTTAGGTTCTTGCTACGATTTTAACTTTGTGGTTAGCAGACAAACCTGGTCGCCGGCTTTTACTTATTGTGAGTCTGAGCTTTTTCGATAATTTTTGCATTCACATTACTATTTGTTTGGAGGGTAATAAGAGATTAATCAAAATCTCCTATTGCAGGTTTCTTCATCTGCAATGGATTTGAGTCTTTTGGTTGTTTCAATATCATTCTACTTGAAGGTAATAATAATTTTTTTGTTTGTTATATTTTTTGAACATTTTTTTTTGTTTATTTTTATATATACATAATACATTAACTAGATATTACACATGCATTCATGCATAAATGTTCAGAAATTTGTAACACAGATTCACAGGATTATATATCAGTAAATTCTTCTTTATATTTTTGGTTTTTTATATGGATAATATATTTTATGTTGAATTTGCTCTCAGGAATATATATCACCAGATTCTGATTTATATGCGACATTGAGTCTCGTATCGGTGGCTGGAGTTGTGGTGTGTAAATACAACTTTATTACACAAATGATGGTTTCTATTGTTTGTTTCCCTAACTTCATTATTATAAACTGTCAATTTCTTTCAGGTCATGGTTATTGCATTCTCTCTGGGATTAGGAGCAATGTCATGGATTATAATGTCTGAGGTACAATTTTCTTCAATAATAATATGCATGACAACCCTATATGAACAAACCTTTGTTGTAATATAATGTGATAGTTGATGTGTTGAATATATTTTACATAATAGATTCTTCCGATTAACATCAAAGGCCTAGCTGGAAGTTTTGCAACACTTTCCAATTGGTTCTTTTCCTGGTTGGTTACATTAACAGCAAATTTGCTCTTGGATTGGAGTTCGGGAGGTTTGTGTGCATTGCCTATGTTAATTTTCTATAAATATCTATTGTTTCTAACCAGAAGCTTCCTATGTTTTTATCAGGAACCTTCACAATATATACTGCAGTGTGTGTTTTCACAGCAGGATTTGTTGCCATTTGGGTCTCCGAGACAAAGGGAAAAACTCTTGAAGAAATACAACAGTTTTTCAGATGAAGTTTCCTTTCGAGTAGCACTTCAGCTAGTGTTCACTCATGTATTCACATTCATATTTTTTTTTCTGAATCAACTCAATTCATTTTTGTGCTCTTTGGTCTTGTTAAATATGAAAAATACCAAAACAGTGTGATTTTCTAATCTAGCAGCATACTTGCATTTTTATTGTAATTGATTGATTATAAACAAATAAATGAAAGAGAGTGGTTATTATACATTTCAATTAGAGTAGCAGTGGTTTCGGTTCATGACATTTCAAATAGCAAGAGGATCATATAAACAATAAGCATATATCAGTATTTGTATTTTAATATTATAAAAGCATAAAAAGAACCTTTAGTTGCTCTTGTGAATTATAACAAGCAGTTGTATGCCATTTTCTTCTGGTTACCTCTTGTGGCTGCAACATTACCTGAAATGAGAATATGATCACAGAGACATGTGATGCATGTAAATGTTAAATAACCACCCACTTTAGATGGCGCTTTCCAAAATAAGCGCCCTCTAAACCCTTTAAATTTCCACTTTAGAGGGCGCTTTCCAGTAAAAGCGCCCTCTAAACCCTTAAAGGTTTCCACTTTAGAGGGCGCTTTCCAGTAAAAGCGCCCTCTAAACCCTTAAAAGTTTCCACTTTAGAGGGCGCTTTCTTTAAAAAGCGCCCTCTAAAGTGGCCCTTAAAGGGCTTAAAGAGCCACTTTAGAGAGCGCTTTCACCAGGAAAAAAAGCGCTGTCTTTACCTATGCCAGCGCCAGATTAGAGGGCGCTTTAAAGCGCTGTTATAGGCCAAAAAAAGCGCCCTCTTTTCCCTTATTTGGCGTAGTGTATACACGGAGGTTGCATCGGTGGTGGAATCGACATCATAAGCGCGTGTGACATAAGGGTCTATACCGAGGATGCATTTTTCTCAATGAAATAATTGGATTTGGCTTTGGAGGCTGATATGGGATCACTTCAAAGACAGTCGAGTATTACTGGTTAGGGAAACGCGATGGAGTTGGCTTTGATGACTAGAAGGTTCTCCAGTTTGGAGGCAAAAGAGTTGGGACTGGTTTCTCGAGTTTTTCATTCGTAACATAAGATGGATGAAGGCGTTAAGGAACTTTCTCAGGGTTGGTTTCTTTCTCTCTGTTTTTCATTCATTGGTGTTAATTAGATGATTCAATATTCTACCACTAAGCTAATAGCGCGTTGTTAGTGTTGAATTGTAATTCCTTGTGTCGAAGCAGGTTGCTCGACAGAGTAAGGAAGTGTCGAACCACCTAGTGTGTTGAGTTGTGTTAGTGTGTCGAAGTGTCGAAGCATGTTGCTTCACACAGGATTTCGACTTAGGCATATTTTAGTAGTGTTAGCTATTTTGGGCTTTTATAGTTTTGGGTTTTGGCTTGAGGTCCAAGTTAACCCAAATCTATAAATAGAGGGAGTAACCCTTATTTTTGTAATGAAGTGAATAGAGCATTCATAACATTGTATTCACAGTATTTTGCAGTTGCAAAGTGAATAAGAAGTTTTCCACAGTTTGTGGGCAGAGAGAAACTCTGCAGAATTTAATTATTCTTCTCCTTCATCGTTCTTTACTTTATTTATTTCTCCATTGTTCTTCTATTTTCGTTGTTATTTGTGAGTGATAACAATCTTGTTCGCCAAGATTGATTGAAATTCTCCATAGGTTTTTGGGGATTTCCAACATCTGGTATCAAGAGCTCCGATTTAATCAATTCGTGGGAAGAAAATCACCATGGCAACGAATCATCGAAACAGACATTTTCCAGCAAATCTTCTGATTCTCAAGAACAATAATTATGAGAACTGGTGCAAGCAGATAAAGGTTGTGTTCTGTTATCAAGATCTTTGGGATCTTGTGAAGGAAGGAGTAACAACACTTGCAGAAGCTGTGACAGATCAAGAAAAGGTTGCACATAAAGAATTGAAGAAGAAAGATTATAAAGCTCTCTTTATAATCCATCAAGGTATTGATGCAGATAAATTTGAAAAGGTTAGTGATGCAGAGTCAGCGAAAGAAGCATGGGAAATTCTGGAGAAATTGTTTAGGAGCGCGGAGAAGGTGAAAGAGGTGAGGTTACAAACTTACAAAAGGACGTATGAATTGCTTCAGATGGAAGACAATGAAAGCATAACTGATTTCTTCACCAAGGTTACAAAACTGGTGAATCAAATCAAGGTATGTGGAGAAGTGTTGACATCAAGATCTATTATTGGAAAGATCTTGAGGTCATTGGCTCCAAAGTTCAACCACGTGGTAGTAGCCATAGAAGAGTCGAAAGATTTGTCAAAGTTGACAAAGGAAAAGCTTCAAGGGACGCTTGAATCTCATGAACAAAGAATGTATGAAAGAGCTATAGGAAAGTCGAAGAATGATATGGCTTTGCAGGCTCAATCAGCAAAAGAAAGAAAAGACAAAGGAAGCTGGAATGGCAACAAAGACAGAGGAGGTTACAATAATTCGGCTGGTCGAAATCAGCAAGAAGGAAACTGGTCGAATCAGAGAAAACTCTGGAATCAATGCAACCAAAGAGGTGGTGTTGCAGGTAGAGGAAGAGGTGGTGGTCAAAAGCCATACAAGAGTCACATTCATTGTTACAATTGTCAAAGGTATGGTCATTATTCTAGTGATGGTCCAGAAAAGCAGAAGAATCAAGAAACTTATGCAAAGTTGGCGAAACATGAAGAATAAGAGACGTTGATGATAGTTACAACAAGAGATGAAGAGAGATTCAAGGATCGGTGGTACTTGGACTCAGGATGCCCATTACACATGTCTAGAAGAAAAGATTGGTTTGTCAACATAAAGCCCTCAATGAAGAACATGGTGAAATTTGCAAATGACAATACTCTAGCAGCTGAAGGTGTTGGTGATATTCTGATTATGAGGAAAGATGGAAAGAGGTCAATAATTTCAAATGTGTTGTACATACCAGGCATGAAGAGCAATTTGCTCAGCATAGGGCAGTTAGTCGAAAAGAACTACAAGGTGTCAATCGAAGACAAGATGATGAGAGTTCTCGACTCAAATGGAAGGTTGATCTTGAAGGCTTCAATGTCTCAGAATAGAACCTTCAAGATTGAGCTTAATGTGATGGAGCATAAGTGCCTTGCAACAGCAACCAGTAGAGATGAATGGATATGGAATTATAGACTTGTTCATCTCAATTTCAAAGACATCAGAGATTTGAAGAGAAGAAATATGATTTCAGGATTACCAGAAATCGAAATTCCAAACAAAGTGTGTGAAGAATGCGTGCAGGCAAAGCAGCATAAGAACAACTTCAATAAGGATGCAGGAAGCAAGTCGAAGGCAATTCTTGAAGTAATATACTCTGATGTATGTGGTCCTCTTCAGGTGGATTCGATTGGAGGTAACAAATACTTTGTTACATTCATAGATGATTTCAGTCGAAAACTGTGGTTTTACCTGATCCAGAAGAAAAGTGAAGTGATAGAGGTATTTGCCAAGTTTAAATCTATGGTCGAAAGACAGAGCATTTGAAAGATCAAGATTTTGAGGATTGTTGGTGGTGGAGAATATGTGTCGAAAGACTTTGACGTATTATGTGTGAAATAAGGGATTGTGCATGAGGTGGTGTCACCCTACACTCCACAGCAGAATGGAGTCGTAGAAAGGAAGAATAGAACCATTATGAATATGGTTAGAAGTATGTTAAAAGGAAAGCATATATCCAAAGAATTATGGGGGAGAAGTTGTGTTGATTGTGACATATATCTTGAACAGATGTCCGACGAAGAAGCTAGAAGGAATCACGCCAGAAGAATGTTGGTTTGGTGTCAAGCCTAGCTTGAGTCATCTGAGGGTGTTTGGATCTATAGCACATAGACATGTGCCATATCAGTTGGAAGAAAACTTGATGATAAGTCAAGTCAGATGATCCTGATAGGATATCATTCGATTGGAGGATACAAGTTGTTCGACCCAGTGAATAAGAAAGTGGTGATCAACAGGGACCTGATCATATATGAGCTTAAGGAGTGGGATTGGACTGAGAATGTCAAGAAAGATTCAGTGAGAATATTTTATGATGAACCAGCTAGTGAAGTCAAAAAAGAAGTTCCACAGGAAGAAGTCAGATGTGAAGCCTGCAAGGTTGCAAGAATGTCTGATTACATCAGATGATGTGGTTGATGAAGAAGGTAAGCTGGTACATTATGCTTTCTACGCATATGTAGAACCTGTAATGCAACTGAGCCATTGAAATATTTGAAGTGGATGAAAGCAATGAATTGAAGTCAATCGAAGTCAACAATACTTGGTCACTTGTCGAATTGCCCCAAGACAAGAAGGAAATCGATGTGAAATGGGTATACAAGGTAAAGTTGGATCCCAAAGGAGAAGTGACTCGACACAAGGCGAGACTTGTGGCGAAAGGATTTCTTCAGAAAGAAGGAATCGACTTCGATGAAGTGTTTGCACCTGTTGTTAGGATTGAAACAATCACGTTGGTTGTTGGTCTAGTTAACATAAACAAATGGCAGATGTGTCACATGGATGTGAAATGTGCATTCCTTAATGGCCCCTTAGAAGAATAGGTTTATGTTGCATAACCAACTGGGTTTGTGAAACAAGGCGAAGAAAGAAAAGTGTACAGGCTCCATAAAGCCCTGTACGGACTTAAACAAGCTCCAAGAGCTTGGAACAAGAAGATAGATGGCTTTCTAAGGGATAAGTAATTTGTGAAGTGCACAAGTGAACATGGAGTATATGTAAGAAGAAGCAAAAGTGAATTGCTTATACTATGTCTCTTTGTCGATGACTTATTGATAACAGGTAGCTGCAAGAAGGAGATCGAAGACTTCAAAGGTGATCTCAACAAGGAATTTGAAATGTCAGATCTGGGTGACATTTCATATTTCCTTGGTATTGAATTCTAAAAGAGTGGTATAGGTTTGATGATGCATCAAAGAAGGTATGCAGACGAAATACTCAAGAGATTTGAGATGCAAGATTGCAACCCAACTTTGACTCCAGCTGAGCCTAGATTACAACTGTCGAAAGATTCAGATGAAGATGATGTCAATCCAACCCAATATAGAAGACTTATTGGGTCACTTAGATACCTATGTCACACAAGTCCTGACTTAGAATATAGTGTAGATATGGTGAGTAGGTTCATGCAGAAACCAAAGGTATCACATCTAGCAGCGGCGAAGAGGATACTAAGGTATCTGAAAGGAACTCTCGAATATGGTATTTTATTTCCTGTGGATGATGAAGGAAAAGAATGCAAATTAGTGAGATATACCGACTCAAATTGGTTTAATGATGTTGAGGATCGAAAATCCACAGTTGGCTATGTGTTTATACTAGGAGGTGCATCAGTTGCTTAGAGTTTGAGAAAGGAGTCAATAGTGGCATTATCCTCATACGAAGCAGAATACATAATTGTTTCTCTTTGTGCATGTCAAGCAACATGGATGGTGAATCTGATCGAAGAGAAAACAGTGAAGAGTCATGGAGAAATTACCATGAAGATCGACAGCATGTCAGCTATCAATCTGGCGAAGAATCCGATAGCACATGGTTGAAGCAAGCACATCGAAATGATGTTCCATTATCTTCGAGAGCAGGTAGCAGGTGGGAAGATGAATGTGGAACACTGCAGAACTGAGAATCAGATTGCAGACATCATGACGAAGGGAGTGCAGGTCAAAGTGCTCAGAAGACTAAGAGATATGATGAATGTAGATAGCTTAGACACAATGAATTAGGTGGTGTGTTGAATTGTAATTCCTTGTGTCGAAGTAGGTTGCTCAACAGAGTAAGGAAGTGTCGAACCACCTAGTGTGTTGAGTTGTGTTAGTGTGTCGAAGTGTCGAAGCATGTTGCTTCATACAGGATTTCGACTTAGGCCTATTTTAGTAGTGTTAGCTATTTTGCGCTTTTATAGTTTTGGGCATTGGCTTGAAGTCCAAGTTAACATAAATCTATAAATAGAGGGAGTAATCCTTATTTTTGTAATGAAGTGAATAGAGCATTCATAACATTGTATTCACAGTATTTTGTAATTGCAAAGTGAATAAGTTTTCCACAGTTTGTGGGCAGAGAGAAACTCTGCAGAATTTAATTATTCTTCTCCTTCATCGTTCTTTACTTTCTTTCTTTCTCCATTGTTCTTCTCTTTTCGTTGTTATTGTGTGAGTGATAACAATCTTGTTCATCAAGATTGATTGAAATTCTCCATAGATTTTGGAGGATTTCCAACAAGTAGGGTCCACCAAAGGGGCCCAGCTCTACAAATTTGAATGTCATATCTTCCAAAACCTAGTTTTGTTCCGTCTGGTTTGCAACCCCTACTACAGCTTCATTTACGATATTTCTTAAATTTTGTATGTTTCGAAGAAAATTTGCTACGGATATTTCCTGCGGATTTATATGTGGATATGCCAGCTATTACCCACTAAAGTTTTAACTGTGAACCAATAGCGGGAGGAATAAATTTAGCTTAAATCCACAAAAAAGCATAGTATTTCAAATAGTGAATGCTTTGTATATATTACTTGAAAATACATTCATGATACTTGGTGTTTCCGACCAACACCCATTCAATGCCCTACAGTTTTAGTTGAAACAAATACTATCAAGGTTATTTTCCATGCATTTTAAGTTGAAACAAGTATACAACAGTTAATGTTTCTCTTTCACCACCACTCCTTGTCCAACCTATAGCAGTAAATGTAGAATTCAAACAATTGTTGCATTAACTTCGTTCCACTACTTAATGCCTCTTTCTTATATAAGGCCATCACAGTCAAACCAAAAATCCATCACCCAAAATGTTGCAGAAGGGAAAGCCAAAGAAGTTATACAAAGTTGAGTCCTTAGCTATTAACCTAATGAAAAAATTCTCTCATTCTCATTCAACATGCTTTGATGAAAACACGATACCAATGCTTGACGCTACAAATAGAACAATTAAACCATGTCGTGGCCGGTCAAAAAAGTTGGATGGTGTTTTAAATAATGTTGATTCATCTTCTTCAACAGTTAAATGGCCAGTCATCATATATTTCCCTACTGTGTGTGTACATTGCCTTAATCTAAGTGAAATGTTTATAGAATCGTAAAACTTTATCTAATTTGAATGTTTTTTTGTTAAGGATTTAATGGTAATGCATTGACAGTGTAAAATAGTTTTATACTGTCATTCAATAAGAATATATCATTTTGTGGGTGTCCATGGAAGGCTCTTGGAGTGCTAATTTGGCTCTAAACTTGAAATCAAATGATTTTATGGGTAGAGGAGTTCTACAAAACTCCAATGAAGTTAACATTGTCGACACACCTATGTAAGTTTATCACTATACTTTCATGTTTCTTGGTTGTTAAGGATGGTAATTGGATCCATTAAGCAAATATTTGTCCGATTCATTCCGTAAAAAATTCATCCAATCTATCTAATGCATCAAAAGTTACTTAATGGATTGGTTCAAATCCATTCATCTATATAAATCTATATAAATGGATGAATCCAATCCATCCAACATTTTTAAAAATCCAATAGATTATTTCTATTTTATATTTTAAATTTATTAAATCATGTTATAGTAAAATAATAAAAAACTATTTATGCAATTATTAAAGTGTAATAATTAAAATAAAATTGATATTTTTAATTTTTTAATGATGTTTTATTTTGTTATGAAAATATCAAAACAAATAATCTCTTTTTTTAGAATTTTGTTTAAGAAAAATAGATTTAAAAAAACACTTTTTGTGAAATTTAAAAAATAAAATAAAAAAATTTAAAAATAATAAATATATTTTAAAAAAAATTGAATGGATGGATATTCATCGATTAAAATATTCTTAATAGATGGATTGGATGGATTATATCTTTTAATTGATGAATTGGATTGAATTTTTTAAAGAAACTTTTAATTGATGGTTAATGGATTAATGGATTGTTTTAATCCATCAATTAATAATCTAATTCATATCTATCAAATCCATCCATTTTGTCGCCCATATTTTAAACTCATAATAGATGTATAATAATTTTAATAAAAACAAGTTAATTATAAAAGTTAATATTATATTTTATATCCCTTATCCCTTGATTATTATCCTTAATTAAATAATTAAAACCCTAAACTTATTTCAAGAAGTGATCATAACCCTAATTCCCTAATTAATTAATTAATATTCCCTAATTAAATAATATTCTCGGATTAATTATAATTTTTTTCTTTTTTATTATTTTTTATTGATTATAAATAAATAACTAATTACTAAATGATTATTGTAAATAAATTATGCTAATTTAACAAATCTAATTATCCTAGTTTTACTAATTAAATTACTAATCCCTAATTACTCTAATTAAATAATTAATCTCTTAACTATCCTAATATCCTCAAAATATCCTAACACTATCCTAATTAGTAAAAAATACAAGACATTTAATTATTTACTTGATTTTTTTTTTATTATTGAATTTTATATCTTAATAAATTATTCTCATAATAACAAAAGGACTTTTTTTTGTATTTTTCCAATATCTTTACCTTATGATAAAATAATTAACTTAAACTAATTTTTATATTTTTTAAATTTAAATAAAAGATAAGCATTTTTAAGTAAATAGTTTTGTTTGTTTTTTTTACAATTGAATTGATAAAAAGAAATTTCAATCCGGATTGTTGTATTAACATTTTTTTTATAAAATTTATTTAGATGATACCTATGAAATATTTATTATGATAGAAAAAAATGATTTTATTATACTATTTTTAATGCGGGACAATTAAGAGTGATAAAGAAGTAAACATAGAATTTTTGGTCCCCTTAAGTCCAATACCAACGCATGCCTACGTGACTACTACAAAGTACATCATGATTCGGTAAATCCTATAAATAAATATTAATAAAAATAATAAAGAAACTAGGAGAAATAGTCAAAATTGAGTTAACATGGTCAAAATTTAGTTAACATGGTCAAAATTGATAAACAATATAATATGAGTGTATATTGCAATAGAAATAACTTATCATTTTGCAGAGAAAGTGGATCTTGAATCATAAAAACTTACGAAAGAAAAAGAGAGGTTACCAACCTAGAATGCAATTACTAATTTAAGTTGATTCCTACTCATTTCTTTCCAATTTCTTTGTGTTTTTCTTCATTTTCCTTTGGTGCAAGATTCTTTCTTCCCTTTTTTGCTTAGATGAATGTTGAATATTTATGGTTTAGTTGTTCTTGCTCTTCAGTATGAAGAGCAACAACTTCATGATCTTCCTCTTTGTAACTCCTTGTACTCCTTTTGGAACCAACTAGATCATTCTATTTATTCAAAATCAAACAGCATTAGCGAGTATATAATAAAAATCTTAATAATAATACTAATAATTTCATTATGACCTAATTAGATAATATATCAATTAATGATAATTTGATTAATAAAAAAATTAATTTAACCCTAATTAATCCAAATATTAATCTATTCCTAAATAATAATAATATAACTTAATATTAATATATAAAAAAGTAAAAATAATACTAATATTAATTTATCCCCATTTAACTAATAGTGTTGTTATAATTTATTCTACCCCTGCTATTAAAATAAATAATCCCCCTAATTATTATTTTTCACTAATGTATTTTAATAAGACAAAATGTCCTAGTTACTAATGATAATATCCCTCTAGCATAATTTCCCAAATTATTATGTTCCAAGCAACATCCCTGAATTAAAACAAATCCTTAAGAGGGACTAAAAAGTCAAAATGGTCATCTTTGACTTTTTAGGTCATTGAGGTTGACCAAATGCATTATAAATGGTCTTGAGCATGTCAATGACCTAGATTCTAATTCAATAACAAGAAAGAAATAGTGGTCAAAATTTGAGGTATGACAGTTGTCCCTATTTAATCAGCTTCAAACTGAGATGATGATGATGACGAGTCTTCATCTTCTCAGGGAGGAGATGGTTAAATATAAAGAGGAACCCTAATTTTGACTGCGAGGTTAATAGACTTCAGAGTGGAGCAAGGATTGACCAATCCTTTGTGCTCTGTTGGCATCCCGCTTTGATGTATCCCTAATAATATCTCCTTGCATACGATTCCCATAATCACAAAAATCAGGCAGGACTCAGACGATCCTTCAGTCGCTGTTTGATAACCCTGGTAGAACCCCTGATGAAACTCTTAATAAAATCCCTGGAAAAACTCTTAATGAAACCCCTGATATAACTTCTGATGGAACCCCTGAAGATAAATCCCTGATGAAACCCTTTGACAAATTCCTGATGGAACCCCTTGATTAATCCCTGATTATCAGTTTCAACCCCTCCGGATGAAACTAGCATATGATTCATATGATCATATGATCATATTACTGGAATCGGGTCGGGCTTTAGTGACACCCTGATCACTCTAGATGAAACCATTTTTCTAAAAACTCTGGTGAAAACCCTTAATAAAATGTTGGTAGAACCCTTTGATGAAACTTCAGATAGAATCCCTAGATGAAACCCTTGATAAAACCATTTTGATGAAATCCCTTGATAAAACCCTGGTGGAAACTTTTGATAGAAAATCCTAGTGAAACCCTCTGATAAATCCCTGATGAAACCCCTTGATAATAATATTTTGCTGAAACTTCTTGGTAAAACCTTGATGAACCCTTGGTGGGACCCTGTGGATAATGCTCTGATGAAAACCCCTTGATTGAACCCCTTTGATAAAATCCTTTGATAAAATCCCTTGATAAAACCTATGTATACTTGATGGAATGTATCCCTCGTGTGGGATGGGTTACTAAGTTAGGGATGTGATATGTTCTCATAAAGACTCACCATGAGTGAGCTTGTTAGGGAAATCCTTTTCTTTGAAAAGACTTTGTGGATATGTTACTTATCAGGGAAGGACAATAAGCATTCCTGCTTGGGGAATTATACTGGTATAGCTGGGGATTGAGAATTCAATCGTCATCGGTATAAAAACCGATAACTCGTTATCGACAAGAAAACTGATGTAAGACCTGAAAGGACTGAAATAAATAACAACGATATAAGAATCATAAAACAAGATGACAAATAGTGTAAGAACCAAAGTGAAAAACAAACGGTGTAAGAACCGATGTGACTGGATGACAACGGTGTGAGAACCAGAAATATGACATTATCATGGAGGATAAGTTCCAAGGATACTTACTGGGGGATTATCCTTAAGTCTGACTTATTGGGATGTATATCGCAAAAAGAGATGAGGAGAATTTTAAATGGAGATCTATCACTGACTTAGTTGGGGATGGATCCAGACTCTTATGATGGGTCCTGAATCTCATCCTATGCTATGTATCTATGTAATGTATTTATGTTATGTATGCATGTTTATAGTTTGTATGGCATAATGCTCCACATTCATGGATATGCTACGCATGATACGATGCATGAATGTGATATCATGGATGATTCGTCTATGGATTATATATTCTTTCGAAGAATATGGCTTAGTTTTTTTAAGAGGGCCCTTCAGAAAGTGTCTTTCGAAGGCATGGTTTTGGAATTTTTAATGAAGATGGGCTTTGGGCCTTTTGAGATGTTGGGTAAGGTCGAGCTCTTTGATTATGAATATTGGACTTTGAGCCTTTTTGAGATGTTAGGTGAGGTTGGGCTTTTTGTAGGATGTCAGATTCATGTTGTGGGAATATGTTAGATGAACGAGATGATATGCATGATTAGATGATAGAGTGAAGCGACATGATTTATGCATAACGATGATTCATGTGATGATTTGAATGCTTTTAACTGGTGCCTCTATGGTGAGTAATGGAATGGTTAAGACTTAGAGAGGTTGCTTGTGTAACAAGGTTGTTTGTCAAAAGGTGGTAGGGTATTATGTCAACATGACTTCCCGATACTCGTTTCGAACTTGATGATTGTTGATGTATGGCAGAGCTTATACGTGCATCTTGAAAGTATTGAAAGATATTATCCCTGCAGTATCATATAGTTCCCCCAACCTGTTGGGTCTTTGAAAAAATTTGCTTCAATATGAATTTGAAGTAACTTAACCATGCACTTGAGACGACATGTCGTAGTATTAGCCTTGGAGAGATTCGTCCTTGACTAATCGATCCTTGAAATGATTTGCCCTTGATAAACTATTCTTTTGAAGCAGTCTCTTTTGATTAAGCCTTGCGGCGGTCTGCCCCAGATTATTAGAGCCTTGAAAAGTATGCCCCGGTCTAACTGACTTTCAGAGTGGTTGGATTCATTATGCTCTTGAGGTGGCATGCCCTAGTATGAGCTCTTGAAAGGTCCTCCCCTTATCATTAGGGTCATATAGGTGATTCAACATCAGGGGATCAAATCTTGGGATGTTTTGCCCCTAGTTAGTAGGATATTCAGATGATTTGCCCATGATCATTAGGATTTTCCTCTGATCAGTATAACCTCTTAGATTCTTTGCCCCTAGCATCTTGAAATAGTACGCCTTTGATCAGACCATTGTTGAAGTTTCCTTGATGCTAAGTATTGATTTGTGAGAAAAATGTTCTTTTTGAAAAGTAATTATAACGTCATGCTCATGCAAGTTTTTAAAGTCTAAATTTGTTATCAAAAACGGATATGGTGTATACATATGGTATTTGGCCATGAGGTTGGCACAAATGAAGATGTGAAAATGTAGTTAGTGATGATTTAACAAATATTCAGAGTCAGTTTAAAACAAATTTGGATGAGTATGCTTTCATAGTGAACCTAGCTTCAATTAGGACTTTTTAAGATTGTAACGTGGCCTGGTTCACGGTTTATGAAACAAAAAGATTATAAGGCTCAAAATTTGATTAAGACCCACACCTTCTCCTTGATGTTCTTCATTCCTAAATCCAACTAATTCAACAAATGCATTTAGTCTGCAAGAGAATTATGATAGATAATGATGGAAGTAAATGTAATGATTCAAGCACTGATGAGACTCTTAAGGTGGCACTCACCTACTTTCACTTACAAGCTTGTTTCTGTTTTTGCTTTTTAATCCCTATTTTTGCCTGGAACCATTCTTTTGAATTTGTGGTCCATTGGGATGCCTAACTTTTTCCTAAGTC
Source organism: Lathyrus oleraceus (assembly GCF_024323335.1). Classification (NCBI taxonomy): domain Eukaryota; kingdom Viridiplantae; phylum Streptophyta; class Magnoliopsida; order Fabales; family Fabaceae; genus Lathyrus; species Lathyrus oleraceus. The sequence goes on from NC_066582.1 coordinate 400,901,300, forward strand.
AACTTCTTTTTAGTTTTTGACTTAGCGGACTTTTTAAAAAAAAAGCAATGCCCTAACTTTTGCCTAAGTCAAATATTTTCCGATTGTTTCCTTTTTTTACTTAGCGGGCTCTTCTTGGAACAACTCATATGTGATTTTGCTTTTGATTTTGAAAGTTGCGACTTCCATGTTAGCTATTGTAAGCTTTTGTATTTTCATTGTTTCCTTGATGTTGGATGACGTATGTGAGGAAGAGGATGTGTTTGATCCTCTTATTTGTGTGATTAAATGGAATAATTCCCTTGAGATCAGAATGCATCATTAACTTAATTGAACAACTACCCTTCCCCTAGTTAAGATTAAGGGTTTTAATGAATAAAAAAATAACACCGACTTCAGGATCGAGGGGGTTGAATATGGATTAACTTCTTATTTATCCAGTGTTTGGGAAGTGAAATAATGTCTTACATCGTTAGCAAGGTCTTACTATTAAAATCATAGTAAGCAAATTCAGTTATTTTATTTACATAATTCTCTTCCTAAGTTTGTTAATGGTAAAGAGGTGGAAAATCTTTGATTTTTTTTATGATTGCATAAGAAAGAGTGAAAACGAATGGATCGATTCAAAAAATGTGCATGCTCGTTTTACTAAAATTACTTTTCAAAAAGTACAACTTTTAAATACAAACAACCCTTAGCAAAAAAGAAATTACAACTGGAAATGATAAAGTTTATTGATCCTAGGGACAAGCTTCATTGTTGATCCAACCGACTTTAGGAGACACTTCTTGAAGTTCTTGCACTTGTAAAGATAAAAGGGTGACCGTTAACCAATATGACTCCTCCTTTGAAAGTCAACTACAAGTCTTGTGCTTTGTACTTATAGATTTTAGGATCTGGACCAGGGGTAAGATCAAGTGATTGCAACTTCACTAGGGCGCCTCCGAGTAAGTCATGAGACATTAGTATAGGATCCAGTTTCATTCCATACTTTCTTTGTTGTGATTGATGATGCGCATGAGGCTGTTGCTAAAGTAGATACTGTTGCGGACTTTGTTACGGAGGTCGTCATCCATGGTTGTATTTGAGGCTCTAGGTAGGTTGTGGTTGGCATGGGAAAGGGTTACATTCTCTCTTCGATGGTACTTGCCTTTCTTGAGTCCCTTTATAGTTTCTTGAGACATCCTTAGAGTTTGTTCATGAGTATCACAAATTTTTCTAGCTAGATAGTTTGAGGAATGTCGAAAGCGGAAAGGCTATGTAAATGTATGTGTATGTATGCAAACGCATGAAAATGCTTGGGTATGTAAAAATATTTGTCCTTTGTTTTTTAGGTATGCTAATTTTTTTTCATGGAGATGTAATGCAATGCGGGGTTAGGATAAAGATAAACCTAAAGAAACCTAAACGAGTTTAGGGATAGTAACAAACAGAAGGAACCCTCTATTGGTTTAGGATAATGATTGATATAGAACCCACATATGGGTTTAAGGAAAATGTCGAATATAAGGACACATTATTTAAGAAGGCTCCTTATAGATAGGGATAATGGTCGGCAAGGGAAATCCAAATGGGTTTAGGGATAGGGTGATATGCAAGCATGACCTAGTTAAGGGTATACTTCTTATGATAGGCCAACTATAGGTTAAGACTACCAAATCCCCTCACTTGCAGGATATAAAGTTTTGATAAGACGATAGCCCCAGATTCACAGATTAGAACCTTGTTTTACCATTAGAATGAGCAAGTATCCCTATGGTAATCCTTCGGGACAAGTCTTATCTAGGCGGGACCTTAGTAACGACCCTTGCAGGTTGGTAACATAAGGTCACCCTGAGTTAAAGGTGTTCTAGAAGAGGTTCATAGAGTCATGGATCAAATTCAAAGTTTCATCATGAAGAAGTGCTAGCCAACTCATGATAAACCCTTTGAATTGATCTACTATATGTGGAATCGTCATCAAAGACCCCATGGGATGGGAACCCCATTGGTCAAGATAGGACAACCCCTTACTTAAACTTATTACTTTTCTCTCAAGCCTGGATTTTGGCTTCACACATGGAAATTGTCCCAACCAATCATGATATATGAATAATAATATAATATTGAAATATGAAATAAAAATACAATAAATGAATAATAAAAATAGATAGATAAATAATCACAAAGAAAACAAAATGAAACAAGCAAACAAGAAAACCCATAAAAACCCTAAAACTAAGGGATATGATGGACTCTCTTTTGGGAAAGTATAAGAACTCCCCAATAGAGTCGTCAGCTGTCGCAGTTGGAAAAATGACAGAGTCGCCACCATCTTTTATTCGTTCCTAAGGAACATAGAAATAATGAGAAAACCTAATAACTAAGGGTGAGATTCTAGATTTGGGAGTCAGTTAAGTAAGGGGAATGTGTTATACACCCCTTACCTCCATTGTACTCAATGGAATCCTCCTCTAATTCTAGGGTTAGTGTGTGCTTGAGATGTTTGCTTATCATCTATTTATTATTTAATTATTTATTTATTTACAAAAATATTTTATTATTTTAATAAGGGAAAATATAAAAAATGTTTTTGATTATTATACCCGCTAGAGTCTTACAACTATATGCTTACGTACCCTCAAATTTATTGAAGTATCAGATCCCCGTAAATCGTCTCAAAAATGTTGGTTGATTTGTTGTTTTTATCCCTTAAAAATTTCTCACGTATCGGGGACGGAGAAATACTTAATTTTAAAAAAATGTCTCAATGCTCAAGAGCAGAAGACTTACGACTTGAGGTGTGTTAGACTTATTTTATCTCATTTGATTGATTGAAAAAATATAATAATTTATTTATTTATCAAAATAAATTAATAATGATATTATATATTTATTTAATAAAAATATTAAAAGGTTAATTATATAAACTCAAGTATTATATTACTTATCCCTGAAATCCTAAAATTTCTTTAAAGATGTATCCCATGATTATCCCCATTATTGATTACAAAAAAAATTATTTATTTATGAAAATAAATATTATATATTTATATGACATATCCCTTATCCTGATTTCTATCCCTAGTTTATATCCCTTGATTTATCCCTTGTTTTTATCCCTTAAAATCCTAGAATTTTATCCCATATTTATCCTGAATTCTTTATCCCAAATTTCTATCCCATAATTATCCCAAAAAATCTCAATTAATTAACCATAATTTTTCATTATATTAATTTTTAATCAATTAAACATTTTTCCTTAATTATTTAAATAATAAAAAATAAACAAATCAAACTATAAAAATAATAAAATATCAAAATATTAAAAACCCTAATTACACTAATCCAATGTTAATTAATTTAATAAACAAACCTTAATAATTAATTAAATAAAACTATAAATTAATTAACTAAAATAAATAAAAAACAAGGGAGAAAGAATTTGATTTGAAAATGCCTCAATACACAAGGGCAGAGGGCTTGAAGTTTAGGTGTGTGAAGTTGATTTTAATTATTTTTTTAATTTGAAAAAAATAATAATTAGCTTGATTTAGAACACATAATAAATGTATAATTATTTTAATAAAATAAGTTAATTATAAAGGTTAATATTATATTTCATATCTTTTATCCCTTAATTACTATCCCTAATTAGATAATCAAAATCCTAAATTTATCCCAATAAGTGATCCAACTATCCCAAAATTATTTCAAAAGTTAATCTTAATTCTCTAATTAATTAATATTTCCTAATTAATTATATTTTTTATTCCTTTTTTAATTATTTTTATTTGTTGATTATAAATAGATAACTAATTACTAAATGATTATTATAAATAAAATTATGCTAATTTAACAAACCTAATTATCCTATTTATACTAATTAAATTACTAATCTCTAATTACCCTAATTAAATCATTAATCTCCTAACTATCCTAATATCCTCAAAGTATCCTAACATTATCCTAATTAGTAATAAAATGCAAGATATTTTTACTTAATTTTGGTGTTTTTTACTTATTATTGGGTTTCATATATTAATAAATTATCCTCATAATAATAAAAGAACTTATTGTTTTTATACTTTTCCAATATCTTTACCTTATGATAAAATAATTAACTTAAACTAGTTTTTATATTTTTTAAATTTAAATAAAATATAAGTATTTTTTTTTAGTAAATAGTTTTTTTTATAATTGAATTGATAAAAAGGAATTTCAACATGGATTGTTGTATTAATAATTTTTTTAGAAAATTTATTTAGATGATACTCATAAAATATTTATTATGATAGAAAAAAAAATTATTATACTATTTAATATGGGACAATTAAGAGTGATAAAGAAGTAAACATAGAAGAACTCTTGGTCCCCTTAAGTCCAATACCAACACATGCCTATGTAACTTCGACAAAGTACATCATAATTCGATAAATCCTATAAATAAATATTGAGTTAACATGGTAAAAATTGAGAAACAATATAATAGGAGTATATATTACAACAGAAACAACTTATCATTTTGTAGAGGAATTGGATCTTGAATAATAAAAACTTATAAAAGGAAAAGAGGGGTTACCAACCTATAATGCAGTGGCCAATTTAAGTTGCTTTCTACTCCCTTTCTTTCTTTTTCCTTTGTGTTTTTCTCTCTTTTTCTTTGGTGCAAGATTCTTTCTTCCTTTTTTGCTTGGATGAGTTTTGAAGGTTTATGGTTTAGTGGTTGTTGTTCTTCAGAGTGAAGAGTAATAATTTTAGGATAGTAAGTTAGTAATTGTGGATGAGAAAAATATGAGAAAATGAGTTCTATTTATAGGTAAAATTAGGTTAAAAAATTAAATAAGATTGTTTATTATTAGAATGATTTAATTTTATCTTATTTTCTCTATTTCTTAAAGCACAAGCCAATGAATCTGGATGGATTCATGGCTGGGTGAATATAGATAAAAAATATTTTAAATAAATGAAAATAAACAAATAACCTAATAATAATAATAAAATATTTTGATTTTTTTTTGAGATTTTATTCATAAAATTATGACTTTAATGAGAAAAATAATACTTTAAAATATCCTTTAAATAAAAATATGAAAATTAATAATTAAATAATAAAAAATATTATTTTTGATTTTTTTATGATTGAAAAATAAAATACAAAATTTAGAACTAAAGAAAAACAAATAAAAGGAAAAAGATACTAAAAATGAGAAAGATGTGATTCAAACTCATGACCTTCCTCTTTGTAATTCATTATATTCCTTTTAGAACCAACTAAACTATTACATTTATTCAAAATAAAAATGCACTAACGAGTATATAATAATAATCTTAATAATAATACCAATAACCCTATTATAACCCTAATTATATAATATATCAATTAATGATAATTTGATTAATAAAAAAATTTAATTTAACCTTAATTAATCTCAATATTAATTTATTCCTAAATAAAAATAATATAACTTAATATTAATATGTAAAAAATAAATAAAAAATACTAATATTAATCTATCCTCATTTAACTAATAACGTTATTATAATCTATTATATCTTTGCTATTAAAACAAATAATCCTCCTAATTATTATTTTTTACTAATGTGTTTTAATAAGACAAAGTGTCCTAGTTACTAATGGTAATATCCCTCTAGCATAACTCCCCAAATTATTATGTTCCAAGCAACATCCCTGAATTAAAATAAATCCTAAGGGACTAAAAAGTCAAAATGATTCTCCTTTGAGTTTTTAGGTCATTGGGGTTGACCATATCTTATAAAGGGTCATGAGTATTTCAATGACCTAGATTCTAAATTAATAACAAGAAAGAAATAAAGGTCAAATTTTGGGATACGACACATGTGATTGTAAGTATGGTGGTTTCCACAACGGGCGTGTGACCGTTGTTATAAGTAAGGTAGTGTGATACCTATTACAATGTTATATTAAACAACCGTTGTGATATATATTAAGGTCATGAGTTTGAAATCTAGCCGACACAATAATTTATTTGGAAATAATTAACATTTCACCACACTTACAGAATATAAATGTTGTGAAAAATACCATGAGTTTATTATAAAATATGTAGATTTCTTATTTTTCCTTACATCTCACTAAATATATACAATCATAAAACTTGATGTAGAAGATAATAATTTGAAAAATTAAATTGTTCTTGAAAAACAACTTAAACGAACCACTGTTTTTCAAATTGCATTCATACCGTAATCCATCTCTTGCTTCTTAACACATAGTATTAGATTCAATACCCCAAATTCTTCAAAGCAAAGGTTTCTTCCTAGTTTATTTTGCAAAACATCAATATATTGACTAACTCGGGATCATCACCATCGCTATCATCATTATTACTTTAATTAATGATGAAGATTATTATGATGACATCGATGAAGATGATCCAATTTCTCAACACATTTGATGTTCTATAATATAAATTAATAGAGAACGAATTGTTGCTTTGAAGAATTTGGGGCAATAAACAAAGTTGTACGTGTTAAAGAGTGATATAGATGAATGAATTACGAGATGAACACAATTTGAGAACCATGTTTGATCTAAGTTGCATTTCAAATATAACTTAATTTTTCGATTATTATTTTCTAAATCACTTTAAATGAATGCATGTTCAATAAAGGGTGAGTGAAACAAACAATCTACATACATTATAATAAACTCAAAAACAACATATACATCAACAAAACGATAATAGTATACCTTTTATTAAAAAGACTCGTGGAATGATCTGAAGTTGATCTACTTTGTGTTGTCATGAAGAAAAAGTGCAAGGCAGATGAAGCTTCTAAAATTAATTCATACTTCTTGTACTATTTATCCATAGCAAAACAAAATATTTATGAACCACACTTATAATATGAGTTAACCTGTTTTGAAAACATAAACTAGCATTAATATTATAGACAAGCAACAACAAAGCATTAGAGAAGTAAATCATGTCACAACAAAAAGTTGCATGTTAACATAAATAAGCAGTACACTATAACATAACAAGCAACAACAACCACAACATAACTATCATTAACATTGTAACAAAACAACCAACAACAACCAACAGTACATTGTTAACCCAAAAAGGAAGTAAATCATACTACAACAAAAAGAAACATGTTAACAACAACTACCCACAATAAATCAAAAACTTGTCAACAACAACAGTAATATGTTCCCTAACAGATTCAACTTCCTTAGCTTTGTTCAACCATAACTCCACCATATCAATAACCTCTTTTGTAACATGAATCTTGTGGATAAGTTTGTTGCTCCCACTATTCATGATGAGAGAAGGATCTGAAATCGGAAACTACAATAACAAAAACATACAACAACATAAAAAAAACATAAACCCTCGAACAAGGAAAAAGAAGAATACCTTTATGTATGAAGCGAGAGCAAATAAGGAAGAAGAGATAAAATATGTGCTAGAGTTTTGTTGTGATAGATATGGCGATATTGTCAAGAAGCGATAGCTAATTCGCTTATATTATAAATAAGTAAACAATTTCACCACAGTTGTTTTAAAAAATCATGATGAAATATATATTATAATTCTAAGGACAACATCAATTGTAACGAAAAAGTAGAAAATTGTTAGAGTTGGGATTCGAACTCTGTCACTCCATAAATGTATAATCATGGTTTATTAGTTTGATCGTGGTGCAATGTATTTTCGTAAATATAAATTAAAAAAGAGTGTCCATAATTGAGGTATTACCACAGTTAACATACATACCTTGTAGTTTAGTATGACGGAAGGTCTATTTTATAGTAATGATTCCTGCAGATATATTACTATCATTCTCCATATTTAATATCAGTCATTCCAGCAGACATGTTATTAATAACATAAATTATAGTTTTTATCGGTGATTCATGTTAGAAATGTTAGGGATTATGTTACATGTGTTAATAATATAAATTGTATTCTTTATGTTGTGGAAACGGTAATGTGGAACTCCCATTGTTTAAAGAACCTCTTGAAGTTCAAAAGATCTCCTTTTTGATCAAGAATCCTCTTCTAGCAGAAAATTTCAACAACAAATCAGAGTTTATAATATGGTGTTTGCCTTCACATCACTAGGTGCAAAGTTGGAATACAAGTATAACAATGGTAGTGGACCACCAATAATACGCATTCAAGTTCAATCTTGTCATCGAATTGGTAGTTTATTTTCCCGAGAAGGACAACCGTCGAAATTTGCCCAACTCTACATATTTGACACCGAAAATGATGAAGTTAAAAATTGCATGCAAGGTCTTAATTACGTAATGATAGTGCACAATTTAATTTAACAAACAAAGTTACCCTTTATTTATAGTTTAATTCCTTATTGCCATGATTTTTAGGAACACAAAAAATACTGATCCATTGATTGTTCAAAAGTTGTATGATATATTATATGAGAATAACGCACATGCAAAATCCTTTCAAATGGAAACATAGTGAATCAATGAAGGTAATATTCACAACTTGAAGTTAAGGCTACTATCTTATAGAAGCACTGATGAAAGGGTATACAATTAATCAATTATTTCAAAGGTTGCTGCTTTAATAGTGGGTGACGTTGAACTATTGAGAAAAGAGATATTATAATACAAACAAAAGGTGGACAACTATAAAGAATATATGAGTTTCATGCATGTTACTTGGCTTACCAATATCAATTGATTTTCCCTTATGATAAAGATGGTTATCGATCTAATGTTGCACACAGAGATTTGGAATTTTTTTTATGACAAAAAGAGAAATAGACTTACGGTTCGAGAGTGAATTTATTTTTGAATTCAAAGTAGATCTCATGAGGCAAATACTTTATTATCGTCTTGGTGTGAATAAATAACCAAATTCGGTGTTCAATGTCATATAATCACATACTCCCTCTATTTCACAGTAGGTATCTTCTTTGAGATTTTCACACGTTTTAAGATAATAATTTAATTGTGTTGATTTCAATAATAAAATAAGTATCATTTACTAAAATAATCTTATTAATATTGGTACTAGAGTAGTTGCATGACTTAAAATATAATAAATAAGGGCAAGTTAGTGAAAATAAATAATAAATATCACATTGGTATTCTAAAAGGATAAATAATCATGAGACAAAAAAATAGGAAAAAAGACACTTATTGTGAGACGAAGGGAGTAAATGTTATGAATGTGATCGTTTCCATTTTTCAGCATTACATGTTTACCTGTTCACAATTTAATCTGTGATGAAAGGCAATATGATCTAATTGCTCAAGAAAATCTATACCAAAGACTAGCCAGCTCACTTACAAGTGAGAAATCAAAATTTCATATTATAACAAAATTGTTTATGATTTCATTATTGTCTGCTATTACTAAATTATTTTGATCCAATTTTTATTTAGATGAGAATAGGGACATATTTAATGACATTATGCAAGTTGTTCACCAATAAGGAGGTGTGTTTTTCCTATATGGATATGAGGGATCGGGTAAAATATTCATGGGGGAACACTATTTCTGCTGCAATTCGTTCAAATAGGAAAATTATTCTAATAGTCGTGTCCAGCAGAATTGCAAGTTTATTGTTATCAGTAGGTAGAACAACTCATTCTAAATTTAAGATTCCAGTCCCAACTATTGAAACATCCATTTGCAATATAGAAAAAGAATCTGAACTTGTTGAGCTCTTGAAGTTAACAAGTTATAATCATTTGGGATGAAGCTCATATGACACATAAGTTTTGCTTTGAGGCACTCAACAAAAGTTTAAAAGATATTATGAGTGAAAACAAAAGGCATCAAAGAAAATATTTGGAGGAAAAATGGTTGTTTTTCGTGGTGATTTCAGACAAACTATACTAAGAGGTGGTAGAGATGATATAATTTATTTTACTATAAATACTTCATATATATATATATATATATATATATATATATATATATATATATATATATATATATATATATATATATATATATATATATATATATATATATATGAGATCATTGAGAATTCCTCAAACTTACAAAGAATATGTGCTTACAAAGTGGTTCAACATCATCATCAAGTGATGAAATAAAAAAAAATCAAATTGGATGCTCAAAATTGGTGATGGAAATATTTTAGAGTCAAATGACAATTATATTGATATTACTAATTCAAGTGAGTTTTTAATATCTGATTTTAATGATCCAATTGAAGTCATTGTTAAAAGCACTTATCCTGATTTGGTTAAAAATTACAAAGACTCTAGTTTTCTTCAAATTAGAGAAATTTTGACTTCCACAATTGAGGTTGTATATGATATCAATGACTATGTTATCAAACTTATATCAGATACTTTATGTTTATTACATATAATACTTACATAACAATTTTACTACAAATCGTTTAAACTTATACTTAACATGTTATGATTTTTCTATAGGAGATGAGATGAAAATAAATTTCTTAATTGTAACTCAATTTCTTAATTCGTTAGGAAAATAATTATATGAACAATTGTGTTGTATTTCAAGAACAACTTACATTGATTATGATTTTGAAGCATACTGCAACTCATCATTCATCTCACGTTGTTTTATGGTTAAAACCCCTCCAATGTTTCAAGTTTTTTATTCAACACTTCCTTTTCTACTAATTCATTCTTGAAAGCATAAAATTTGATGTTTTATAAAATGAAAAAATATGGAAGAAAGTTGAACGAAAACTAGAAGTATTGGAGAGATTTTAACAATAAAACAACGCGAGATGAATGATGAATTACAGAATGCTAGAAAATCATTAGTCATCGTAAGATAAGTTTCAGATACAACATAATTTTGCATATGATTATTTCCAAAATCAATTTACTAGATTATATGCTCAAAAAGGGGTTAGTGAAACAAACAATCGATATTAGATATAATAAACTCAACTAGACGAAACAAGATGAAAACTGCACAAAGAATCACAAAAAACATAATCTCAATATCAATATCAACAACAAAAACAACAAGAAAACAACAACAACAACATCAAACACAATATCAAGAATAACAACGTCAATAAACAACAACAATATCAATAACAATAACGTCAATAAACAACCTCTAGGGTTTAGGGTCTCAAAAACAAGAACATCAACATCGACAAAAACAACAACATAAACAACAACAAAAACTCTAGGCTTTTAGATCTTAACAACACCTCCACCACCACCACCACCACAACAACAAAAACAATAACAACAATAACAACAACAACAATAACAATATGACAACAATATTAGTAGTAATGTTTGACATATCAGATCTATGAAGAGGAAGTAAAAGGAAATGATTTGGATCTCTGAAGAAGATACGAGCACACTAAACACACAACATCTCCATATTAAAGAGTTGTATGTTTATGACTCTTGTTGTTTAGGGCTCTTTGTTAGGGTTCTGTTTGTGTTGTTTAGACAAATGAAACTGAATGTTACAAGCTAAAACTATATATATCAGAGAAACATATTCACCTCAGTTGGAAAGAAAATCGAGGTGAAAAGTAGTTTACTTTTAATTTAAAATAAAATATTCAAGCATATTCACCTCGGTTGGAAAGAAAACTGAGGTAAAAAGTAGCTTACTTTTAAATTAAAAATAAAATATTCAAGAATGCGTCACTTTTAATGAGATAAAAACATAAACTGAGGCTGATTGGATTCGAAGCATGTATACTGAATATGTTTATCCCCAGTTTTCAAAATAATCGACGAAATATATTGTATATTTTAAATTTTAAAAAAAACATGGTGCATCCAGGAATTATACCACGGTTTTTCAATACGTGAGGTGAAATCATCGTCATAAAATGTATTATAAGTAAAAACTGACGCCACATTATGCAATATTATATAAAAATACGACTCTATCTTCTTTTCTATTTTAGTTTTTTTTATTTAATACAACTATTTTCTAGTCCCTTAATTTAATTTAAAGTTTCACTTAGATCTCTTATCTAATAAATGTTACGTTTTAGTCCCTCAAAAACTATTATGTTAGTCAACTTAATCAATTATGTTAACATTTAACTTTAAATGTCTTAGGTGAGACAATATTCTTGAGTATCCACCGTACACTATTTTATTTTATTTTAATCATTTGATAATTTTTAACGAATTTCACACCTTTGAATATTCACGGTCATTTATTTATAACAAGGCATTATCAATCCCTAATACTTTTTTATCTATCTTCATCTTTTTTCTCTTCTTCATCTTCATCTTCATTACTATCTTCATTAATTTTCATTCTAATCCCAGAAAAATTTAAAAAAAAATAAAAATCTAAAATCCAATGATATCAATTCTTAGATATAAATGAATGGTTGAGATTAAATTAAATATTTTTCTATGAGATTAATTACTATACACTGTCAGTGTAAAAAGTTTTACACCGTCGATTCATCACCATCATCCGTTTGTATTACTTTATAGATTTTTAAAATAAAAGTCAAACTTGTTTTAATATTCGACGTCTATGATTAACTGACGGTGTAAAATCCTTTTACACTGTCAGTGTATTTCAATTATACTCTTTTTCTATTATCGTACACTCATTCATCTTCATCTGTATTGTATCTTTATTTTACACACTCATCAATTTATTTTTTTGAATAATTGATAACTATGTTCTTCCCTATTCAAATACTAACAACACATAAATTAAAAAGTTGAAACCCTTTACCATTGCAAATCACTAAACTTTATTATTTCTAAATATTATTTATATAAACAAGTCTTCCCTAAATAAAGTTTAAAGGGAAAACCTACACATGAAAACTTAAACAACATTGGAAAAGAGTTTTGGTGATGATTCTATATAATAAATATTCAAATTCTTTTTTTTTTAATCCAACAAGAGTTTTAGAGTTTTATTTATTTATTTTTAAAATTTGGATAAAAGTTAATGAAGATGGAGATGAATATGAAGATGAAGATGAGAAAGATGTTTGAAGATAGATAAAAAAAATATTAAATATTAATGATGTACCGTTATAATTAATATATTCTCAAAATTTAAAGATGTAAAATTCATAAAGAAAAGTTAGATGGTTAAAAAAAAAAGTCTATGATAAACACTCAAGAAAATTTTGTCTCACATAAAAATTTTAAATTTTAAAATTAAACTAAACTGACTAACAAAATAATTTTTAAAAACTTAAATATATTATTAAATAAAAAACAAAAATATTTAAATTAGATTAAGGAATTGTGAGAAAAATTAAACCTTGTGTTTTTTTTCCTTTTCATATTCCAATCTTCAAAATACTTTAAAATTCTTATATAAAGATACATTAAATAAAGATACATGTGATTCTTTTATCAAATTCAGCTCCAAAAAACAGTATTTTGATAATCTCATACCCATATATTCAATATATTTGTTTTGGAATATATTTTATTGATTTTCAAAATCTCCAAAATATTTTAAAATTCTTAAATAATAATACATTTAATTTTTTTTTCTCATTAAAATTATTCAAACCTAACTCGTATGTATACTTATTAGTATACCTATTAGAAAGGCCCTTCTAAAATGATAATATATATATATATATATATATATATATATATATATATATATATATATATATATATATATATATATATATATATATATATATATATATATATATATATATATATATATATATATATATATATATATATATTTATTTATTTATTTATTTACTTATTTATTTATTTTTATTTTTATTTTTTTAAGGTCCCTTTATTTTGGATTTTTATTAAAAATTACTTTTAGAATGTAATAAAATTTATTAAAAAAAAGAGTAATAAAAATATAAATAGCAAAAATTTATAGTTTAGTGATTGATTGTGTGGTGTGTGGTATAAGAGGGGGTGCCAACTCTTGCATGAGTCAATACCCATTTTCTTGGGCCATATTATTAACAAAAAGCCCATAAAAATTATCATTATTAATTATTTAATAATATATGAACTACGATGTAACAGCATATGAAACTGAAACCCTAGTCGTAACCGTGTTCGTTCTTCACTCTCTCTATAGCGGCTAAAGCTTTTGAGATTACCAAACAATAATCACCATTAGCCATGGCTTCTTCAAGGACAGTGAAGGACGTTTCGCCTCACGAATTCGTCAAGGCTTATTCTGCTCACCTCAAACGATCCGGCAAGGTTTGGTTTTTGATTTTTAATCTTTTTCTGTTTAACATTTTGGTAAATTTTGACATTTTCTGTGTCCTGTGAAATGGGTTATTGTTTTTTTATGCTTTTGATTTTTCATGAGCCTTTGGGTTGGGGTTTTAGGGTTTTCATGATTTTGTTACTAACTAGTTTGAGTTTGAGTCATGTGGGTGTTACACTAACAATTATTTAATGGATTAGGGTTTGATGTTAAGATTTATGGTTTCTATCTTCAACTAGTGTTATAGGCTTAATGTCTGTTTGAATTAGCTTAGTAGAGTTATTTGTTGCATTATCGTAGTAAAAAAATGTAGACAGTTTTTAAGATGTTGTATACTACTATATGTATGCTTTATGTGGATCTGTCATTGACTTTAAAAAGAGTGTATTTTTTAGGGCGTGCAAGATGGGCTACCGAGCATGGCCCTAAAGTTTTTAAAGTTAAATTTTGGCTAAATAGGGACTTAAAAAAATATAATCATGGTTAAATCGTGGTTTAATAGGGTGTCTATATGTTTTGCCATGGTTAAACTGCTGCTAACCTACACTAGGCCTTTTAAAATTGAGAAAATTGAGAAGGGTTTGATTAAAAATATATGCAAGTGGTTGTTCAAAATAAGGTTACTTGAACATGCAATTGTTTTTTGATTTTTGGGAATTGGTTTGGTTTTATGTTGAATGAATTGTTGGGTAATAGATGGTTTTTTATCCCTTATTTAGTTTCTTTTATTTGGTTTATAAGTTCATGATTGGGATTTTTTTGCTAGTTGCTATTTTAATTGGAAATTTATTCTCTTGGTTACAAATAGATGGAGCTACCTGAGTGGACTGATATTGTGAAAACTGCCAAATTCAAAGAATTGGCTCCCTATGATCCTGATTGGTATTACATCAGAGCTGGTGAGATTTATTTCTCTCACAAGATGTTTCTGGGAGACTTTGTTTCTATTGAGATTTATAATGACTTAATTCTTTAAGTGTAATTTGGTATTTGTTTTCAGCTTCTATGGCAAGGAAGATCTACTTGAGAGGTGGTCTTGGGGTTGGTGCATTCCAGAGGATTTATGGCGGGAGCCAGAGGAATGGAAGTCGCCCTCCCCATTTTTGCAAGAGCAGTGGTTCTATTGCTCGTAACATTCTTCAGCAGTTGCAGAACATGAACCTCATTGAGTTGGACACAAAGGGGTATAACTCTTTTTCCTTTACTTAGCTTTTTCTGTCAGAAATAAAGTTCAATTTGTTTGTTAATTATCGGCAAACTTCCTTTAAGAAAAAGTCAGGGAAAAACAGAGCCTAAAACTAATTGAGCTTTAGCACCTTATAGTATTATCAATAATAAGATCTAAAAATGCAAACATAATTTCAGTAAAAGATTGTGATGGCTTCTAGACTGAACGGTGTGAATAGTTACTCTCTCATTTTTGGTATTACTATGCATGTGAAATTATTGATCCTAATCTTAGATTATTGTTTTTTTTCTATTCTGCTTCATAATATTACTATCTTTATCTTAGATTATTGTCTTTATATTTCAGTGGCAGGAAAATTACATCTAGTGGCCGACGGGATCTCGACCAAGTTGCTGGACGAATTGTAATTGCACCTTGATATGTGAACAAAAGCTCAAGGGAAACGGTGTTGCTCCGACAGAAGTTTTGATGTATGCCTAAATTTCGGTTTTAGCTACTATTCTCTTCTAAATTTGACATTTTTGAATGTTGCATTTTGTCATTAGATTATATTTTCCTACAGTTAAGTTGTATTTTTTTCCTCACCTTGGACATTATTTATAATTTCTTGTTCTATCAAATTAAAGTGTGAAAGGGAAGCTTAAGATTGATATATTTAATTATTGATAACTACATGAAAGTTTCAAGAAACAATTGGATAACCCATTATAAGGAATGGTCATTCATTTGTCATGCCTTGAAATACACCACTATGGTGAAAAACTTCACCATTAAATAGACTCCTCTCCCCATACAAGTAAATCACCAATAGCATGAAAACTCCAATTCTCATCAGATTTCAAGTATATAATATATTCATTGTACTCATGAAAAATGTACAAGATATTATGGCAAGTAGTTATGTCTTGAAGGCATAGTAGAAAGTTGATTTGTTAGCAGTTTTCTAGATGATATTGGAACAATTGATTTGTTGAGCTTTGCATTAACATGCGCACACCAGTCTTTGTTTCTCTTTTTTATCTATGGATTTTTTTTTGGACTTAAACTTCTATAAGTTCACACACCTTTCTTCTAAGACTCTTTGAATAAAAATATCTAAGGTGTTTAAGTACTTTTTCAAATTTTTCATAATCTCTATTTAAGTTCAATTTTGTCCCCCTTTCGGATTCAATAACTTTAGAATCTTTAATGTGTAATTTCTTCTAGAATATATGAATGAAATCCAAAGAAACATGTTTCCATTGTACTTAAAGAAATACAAGATCACTCGCAAAAGGGAGACCCTAATTTTTCAAGGAAATTTCTAAAATACCCCTGATTTCAGAAAAATTCCAAAACTACTTCATTTTTAGGAGGAGGTGTTAATTCAATTAGCGACTCCTCTTAAAATTTGAATGGAGGTGCCAATTGGATTGGGTAGGGGCATGTGCCCTAGCCAATCCAATTGGCGACCCATGTGTATTTTTACAAAGGAGGCGCAAATTGGATTGACATCTCAGTGTAAAATGTATTTTTTTTGTTATAAATAGATGTGTTGTGTGAGTCATTGTTCCCCATCTCATTTAATCATTTGACAATCATGTTTGGTGTTCGGCGTCGATACAGAAAGATGATTTATGCGAGAGATAAACCTTAGATGTTAATGCTCTTCTGGAACATCACTACGTTCGAGCAACTGAAGAGGGAGCTAGTTCGTTGGTTAGATGGAAAAATACCAGAAGGGAAAAAATTAGAAGTATTGAGAGACTCGACAGTATCTTTGGTTAGGTGTGAATGAAGACTAATAAGGATGCTAGGGAAATGATATTCGGTCCAGATGACATCAATTTGATTGTTGTAATCAGTTAGAAATATTTTTGTTTTCAGTTAGCTTATTTTGTACTGACTCCTTGATTGGGATAATTGTTCTTGTTGTGTCCTGGTTGACGACAGATACTACATAATCTTATCATTTTATATGTGGAATCCATTTCTGTCCTGATACGTGTGCTGTTTGGCCTTCCTTTTTTCTTTCTACGCATATCGTCGTTGTGCCAAACTATATCACCTTCATATGGAGGCCAGTATTCCTCCATTGGTAGTACCGAGAAGCTTTTATTATATACATTCATGACGGTGACGGCCTTGTACACATCAGATAAATGGTTGTAAGCATCTTGACGAGTATAAGCGTATGCTGCAATGACATGGGAGCAAGGAATGCGGAGGGTCTGGAATTTTCCACAGTCGCATCAACTTCTGTTTAGTCTAACATCATAGGCTAAATTTGGTCTCCCCTCGTTGTGGTCCATTGTTTCCTGGACGCTGAAATTTTTCCTATGACGGTCAAAGACTGTTACAACGTGTGTGCTAGCTTTGATGCTCTCCTCTTTCATGACTTTCATGCAACACTCACTGAATACTTGCCCGAATATTAACACCGCACTCCATCTTTCACCTCTGGTTGCGAACGTAGAAGCCAACCTATAATAGGTCGATCTTACCAAGGCGGTTATTGGCAGATTTCTAATTCCTTTGAATACCCCGTTCATACATTCCACAAGGTTTGTTGTCATGTGGCCCCATCGACAACCTCTGTCAAATGCCCTTGTCCACTGCTCTAATGATATGTTATTTATCCATCTCCACACATCTTCATTAGACAGTCTAATTTTATAACGATAATATTGAAACAGCGATTGAGTTAGAGCATACCCAACATTCATCACCTTCTTGCGAAGATTCTTATCTTTTATTGTACGCATGAAGTTTGTGCAATATGTCTAATGCAATAAACATGGGTAGAAGGAGGATCATACCATCCGTTGTCATGGTTGTTGTAGGCACTCTCAATGGCAGCATGTCTATCAGAAATCAAACAGAGATTGACTTGTGGAGCCACATGCGTTCTGAGATGTCGAAGAAAGAAACCCCATCCACCAGTCGTTTCACCTTCAACCAGAGCAAAGGCAATGGGAAAGACATTGTTGTTGCCATCTTGTGCAACCGCCATAAGAAAAGTACCCTTGTATTTGCCGTATAACCAAGTGCCATCAATTTGAATAATAGGTTTGCAGAATGCGAAACCTTTGATGCATGGGTCAAACACCCAAAAGAGACGGTGAAAGATTCTATAACCTGTAACACAGGTTCCGTCTGGCATCATTGCTGGCAATGTCTCCATAATTGCCACAGTTCATGGGACATATGTTTTTAGGGCCCATAAAAACTGTGGCAATTCTTTGTATGAATCCTCCCAGTTACCGAATACCTGTTCAACAACCTTTGTCCTCGCAATCCAGGCTTTCTTGTAAGATGGAGTATAATTATATGTTGTTCTGATATGGGATATAATTATACTCACCTTCACTGATGGGTCTTTATTAACCAACGGCAGAATGTCTTGACATATCAATGCAGCGCTTAGTTTATGGTGATCTTGTTGAACGTTAGTTGCAATGCAACTTGGAGGTGGGTCTATTGAAGCGATCTCCCAAGAGTCGTTTTTATTTTTGTAAGACGCAGTAAACCAAAACTTACAAAGGATGTTCCGACATTCGATAACATACCTTCTTGAATCAGTGCGTTTCACTGTAAAATCAGCAGAGTTTTTCATGTGGAATTTTTTGATAGCTCGCACACATTCTTCTTTGGTACGAAACATGTCTCCCACCTTTAATTTGCCTTCTGATCGTGGATACGGGTTATAGAAAACACTATTGGATGTATCATCGTTGTGCAGATCCATATTTGTCATATGTTGAGGCGGATTGTAGACATGGCTAGGAGGTATTAGTGGTGGTTGATCATCATCTTCAATGTCGTTGTTCAACATGTGATCAACCTGTATCTCGGTCTCCTCTTCTTCTTCATCAACGACGTCCACTTCTGCTTCTGGGTTGACGTCATCTGACCATTGTGGATCAAATTCACCAGAGTCATCCTGACTGGTTATTTGAGACTCCTGAGATGGTATACATGGTTGAAGAGTAATGTACAACTCAATACAGCTGCAACCTGAATGTTCATGACTAACAAACATGTATTCAACATCTTCATCGTCTCGTACCTTAAGCGGGAAAAACTTGCATTGACTGTTCTAAAAAAATATTGGATTTTGATACGTGATCTTTGACACAATACCTGATCCTATATAGGATTGTATTCTTTTTTTCAAATGCAGGAATGTTGCATTTCTCTTGATCGTAAGTGTAATGGTATCGGTGTTTCGAAAACAAAAACCATATAACTCAGACTCGTATATTTCACCGTTGCAGTGAACGTTGACACTGTATTTTGGTGAAGATGACATTGTGCAGATGAAAACTATTTTCTTGCTGCAGATGAATGTGAGTGATGTGTCTTGGATGTTGATAGTAAGACACTTAAATAGGGAAATGATGTGTCTCACATGCTAGCTAGTTCGAAGTGATGTGTCGCACATGCAAGCTAGTCTGAAATGATGTGTCAACCATGCAAGCTACTAAGAAGTGACATGTTCAACATGCAAGAGATAGGACAACCACGTGTCACACATGCAAATACACACTCCAATTGAATTGGCACCCCCATTCATTCCTTGCACATGGGCGTCAATCCCTTTGGAGACACCTTGTCAAATCATGCATGCAGACCTCGAAACCAAGCAATCAGACCTAGGTCTTGCATGCATGTCCCTATGGAGGCGCCAATTTGAATGGCGACACCATGTACAAATTGCACATGGGTGCCAATTCAATTGGAGACAACATGCAAGCACAACTTTTCATGCTCCCATTCATTTGCCTATAAATAAATCCACACAATCAACACTTCTTCCACGCCATCACTCTCACTACTTCTTCTACAATACTTCTTCTACAATTTCATCTATAACAACTTCTTGTAGTTTCATCTGCACCAACCGCTTTCTTCCCCGACAAAATGTCTATCCTCACAATGGGCGAATTACATAGAGGAACGGTTGCAAACATAACAACTTATGTAAGTTTTTTTCTCTTGTTATTTGTTTTAATAGAGTCCCTTTTATTTTAACATACCAACTTAGTCAAGTTTTTTGTTCTTTCTTTTATAGGATGTTTCAAGGTTTCGGACTCAGGTCCACGAACATATCCATATGGACCCGATGATTCAACCTTATGTTGAACTCGCCAGTTTTGGTCATATAAGCAAGATTTTGTCTTGGTCCATAGATAACAAATTCATTCTTGCTTTATGCAAAAGATGGCGTCCAGAGACACACACATTTTGGTTCCCAACCGGTGAGTGTACCGTGACGTTAGAAGATGTCTACATGCTTTTGGGACTGCTCATTGAAGGTAGGGTTGTTAATGGTAAAACCAACCATGCAAATTCAATTTGCATGGACCTCTTGGAGACTGATTTGTTAGATGATAACTCAAGAGGTCAAGGTATACTACTTTCACGCCTTAAGTCATACTATAATAGTTTATACTTAGATGAGCATTCTACCGAAGATGCCCGAATAATAAAAACTAGGTGTTATATTATGCTGTTAATTGGTTCGTTTTTATTTCCCGAAGATAGTGGTTCTAGCATGCATATTATGTATTTACCTTTACTTAGACATGTAGATAGAATAGGAAGTTACATTTGGGGATATGCTTGTCTAGCCTATCTCTATAGCTCCTTGTGCAAAAACTCACACAAAGACACATCTACATTTTCTGGATGTGTTGTTTTGCTACAAGCATGGGGTTGGTCAAGACTACCGTCCCTAGAACCCGTCAACAACAACCATTTCACATTCCCGTATGCACAAAAGTAAGTTGTTTAAATTGCTATATCTTTACTTACTTCTTTAAAGATTTTTATCTCTAACTAATATTCTTACCTTTTTGGTGTAGATGGTCTGCACGTGGTATGAGTTATAACAGATGTCCTAGACACTGTATTACTCAGTATCACAATTTGTTGGATCACCTTCGACCGACAGACATAAGGATAATAACTTAATTTATTTCGTTATAATTTGTTAACTTCTTCTACCTAGATTATAATCCTATCTTCTTTCACATTTCAGTTCATTTGGCGTCTATACCTTAATTTGGATCATGACCATGAGGTCAACACTGAAGACGCGGCCGTATGGACTGCATGCACACCGATAATACGGTTCACAACTGTGGAGATGCACAACAGTGATCGTGTGAAGTTGCAGTTCGGTATGCCCTAAAACATCCCAGATCCCCCAGCAAGCCTAGGAGAATGGCATCTGCGCAAAGTTAACGACCAATGGAACTTCAATCCATGGCAAAGCTTCGCAAGATCGGAGTGTCGCAAATGGAAGCACCGCCATGACCATGTCTTAACTGACGCAATCATGCCAAATGAAGAAAAACCAAGTCGTACTTATATGGCTTGGTACATATCGGTTGGTTTTCAGTTCATCGCTGAGGATATGTACCTCTATGACCCACGCCAGATGACTTACACACCTGACACCTCAACATCAAACCCCTAACAACAGTGTCAGCTCGGATACACGCAACCCCTTGTCCGTCAAACGTTCCGTTCAACCAACACACAAACATACAACCAAAACATGCCATACACTCAACCCCAATACCAAGAGCATACCCAATACCACCACCAACAAATTGACCATCAACCTGAGATCCAACATCGCTTTGCACCCACCCCATCACCCTACCAAAGCCGCCTTAGCCAGAACACCCAACGATCATTCAACCCTAACCGCCCCTCCTCCTACCATAGCTAAGAAGCCCAAACCTCCAAAACCAAAATATCCAATAACCCTATCTCTACCAAACACCCCAACAACCTTTCCAACCTTTCCTCGACGCATCATTCACACCCATGTCTCCCTTCAATCGTCCCGGTCGCTCACCAATGAGTCAACCACAACCTAACTACTCTGGCATGGGTCATGAACTCGGCTATGGCGGTACACCCTCGATGCATATTGAAGACTATGCCGACTTGTCTGACTACCTCAACAGACCATCTCATGTAGTTGGTAGTGACGCTCCTGGCCCCTCAGATGCTCAAACACCAGTGGTGAATCATCAATGTGGGTTAGGGCCACGGGTTAGGGTAGCTAGGGGATGTGGGATCGGAGGTCGGTTAGGTGATCCCGGTCATCACCATTAGGCTTTTTTGTGTAAACGGAAAATTTTATTAATATCAATTGGTCCTATTTTAAATTTATGTATCACGTAGACCATTTACCAAAAAAAATTGTATTTTACACTGACGTGCCAATCCAATTGGCGCCTCCTCTCAAGTAATACACATGGGCGCCAATTGGATTGACTAGGACATGTGCCCTAGCCAATCCAATTGGCGCCTCCATTCAATCTTTAAGAGAAGTCACCAATACTACAAAATATCATTCTTAATATATTATTACTTCGGATATTCAATCAACCGAAGTAATAGGTGATATTGAAGTTCATGTGTTTTATTTTATTTTATTAAAAATAATAATAATCATGAAAATTAGGAAGATGTCACTTTTAATTATGGTTGGAATTCCAACCGTGGTGAAAAGGGACGTCTGATCATGAGTTCAAATCCCATCGCCAACGTGGTGAAAAATTGATATTTGGTCATGAGTTCAAATCCTAGTATCAACATTTTTTATTTTTTACTTATTTTTAAGTCATTTTTCACCAAGGTTGAAATTTCAACCAAGATGAAAAGTGGAGTCTTTTTTTTTAATTTTAAAGATATATAATGTTTTTAGTTCATTCACATTTACCCTAGATGTACTTAGACAAACTTCATCTTCTGCCTTCAATTTCTTTAAAATAACCACTTTTTTCAGTTTAAGTATCAAAATAACCAATTTTTCAAAAAAATTACCAAAATAACCAATTTTCCCTACTGATGCGCCAGTTGAACTGGCACATGCAATTACCTTTCAAAGGAGGCGCCATTGAAATTGGCGCATGCTTGCAAGGCCAATGCATGTAGGCGCCCATGCATCTGACGCATGCATGCCTTGATACCACATGCATTGGTGCATGCATACATGTATGTGCCAATGCATGTGGCGCATGCACTTTCCATTTTTTTAAATTTTATAATTATAATTAATTAAATTAAATACTTAAATTAAAAATTATATTATATTATAAAGTAAAAATACATAGAATTCACAAGAAACTCAATGACACGCCCGATTGAAACACCCATTGTTCCACATCTAGGTGCATTAGCTTGTCTTCGAGGTCTCCCACAATTTTCCTGAGGTGTTTGGGGTCTTTGAGTGCTGACATGATCCAATGGTGGACGGTGTGAAAGTCTGGTGGAAGGTCCAGCGATATTTAATAGATTTGTCATCATTTATCCCCAATATTTGGGGGGTTGTCGCCAATGACGCTTCTGTAATTGAGTTCGGTGCCCATGTTGTCGTAGTTGGGTCGTTGTGGTTGAGTGAGTTGTGGACGATATGGTTGCCCGAATTGGGACATTGAATCATTTTGGAAACAAAGCAATGGTTCTTGGGGTGTACTAAAGTCAAACAATGGTTGGGTGTTGTGGCGATGAGATGTTTGGGTGTTCATTGGTGGGGGCTACGATGGCATGACGCTCAATCGTATGAATCATATGAGCTATAGATTGTTGTGGTGGCTGTGTATAGTTGTTGGTGGTTAGGGTTTGATTCTTGATTTTGAGTTTGGGTGTATGGCATGAATTGGTTGTGAGGTTGGGTGTTTGGTTGCTGGATGCATATGGTAGGGTGATGGTGTGAGGTTGGTTGTTGGGTTTGGGTGGGTTGACATTGTTCTTGGACTGGGATTTATTGTTAGGCGTATGATAACGAAGCTCGTTGGCGTGGATTGTAAGACCTCAATTTTGGCCCTAAGATCCCCCATGGCATCATAACATTGCATTTGCATAGCCTCAAGGATCATAAGCATCTTGGTTCCCTTTGCCTTTGGGTGGGACTCCTTGTGATTGGGTTGAGATCACCAAGCATGCTTGAATTGTACATCATTTCTTCTCTTATTTTGTTTACCAACCAAAAGCACAAAGATATGTCACTAACATCTTTTGTTTGTAGCTTGAGCAATCACAAGGCCTGAGCTGTCATGCCCGCTCAGCGAGCAAATCCTTCGCTAGGCGAAGGTTTGAACTGTCATGCTCGCTAGGCGAAGACCACGCGTTTTGAAAACATAACAGAATTTTGGACCTAGATTGCATTTATTTTAAGCCCATAAAGCAACAAATCAGGTTATAAATACCAAGCTTCATTTGAGAAGAAAAAGGAGGGGAGATTATTAGAGAGACCAGGACGGGAGACTATTACAAACCTTGGATTATCAGAGAGAGAGACTACCTGACAGAGAACTCAGAGCAACCTCCAGACACTGAAGAGAACTCATCTGCACAGAATCAGCTCTATCTCATACAAACCCTGAAATCACTCTGCAAACCGAACCGTGCAATTTAATCTCAACCGATCTCTCCAATCAGGTTTTCCCTATTCCCATTACTTTACGCCTTCAATTTGAATTTTATAAATGTGTGATGTATTATGTTTGAATTTGGAAGAGTAGGTATCGTTAGGTTTTGCACACGGGTTTAGATATGCATGAATGTGTGAAACAATGCTTTGAATATTTAACCATGTAATGTCTGAGATGGATACCATAGGGTTTGGGGCTTCTGAAATCATACTGTTATCAAAGGAGAATCCAGAATTCGCAGGCGTTCGCTAGCACCTTCGCTAGGCGAACATGTAGCGAAGCTTCGCTAGCACCTCACTAAGCGAAGCAGTAGCGAGCGTGACAATAGCTTGTTTCTCTGTTTGTTCTCAGATCTGTTTTCGTGTTTGATTGTGACGTGTTTTATACCGCATCCATGCATTGTTTACCTGTTATTTCTAACATGTTTGTTGAGTTTGTGTGAGGGATCATATGACTCCTGAAGAGATAGTTCGTGTGGCATTCCACTTTATTTGTGGGATACCGTTTGGAGATTCATTCTGATTACCTGTGCTGACTTGCTTTCTTTGATGGTGCCAGCTTGAGAGATCTCTGGGTTTCTTGATTCGTTAGTTGCTGTTACTCTGGATCTTTATCCGTGGGGTAGATCTTATTCCCCTTTACATCTTTTAGCATTTTACCGCTTTCTTAGCTGGAAGACCTCAATAGGAGGCAATGTTTTTTGTGTGTTTACTTTTATGCTAAAGACCTCCATGAAGAGGCAATTGACGGATAAAAGGGATTAGTAATCAATCCCCCGTTATTCAGTGTGTCGTTCTTTATGCTCACACTACGTGTCGATGCTTCAGAACAAAAACCCAAGATCTTTTGTCCGGTCGGCCAGTGGAGAGGGTTCCACCTTTCTGAATCCCCACCTTTTGTCATGAGCTCACCCTGTCCAGGGTTAAGAGCTATGAGGTCTTATCCTCATTACCCTGTTAATCTGCTCACCCTGACGTTCAATGTCAGATGTTAAGAGCCCGTTTGATTACCCTTCCATGGCTTGTTTGTCGAGGTTGATATGACCCCTCTTGACTAAAGCCCTACCCATGTATGTTCGAGCCCCTCGTTGGTATGTTTACTTTATGCATGTTTGTTTTGTATGGTGTGATCGTCCCCCATAAGATTGCCAGGACTTCCTTTTTGCATGAGCATCCATAAAACACAAACAAACTCATTGATTTTTCTTCTCCTAAGAACACATTAACTCCTTCTACTACAGGCAAGTAAGTCTCCAAAGGTCGAGCATCCGGTAGATTGCGTAGTAACGTCGTTCATCTAAAAAACACAAAACAAACAAAAATAGGTAGCCGAACTACGTTTTTCTCTGATTCTCATGAGATACGTAGGCATAAGACGCGATGTCTTAGCGAGCACATTTCTCTTTAACCCGTAGGTAGCCGAGCTACGAAGACTCTGATTCTCCTATTCAGATGAGATACGTATGCAGTGGATGCGACATCCGTGCGAGTCATTTTCTTTTGACCTCTCTTTTAGTAAGTAGTACATTAGATAAACATACACACTTTTCCCATCCCTTCAATCATGTTTGCATAAATAAATTTTCACAAAATGCCAACCTTACAACAAGTGTGAAAAGGGCTCCCTAGGAGTCCTAGGATGTTTTGGGTGCCTAACACCTTCCCATTGCATAACCAACCCCCTTACCCAGATCTCTGACATTTTTACTAGTTTTTGATTCGATAAAACTTTTAGGTTTTTGTTCGCTTTCTAACCATTCCTTTGGATAAATAGAAGTGCGGTGGCGACTCGACTTGTATGATTTACCTTGGATTTAGTCAATATCTCTAATGGTAACGAATACCTCGCTACAGAAAAGTGGCGACTCTGCTGGGGACGTTTGCCTAGTGGGTTTTGCCTACTTTCCATATTGTGTTGTATTATTGTGTATATTATTTTGTGACATATTTTTGTGCAATTTGGGATTACTGTATTGTATGTAATGATTGAATTGCTTGAATATTAATTCCTTGTGTGCTTGGTGATCTTTGTGAGATGAGTTCTATACCCGAACTCGAGTGCACTTAGGATAGGAGAATGACATAGTCTTGTTGACTTGTGTGGAGTTATTCCTTAGCAAGTTGACTTGCAAGTCCATTCACTTGGTGGAGGTCATGTTGGGATCAATAATGTCACACAAGTAAGTTATGGTTAGACATTAATCTTTCCAATATAGACCTTAGAAGCCCAGGACCTTAGTTTACCAAACCCATCTTGGCCTATTCTTAGGATGTAGTGCGAAAGTCGTTCAAGTGTAAGATTTGATACGATTGTTACGTGATACTACACTCATAAGAGTCTCTCTTGAGAATATTGTTGGAATACGAGTAGTCGTTTCTCCGATAATATCCGAAAGATGAGATGATGACTATGGGAACCTCTTGTAGAACATGTTTGGCTGGTCTAAACCATAGTACATTCCCTTTGGGGTGGTTCTTAACCTAAACTCCATGCTCGTGACTAGCAACAAACCTTTGATTCATGGTTGATCCGTTCATGTATCCTTAATATCAATGGAACTTGGGTGTTGATAAGGTGTAAACCATAATCCACCAAAATGGATGATTGATATTAAGGATAACATGATCCATCCCATGACCTTTGTTTGGTGTGCTTTGCTTGATCCTTGAGTGTGATTGTTGCATTCATGCACCCATTTGCATTCATATCATCAAAATAATGAGAAAATTTTCAAGGCACTTAAGAGGTCTATTTGCAAAATTTTCAGACATGGAAAGACAAAGAAGGAATACAAAGAAGTACAGTTTCAGACAACCAGACTCGAAAGAGTTAAGGAATTTGACATCTTATGTATTAGATCCCTTGGGTTTCAAGGCTCGTTTTGGGAAGCTTCTTCCTCTTCTGACTACTCAGGTGGATGAAGGATTGATGAGTGTATTGGTGCAGTTTTATGATCCTCTGCATCGTTGCTTCACGTTTCCGGATTTCCAGCTTTTGCCGATGCTTGAGGAGTATGCTTATCTTGTGGGCATACCTGTTCTGGATCAGTTGTCGTTCAGTGGCTTGGAAAGGGTTCCTACTTCTCAAGAGATAGCTGATATGTTGTATATAGATGAATCTCTGGTTGGTGCTCATATGACTACCAAAGGTGGAATTCAAGGTCTCCCCTCTGAGTTCCTCATTGCTCAAGCTATTGTGTATGGGAAAGCCATGAGTGAGGACGCCTTTGAGGCCATATTTGTACTTCTCATATATGGGTTAGTGTTATTCCCCAACATCGACAAGTTTGTGGATGTGAACGCTATTAGGATTTTCTCTACTCTTAATCCCGTTCCGACTCTGTTGGGTGACGCTTATTTTTCTTTGCATATGAGGAATGCAAAGGGTGGTGGCGCCATTGTGTGTTGTTTGCCTCTGTTGTATAAGTGGTTTATTTCTCACTTACCTCAGACGGTCGCTTTTAAGGAGAACAAGGAATGTCTACGGTGGTCCACGAGACTTATGTCTCTCACTAATGATGATATCTCTTGGTACAACCGTGTGTATGATGGGGTGCAGATTATTGACTCTTGTGGTGAATTCTCCAATGTGCCTCTTCTTGGTACATGTGGTGGGATTAACTACAACCCTGTTTTGGTGCGTCGTCAGCTTGGGTTCCCCCTAAAGGATAAACCTAATAACATTCTGTTAGAAGGCATGTTCTTTCAGGAGGGTAAATATCCCCAAGGATTGAAAGCTAGAATGGTCCGCGCTTGGCGCAAGATTCATAAGAAAGGAAGGAGGGAGCTAGGTCCGAAGAATTGCATTACTTTGGAGCCTTACACTGCTTGGGTAAGGAAGAGAGCGTCTGAGTATGTCATGCCTTACGAGTATCTGAGACCTACACCTATGATTATGGCTGGGCCTTCAACCCTCCCTAATCAAGGAGTAGAGGAGTTGAGAGACGAAGACCGTTCACGTGCCTGGATCCGTGAACGTGAAGAGTTGCTTCAGCAGATTAAGGAGAAGGATGCGTTGATTGAGTTTCTTGAGCATCAGGTTATCGATGATCCTGATGATGCATGGACTTCTCTACTTCCTCAGTCTTTCGGTTCTGGAAGAGGAAGTATGATCGACTCGCCAAAGAGAAAGCCGATATGGAGGCAGCCTACGAGAGGGAGGTGAAGAGGCTTCGTGCATCTTATCTCCCTGTGTCCCGAGCTTTAGATGATTGTTTCTAGGGATCCATAGGATGATTATTTTCCTTTTCTCTTGTATAGGATTGACGATGATGGACTTCTTTTCCCTGATATTATTTGATGAGATATTTCCATATGTGATAAAATGCTTAATATTTCCAAAATTTGGAAACAAAACTCTAAAGTTCCTTTGAAATAAAAAACAAATCATATGCACAAACATTGCATGCATCATATACATAAGCAGGTTCTGTTTCCGGTTCCTTGCTCTGTGGTCTAACTCTGTGTCCTTCATTTATTTTGAAGACAAGCTGACTCACCGGTACTACACTAGAGCTAACATTTCAAGACTGATGGATCACTTAGAGCAAGAGAACCGCGAGCTGAAAGAGGAAGTGGCCAGATTGACTGCCCTAATGGAGTCATTCATGGCTGCCCAGAGCCAGTCTTCTCCGACACCTTCAACTCCTCCCCAGAGGATAGTTATTTCTGAAATTGTCTCCCCTACTGTGCCCGCTGCCAGTACACACCTTGTCCCAACAGCCATGCCAATCGGGTTCCCGTGAGGGATGCCTCCCAATTTCATGCCTGAGGGTCCTGTTCCCACCTTTGCTTCTCTGCCGGCATCTAGCCCGGTCCTTGTCGTTCCTCCTCCTGTCGTGCATACTTTGCCCAGAGTAGACGACACCATCTATCATTCTGAGCCGTCTGAGGGTCCAGATGTTTATGAGAAGATGGATGCCATGAATGATCAATTTCTTGAGCTTCGCAAGGAATTGAAAACTCTCAGAGGGAAAGATCTTTTCGGCAAGTCTGCTGCCGAACTCTGCTTGGTTCCAAATGTGAAGATTCCTGTGAAATTCAAGGTCTCTGGCTTTGAAAAGTACAAAGGAAATACTTGTTCTCTCAGCCACCTGGTCATGTATGCCAGGAAGATGTCGACTCAAACCGATAATGACCAACTACTCATCCACTACTTTCAGGACAGTCTGTCCGGTGCTGCTTTGCGTTGGTATATGGGTTTAGACAGTGCGAACATCCGATCCTTCAATGATATTGGCGAAGCCTTCGTCAAGCAATACAAGTACAACGTGGATATGGCTCCCGATAGAGATCATTTGAGAGCCATGTCCCAGAAGGATAAAGAAACATTTAAGGAGTACGCCCAGAGGTGGCGAGAGGTGGCAGCACAGATCGTGCCTCCGCTAGAAGAGAAAGAGATGACTAAGATCTTTTTGAAGACCTTAAGTTCTTTTTATTATGAGCGGATGATTGCTAGCGCTCCTTCGGACTTCACCGAGATGGTAAATATGGGAATGCATCTAGAAGAAGGGGTCCGTGAAGGACGGTTAACCAGAGAAGAAGGCTCTTCTGCCAAACGTTATGGGGCGTTTGCAAAGAAGAAAGATGGAGAGGCACATGCTGTGACCTCCCATGAGAAACCAAGAAGACCCTCTGTGAGGAGGAAGACTGTGCGTCCCGCCAGTAACCAGCACCAGGTGGCTCATATAGCACCTGTCTTTAGAGATAATCAACAGTACCAGCATCACAACAACAATCATCAACCACCTCAGCAATATCAACCACAACAACTCCGTCCACAACAGCAGGCCTACCAGCCCCGCAACAGTAATCAAACCAGCACAAATTACGAGAGGAAAAAGGTCACCTTCGATCCTATTCCAATGACGTACGCAGAGTTATATCCCTCTTTGATAGAGAGGAAGCTGATTACTCCGAGAGACCCACCGGCTATACCTGCTAACCCCCAGTGGTGGTATAAGCCCGAGTTACATTGTGTTTACCATTCTGGTGCTCCCGGCCACGACGTGGAGAATTGTTACCCTTTGAAGACCAAGGTTCAAGACCTTGTGAGGTGTGGAATTCTATGTTTTGAGGACGTAGGTCCTAATGTAAAGAAGAACCCATTGCCCGAACATGGGAAATCTGTCAACATGGTCCAGGGTTGCCCTGGCAAGCACAAAGTCAAATATGTCAGTCATATTCAACAATCGCTGGTCGAGACGCACCGTTTGTTATGTAACTACAGTCATTATGAGCATGGCCATGATTGATGCCGAGTCTGCTCTGTTAACCGATTGGGTTGTTGCCAAGTGCGCAAGGATGTTCAGGAAATGCTGGATGAAGGAGTCATTGAGATCCTCCAGAATAGAAATGTTGATGAAGATGCTCTTGAGGTCAATGTGATTTCTCCGGTTTTCCGAATCCCTGAGCCTGTTATTATCAAGTATGATGGCAGCAAGAAGAAGGTTTCTCCCATTCTGACCATCAAGCCTGCCGGCCCTGTACCGTATTCTTTTGAGAAAGCGGTTCCTTATCGCTACAATGCTGTAGCGGTAGAAGATGGGAAAGAGGTGTCCTTGCCCTCTTCATCTGTTGTTAACATTGCTGATGTCAGTGGTTTGACCCGTAGCGGTCGCGTGTTTTCAGCTCCGTTGAAACCTCCAGTTGATGCTAGAGGAAATGTTGATGATTTTGTTGAACGCCCGATTGGAAATGATGTTAAGCCCTCCTCTGTATTGAAAAATCCTACTTCTGTTGGCCCTAGTGGCAATGAGAAAGAAGACTGTGATGAGATACTGAGACTCATCAAAAGGAGCGAGTACAATATTGTAGACCAACTTCTACAGACGCCATCCAAAATATTTGTGTTATCATTGCTCTTAAATTCAGAACCACACCGAGAGGCTCTGTAGAAGGTATTGGATGTGGCATATGTGGATCACGATGTCACTTTGGAGCAATTCGATAGCATTGTTGCAAATATTACTGCTTGTAACAACCTGAGCTTTTGTGACTCTGATCTCCCTGAGGAGGGAAGAGACCACAACTTGGCATTACATATATCTATGGGTTGTAGAGACGACGCCATGTCCAATGTGTTGGTGGACACTGGGTCATCATTGAACGTATTGCCAAAGTCCACTCTCTCCAAGCTATCATATCAAGGGCCTCCCATGAGGCAGAGTGGAGTAGTTGTGAAGGATTTCGATGGGTCTCGCAAAACTGTGATTGGGGAAGTTGATCTCCCAATCAAGATCGGACCGAGTGATTTCCAGATTACTTTCCAGGTTATGGACATTCACCCATCGTATAGTTGTCTCTTAGGCAGACCATGGATTCACGAGGCAGGCGCCGTGACGTCCACCCTACACCAGAAATTGAAATTCGTGAAAAACAAGAAGTTGGTGGTGGTAGGGGGAGAAAGGGCTCTCCTGGTTAGCCATTTGTCTTCCTTCTCTTATATAGATGCTGAGGTTGAAGTTGGAACTCCTTTCCAAGCGTTATCTATTGCTGAGCCTATTGAGAAAAGAGCTCCTTCATTTGCTTCCTACAAAGATGCAAAGCTGGCCATTGAGCATGGTGCAACCACTAGTTTAGGAAAAATGATTGAGTTAGAAGACAACGAGTCCCGGGCTGACATAGGTTTTTCTTCTGGTACTTTCAACAAGGAAGGGTTATTCAAAAGTGGAGGTTTCATCCACACTGGTCTAGATGAGGAGGTTGCTGCCGTTTTAGAAGAAGATACAAAGGATTCTGGCAACTTCATCATCCCTGGTGGGGTCTGCAACAATTGGGTCGCTGTGGATATTCCAACAGTTGTCCATAAGTCAACGTAATAATCACTTTGTTTGAAAACCCTTCTCCCATGCCAAAAGGAGGAGTGATGACATTGTTGGCGCATAAATACAATGATATTTTCATTCAATAGATTCATGTTAAATGCTTGTTTTTCCATTTATTTTCCCTTTTCGCTTTTCGCATGAAATTGGTGATCACATAAAACCCTAAAAAATAGAATAAAATCGATCTTTTCATATGCATAATGATTTGCCTTGTTTGAATTCTAAAGCTTTTCATATCCAAAATCATTATGCAGGTTGATTTCTAGACCCATTGAACATAATGACCCAACACCATCTCCCAATTTTGAATTCCCTGTATTTGAGGCAGAGGAAGATGATGTGGAAGAGATTCCTGATGAGATCACCCGGCTACTTGAGCATGAAGAGAAGATCATTCAGCCACATCTTGAGAATCTGGAAACAGTCAACTTGGGGTCTGAAGATTGTGTGCGAGAGGTAAAGATTGAGGCACTTCTGGAAGAATCTGTTAAGAAGGGGTTGATTAAGTTGCTACGAGAATATGTTGACGTCTTTTCCTGGTCATATGAAGACATGTCTGGTTTAGATACTGATATTGTGCAACATTTCCTACCTTTAAAGCCTGAGTGCGTGCCTGTGAAGCAGAAACTCAGAAGAACTCATCCTGATATGGCAGTGAAGATTAAAGAGGAAGTTCAGAAGCAAATTGATGCGGGGTTTCTGGTGACTTCTACATATCCTTAATGGGTGGCCAATATTGTGCTCGTGCCTAAGAAAGATGGAAAAGTCCGGATGTGTGTGGACTATAGAGACTTGAACAAAGCTATTCCGAAAGATGATTTTCCTTTACCACATATTGATATGTTGGTAGATAATACAGCTAAATTCAAGGTATTCTCATTTATGGACGGATTTTCCGGATATAATCAGATTAAAATGGCATCCGAGGATATGGAGAAGACAACATTCATCACACCTTGGGGAACATTCTGTTATCGAGTGATGCCCTTCGGTTTGAAGAACGTCGGAGCCACGTATCAACGAGCTATGACCACTTTGTTTCATGATATGATGCATAAGGAGATTGAGGTGTATGTTGATGATATGATTGCTAAGTCAAGAACGGAACTTGAACATGTAGAGCACCTGTTGAAGCTTTTTCAGCGTCCGAGGAAGTACAAGCTTCGTCTGAATCCCAACAAGTGTACATTTGGAGTCCGTTCTGGCAAGTTATTGGGCTTTATTGTCAGTGAGAAAGGTATTGAGGTTGATCCTGCAAAGGTCAAAGCAATACGAGAGATGCCTACGCCCAAAACTGAGAAGCAAGTCCGAGGTTTTCTTGGCCGCTTGAATTATATTTCCAGATTCATATCCCACATGACTGCCACATGTGCGCCGATATTCAAGCTCCTCCGGAAAGATCAGTCTCATGATTGGACCGAGGATTGCCAGAAAGCTTTCGACAGTATTAAAGAGTATCTGTCCGAGCCTCCAATTCTGTCTCCGCCTGTGGAAGGGAGACCCTTGATTATGTATCTGATTGTTCTTGAAGATTCTATGGGTTGTGTCCTTGGTCAGCAAGATGAATCAGGGAAGAAAGAGTATGCTATCTACTACTTGAGTAAGAAGTTCACCGATTGTGAGTCTCGATATTCAATGCTTGAGAAGACGTGCTGTGCTTTGGCTTGGGCCGCTAAGCGCTTACGCTAGTATATGTTGAATCATACGACTTGGTTGATATCCAGAATAGACCCAATCAAGTATATATTTGAGAAGCCTGCCTTAACTGGGAGGATTACCCGTTGGCAGATGTTGTTGTCTGAGTATGATATTGAGTATCGAGCTCAGAAAGCTATTAAAGGTAGTATTTTGGCTGACCACTTGGCACATCAACCAATTGAGGACTATCAGTCAGTTCAGTATGACTTCCCAGATGAGGAGATTCTGTATTTAAAAATGAAATATTGTGATGAACCCACACTTGATGAAGGGCCAGAGCCTGGTTCCAGATGGAGTATGGTATTTGATGGCGCTATAAATCAATATGAAAATGGTATTGGGGCGGTAATCATTACGCCTCAGGGCACACATATTCCTTTTACAGCAAGGCTAACTTTCAAGTGCACGAATAATATGACTGAGTATGAGGCCAGTATTATGGGATTGGAGGAATGCATTGATCTTAGAATCAAGCATCTTGATGTATATGGTGATTCGGCCCTCGTTGTTAATCAGATTAAGGGTGAGTGGGAAACGAATCAGCCTGGCCTCATTCCATACAGAGATTATGCAAGGAGGATTTCAACGTTCTTTACTGAGGTTGACTTGCATCATATTTCTCGAGATGAGAATCGGATGGCAGATGCCCTTGCTACACTTGCTTCAATGATTGTGGTCAAATTGTGGAATGAAGTTCCCAATATCACCGTGATGCGCTTGGATAGGCCAACTCATGTGTTTGCAGTTGAAGAAGTGAAAGATGATAAGCCATGGTATTATCATATCAAGTGTTTCCTTTAAAGTCAGATTTACCCACCTGGGGCATCTGTGAAAGATAGGAAGACTTTGAGGAGATTGTCAGGCAGTTTCTACCTTAATGGCGATGTGCTTTACAAGAGAAATTTTGACATGATTCTGCTCAGATGCGTGGATAGACACGAAGCGGATCTGTTAATGACTGAGGTTCATGAGGGTTCGTTTGGTACTCATTCCAATGGACATGCCATGGCTAGAAAGATATTGAGAGCAGACTACTATTGGCTGACAATGGAGTCTGACTGTTGCAAATATGTGAAGAAATGCCATAAGTGTCAGATTTACGCAGACAGGATTCATATTCCCCCGACACTCCTGAACGTGATTTCATCACCATGGCCTTTCTCCATGTGGGGAATTGACATGATTGGCATGATAGAGCCGAAAGCGTCCAATGGACACCGATTCATTCTTGTTGCAATTGATTACTTCACCAAGTGGGTTGAAGCAGCATCGTATACGAACGTGACCAGGCAGGTGGTTGTGAAGTTTATCAAGAATCAACTCATATGCCGTTACAGTGTGCCAGATAAGATCATTACTGATAATGGATCTAACTTGAATAACAAGATGATGAAAGAACTGTGTAGTGAGTTCAAGATCGCGCATCATAACTCTTCTCCTTACAGACCCAAGATGAATGGGGTTGTTGAAGCTGCTAATAAGAACATTAAGAAAATTATCCAGAAGATGGTTGTTACGTACAAAGATTGGCATGAGATGTTGCCATTCGCTTTGCATGGATATCGTACATCTGTCCGCACTTCAACAGGGGCAACCCCTTTCTCTCTTGTTTATGGCATGGAGGTTGTACTCCCTGTAGAGGTGGAGATCCCATCAATGAGAGTCTTGATGGAAGCCAAGTCTTGATGGAGATCCCTTTCTCTCTTGTTTATGGAATGGGGTTGACTGATGGAAGCCAATTGAAATTGATTGAAGAAAAGAGATTGACTGCCATGTGCCATGGTCAGTTATATCAGCAGAGAATGAAGAAAGCTTTTGATAAGAAGGTCAAGCCTCGTGTGTTCCAAGAAGGTGACCTTGTGCTCAAGAAAGTCTTGTCTTTCGCGCCCGATTCCAGGGGCAAGTGGACTCCAAACTATGAAGGTCCATATGTTGTTAAGAGAGCCTTTTCAGGCGGTGCTTTGATACTTACAACTATGGATGGGGAGGATTTCACTCGTCCTGTGAATTCAGATGCAGTCAAGAAATACTTCGCCTAAAAAATAAAAACTGAATAGCTCGCTAAGTTGAAAACCCGAAAGGGTGGCTTAGGCAAAAATGAGCGTCTCGGTGGATTGAAAACCCGAAAGGGCGATCCAGGCAAAAGTTAGAGACAAAAAAAAATATAATAATGATATATGTATCCTGCTAGATTGAGTACCTCACCCTGGGGCAATCTAGGCAAAAATTAGGGATTTGGCAAGTAACTGCATCCTGACAAGACTTTGTTCTACAACTGTCATCCGTCAGAGGTTCTTGCTCATTATCAACCAAAGCTTCAAATACATCGGATTCAGAATTAGTGGAGAAATGGTCATTATGTTCAATGTAGCCCTTTTCCAATATATATCACCAATTTCAAATTTGTAAAGATCTATGGAGTCTTGCCATTCGCAGACTACCATTCTATCAAATAAATTTGAGCCTTTTATCCAATTATTGGCACTCTTATCTGTTTCTATTCAACAAATGTTTTGCATGTTTTGATTGAGAAAATATCATTGTTTTAAACAATCAAATTTTTCATAATTTGTTTTTAAACAAAGTGAACATTCACAATGACGAAAGGATACTTAGGAGATCCTCAGTGCTCTCCCAAGGATGGTACGATCCCCAACAGGGTAAGATTTTTGTCCATATTCCTGGCATGACTGTATCTCCTCCCTCCGGAACCTTTTGTGGTTTATCCTATCAAGTGGAGTGCTTGTTGAGAGTCACCTCTCTTCCCTTCAGCAGAGCAGCAATCTTTCTTCCTCAGCAGATTGGATCTCTTTGGGTAAGAGCGATATTCAGTGGTTGATCCCCATAATTCCTTTATCTCCTCGGATAAATTCCCCAGTTGAGTTGTTGGTGTGGTGGGCTTTGGCTGTGATAACTCCCTGTCCCCAACTAGAATGACTGATGTTCATCCCCTGCAAGGACAGTTGCCCTTAGTGGACTTGGCTTTCTCTCTTGAGATGTAGTACCGGGTGGTTGATTCCTGGACCTGTTTGAGTTAGATACGTCTGTTTGTCAAGAATACCTCATACATAAACCACGCATATACATGCATAATTATAACATTAAGATATTCATGTTGCACTCTTTGCCATATATCGTTGTTTGTTGTCTCCTGCTATTTGGTGATATATTTCCCCAAGCAGATGTGTCTGTCTGATCTCTCCATATAAAGTCAGCTCCATAGGCAGAAAGCGTCTATCCTTTCTTTCACATTCCCCACCGGGTTATATCCTCGTGGATGTTGATTGTTTTTGTTCCTTCCCAACACATATATTGGGATGGTTTTCCCCATTGAGTCATATCCTCACCGGGACAAGTCTTGATTTGGTGTGCCTATCTAGTTTGATCCTAGATCGGTATCTTGAGACTCTTTTCCTGTTTCCCCGTGGTAAATGAATAATTGCTCAATAATTAGTAATTATTATCCCCGGCGGAGTCTGTGGTTCTCTACCCTCATACCGGTAGTTGTAAACCCTATTTCTTCCCTTTTTGCAGAGTAACTATTTTTGCTCATCCTTAATTGGTGACAGTTATCTTCATCCAACATTCGGTGTTGATATCCCCTCATCTGCGTGGATGATTGCCCTGATTACGCAATTTATCCCCAGCGGGTCATCTCTCGTCTACCCTGTTGTTGTTGGTAACAATTGTTCCTCTCCTGAATTGGTCATCATTATATGCCTAGTTGCGGTATCCCGATGCCTTTTCTTTTCGGTCGATTTATCCTTTATTAACCCAGTATCCGGTTGTGGATAATCGCCCATGCGAGTATATTATCTATGTTCTGACGGTAATAGATGATGTATCTCATGCACTCTTCGGTCGAAGCTTTTGTTCTTCCCCAGTCGAGTAAGATTCGTATCCCCTTTACGGAGTCGAATATCCATCCTATAATCGAGTTTGCTTTTAGCCCTCTTTTGGATGATGAGTGTCTTGGGAATATTCCCCAATTCACGCCTTGGTTGGTCACCTATTATATGCCCAGTAACCGGTATCCCTGGTGTGCCTTCCTCTCTGCTCCCTATTATGACTTTTTGGTCCCCTGTGGAGTCAGAATCCCTGAGTTGAAGTATACCTTTTAGGTTTTCCTCAGACGTTTTGAAGTTTTGATATCTCTCACCCTTATACCGGTCTTAGATATTCATTCTTCCCGAGCATGTTGTATCTCTCGCCCTTTCGTCGGTGTTCAGATCTCGTGTCTCATTGAGCTTATTACCCAGTAAACCGGTAATACCTCGTCCCGCGGCTTCTCCAGGAGCGTCCTTGTGGACATCCCCAGTGAGATCCCTTAGTGGATTGTCTTCGTCCGGATTTTTATCCGAAGTATCTGTTGTGGATAGTTTTTGCTGTATTGGCACATTCCCCAATACCTGCGTCTTTGAGTCAGCTCGGGTCTTTCCGATGGATTTATTCCCTTTGGAATTCTGTTCCCCAAGCTTTGAGTCGTGACCTGCTCGCGCATTTTTATCCCTCTTCTATCCCCAGGAGAGTCCCCAGGATCTTGGTCCTATCGAGTGAATTGTTCATATGGATTATCAGTGGCTTCTAATTTCTTTGCTTTTGTGGACACATATCTCCACAGAGTGTTACCATTTTTCATGAGGTCTCTTAGGGACCAAAATTCGTCTCTTTGTTATTATTTAAGCCCATTCTACCTCGTCGAGATGAAGATTTTAACCTTCCCTTCTCCAGCTAGAATGACCTTAA
Organism: Lathyrus oleraceus; assembly: GCF_024323335.1. NCBI lineage: Eukaryota > Viridiplantae > Streptophyta > Magnoliopsida > Fabales > Fabaceae > Lathyrus > Lathyrus oleraceus. Next base: position 400,940,357 of record NC_066582.1, read on the forward strand.
ATAGGGACATCTGTAAGACCCCAATTTTGTCCCTAAGATCCCCCATGGCATCATAATATTGCATTTGCATAGCCTCAAGGATCATAAGCATCTTAGTTCCCTTTGCCTTTGGGTGGGACTCCTTGTGCTTGAATTGTACATCATTGCTTCTCTTATTTTGTTTACCAACCAAAAGCACAAAGATATGTCACTAACATCTTTTGTTTGAAGCTTGAGCAATCACAAAGCCTGAGCTGTCATGCTCGCTCAGCGAGCAAATCCTTCGCTAGGCGAAGGTTTGAACTGTCATGCTCGCTAGGCGAGCAGATTCTTTGCTAGGCGAAGACCACGCGTTTTGAAAACATAACAGAATTTTGGACCTGGATTGCATTCATTTTAAGCCCATAAAGCAACAAATCAGGTTATAAATACCAAGCTTCATTTGAGAAGAAAAAGGAGGGGAGATTATTAGAGAGACCAGGACGGGAGACTATTACAAACCCTGGATTATCAGAGAGAGAGAGTACCTGACAGAGAACTCAGAGCAACCTCCAGACACTGAAGAGAACTCATCTGCACAGAATCAGCTCTATCTCATACAAACCCTGAAATCACTCTGCAAACCGAACCGTGCAATTTAATCTCAACCGATCTCAACCGATCTCTCCAATCAGGTTTGCCCTATTCCCATTACTTTACGCCTTCAATTTGAATTTTATAAATGTGTGATGTATTATGTTTGAATTTGGAAGAGTAGGTGTCGTTAGGTTTTGCACACGGGTTTAGATATGCATGAATGTGTGAAACAATGCTTTGAATATTTAACCATGTAATGTCTGAGATGGATACCATAGGGTTTGAGGCTTCGGAAATCGTACTGTTATCAAAGGAGAATCCAGAATTCGCAGGCGTTCGCTAGCACCTTCGCTAGGCGAACATGTAGCGAAGCTTCGCTAGCACCTCGCTAAGCGAAGCAGTAGCGAGCATGACAGTAGCTTGTTTCTCTGTTTGTTCTCAGATCTGTTTTCGTGTTTGATTGTGATGTGTTTTATACCGCATCCATGCATTGTTTACCTGTTATTTCTAACCTGTTTGTTGAGTTTGTGTGAGGGATCATATGACTCCTGAAGAGATAGTTCGTGTGGCATTCCACTTTATTTGTGGGATACCGTTTGGAGATTCATTCCGATTACCTGTGCTGACTTGCTTTCTTTGATGGTGCCAGCTTGAGAGATCTCTGGGTTTCTTGATTCGTTAGTTGTTGTTACTCCGGATCTTTATCCGTGGGGTAGATCTTATTCCCTTTTACATCTTTTAGCATTTTACCGCTTTCTTAGCTGGAAGACCTCAATAGGAGGCAATGTTTTTTGTGTGTTTACTTTTATGCTAAAGACCTCCATGAAGAGGCAATTGACGGATAAAAGGGATTAGTAATCAATCCCCCGTTATTCAGTGTGTCGTTCTTTATGCTCACACTACGTGTCGATGCTTCAGAACAAAAACCCAAGATCTTTTCTCCGGTCGGTCAGTGGAGAGGGTTCCACCTTTCTGAATCCCCACTTTTCGTCATGAGCTCACCCTATCCAGGGTTAAGAGCTATGAGGTCTTATCCTCATTACCCTGTTAATCTGCTCACCCTGACATTCAATGTCAGAGGTTAAGAGCCCGTTTGATTACCCTTCCATGGCTTGTTTATCGAGGTTGATATGACCCCTCTTGACTAAAGCCCTACCCATGTATGTTCGAGCCCCTCGTTGGTATGTTTACTTTATGCATGTTTATTTTGTATGGTGTGATCGTCCCCCATAAGATTGCCAGGACTTCCTTTTTGCATGAGCATCCATAAAACACAAACAAACTCATTGATTTTTCTTCTCCTAAGAACACGTTAACTCCTTCTACTACAAGCAAGTAAGTCTCCAAAGGTCGAGCATCCGGTAGATTGCGTAGTAACGTCGTTCATCTAAAAAACACAAAACAAACAAAAATAGGTAGCCGAATGTCGCATCACGCGAAAAACCGGCGGGAAAAGGAGAAACAACAGAGCCGCCACCGTGCGTTATTTATCCCAAAAGAGGGAAAGGAAACGCTCGAAGTAAACCTAGGAAAGAACATGGTCTCGCGACCAAAGAGAATGGGTTCGGGAGTCGGTTATGCGAAGGGAAGGTATTAGCACCCCTACGCATCCGTAGTACTCTACGGGATCCACGCACAAAAGGAAGGATAAATGGTTGCTAAAACACTGCTCAAACTCACACACACTGGCTGAAAAGAGACAAAAGAAACTGACTGAAACTGACTCGGCAGGACATCGTATCCTGGGCCTACTTAGTCTATCAGGCATAGACATCAGAGTCGAAGTAGTTCGGACTGGGAAAACGACACATGCTCGCTAGGATATCGCATCCTATGCATACGTATCTTCTCGGACGAGAGAAGAATCAGAGCATTCGTAGCTCGGCTGACACGCACACAAACAAACACAAACACAGGCAAACGTGGAGCCTGAATGCCAATCGTTGGACTTACATCAGCATCCGAACCAAAACACACGCAAGGGTGGAAAAAGAAAAAGGGCGCCCGGAGAGATCAGCTCAATCTCCTGCCTACATACTTCATCTGGTATGAAGATCAGGGCGATGTAGTTCCCCTACGCAGGGACAAGGATCTAGCCTAACCAGATAACAGAGGGAGACACAACTCTAGGGAGACTACGACTCGAGCCTAGATGTTGTCATGCAAAAATCAACCCTAAGTTATGGTTTCTAGCTAAATGGCACAAGGGCCAACCTATCCTAGACATGACTTGCACAGGAAGCAAGGGTCTCGATTGCAACTAGGGCAAGAGAAAAGGGGAGGTCTCGATCGCAACGAGGGCGAGAGAAAGGAGAGATCTCAATCACACAGGGGTGAGAGAAAAGAGTTAGTGTTAGTGGTTAGTCAAACTCGACAAGACATCGCATCTCGTGCCTACGTATCTCATCTGAACATGAGAATCAGAGTTGCCGTAGTTCGGCTAAACAAAACTGTTGGTTTGTGTTTTTTAAGTGGACAACGTCACTGCACAATCTACCTGATGCTCGACCTTTGGAGACTTACTCATCTGTAGTAGAAGGAGTTAACGTATCCTTAAGAGGGGATGGTGTTTGTTTGTGTTTTAAGAAAGCGCAAGCAAGAAAGGAAGTCCTAGACGAAGGAACCGTGCTACCTTAATTGACATGCAAACGAGACTACGCGGAGTCTAACAACCTAGGGGATACCATCACACCACATAAGCACACACAAACACATACAGCATAAAGTAAACACACCAACAAGGGGGCTCAAACATGGGTTAGGTTTTAGTCGAGGGGTCACATCAACCTCAACAAACAAACCTCTGGAATGGGGTGAGTGTTGCTCTTAACCTTGCCATTGAGGGGCTAAGGTGAAGCAGATGAAAGGAGATGAGGGGTGTGCCTCATTGCTTCTATCCCTGGCCTGGGAGAGCATTTGACAAGAATGTGTGGGTTCAGAAAGTGGGAACCCTTCTACACATTTGATACTGACTCAACTGTGCAATTGCACAAGATCTTGGGTTTTTATCTCAATGCTACAACCATGTAATGGGAGCAAGGAGAAGACTCACTGAATAGTAGGGGATAGGCTGCTTATCCCTTTGATCTACCAATTGCCTTACTTGAAGGACTTTTCCTGCTTGGGACAAAATTAAACACACACAAGCATTGCCTCTTAAGGAGGACTTCAGACAGTTTGCCCGGCCAAATAACAGGCCGGGTCTCCAGACTACATGAAGAGAGAGTAATTATACCTCAAAAGCAAATTGCTAGATAGCAAAGCAAGCAAATAAAGCAACTAAAGGGTACCTGAAAAAGTCAAACTAATCAGTAAACAGTTCAACAGTTTAAATCAAAAGGAAATGAATCAAACAGTTAAATCAGAGGGACCAATGTGCAAAGCACAAGACTCAAGCCACATGAGTCACACCTACAAAACAAAGGTTAGTACACGATATATAATCAAGCTCGAACAAATTGGTATGGTTTCTTTGAAGCATTGATACTTAACCTGAAACAATGAACTCAACATAAGTCCAAAAGACCACTAGGGCAAGCCTAGGGTCAAAAACAAAAGGGAAAGTCAAAACAGCAAACAAATAGTCAACCAAAGTCAAGTTCAAGCATTTAAGAAGCAAGCACAATTGGATTCAAACTCATATCATGCATCATTATCATTTTATAGACCAAAGAAGTCAAAACATTGCAAAAGGAAGCATACAAAAGGTCAACAGCAAGACCAAGCTCAAAAGCAAACATAATCAATTCCAAAAAATTATGAGATAATTCATACTCAATCACAATCCATAACCTAGCATGCATATGAAATTTCAGCTCAATTGGATCATGGGAAGATAGTCAATTAAAATCAGGAAGTCAACACAATTTCAAGTAAGCACAAAGAAGGTCAACAATCATGGGTCAACTTCAAAAAATCATAACAAAATGAAAACAGATGATAAATGGATGGGATTAACACCAATGCAAAGCTCAAGATGTCTAGTATGCACATGTGAAATTTCATGATCATACAATAAGGCATGAGGATTTCCCAAATGAAATGGCAAGAGGTGTCACACAAAGTCAACAATTGACTAGGCAGGGAAGAAAATTCTCAAACAAATAGGAAATGGCATGATTAAATCCAAGAAAATTCACACATCAACTAGACACATAAGAGATGGCTCATGCAAAATTTCACATTATTTGGAAGCCAGGAAGCATGTGAACAAAAATCATGAAATGGCATAACATTGGTGTGACACAAATTGTCACACCCTACTTCAGAAATTTATATCACACAAACCACATATGATAAATGCACAAACTCTACATCAAAACAAACATGAATGAGTGTAGATTCACCACAAAAAATTTCAGAATCATTGGATACATCCTCATCATTTCACAAGGGTTTTGGCAAAAGGTATCAAAATATGCATACATGAACAAAACCCTAGTACCATTTAAATTCCAATGATCCAAAAAATCATAAAAAATAATGATAAAAAAGTAGACAATCATATGAGCATGATGCAAAAAACCCCACTGGATTTGGACTTGAAATGAGCAAGTTATGAATTTTTAAAGATGTGATGATCAAATGGAATATTCATTGAAATTAACATGGATTAATTGGATTTAATTAAAACGAGAATGGCAATTGTGTAATTCTGGGATTCATTTAGTGAAACGACGCCGTTTAGGGACAACCAGCGAAATGTTGCGATTGGTCCGCTCCAATGAAACAGTAACTTATGCAGAAAATTCAAAACAGCCACCAATCATGTTTCATGCTTCTGGGCAAGTGATTAGGGTTTAAGGCAACTTAGGGTTTTAATGGCAGCCACACCTTCATGTTCATCATCATGGAAAAACGATCTTCAACAGAATTATGCAACATCATGGCAATGATATAGTTCATGCAGTCACAATATGAACAACAACCAAACACGATACAGCAAAATGAGAACAAACTGGGAATAGCTTAGGGTTTATCACACAGCATCATGAACATCATCCCTTCCCAATCGAGTTTCATAAAAAAAAAATCCAGAAATTAAAAGTGGCTACCCAGAAATGTTCATCAAAGCAAGGCCAATACGAATCCAATATCCATTTTCATTAAATCAACACACATACTCTGAATCGAGCAAAAGAAAGTTCAACATCCATCTTTGTTCATGAATGAAAGTTCTCAGAAATAAACAAATAGCATACCAATAGATTCATTCAAGCATGGTGAAGACATATCCATCATTATTTTTCAGTATAACACAACATGGAAAGAGATTCGAACAAAAATACATATGAACACAAAACTTCATTCTCAGATTTCTCATGCATTCCTCAATCATTTTAAGTGATTCAACTTGCTTTAGACTCAGCATATCAAGAACTACACAAAGCATAGCCTGGATTTGAAAAATGAAAGATTCGAAAATTTACCAATATGAAGAGCAGAGGAAGATTCAGCAGTTGTTTGGTCTGTATGAGCTTGAACAGATGCGTGTTATGCTCCCAAAGGTTGAAAGATGAAGAAAGATTAGCTCAGCATCCCTTGTAAGAGGTGCAATCAAGTTCTGCCATGGATGGTTGGTATTGAAGAACAGTCGTGTAAACCCTCTTCCAGTTGTGAAATGGCGATGGGAATGAGCTTGAAATGATGTTTGGATGGTGAGTAAACAATGGCTTGCTCGAGTGTTTGGAGAATTTGGCCAAAAGAATGCAATGTGCAAAAATGCAAGAAGGAGAGAAGAAGGAATTTCTGTATCCTAGAGGCTGCTACTAGGGTTGGTTTGTGACAAAAAAATGCCTTATATTGGTCTGTTTAACTTTGGTTTAAGGAGTGGTAAGCTTGATTTGTTTAATTGAGCTAATTTGCTAAGTTGCCAATTTAGTGCACATGGGAGGTATATGGTGGAATGCTGCTCGATTTGGGCCTTAGTCATGCTGCAAATACCAATTCCAATAAGTCCCAAATGGCCAAAATGAGTAGAAACACTTAAATCACAAAAGTCAAATATTGGTCAAACTTGAATTTTAATGAAACAAGTCAAAAAATGCCATTTTTATTGGCAAGGTTTTGGTACATGATGTTTATATTTTTGGAAAGAGGAGGAAAAATGTGGTTTGTAGGAAAAAACCCCATCAAATTTGGCCAAAGGAATCATGAGATATGGCCTTTTGAAGTTCATGAAAATGTGAAAATGAAATGACCATATCTTGCAAACCATTCATGGGATTTGAGAGTTCTTGGACTTTTTGAAAATGGGAGAACAAGATCTTCAACTTTCATGTTGGGCAAAAATTCATTTGAAGCTTGTATCATGATGCAAGTTGAGGATCAAGAAGTTTCCATTTTTGGCAGTTAAAATTACAGGTCCAATTTCTATTTTTGGAAATTTTCTGTTTGGCTTCAAATTCTTCAATGATATTGTTTGCCATGATATATGAGGCCTATTGGGACATGAATAAACTCTCTCAAACCAAATCCATCCATCAAAACCATGAAAATCAACCACAGTTGACCAACTTTGACTTTCTAGGGTTTCTGACTGTCTGTGCATGAATTGATGGCTTCTGAACATCCAACCCTTGACTTAAACACTTCAAATGGACCTCCAAGTCATGTGAACTTGTTGGACAAACCCTAGGGCCTTGGCTCCTTGAGAAACACCCTTGCTTGATTGGTTGACTGATCTCCTGATCAGTTTGACCTAATTCTTGACTTGCTTGCACTTGAGGCAACTGGGGGCAATGCAATGCTATGCAATGGACTATGATATGTTATGACCTAATATGAGATGGTATGTACAATGATGGGTGCAAATTCGAGGTGCTACAGCTGCCCCTATTCAATCAGCTGGGAACCCGAATGGATGATAGCAGCGGCTGTCAGACTTTCAGGGTAACCAGGGATTGAATACCAAGAACCGTAGAATTTGCACAATAGGGATCCACCAATGGAAACGTCCACTGGGATTTGATTTTTATTACTGGGTATATATTTTTTTGTTTTTGTTTTCAACGGGTATAACCACATCCAGACACCGCAACGACGATGAATGGGAAAAGAAATCACAACTAGATGCCAACGGACAACTAGGAAAAACTCAACGTTCACCAAGACCAACGGAGAGGTAAATCCACAAGGGGACAGGTACAACTAGACGTCATAGGACGAATAGGAAGACTCACGTTTATCGACACCAACGGAGAAGAGGAAAACTTCAACCAGACGTCATAGGACGAGAGGTAGACTCACGTTTATCGACACCAACGGAGAGGAGGAAAACTTCAACCAGACGTCATAGGACGAAAGGGAGACTCACGTTTATCGACACCAACGGAGAGGAGGAAAACTTCAACCAGACGTCATAGGACGAGAGGTAGACTCACGTTTATCGACACCAACGGAGAGGAGGAAAACTCAGCCAGACGTCATAGGACGAAAGGGAGACTCACGTTTATCGACACCAACGGAGAGGAGGAAAACTCAGCCAGACGTCATAGGACGAAAGGGAGACTCACGTTTATCGACACCAACGGAGAGGAGGAAAACTCAACCAGACGTCATAGGACGAGAGGTAGACTCACGTTTATCGACACCAACGGAGAGGAGGAAAACTTAACCAGACGTCATAGGACGAGAGGTAGACTCACGTTTATCGACACCAACGGAGAGGAGGAAAACTTCAACCAGACGTCATAGGACGAGAGGTAGACTCACGTTTATCGACACCAACGGAGAGGAGGAAAACTTCAACCAGACGTCATAGGACGAGAGGTAGACTCACGTTTATCGACACCAACGGAGAGGAGGAAAACTCAACCAGACGTCATAGGACGAAAGGGAGACTCACGTTTATCGACACCAACGGAGAGGAGGAAAACTCAACCAGACGTCATAGGACGAGAGGTAGACTCACGTTTATCGACACCAACGGAGAGGAGGAAAACTTAACCAGACGTCATAGGACGAGAGGTAGACTCACGTTTATCGACACCAACGGCGAGGAGGAAAACTCAGCCAGACGTCATAGGACGAAAGGGAGACTCACGTTTATCGACACCAACGGAGAGGAGGAAAACTCAGCCAGACGTCATAGGACGAAAGGGAGACTCACGTTTATCGACACCAACGGAGAGGAGGAAAACTTCAGCCAGACGTCATAGGACGAAAGGGAGACTCACGTTTATCGACAACAACGGAGAGGAGGAAAACTTCAACCAGACGTCATAGGACGAGAGGTAGACTCACGTTTATCGACACCAACGGAGAGGAGGAAAACTCAGCCAGACGTCATAGGACGAAAGGGAGACTCACGTTTATCGACACCAACGGAGAGGAGGAAAACTCAGCCAGACGTCATAGGACGAAAGGGAGACTCACGTTTATCGACACCAACGGAGAGGAGGAAAACTCAACCAGACGTCATAGGACGAGAGGTAGACTCACGTTTATCGACACCAACGGAGAGGAGGAAAACTTAACCAGACGTCATAGGACGAGAGGTAGACTCACGTTTATCGACACCAACGGAGAGGAGGAAAACTTCAACCAGACGTCATAGGACGAGAGGTAGACTCACGTTTATCGACACCAACGGAGAGGAGGAAAACTTCAACCAGACGTCATAGGACGAGAGGTAGACTCACGTTTATCGACACCAACGGAGAGGAGGAAAACTCAACCAGACGTCATAGGACGAAAGGGAGACTCACGTTTATCGACACCAACGGAGAGGAGGAAAACTCAACCAGACGTCATAGGACGAGAGGTAGACTCACGTTTATCGACACCAACGGAGAGGAGGAAAACTTAACCAGACGTCATAGGACGAGAGGTAGACTCACGTTTATCGACACCAACGGAGAGGAGGAAAACTCAGCCAGACGTCATAGGACGAAAGGGAGACTCACGTTTATCGACACCAACGGAGAGGAGGAAAACTCAGCCAGACGTCATAGGACGAAAGGGAGACTCACGTTTATCGACACCAACGGAGAGGAGGAAAACTTCAGCCTGACGTCATAGGACGAAAGGGAGACTCACGTTTATCGACACCAACGGAGAGGAGGAAAACTCAACCAGACATCATAGGACGAGAGGTAGACTCACGTTTATCGACACCAACGGAGAGGAGGAAAACTCAACCAGACGTCATAGGACGAGAGGTAGACTCACGTTTATCGACACCAACGGAGAGGAGGAAAACTTAACCAGACGTCATAGGACGAGAGGTAGACTCACGTTTATCGACACCAACGGAGAGGAGGAAAACTCAACCAGACGTCATAGGACGAGAGGTAGACTCACGTTTATCGACACCAACGGAGAGGAGGAAAACTTAACCAGACGTCATAGGACGAGAGGTAGACTCACGTTTATCGACACCAACGGAGAGGAGGAAAACTCAGCCAGACGTCATAGGACGAAAGGGAGACTCACGTTTATCGACACCAACGGAGAGGAGGAAAACTCAGCCAGACGTCATAGGACGAAAGGGAGACTCACGTTTATCGACACCAACGGAGAGGAGGAAAACTTCAGCCAGACGTCATAGGACGAAAGGGAGACTCACGTTTATCGACACCAACGGAGAGGAGGAAAACTCAACCAGACATCATAGGACGAGAGGTAGACTCACGTTTATCGACACCAACGGAGAGGAGGAAAACTCGACCAAACGTCATAGGACGAAAGGGAGACTCACGTTTATCGACACCAACGGAGAGGAGGAAAACTTCACCCAGACATCATAGGACGAAAGGGAGACTCACGTTTATCGACACCAACGGAGAGGAGGAAAACTTCAACCAGACGTCATAGGACGAGAGGTAGACTCACGTTTATCGACACCAACGGAGAGGAGGAAAACTCAGCCAGACGTCATAGGACGAAAGGGAGACTCACGTTTATCGACACCAACGGAGAGGAGGAAAACTCAGCCAGACGTCATAGGACGAAAGGGAGACTCACGTTTATCGACACCAACGGAGAGGAGGAAAACTCAGCCAGACGTCATAGGACGAAAGGGAGACTCACGTTTATCGACACCAACGGAGAGGAGGAAAACTTCACCCAGACATCATAGGACGAAAGGGAGACTCACGTTTATCGACACCAACGGAGAGGAGGAAAACTTCACCCAGACATCATAGGACGAAAGGGAGACTCACGTTTATCGACACCAACGGAGAGGAGGAAAACTTCAACCAGACGTCATAGGACGAGAGGTAGACTCACGTTTATCGACACCAACGGAGAGGAGGAAAACTTCAACCAGACGTCATAGGACGAAAGGGAGACTCACGTTTATCGACACCAACGGAGAGGAGGAAAACTTCAACCAGACGTCATAGGACGAAAGGGAGACTCACGTTTATCGACACCAACGGAGAGGAGGAAAACTCAGCCAGACGTCATAGGACGAAAGGGAGACTCACGTTTATCGACACCAACGGAGAGGAGGAAAACTTCAACCAGACGTCATAGGACGAGAGGTAGACTCACGTTTATCGACACCAATGGAGAGGAGGAAAACTTCAACCAGACGTCATAGGACGAAAGGGAGACTCACGTTTATCGACACCAACGGAGAGGAGGAAAACTTCAACCAGACGTCATAGGACGAAAGGGAGACTCACGTTTATCGACACCAACGGAGAGGAGGAAAACTTCACTAGGGAAGGGAGGGCGACGTTATGAACATCGAAAGAGGATGTTTACCGACATCAAAAGAAAACCAGACACTTACGCATGACTGGAAATCACCGAAGGATGGTGTTTACCGACACCAAAGGAGACCAGACACTTACGCATGACTGGAAATCACCGAAGGATGGTGTTTATCGACACCAAAGAAGACCAGACACTTACGCATGACTGGAAATCACCGAAAGATGGTGTTTACCGACACCAAAGAAACAACACACGCGGGTGCTGACGGGATACTGACATCCACAAGATGACAGGGCAAGGCTGAACACTTGCAGGGGGTTTCACTGGGGAACAAGGTCACGACAGCGAGCAAACAGGAAGGAACACCAAGGATACCGGGTTGTAGGTATGAAACGGGTGACCGACCAAACGTGAATTGGTTTGTGTTCCAAAACACTCAACATCCTGAAGAGGGCTAGAAAAGCAGTCTTGTTAAAGGATGGACACTGATTCCATAGGGAATACGAATCTTTCTCTGCTGGAGAAAACAATCAAAAGATTGACCAAAGAGTGCATGAGATATATTATCTATAGCCGTCAAAACGTAGATAATACACTCGCATGGAAGATTATCCATAATCGGGTTGTAGGTTGTTAAATGAATAATCGACCGAAAAGAAAGGCATCAGGGTACCAGGACTAGGTATGCAAAGATGACCAATCAAAAGAGGATAAAGTTGCTAACTCGGAGCAAATATCCAAAAAGAAAGGGCAGACCCAATGGGGACAATACTGCTTGATCAAGGCAAGTATCCAAAGGGGAAAGAATATCAATACCGCAAAGCAGATACTGATAACTGCAAAGAGGGGATTACATCTACCGGTTTGTAGGCAGAAAACCACGGAAAAGTAACCAGTCATCATCGGGATGAGCACAAATGGTTAATTCCAACAAGGGGATGAAAGTGGGATTTTACAACTACCAGCTAGTGGGTAGAAAACCACAAAGATAGGACTTACAACTACCGGTTTGTAGGCAGAAGCCAATGGAAAAGCAACCAGTCATCATCGGGATGAGCACAAATGGTTAATTCCAACAAGGGGATGAAAGTGGGATTTTACAACTACCAGCTTGTGGGTAGAAAACCACAAAGATAGGACTTACAGCTACCGGTTCGTAGGTAGAGGCCAATGGAAAAGCAACCAGTCATCATCGGGATGAGCACAAATGGTTAATTCCACCAAGGGGAGAACGTGGGATTTTACAACTACCAGCTAGTGGGTAGAAAACCACAAAGATAGGACTTACAACTACCGGGTCGTAGGTAGAGGCCAATGGAAAAGTAACCAGTCATCATCAGGATGAGCACAAAGGGTTAACTCCACCAAGGGGAGGAATGTGGGATTTTACAACTACCAGCTTGTGGGTAGAAAACCACAAAGATAGGACTTACAGCTACCGGTTTGTAGGTAGAGGCCAACAAATTCCGCTGAGGATAAGATGAATGAGTGCCGGTTAGTGAGCGACTATTCATTTATGCCCCAGGGAAGCACGGGAGACAGCCAACAGGAAGCCAATTTAGGATCGATCCAAAAAGGCAGACTGAAACAAGACTCATCCTAATGAGGAAAGAACTCAATAGGGACAACCCATCCCGTGTAGGGAGGGAACGGAAGCAACCGTCATCCACGAGGATGTATCTCAGTGGGGAAATGGCAGGAAAGGATAGACACTTTCTGCTTAAGGGGTTGGCTCTACATGGAGAGATCAGACACACCCATATCTGCTTAAGGAAAATCTACTGGAGAGATCTGTATCAACAAATAGCAGGAGGTAACAATCAACAGATACCCGGCGACAGCCGCAACATGAGTATCCAAATGCTATGATTATGCATGTATGCATCATGCATGATGAATGTATGATGAATGCTGACAAACAGACATGCTCAACATGCAGGTCCGGGAATCAACCGTCCGGAGAGAAAACCAAAGTCATCATCCTGCAGGGGAGGAAGAGCCACAAGAGGCTTCCGGAGGGATCGTCAGTCACAACCGGTGAACAGAGTTCAACATACAGGCGGATGCGCCACAACAACTTGTGATGAAAATCCGAGGTACCGAGAAGCAACCAGATCTCTGATGAGGATACATAGGCATTGATAAGGCTCGTCATGCCAACAACTCCGCTGGGGGATCCATCTGAGGGCATGACATAGTACTGGGATGTCAATCCACCGAATACTGAATCTTCAAAGAAAAACACCCACGTTGGGGGAGAGAGGAAGACTACTCTGTTGGAGAGAGGAAAGTTGAAGTCTTCAGTAAACACTCTGCTAGGGGAGCTGCCCCACAATAATGTCCGAAACAGCAAACTTGCTGGGAATGCCCCCATGGTAGGGCTCAAACAGCGCTCTACTGGGGATGCCCCACAATAGAGCTAACAGGGATTTGGAGGAAGAATGTTGTACTGCCGGGTACATGAAGATGAACAACTTCAAACGACACTGCATCGGGCAACTTCACTGAGGAGAGACCATACGAGGTTCTGCAGGACAAAGATACAGTCATGCTCGAGATACGAACAATTGTCTTACCTGTTGGTAATCATACCACCCTCGGGAGAGCACTGTGGATCTCCTAAGTATCCTTCCATCATCGTGAAGGTTCACTTTGTTTAAGAACAATTTTGTGAAAAATTTGTTTATTTTGAAAACAATGATACTTTATCAATTAAAACATGCAAAACATTTGTTGAGTTGAAAACAAATAGGAGTGCAAATAATTGGACAAAAGCTCAAATAGATGTAATGGAATGGTAGTCTGCAAAGGGCGAGACTCCATAGATCTGCACAAGTTTGAAATCGGTGATGTATATTGGAGAGGGCTACATTGAACATAATGACCTTTCCTCTACCATTCTGAATTTTCGATGTATTCAAAGCTTCAGTCGACGACGAATCGAGAATTCCTGACGGATGACAGATGTACAGCACAGTCTTGTCAAGATGCAGTTACTTGCCAAATCCCTAATTTTTGCCTAGATTGCCCCAGTGTGAGGTGCTCAATCTAGCGGGATGCAAATTCTTTCTTTTTTTCAATGTCTCTAACTTTTGCCTGGATCGCCCTTTCGGGTTTTCAATCCACCGAGACGCTCCTTTTTGCCTAAGTCGCCCTTTGGGGTGTTCGACTTAGCGAGCTATTCTTTTTTTCTTTTAGGCGAAGTATTTCTTGACTGCATCAGAATTCACAGGACGAGTGAACTTCTCCACCCATTGTTGTAAGTGTCGAAACATTGCCTGAAGAGGCTGGACGTTCATATCTTGGAGTCCACTTGCCCCTGGACTTGGGCACGAAAGACAAGACTTTCTTGAGCATAAGGTCACCTTCTCGGAACACACGAGGCTTGACCTTCTTGTTGAATGCTTTTTCACTCTCTACTGATATGACTGACCATGACACATGGCAGTTGATCTTTTTCTTCTTGATCGAATTCAGCATCAGTCAACTTGGGACTTTGAGGGTGCTATTTCTCTTTTCCTTTTTTTTTCCTTCTTTCTTTTTTTTCTTTCTTCTGATTTGATTTCTTTTGATTTCTTTTGATTTTGATTGATTTTTTTTTTTTTTTATATTTTGCACCCTCCTCTTTTTTCCTTTTTCTCTTTTTTTTGATAAATGCCCCAGTTGGTTGTTCTGCTGATTCTCGAGATGCAGCTGAGTGTGATCTTCTTTTCTTGCTCAAGAAATCGGGAAATACCGTCAGGAATTCCTTCAACATCGTCTTCTTCCGTTTCGAATACAGGGAATTCAAAATTGGGAGATGACGTCCGATCATTATGTTCAATGGGTTTGAGAAACAACCTGCATAAAGATTTTGAGTATAAAAGCTTTTTGAAAATCAAACAAGACAATCGTTATGCAGATGAAAAGATTGCTTTTATTCTTGTTTTTTAAGGTTTTTTGTGATCACCAATTTCATGCAAAAAGCGAAAAGGGAAAACAAATGGAAAAACAAATGTTTTAACATGAATTTATTTGAATGAAAATATCATTGCACAAAATGTTGCCAACAATGTCATCACTTCTCCTTTTGGCATGGGAGAAGGGTTTTTAAACAAAGTGATTACTACTCTGACTTATGAACAACTGTAGGAACGCCCACAGTGACCCAATTGTGGCAGACACCACCAGGAATGACGAAGTTGTTCACGTCTTCTG
Source organism: Lathyrus oleraceus (assembly GCF_024323335.1). Taxonomy (NCBI): domain Eukaryota; kingdom Viridiplantae; phylum Streptophyta; class Magnoliopsida; order Fabales; family Fabaceae; genus Lathyrus; species Lathyrus oleraceus. The sequence continues at coordinate 400,955,777 of NC_066582.1, forward strand.
CGTCCTCTTCCAAGATAGCAGCATCCTCTTCTTCAGGTTGATCGTCATGGATGAATCCTCCACTCTTGAACAGACCTTGCTTATTGCATGCCCCAGAACAGTAGCCAATGCCAGCCTGGGATCGGTTAACCAGGAATAAATCCATCAACAGTACAAAGTCTGGCAAATATCTCTCTGAGTTCACAATTCTCTTGCTCAGGATGATCCATCAATCTGGCAGAGATGGCTCTGGTATAATACCGGCAAAGTGCGTCTTCAAAATAAATGAAGATCGCAGGGTCAGACCACAGGACGGGAGACCGGAACAAAACACCCGCTGATGCAAATGATGCATGAAGTATTTATGCATATGCTTGTTTTTATTTCAAAGGAACTCGAGGGTTTTATTTGCAAACTTTGAAATATTTAGCATTTTGATCATATATGAGAATATCTCATCAGATATATCAGGTGAAAAAATTTTCCCGGTTTTTTCATGTTTTGAAATTTTTTGCAAATAAACTCCTTTGAGTTCCTTGAAAATTTTCCTTTTTTTTTTGATGATATGGATGCAGATGAATGCATGAATGCATGAATGCAACAAACACACTCAAGGATCAAGCAAAGCACGCCAAACAAAGGTCGTGGGAAAGCTCATTGTATCCCTAATATCAATCATCCATTTTGGTGGATTTAGGTTTTCACCTTATCGACACCCAAGTTCCATTGATATTAACGGTACATGAACCAGCTCAAACATCCTTAATATCAACCAGCCGCTTTGGTGGATTTTAGGTTTTACCCCTGATCCGGGATCCATTGATATTAACAATGTTTGAACGACTCAACCACGAATCATGGGTTTGTTGAGAGTCACGAGCATGGAGTCTCGGTTAAAAACCACCCAAAGGGAGTGTACTAGGGTTTAAACCTGCCAGACATGTTCTATCAGAGGTTCCCATAATCATCGTTCCATCTCTCGAATATTATCGGAGGAACGAATACTCGTATTCCAAGAATATTCTCAAGAGAAACTCTTATGAGTGTAGTATCGCGTAACAATCGTATCAGAACTGACATCTGAACGACCTCCGCACTACGGTCCTAAAAAAATAGGCCAAGATGGGTTTGGTAAACTAAGGTCCTTGGCTTCTGCGGCACATGATTGAAAGAATAATGCCTAACCACAAATAACTTGTGTGACATTATTAGTTCAACATGACCTCCACCAAGTGAATGGTCTCGCAAGTCAACTGGCTAAGGAATACTCCACACCAGTCAACAAGACTATGCCATTCTCCTATCCTAGAGAGCACTCGAGTTCGGGTATAGAACTCATCTCAACTGACTCCCACCCCACAAAGAAAAACAGACAACCAGCCAGGCAGAAAGAATAATGAATATGAATGCAAACATAAGTGTACACAATAAATGCAAACAATAAATGCACATATATACAATGAATGCAAAAAAAAACAGCACAAAGCAACAAAAATCCTAACCTAGAGAGCGCTAGGAGAGACTCGCTCAGGGAAGATGGACCAGCATAGGTCAACTTCACTTTTATCCCCAGCAGAGTCGCCAGCTGTCGCATCACGCGAAAAACCGGCGGGAAAAGGAGAAATAACAGAGCCGCCACCGTGCGTTATTTATCCCAAAAGAGGGAAAGGAAACGCTCGAAGTAAACCTAGGAAAGAACATGGTCTCGCGACCAAAGAGAATGGGTTCGGGAGTCGGTTATGCGAAGGGAAGGTATTAGCACCCCTACGCATCCGTAGTACTCTACGGGATCCACGCACAAAAGGAAGGATAAATGGTTGCTAAAACACTGCTCAAACTCACACACACTGGCTGAAAAGAGACAAAAGAAACTGACTGAAACTGACTCGGCAGGACATCGTATCCTGGGCCTACTTAGTCTATCAGGCATAGACATCAGAGTCGAAGTAGTTCGGACTGGGAAAACGACACATGCTCGCTAGGATATCGCATCCTATGCATACGTATCTTCTCGGACGAGAGAAGAATCAGAGCATTCGTAGCTCGGCTGACACGCACACAAACAAACACAAACACAGGCAAACGTGGAGCCTGAATGCCAATCGTTGGACTTACATCAGCATCCGAACCAAAACACACGCAAGGGTGGAAAAAGAAAAAGGGCGCCCGGAGAGATCAGCTCAATCTCCTGCCTACATACTTCATCTGGTATGAAGATCAGGGCGATGTAGTTCCCCTACGCAGGGACAAGGATCTAGCCTAACCAGATAACAGAGGGAGACACAACTCTAGGGAGACTACGACTCGAGCCTAGATGTTGTCATGCAAAAATCAACCCTAAGTTATGGTTTCTAGCTAAATGGCACAAGGGCCAACCTATCCTAGACATGACTTGCACAGGAAGCAAGGGTCTCGATTGCAACTAGGGCAAGAGAAAAGGGGAGGTCTCGATCGCAACGAGGGCGAGAGAAAGGAGAGATCTCAATCACACAGGGGTGAGAGAAAAGAGTTAGTGTTAGTGGTTAGTCAAACTCGACAAGACATCGCATCTCGTGCCTACGTATCTCATCTGAACATGAGAATCAGAGTTGCCGTAGTTCGGCTAAACAAAACTGTTGGTTTGTGTTTTTTAAGTGGACAACGTCACTGCACAATCTACCTGATGCTCGACCTTTGGAGACTTACTCATCTGTAGTAGAAGGAGTTAACGTATCCTTAAGAGGGGATGGTGTTTGTTTGTGTTTTAAGAAAGCGCAAGCAAGAAAGGAAGTCCTAGACGAAGGAACCGTGCTACCTTAATTGACATGCAAACGAGACTACGCGGAGTCTAACAACCTAGGGGATACCATCACACCACATAAGCACACACAAACACATACAGCATAAAGTAAACACACCAACAAGGGGGCTCAAACATGGGTTAGGTTTTAGTCGAGGGGTCACATCAACCTCAACAAACAAACCTCTGGAATGGGGTGAGTGTTGCTCTTAACCTTGCCATTGAGGGGCTAAGGTGAAGCAGATGAAAGGAGATGAGGGGTGTGCCTCATTGCTTCTATCCCTGGCCTGGGAGAGCATTTGACAAGAATGTGTGGGTTCAGAAAGTGGGAACCCTTCTACACATTTGATACTGACTCAACTGTGCAATTGCACAAGATCTTGGGTTTTTATCTCAATGCTACAACCATGTAATGGGAGCAAGGAGAAGACTCACTGAATAGTAGGGGATAGGCTGCTTATCCCTTTGATCTACCAATTGCCTTACTTGAAGGACTTTTCCTGCTTGGGACAAAATTAAACACACACAAGCATTGCCTCTTAAGGAGGACTTCAGACAGTTTGCCCGGCCAAATAACAGGCCGGGTCTCCAGACTACATGAAGAGAGAGTAATTATACCTCAAAAGCAAATTGCTAGATAGCAAAGCAAGCAAATAAAGCAACTAAAGGGTACCTGAAAAAGTCAAACTAATCAGTAAACAGTTCAACAGTTTAAATCAAAAGGAAATGAATCAAACAGTTAAATCAGAGGGACCAATGTGCAAAGCACAAGACTCAAGCCACATGAGTCACACCTACAAAACAAAGGTTAGTACACGATATATAATCAAGCTCGAACAAATTGGTATGGTTTCTTTGAAGCATTGATACTTAACCTGAAACAATGAACTCAACATAAGTCCAAAAGACCACTAGGGCAAGCCTAGGGTCAAAAACAAAAGGGAAAGTCAAAACAGCAAACAAATAGTCAACCAAAGTCAAGTTCAAGCATTTAAGAAGCAAGCACAATTGGATTCAAACTCATATCATGCATCATTATCATTTTATAGACCAAAGAAGTCAAAACATTGCAAAAGGAAGCATACAAAAGGTCAACAGCAAGACCAAGCTCAAAAGCAAACATAATCAATTCCAAAAAATTATGAGATAATTCATACTCAATCACAATCCATAACCTAGCATGCATATGAAATTTCAGCTCAATTGGATCATGGGAAGATAGTCAATTAAAATCAGGAAGTCAACACAATTTCAAGTAAGCACAAAGAAGGTCAACAATCATGGGTCAACTTCAAAAAATCATAACAAAATGAAAACAGATGATAAATGGATGGGATTAACACCAATGCAAAGCTCAAGATGTCTAGTATGCACATGTGAAATTTCATGATCATACAATAAGGCATGAGGATTTCCCAAATGAAATGGCAAGAGGTGTCACACAAAGTCAACAATTGACTAGGCAGGGAAGAAAATTCTCAAACAAATAGGAAATGGCATGATTAAATCCAAGAAAATTCACACATCAACTAGACACATAAGAGATGGCTCATGCAAAATTTCACATTATTTGGAAGCCAGGAAGCATGTGAACAAAAATCATGAAATGGCATAACATTGGTGTGACACAAATTGTCACACCCTACTTCAGAAATTTATATCACACAAACCACATATGATAAATGCACAAACTCTACATCAAAACAAACATGAATGAGTGTAGATTCACCACAAAAAATTTCAGAATCATTGGATACATCCTCATCATTTCACAAGGGTTTTGGCAAAAGGTATCAAAATATGCATACATGAACAAAACCCTAGTACCATTTAAATTCCAATGATCCAAAAAATCATAAAAAATAATGATAAAAAAGTAGACAATCATATGAGCATGATGCAAAAAACCCCACTGGATTTGGACTTGAAATGAGCAAGTTATGAATTTTTAAAGATGTGATGATCAAATGGAATATTCATTGAAATTAACATGGATTAATTGGATTTAATTAAAACGAGAATGGCAATTGTGTAATTCTGGGATTCATTTAGTGAAACGACGCCGTTTAGGGACAACCAGCGAAATGTTGCGATTGGTCCGCTCCAATGAAACAGTAACTTATGCAGAAAATTCAAAACAGCCACCAATCATGTTTCATGCTTCTGGGCAAGTGATTAGGGTTTAAGGCAACTTAGGGTTTTAATGGCAGCCACACCTTCATGTTCATCATCATGGAAAAACGATCTTCAACAGAATTATGCAACATCATGGCAATGATATAGTTCATGCAGTCACAATATGAACAACAACCAAACACGATACAGCAAAATGAGAACAAACTGGGAATAGCTTAGGGTTTATCACACAGCATCATGAACATCATCCCTTCCCAATCGAGTTTCATAAAAAAAAAATCCAGAAATTAAAAGTGGCTACCCAGAAATGTTCATCAAAGCAAGGCCAATACGAATCCAATATCCATTTTCATTAAATCAACACACATACTCTGAATCGAGCAAAAGAAAGTTCAACATCCATCTTTGTTCATGAATGAAAGTTCTCAGAAATAAACAAATAGCATACCAATAGATTCATTCAAGCATGGTGAAGACATATCCATCATTATTTTTCAGTATAACACAACATGGAAAGAGATTCGAACAAAAATACATATGAACACAAAACTTCATTCTCAGATTTCTCATGCATTCCTCAATCATTTTAAGTGATTCAACTTGCTTTAGACTCAGCATATCAAGAACTACACAAAGCATAGCCTGGATTTGAAAAATGAAAGATTCGAAAATTTACCAATATGAAGAGCAGAGGAAGATTCAGCAGTTGTTTGGTCTGTATGAGCTTGAACAGATGCGTGTTATGCTCCCAAAGGTTGAAAGATGAAGAAAGATTAGCTCAGCATCCCTTGTAAGAGGTGGAATCAAGTTCTGCCATGGATGGTTGGTATTGAAGAACAGTCGTGTAAACCCTCTTCCAGTTGTGAAATGGCGATGGGAATGAGCTTGAAATGATGTTTGGATGGTGAGTGAACAATGGCTTGCTCGAGTGTTTGGAGAATTTGGCCAAAAGAATGCAATGTGCAAAAATGCAAGAAGGAGAGAAGAAGGAATTTCTGTATCCTAGAGGCTGCTACTAGGGTTGGTTTGTGACAGAAAAATGCCTTATATTGGTCTGTTTAACTTTGGTTTAAGGAGTGGTAAGCTTGATTTGTTTAATTGAGCTAATTTGCTAAGTTGCCAATTTAGTGCACATGGGAGGTATATGGTGGAATGCTGCTCGATTTGGGCCTTAGTCATGCTGCAAATACCAATTCCAATAAGTCCCAAATGGCCAAAATGAGTAGAAACACTTAAATCACAAAAGTCAAATATTGGTCAAACTTGAATTTTAATGAAACAAGTCAAAAAATGCCATTTTGATTGGCAAGGTTTTGGTACATGATGTTTATATTTTTGGAAAGAGGAGGACAAATGTGGTTTGTAGGAAAAAACCCCATCAAATTTGGCCAAAGGAATCATGAGATATGGCCTTTTGAAGTTCATGAAAATGTGAAAATGAAATGACCATATCTTGCAAACCATTCATGGGATTTGAGAGTTCTTGGACTTTTTGAAAATGGGAGAACAAGATCTTCAACTTTCATGTTGGGCAAAAATTCATTTGAAGCTTGTATCATGATGCAAGTTGAGGATCAAGAAGTTTCCATTTTTGGCAGTTAAAATTACAGGTCCAGTTTCTATTTTTGGAAATTTTCTGTTTGGCTTCAAATTCTTCAATGATATTGTTTGCCATGATATATGAGGCCTATTGGGACATGAATAAACTCTCTCAAACCAAATCCATCCATCAAAACCATGAAAATCAACCACAGTTGACCAACTTTGACTTTCTAGGGTTTCTGACTGTCTGTGCATGAATTGATGGCTTCTGAACATCCAACCCTTGACTTAAACACTTCAAATGGACCTCCAAGTCATGTGAACTTGTTGGACAAACCCTAGGGCCTTGGCTCCTTGAGAAACACCCTTGCTTGATTGGTTGACTGATCTCCTGATCAGTTTGACCTAATTCTTGACTTGCTTGCACTTGAGGCAACTGGGGGCAATGCAATGCTATGCAATGGACTATGATATGTTATGACCTAATATGAGATGGTATGTACAATGATGGGTGCAAATTCGAGGTGCTACAGCGAACTACATTTTGCTCTGATTCTCATGAGATACGAAGGCATAAGACGCGATGTCTTAGCGAGCACATTTCTCTTTAACCCGTAGGTAGCCGAGCTACGAAGACTCTAATTCTCCTATTCAGATGAGATACGTATGCAGTGTATGCGACATCCTGTAACACCTCAAAATTTGCCCTCCTCTTCTTGAGACTAGTTTGACACATTGCATTTCATGCTTAGAGCATTAGGCATTGCATTTTGCATATCATATGGAAATAAGAAGGTCATCCTCCAAAGTCTTTTCAAAAGATGGAGAAGTTACATGATTCAAGCCTGAGGGTCTCTGTGAATTGATTATCAACCATCTGAGGGTATGAGCTTCAATTAGGGTTTCTTGATTCTTCAAAGGTCTTGAGCATCATCTTGTTTGCAAGGATATATTACCATCATCATGGTTCTATCATCATCAAGGGTTTCATAGTTCATTCTCAAGTTCCTTTGGATTAGGGTTGTGACCTCTGGTCAACCTTAATCAATGCCATTCTTCCAACTAGGGTTTCTCAAAGAGATGAGGTATTTTCTTGGGATGAGGATCGCATGGTTATCATAAGGGGCTTACATGAGCTAGGGTTTCATTTTTGAGCAATTTCCCCAAGTGGTAGAGGCTCAAGTGGATCAAGGCATTTCAAGGTCATCTGAGGACCAAACAAATCAACTGTGCAGTCAACTGAGGGCTATGAGGTGGGGAAATGAGTTGAGACACCTCAATCATGTTCAAATGGGGTTCATTCATCATTCTAAACATCCATCTTGAAGATTCAAAGTCATGCCAAAAGTTACTAAAAATGGAAAGTGACCTATAATTCAAAGTTTCCAAATTTGGCAAGTTTTTGGTCCACTTTTAACTTGACTTTTCAATATCAAATATGTTTCAAATGGATTTTTGGTGAACATGAAAGTTGTATATCTTTGTCCCCCCTTTCCAAAAAGTCCTAATTCATGTCCATATGATGAATGGTTAAGGAGTTATGGTCATTTGATCACAAAGTGTGCATGGAAATTCAAAATTGCATAACTTTTGATATAATGCTTCAAATTGGTTCATTCTTTTTGCAAAATGCTTCTCATGTTCAAGACATCTCAAAATGAGTTTTGCCATGCATGGGAAAAGTGTGTATGCTCATTATTTCACACATGATCAAATTAAAGTGAATCTTCACCATTCATTTTTGGCTTAAGATACAAGCCAAATAACATTTCAATCCTAGCCCTTGGTTGTTCATGAGTGGGTTGAAGCCTTAGCATAGGATGTCTCACGTGTATTATGGCCATGAAGTGTCAATTTTCATTTTTTGTAAATGGCTTCACAACTCACTAATCATGTTTAGTGAATGGCTAAATTGGTTTTCAGTGTGATTAGCATGGAGTATAAATAGCCAAACCCTAATTGTAACTGCCATAACCAACTTTTCAGATCAAAAATTCAATAACTCTCTCAACTTTCTCTCTTTTCGATTCTTCATTTTCTCCACATAATTCTCAAAGATTCTTGCATATTCTTGATCATCATCCTTCACTGATCAAGAATCATCATTTGTTTGGTGCAATTCATCAAGATTTCGAGCAGTTCATGTGCATTCTCATGAAGATGGAAGTTGGAAATTGAGGTGCATTCAAGAGGTTACAACCAATTCTTTTTGCATAAAGCTTCAAAGGAAGTTCAAGGAGCTTGATCTGGAGATGATGAGCTTGTGAGAACGCGTGTACAGAAAGCTCCATTCCAAGGTGACTCAAATTTCATCCTCTCTTTTTGCTGTTTTTAGGTCATAGACTTGTAGATCTTGATGTGTAGATCATGTACATATGCTTAGAATTGAATTTGAGTGAGAATTGAAGATGTTATGTGGACTGGAAGTTTAGATCTAGGAATTTATTCTCTTCTATTTGCAAAACATAGGAGGAATTAGGAGAAACCAATAGCATATTTGGAACCTACGTGAAAAACTGAGTGGAATGATGTAGGCCTTGAGAATTTCTGGAAAATTTCACGGCGGCGCCACCGTGCGTCTCGCCGGAGAAGACGATCGGAGCTGTAGCTCCGGCGTCTGTATCTTGTTAGGGTTTTGCCTCGTTGGATCCATGTGGCTTCAGGTGTGGCAGAAGGATTGAAGAAGAAGCGTTTGACTGAGGCCACGCATGTCTTGACCACTGATTGTGTATGCTGACTTGGTTAAGTGAAACGGTGCGTTTCATGGTTCAAACATGGACCATTGATCATTAGAGCGCGCCAGATCGTGTGGTTGTGGTTTTTTCTGAGTTTAATTTAAATAAATGCATTTCCCTCCATTTTCCATGTTTATTCAATTATTTTGCTTGTTTTGTAAAATTCATAAAAAATGCAAAAATTGTCCAAATGAATCCCAATTTTTTTTCATAGTTTGGTATGGATGTCGTATATTTTATGGTGCTGATTTCATGAATTGTTGATGTCTGGATTTTTATGTGTGAATTTTTGAATCCATGTGGTGCCAAATTGATATAGTGTATTCAATGTGTTGTGAAATTCTCTATGTTGAACCATTTGATCCAATTTTTTGCATACATTACATTCATACATAATATGAATTTTTGGTCACTAGTTTAGAGTTTTTCTCACATGTTATCATGATTTTTGACACATAGAGAAAAATGTGACAATTTGTGTCACATTTTTGACATTGAATTGGTGCATTTTTGTTCACATTGCATTTGCATCATTCTGGACTTGATGTTTTGCACATTGATCATTCATGGCATGAGGAACTTGTACAAAAAATCCCAAGGGCATTGCATGCATTTCTGATTTGATATGAATTTTCTAAGTTGGAAGTTCATTTTGTGCATATTTTTGGTCATCACATGGAATAAGCAAATTGAGGCACTTGGTTATTGATTTGAGGCTGGTACTTTTTAGGACATTAGATGGAGTGTTTGAAGGTGTAATGTACAAAAGGATGAATCCTGGTTTGGTCATTTGGTTAGGTTTTGAATTTGGCCTTTGCACTAGGGTTTTGTTGTGTTGAGTTTTGTACATAAACTAACTTTGTCTTGTGTTTCAGGTGGATACTCATCATTGATGATTGGATTTGTTCTCACCTTGTGATATGCATTTGAGTTCTGACTTATGTTTGTTTTGTAGGTTTTTAAGTGATGTGGTGAGCTCATGAGTTCATTTGAGTGCTTGGGCATTATGCATTGAATTGTGTAACTGTGGGAGAGTTTCATTGCTTGTTTTCTGGTTTTATGACTGAAGTACTAACTATTTAGTCTTTGTACAGGTACCTTAGTTGCTTGCTTGCTTTTGCTCTTGCTTGAGCATTGGATTGTGGTTGACACACCACTCAGGTAGTTAGCTTCTTACTTCATGTAGTCTGGAAGTCCTGTCACCTTTTTGGCAGGCATTTTGCTGACAAGTCCTCCTTCAGAGGCTCTGTTTGTGTTTGTTTACAATTGTGCCCAAAGACCTCCAAGGAGAGGCATGTGATATTGGATAAGACCTCTAAGAAAAGAGGCAATTGACGGATAAAAGGGATTAGCAGCCAATCCCCCGTTATTCAGTGTGTCGTTCTTTATGCTCGCACTACGTGCTGATGCTTCTGAACATGTGCCCCAGATCTTTTGTCCAGAGTCTGTCAAGTGGAATAGGATCCCACTTTCTGGATCCCCACGCTTTCTTTGTCATGAGCTCACCCTGGCCAGGGTTAAGAGCTATGAGGTCTCATCCTCATTACCATTTTGATCTGCTCACCCTGACGTTCAATGTCAGTGGTTAAGAGCCCAGTTGATTACCCTTACAGTTTGGCTTGTTTGTCGAGGTTGATATGACCCCTCTTGACTAAAGCCCACCCATTGTTTGGGCCTCTTGTATGGATATAGTGTGTGATGCTTGTTCACTTGTGCTGGTGTGTTTATCTGCTTTCCTCTTCTCATCTCCATTTCTGTAGGAGTTGTATGATTGATTTCTGAGGAAGTTGAATGCATGTTAGAGACCTCAACTTAGGGATATTGATTGCATGACAACTATTAGGCTCGAGTCTTAGTCTCCCTATTAGTTTGTTGTCTCCCTGGTCTCTGGTTAGGAGAGTGTTTTACCCCTGTTAAGGGGAACTACGTCGCCCTGATTCTCATACCAGATGAGATACGTAGGCAGGAGGTTGTGAGCAATCTCTCTGGGCAACCTTTTCACCATTTTTCTTTGAGTCTCTGTTTGATCACCCTCTGTTTGTTGGCTTTGGTGTGAGTACCCGTTTGTTCAGCATGTGTGTGGTGGTGTGTTCATACCTTGGGGATTTCTTTTGTTATTATTCGGGGTTCATTTGTGACGATTGGGGCTCATATTGGGGTTCATCTTTGGGGTTCATTTGTGGTGACTGGTTATACATATCGGGAGTTATTCCGGATATTTGGTTACTTAGTTGGGGTTCGTTCCGATAACCTTTTCTTTTGGGTTCGCTGGTTAGCATTTGTTATTGTTGGGAGTCGGGTGTAAGTCCATGTATTGGCATTCTATTTCCCTTTGAGTGTTTCTTCTGACGTCTCAACGTCCCGTTTTGGTGTCTTGTTTCAGCGTGCGTTAGCCGAGCTACGAGTGCTCTGATTCTCCTCTGGATAGAGAAGATACGTAGGCATAGGACGCGATATCCTAGCGAGCATGTCTCCCTTGTCCCGAACTACGTTGACTCTGATGTTTGTTTCTGACAAACTACGTAGGCCCAGGATGCAACATCCTGCCGAGTCCATTTCCTCCGTCTTCTTTCTTCTTTCACCTGTTTATTATTCCAGTTTATGCAATTTCTTTGAGCAGTTTATTAGCAACCCTTTTCCTTTCCTTTGAGCTATCTTTTGAGCGTGGATCCCGTCGAGTACGGCGGACGTGAGGGGTGCTAACACCTTCCCCTTGCGTAACCGACTCCCGTACCTTTTAATCTCTGGTCGTAAGACCGTTCCTTTCCCTTTATTAGGTTAGTCCTGCGCTCCCTTTCCGTCATAGGATGAATAGCGTCGGTGGCGGCTCTGTATTTTCCGCCGGTTGTTTTTCGCGTTGCGACAGCTGGCGAATCTGCTGGGGACATGAAGTTGACCTCTTGCTGGTCCATCTTCCCTAAGCGAGTCAATCCTAGCGCTCTCTAGCGTAGTTTTTAGGGTAGTTTGGGTTGCTTTTACTGCTTATTTATTGCATTTGTGATTATTATACTGTGATTGTATATATTTGCATATATGTTTGCATGCATCATGTTATCACCGTGTTGGGTTCTGGACAGGTGTGGTTTCTCTGATTTGGGGGTGGGTGTTCTGAGTGGGGCTAAAACCCAAAGCCCGAGTATACACCTAGGATTAGCGTGGTCTCATGTCTCTGCTTATGTTGGATCAACATGATGTTGAGACGTGACATACCACAGCCGGACGAGGTTCTTCTGAGAAAGCTCTTCCTTGTGGGGTTTCCACTATGGTTGGGTTATCTCTTTTGAGATGTTGACTTCGGTGACCGTTCTTTCCCGGATCTTTGGTTTAGATGATCTTGTGAGAGCTGCACGGCACACCCGAAAGGGCAAACCCGTTGAGTATCTTGTCCGATTGTCGAGACCATTATCCGCCTTAGGATGACCTTATTAGAATTCACCTGTGAGGGGAGGGGTTTGATTCCTACAGATACAGGTTCTGTTGGCGACTCTTTGATGGTGACTTTGGTTCGGTCCGTAATTTGGGTTCTATTTATAAGTTGGATTTATGGATTTATTTCTGAGATGCCGGAGTTCTGTCCGTGGTATTTATGAGCGGGTTCCGTTTATTTCGGATCCCCTGAGTTGGATTGGAGGTTACTTGTTCAGATGATCTGGTTGCTATCCGTTCAGTGACTTTCTTGTGATGGTGGTGAAGTATCCTCCGGTTCCGTTTTTTTCGGAACCCCCGAGTTGGATTTGTGGTTACTTAGTCCCTTGGATGGTTATGATCAGTTCAGAGACCGAAATTTCCGTACAGTTGATGTTCAGATGTCTTGGAGGATGGCACTATGTATTGCATTCATGCATCTGCATCATTCCCATTTTGCATTTATCCGCATCTGACTCATGCTTATCGATATGCAGGGTACATTCTTGATTGAGATCCTGGTTGAGAGACATCTTTGTTCCAGATATGAGGACCGACTTAAAAGATGATGTTGTATACAGTTTCTTCGATCCAGAGATTAGCGTGCTGAAGGGTATGATAACATTGATTACACCTGACCATGTGGGGATGTTCCGTGAGGCTTATGGCAGTATTATGAAGATGGTTTTCAGGCTCACAGATGGGGATAGGAGTGCCCTCCATACTCTCCTCCAGTTTTATGATTCGGGTTTGAGATATTTTGTCTTCCCAGACTATTTGTTGGGACCTTTGATGGAGGATTATGCCAGTATTCTGGGCATTCGGGTCAGAAACCAGATTCCTTTTTATGTTACTAAGGAAGAACCTGATATTGTTGAGATTTCTCGTGCTCTTTATTTGAGCCCGGAAGTGATTAAGAAAGGTTTGAAGGAGAAAGGAAAGTTGTCCGGTTTTCATCTGAGTTTCTTGGAGGCCAAAGCCAAGGAACATGTTGTTTTGGGTAATTGGAAGACTGTTTGTGCTTTGCTTGCCGTAAGCATTTATGGAATTATCCTGTTCCCTAATCAGAAGAATTTTGTGGATATTAATGTCATCTGGGTGTTTGCTCAGAAGAATCCTATTCCTACCTTTATTGGGGATGTTTATTATTCAGTCCATAATCGGAATGAGAAGCGGCGTGGAGGATTGGTTAGATGTTGTGCTCAATTGTTATATGAATGGTTCATGGGATATTTGCCTTCCAAGGGTTCCTTTGTCTTTCTTGATCATATTGTAAATTGGGCAACCAAGTTGATGGGTTTGCGAGCCAAGGACATAGCTTGGACTCATATTGATGTGGCTGGGCGAGACTTTATTTGCACTTGCGGGAGTTTTCCCAATGTGCCTCTTATAGGAGTCCAAGGGTGTATTAATTATAACCCGACGCTTCTTAAGAGACAAATGGGATTTGCTATAGAGGTTCCTCCTCTCGAGTGTGAGATTCAGGAGTCTTTTTACTTCCCGGTTGAGGGTAATCAGTCATTGTTGAGGCAAGTGTCTGATGCATAGCACAACATTCAAAGGAAAGGCAAGATTCCTTTTGGTAGAGCTAATAACAGGTCTTTTCCTCCGATTGATGATTGGCTTAGAGAGAGGGTTGAGCTCACTCGTTTTCCATTTCCTGTGGGCGATCTTTGGTATCCGTTGATTGAGGAGCCACGCTCTTCTGTCAGTATGGAAGAATTTCTTGAGATGAGGAGGGCATGAGATCAACTGCAAGCAGAGAAGATTGAGATAGAAATGAGTGTTGCTGGAATTCAACTAGCTAATCAGGAAATCGAGGGGAAAGCAGAAGACCAGGCTAGGAAACATGCTCAGGAGGTGAAGCGTTTTGAGAAAGACACCGCCTATTACTGTAAGATCAGCCAAGCTTTAGAGTCATCTACGAAGGAGCACGGTCTTACCAAAGAGAAGTTGGCTAGAGCTTTGAAGGTCATTGAAGATGAAAAGAAGAGACAAGTCCTTGTGAAGACTCAAAGGGAAGCTAGAGCCAAAGCCCTTACCACCGAGTGGGAAGCGAAGCTGAGGGTTAAGGAAGAAGAGAAAGCGAAGATTATGGCCGAGAGAGATCACTATCTTGCTGAGAGGGACCATTATTTCCGTCAGATGAAGATTCACCAGAAAGAGGTGGGAAGACTTCAGCAGGAGAATACTGAGCTCCGGTTCACTATGAAGTTTACCAGGATGGTCGATGATGCAGAGCCTTCTGTGGGACCTTCTTCAGATTAGACTTTTATTGCAGTTGTTATCATGTGTTGGATTACTGTCAGGCATGTTGACGGAATTCACTTGCTTGTATTTCTTTCCGATTCTGGAAGGTTGTAAAGATGATTTGTATCAGATATGATATATGACTCTCGCATGTGTTGCACACTTTTGATATACAGTGGTTATTATCATTCAGTGATTGATCTCAAAGCTTTATTTGTTTCTCCGTGTCACACTCACTTAACACACACATGGTCAGGTGATATCTTTGCTAGAGCACAACTTTCTGTTCTGTACGGCAAAGCCAGATGATTGATGTCAGAATGTTGCTGTCAGTTTATTATCCGTCTCAATGAAGCCAGGATCGAAGGACAGAATGTTCCTCATACGGATAGACATTTCATTCATGCATGAATCATAATAACTTGTCTTCTATTTTGCAGGTGTCAGTATCTAACATGTTTGATTGACTCAAGAATCATTGCTCGCGCACGCAGAATCATTCCTCTGCACGTAACTCGTCCGCACAGATACTTTACCTGACGCAACAAACCCAGAATGATGGATCCACCCAACGCTGACATTCTCGAGCTGAAAGAGAAGATGAGTGAGTTGATCAACGCCATGCAAGGGTTCGCCTTGGGGCAGAAAGCACTCGCCGATAAAGTGGAGAAGCTTGAGCTGGCTTCGATTGCCAATAGTGGCAATAATCAAGATGGTACCTCCAACAATGGTTCTGGTGGTTCTAGGGATGGTGGCGATCCCAGAAGGAAGGCAGCTACTGCTGGTGTAGTCCTCAACAATGGTGGTGGTTTTGGTTTTGCTGCAGGCGGTGGACTAGGTCCTGTGGGCAACACTCTGAAGGACACTCAGTTTCCTCCTTTCTTTGGGGCTGTGGACGATAAGGAAGAGGATCAGTTCTCTATGCTGAATGAGCAGTTCGGTCAAGATGGTGTTCAACCGCCGAATAAAGAGATTCAGGTACTAACAGAAACGATCAGGGCTCTGGAAAGCCATGCCTCTCCTGGGACTATTAATATGACAAACATGGGGCTGGTTGAGGGGATTGTGATTCCACAGAAGTTCAAAGTACCCACGTTTGATAAGTACAATGGGAGTTCTTGCCCGGAAACTCATCTTCAGGCCTTTGTCCGAAAGATATCTGCCTACACCATGGATCGGAAACTCTGGATGTACTTCTTCCAGGATAGCTTATCTGGTGGGTCTCTTGAGTGGTACACCAAGTTGAAATCATCAGATATTAAGAGCTGGCAGGATTTGGGGGATGCTTTCTTCAAACAGTACCAATTTAATGCTGACATGGCACCAAGTCGTACCCAGTTGCAGGGTATGTCTCAGAAGCCGAATGAAGGGTTTAAAGAGTATGCACAAAGGTGGAGAGAGTTGGCTGCCAGAGTTCAACCTCCATTAGTGGATTGGGAGATGTCGGATTTGTTCATGGGTACCCTTTAGAGGACTTTTGCTGAAAGGATGGTGGGATGTCCAGTTACCGGCTTTGCAGATATAGTAGTGGCTGGTGAGAGGATTGAAAGTTGGCTAAGAATGGGGAAAATACAGGGAAATGCTCCGTCATCTGGAGTAAAGAAGCCCTTTGGTAATGGTCAGCGCAAGAAAGAGGGTGATTCGAGTGCTGTGTACTCCCAGAAAGGACACGGTAGGAATCATTACTACCAGCATGCTGCTGCAGTAACAATTCCTACTGATAATCAACCCGCACAACAGCAACAGCAACAACATCCATTTCAACAGAGAACACAGAGAGCTGGGTACCAAGTTAGGGGAAGGATGGCAGATCGTCAGTTTGATAGGCCACCCATGACGTATGCTCTCCTGTTTAAGAAGTTGAAGGATCTTGGGTTGGTTCAGCTGAGAACGTTAGCTCCGTTAAGACCAGATCAGAGGCCTGCAAGTTATGATGAGAACGCCAAGTGTGAGTTCCATTCTGGTGCTCCCGGGCACAATATTGAGGGTTGTAAAGCCTTTAAGCATGTTGTCCAAGACTTGGTGGATTCCAAAGCCATCAATTTTGCACCATCGCCGAATGTTAATGCTAATCCCATGTCGACGCATGGTCAGATTGGGGTGAATGCTATTTCTGAGGATGAAAGAAAAATAGAGCTGACGAATATGGATCAGTTGAGGACTCCAATGTCTGTGGTCAAGAGACATCTGATGAAGAGTGGAGTTTTCCCTGGTTGTGATAATTGTTGTGCTGCTTGCACTGTCACTACAAATGGGTGTGTAATGTTGAGGGAGACGATTCAGAGAATGATGGATGAGGGAAGCCTCCTATTTGAGAAAGTTGCTTTGGAGAAGGAGGATGTTTCAACAATAACCATTTATTTTGATCCTGTCCACTTGTCAGTACCGGCATATGCGGCTTCAGTTACCATCACAGTGTCTGGACCTATTCCGTATGAAAATGATGATGCTGTGCCGTGGGACTATGGTGGGGAGGTGTATTGTAATGGAGAAAAGAGGGAAGATCAGGCTGCAAGTGATACCACAGTTTCAAAGGTGGATAATGCCGGACTTAGTGGTTTCACTCGCAGCGGGAGGTTGTTTGCGCCTGATGCGTTGAGAGGTGGGGATGGAGAAAAAGAACAGAGAGATAAGGCCGAGGCTTTAGCCAGGGAAAAAGGTAAACAGGTGGTGAATGAGGGTACTCCTAGAGCGGCACCGGCGCCTGTTGGGCCAGAGAATGAGCTTGATGCTGAAGCCGAGGAGTTTTTAAGGATTATCAAGAAGTTTGAGTACAAACTTGTTGATCATTTGCAGCAGACTCCGTCCAAGATTTCAATCTTATCTTTGCTGCTGAGTTCAGAAGGCCATAGAGATGCTTTGTTAAAAATCTTGAAGAGGGCATATGTCCCGCAGGAGATTACGGTTAATCAGTTGGAGACAGTGGTGTCAAATGTCAATGCCAGCCATGGGTTGGGTTTCACTGATCTCGATCTTACTGTGGACGGGCGTAATCACAATAAGGCATTACACATTTCGATGGAGTGTAAAGGAGTTGTGCTTTCGCATGTTCTGGTTGATACAGGCTCGTCACTCAATGTGTTGCCTAAGAAGGCCTTGGCTAAGTTGGACTGCGAAGGAGTGGTTTTGAGGCCGACTGATTTGGTGGTTAGAGCGTCTGATGGCTCTAAGAGGGCTGTGTTTGGGGAAGTTGAGCTACCTGTGAAGATTGGTCCCGAGGTGTTCAAGTCTGTGTTCTATGTCATGGACATTCAGCCGGCATATAGTTGCTTGTTGGGTCGACCATGGATACACGCTGCTGGGGCAGTAACTTCGACTTTACACCAGAAGTTAAAGTATATCTGGGACGGGCAGGTCGTAACAGTTTGTGGGGAGGAGGATATTTTTGTCAGTCAATTGTCATCATTCAAATATGTGGAAATGGACGGTGAAATATTTGAAACACCGAGTCAGGAGTTTGAAACCGTCAAGGTGGAGAATGCCATTTTTGTTGAGAAAGAGAAGAAGCCATCTGTTGCTTCTTATAAACAGGCCGTGGAGGTGGTGAGAAGTGGAGAAGCCCCAGGTTGGGGAAGAATGGTAGATATTGCGGTGAAAGAAGATAGGTTTGGGGTTGGTTATCAGTCGGGCCAAGGCTCGTCTGGACAGAATAGAGGACGTCGTCAACCGTTCACGTTCACTAGTATTGGAATGCTAGATCCAAATCGCGTTTGTGCGGTGGGTGAAGAGACTAACAGTGACTGCGAGCTTCACCAGTATTGGAATGCTAGATCCAGAACTGGAAGGCCGAAAAGATCATCACTGCCACTCTGCGTGAAGAGTAATATTTATGTTTGTTAATTCTGTTTGCATGAAAGCCATACGTTTTGCCCAAAACGTAATAGTCCATTGTAAGGGTCACCTCATGTTTCATTTTGCATTATTTGCATCATTAACAAATGGATGTTTTTCGCTTTAAAAGTGGTGTTCCCTGTTTTTCATTTATTTTTGCAGTTAAAAAAAATAAAAATGGCAATGTTTATTTTCATTTTTTTCCTTTTAATTTGTCTCGTCCCGACTCTAAAGCAATGCATGAATCAACATTCATGCAGATGCGATTATTCTCCGGATCTCATTGATGACAATTCTGTTACACCCCTATATGACTTCGACAACCCGATCTATCATGTCGAAGAAGAAGGCGAAGAAGATTGTGAACTGCCGGAAGAGTTAACCAGGTTGTTGAAACAAGAGGAGAAGGTGGTTCAACCGCACGAGGAGCAAGTTGAGGTTGTTAATCTAGGTACCGAGGAGGTCAGAAAGGAAGTAAAAATTGGGGCCGCTTTGGAGATGAATGTCAAGAGCAGAATGGTAGCACTGTTGAAAGAGTATGTTGATATCTTCGCCTGGTCTTATCAAGATATGCCGGGGTTGGATACCAATATTGTTGTGCATAAGTTGCCATTGAGAGAGAATTGTCCTCCAGTGAAGCAGAAGTTGCGCAGAACTCGACCCGAGATGGCCATGAAAATCAAAGAGGAAGTACAAAAGCAGTTGGATGCTGGTTTCCTAGCTGTCACTAATTATCCGCCTTGGGTCGCGAACATTGTGCCAGTACCGAAGAAGGATGGAAAGGTGAGGATGTGTGTGGACTACCGGGATTTGAACAAAGCTAGCCCGAAAGATGATTTCCCGTTACCTCACATCGATGTGTTGGTAGATAATACAGCTCAATTCTCGGTGTTTTCCTTCATGGATGGCTTTTCTGGCTATAATCAAATTAAAATGTCGCCAGATGATATGGAGAAAACAACGTTCATCACACCATGGGGCACTTTTTTCTATAAGGTGATGCCATTCGGTCTCAAGAACGCCGGTGGCACGTATCAAAGAGCTATGGTGACTTTGTTTCATGATATGATTCATCATGAGATCGAATGCTATGTTGATGACATGATAGCGAAGTCCCAAACAGAAGAGGGGCATTTGGTAGACTTGGCCAAGTTGTTTGACCGGTTGAGACAATTCAAATTGAGGTTGAATCCGAATAAGTGCACTTTTGGAGTGCGGTTCGGTAAGTTGTTGGGGTTTATTGTAAGTGAAAAGGGAATCGAGGTTGATCCTGCTAAAGTAAAAGCGATACAAGAAATGCCTGAACCGAGAAAAGAAAAGGAGGTTCGTGGTTTCTTAGGTAGATTGAACTACATTTCACGGTTCATATCTCATCTAACAGCCACGTGTGAACCCATATTCAAGTTGTTGAGAAAAGATCAAACGGTCAGGTGGAATGATGATTGCCAAGAGGCATTTGAAAGAATAAAAGAATATTTGCAGGAGCCTCCGATTCTGATGCCTCCTGTGGAAGGGCGACCGTTAATCCGGTACTTGACAGTCCTCAAGGGGTCTATGGGGTGTGTACTGGGGCAGCACGACGAGTCTGGTCGAAAAGAGCATGCAATTTACTACCTTAGCAAAAAGTTTACCGACTGTGAAACAAGATATTCACTGCTCGAGAAAACTTGCTGCGCTTTGGCATGGGCTGCTCGCCGACTGAGATAGTATATGCTGGTTCATACCACTTTGTTGATTTCCAAGATGGATCCGATCAAGTATATATTTGAGAAGCCAGCATTGACCGGACGGGTTGCGAGATGGCAAATGATTTTGACTGAATATGATATCCAATACACTTCTCAAAAAGCAATAAAGGGGAGTGTATTATCCGATTACCTCGCCCAACAACCCATTGAGGATTATCAACCGATGAAATTTGAGTTCCCTGATGAGGACATCATGTTTCTCAAATCAAAAGATTGTGGAACCTATCCCGGAGGAGGGGCCTGACCCTGAGTCCGAATGGATTCTGATGTTTGATGGGGCCGTTAACGTGAATGGTAGTGGAGTTGGTGTTGTTTTGGTTACGCCGAAGGGATCCCACATTCCTTTTGCTGCCCGACTAACATTTGAATGCACCAACAATGTGGCTGAATACGAAGCTTGTATCTTGGGTGTCAAAGAGGCGATTGATTTGCGAATCAAGAACCTTGTTATCTATGGAGATTCAGCTTTGGTTGTGAACCAGGTTAATGGGAAATGGCTGACGCATCAATCTCACTTAATTCCATACCGGGATTATATGAGGAGGTTGTTGACGTTCTTCACCAAGGTGGAATTACACCATGTGCCGAGGGAAGAAAATCCTTTGGCAGATGCCTTGGCTACTCTGGCCACTTTGATTAAAGTGCAGTGGTGGAATCAAGTTCCTAGTGTTGAGGTGGGACGGCTGGATAGGCCGGCTTATGTGTTTGCTGTCGGAACAGTGCCTGATGATGAAAATCCGTGGTATTATGACATCAAGCGTTATCTGGAGACCCAAGAGTATCCCGAGGGAGCGTCTAGGAAGGATCGAAAGACTCTGAGAAGGTTGGCCATGGCGTTCTATCTGAACAAAGATGGAGTTTTGTACAAGAGGAATTTTGATTAGGTTTTGCTTAGATGTGTCGATGACAAAGAAGCAAGCCAATTGATGAAAGAGGTGCACGAGGGGTCGTTTGGTACCCACGTCAGTGGGAATGCGATGGTGAAAAAGTTGTTAAGGGCTGAGTATTATTGGATGACAATGGAGGCTCAGTGTTTCAACTTCGTGCGGAAATGTCATAAATGCCAGATTTATGCTGACAAGGTGCACGTGCCTCCAAATCCATTGAGTTTGATGTCGTCTCCGTGGCCGTTTGCTATGTGGGGCGTTGATATGATCGGAAAGATTGAACCTACGGCTTCGAATGGGCACCGATTCATATTAGTGGCTATTGATTATTTCACCAAGTGGGTGGAAGCGGCGTCTTATGCAAACGTGACGAAACAGGTTGTTGCCAGGTTCCTGAAAAGAGACATCATTTGCAGATATGGGGTTCCCGAAAGAATCATTACGGATAATGGTTCTAATCTTAACAACAAGATGATGGCAGAACTGTGCCGGGAGTTCAAGATCGAGCACCACAATTCTTCTCCTTATCGTGCGAAGATGAATGGGGCGGTCGAGGCGGCTAATAAGAATATTAAGAAGATTGTGCAAAAAATGGTCGTGACCTATAAGGATTGGCACGAGGTGTTGTCGTTTGCATTGCATGGGTATCGAACCTCAGTGTGTACGTCTACTGGGGCAACGCCTTTCTCGCTGGTGTATGGGATGGAAGCTGTGCTATCAATTGAGGTCCAAATTCCGTCATTGAGAGTCCTGATGGATGTGAAATTGGAAGAGGCTGAGTGGGTAAGGACTCAGTATGAAGAGTTGAGCCTGATTGAGGAAAAGAGGTTGGCGGCCATTTGTCATGGGCAGTTGTATCAGCAGCGAATGAAGCGTGCTTTTGACCGAAAGGTGCGACCTCGTGTGTACCATGTGGGAGATATTGTGTTGAAAAGGATCCTTCCTCCTCAGAACAATCGTCGGGGCAAGTGGACACCCAATTATGACGGTCCATTCGTGGTCAAGAAGGTTTTCTCTGGTGGAGACTTGTTGTTGACGACCATGGATGGCGAGGATTTTCCATCCCCTGTGAATGCGGACGCAGTTAAAAAATACTTCGTATAAGAGACCCGCTGGACGAAAAGAATAAAATAGTCCAGGCAAAAATGGGCATCCCGGCGAATCAAATAAAAATGAAAAAGGTTCGGGAAAAAATTAGGGATAAAAAGGAAAAAACTGTACACCCGGCAGGTCGAAAACCCTACAAGGGCGGCTTGGGCAAAAAAGGGTATCCCGGTGGACTGAAAACCCGAAAGGGCGGTCCAGGAAAAAGAGGGAGTGAAATGAACAACTACGTCTAGCATGATCGTTTGTACTTTGGATATGACACATGGATAATCTGAAAGCGGAGACCGGTCGGAAGCGTCTTGTTTCGGAAGGCAGAAAGTGCGGAGAGTCTTGAGGACATATGGGTTGTAACCGGGTTGGAACTCGATGAGATCACGGGTTCACGTTGCCATTAGGATAGATTTTCCTTTTGTGCGTAATTACCTCTTTTCAGGGATTGCTTCCTGTGTATTGCTCAGTTACGAGCCACCTTTTTCAATCAATAAAATGCATATTCAGTCAAATAATTTTGTTTTTGTTTTCATTACCGCTTTGATTGCAAAAACATCCGTTTATTTTGATAAAGAATCTTTGCGTTTTGAGACGTAGGGGTCCCTTCCAATGCATGTTTATAGGATTGAAAACTTGAAATCTTATTCGGAAGGTTGAGTGACCTGGATGTTGAAATTTTGGCACGCCTGGGGCACATTTTATCTAACGATCTCTTTTGCAGGTGCTGTTGGTTTATTTTCACTCACTTGCAGGTTGTGATATGAAGCGTTTTTGACAAAAGATTCCTTTGAAGTCCAATCAGGGACGAGGAGTTGAAGAATGGTGTAGACACGGTGAGAGAAGTGCGACGATCCTAGAGGGTTAATCAAGAAGACTCTTCAAAGTCTGAAGAAGTGGAAAGTTGACACTATGGTCAGATGGTGAATACCAGGGTTCGACGAGTCAACGGGTGTTCCGTGCTAGGTATTCAGTATTTCCCCTAGCATGGTTGAGATTGCTATTTCCCCAGCGGGTCCGAAGGTTGCTGTTTCCCCGGCAGAGGTGTGCGTTGACAGTTTTTTTCCCCAAGCGGATCGAGTTCAGTGGAGGTCATCCCTAGTAAGGGTTGCTCTTTCCTCGACATCAGTGTTATCCCAAGCAGGTGTCATACGGTGAACTGACTTTGGTGTGTTTTTGCTTTGGAAAGCAAATGTCGCGGATAGCAAGAGTCGCCACCGACTTTTCTTTTATCCAATAAGGAAAGGTGGAAAAGAACAGGAAAGACCTTAATTAGATTTTTGGGTTCGGGAGGTACATTATACAAAGGGAAGGTGTTAGCACCCTTTGTATCCATGGTTATCCATGGGCTCTTAATTGCTTGATCACTTATGTTATTTTTCTTGTCTGAAAAAGTGTTTGTGAACTGCTTAGAAAATGTTTTGAAAAGAGAGTTTAACTTTGTAATGATTCTTGTATGAATGTATACAAAGTATTTATCTCGTTTAATTTTGAAAGCTGTTTAGAAAAATATAACTTGGCAATGACCCTAGTACGAATGCATGCCAAGTATTTATCTAATAGATATTTTGCAAATTGTGGGATGTGAAGAATATTTTAAGTTGTGAGTCAGCAATTAAGAGTTATACCTACCCAGGTCTTTATGGGTATTTCCTATCCTTATGAAGGTAAAACTGTCCTTACTATTGAGAAGTAAGTAGTCTTGTCCTTTTGGATTTAAGGGACATCGTAGGGTCATCGATTGGTCATTGAAGGCAACATTTGTAAGGATACCTTAGCATTCGAAGGGACGATCATCATTTAACCATAGGCTACAGCGACGGGTCATCGGGGGACAAAATCATATTTTCGCAGGCAGCATCCGAGGGACTATGATTTATCTTATAGGGACATGATGATTTAATCGAAGGGTCTTTGCTAAGTGTATCCCCACATTCGCGGGACATGACCGTAATACCATAATACCGTAAGGCAACAAAGAGAGGGCCAATATCACTTATACAAAGGCAATATTTTATAATCAATTAGGCAATTAGGGTGAATCTCCATATTATAATCAATTAGGTAATTAGGATGAATCTCTCCAAGGGTATCCCACAAATAAAGTGGAATACCTAGCAAGCTACCTTTTCCGGGAGTATGTGAACCCTTACAAAATTCAGCAAACAGGTCAGAATACCAAATCAGGGTGCAATCGAGAATTGCACCAAACAAAAGGAATCACAACAGTAATAGGGTCAGGTAAACAATGCATGGCTATGATAAAACATGTCAGATGAGCAAAAATCAGAACAGAAAAGTCAGCGACTGACACGTTCGCTGCTGCCTCGCCTAGCGAGGACTTAGCGAACACTCGCTACAGGTTCGCTTAGCGATGTGCTAGCGAACGGCTGCGGGTTTTGAATTTAAGAACAGTACGATTTCATCGAGCTCCAAACCCTATGGCATCCATTACAGAAATTACATGGTTAAACATTCAAGACATCCATGCATACTTAAATCCACATGCAAAAATTAAGATATTTTCATAAATTCAATCATAATGCCACATGTAAATTAAGAGCATAAAGCGGTAATGGTAGTGCAAACCTGTTTGCAATTGAATTGCAACGTTGAATTGGCAGATCACACTTGGTGTCGGATTGAGTTGGGCGGAGGTAACCTTTGTGCAGATGAGTTGCCTTCAGGGTTTCCTTTAGGATTGCTCTGAATTCTCTTGGTTAGCCTCCAGGGTTTCCTTTAGGATTGCTCTGAATTCTCTTGGTTAGCCTCCAGGGTTTGCTCGGTTGCTTCTGTTAGGGTTTCCTTGCTAGGGTTTCTCTCCGTCTCCTTCTGTCCTGACTGATCTGACTCCCTTTTTCTGAATGAGGTCTTGGTATTTATAATAGTTTTTTTTGTGACCTAATGGGCTCAGAATGAAGCCCAAAAATTCTGGTATTCGCAAGCTTCGCTAGACGAGTGGCGCAGCGAAGAGTTCGCTAGGCGAATGATTTTGCTAGCCTAGCGAGCAAGCCATTTTCTGGATTTGACCACCTGTGTGCTGGGTCTTTGTTCCTTTAATATAAATGCCTTGAAAAATGAACTGGAGTGCCTTGAAAAATGTCTTGCAAGATTAACGGGCAAATTTTGGGGTATGACAGCTGCCCCTGTTCAATATTCTTGAACCGAGAGAGTTAGAATGGTATGTACGCCATTCATGGTCTGGAGGTGGAAGATTATTGAACACTTAGAATGCCCCAAAAATTTGCACTTGTTAATTAGTCTTGATGGAGATGGGCTTAAAGATGTCATACAGGAAGTTCGATGATGAGAGCTTCAGAGTGCGTCGTACATCTGACCAATTTGAAGACATGGGTGCCACGCCGGGTCATACGCTAGACCGTATAATGAGTCATCCATTAGGTGGTATTAGGGTGATCTGAACCTGATGAGATAAGGATCCGAATGGGTCATACCCTGTTGGGGACAAAGGATCAGAATGGATCATACGCTAGATCGTATCTGAATAGCAGAATGAGTTATCCATTAGGCGGGTGACTTCACTGGGGATGAAAGATCAAAATGGATCGTACGCCAAATCGTATCTGAGTTGCAGAATGAGCCGTCCATTAGGCTGTATCTGAGGATGAAAGGGTAGTCGTACGCTAGACCACGTTTCAGAATGTACCGTACGCTAGGTAGTATCGGAGGAATAAAGATCAGAATGGATCATACGCTAGACTGTATCTGAGGGGATGAACATCCAAATGGGTCGTACGCTAGACCGTATTGGAACAGTTGGAGGAACCATACATTAGGCTGAATCAGAATGAACCGTACGTTAGGCTACATCTGACAATATTTGTATACGTTGTATTTGCAATAAATGTCTGGGATGGGCTTAAAGATGCCACCATTAGGAGGATATCAGAGTGCTTGTCGAAATGGATGTTCATGTGGATTATATCTGAAAGATGTAAATGTAATCGATAAAGATGTCCGTCTGAATGGATCTTTATTTTGACTGTATCATGAGGATAATTAGCCTGAAAAATAAAGTTAGCTTCATGCCATGTCATGATGCATGAGATGTTTTATGCTTCTGAAAATAAATGCGAACAATGTATGCATGCGTATGCTGTGAAATGATGTAATGAATGAATTATGCGTCTGAAAAGTTCTTCCAGGGGAAAACAAATCCCAGTATTCTGGTTGGAGATACTTGTATCGATGACCCTTTCTTAGCTGGGGATACTTAGCCTGGCTGGGGATGGGAGAGATGACCAGTCTGTCTAGTGATGCCCATTTCTTCTGGGACATAACTGGTTTTGCTGGGGAATAGGATTAGCAATCGGACTTGTTGGAAAGCATGGTTAGACCTTATCCTCGACCCTAAAGTCTTTTAGTAACTGTTATTGCTATTTTATGCATGTATTTTTGGTAAACATCAATCATGTTCAAACGCATATATCAATTCGAATTAAATCAATGGACGTTTATGCAAACAAAATAGAGGAAGTAAAACAACAACATTTTTTTTTTGAAATAAAATTGTATTGATTTTGAAAGAGGGCCTATAAATAGGCAATTTGTGTACAAGGAGACAGAAATCCTAGTAAGAGGAAATCGTCAAGAAGACAAAGAGAAAGCTATGCAGAAAAAGTCCTATTGATTTTAATTCCACTACTGTCATTATGTCTTCAAGCCTCTCATCTCCTGTTGTCGGATAGAAGTGATTGGCTTGTTCAGTCCCTTTAACTTGGGCGAAGCTGACCGAGAACGGGACATAGTCATACGCTTTAATCCCTAATTTTTGCCTGGACCGACTTTTCAGGTTTTCAGTCCACCAGGATACCCGTTTTTGCCCAAGCCGCCTTTTCAGGTTTTCGACTTGCTGGGTGTACATTTTTATAGGTTTATCCCTAATTTTTTCCTGAACCCTTTTGGTTCGTCGGGATGCCCTTACTTTTGCCTAGATACGTCGACCTAGCGGGTCTCTTTTATGCGTAGTATTTTTTAACTATGTCCGCGTTCACAGGATGCGGGAAATCTTCGCCATCCATTGTAGCAAGCATCATGGCTCCACCAGAGAATACTTTCTTAACTACAAATGGCCCTTCGTATGTGGGAGTCCATTTGCCTCTGGGATCACTTTGTGGTAGAATGATATGCTTTATTACCAAGTCGCCAATTTGATACACCTGTCTCTTGACTCTTTTGTTAAATGCCTGGGTCATGCGCTTCTGATATATCTGCCCATGACAAACAACCGCAAGTCTCTTCTCATCAATCAAATTTATCTGATCGAGTCGAGTCTGAATCCATTCATCTTCATCTAAGCCTGCCTCTTTCATGATTCTTAGAGAGGGGATCTGAACTTCCACTGGTAAAACGGCTTCCATTCCGTAGACTAAAGAGAACGGAGTTGCCCCTGTCGAAGTGCGCACCGAAGTGCGATAACCATGGAGAGCAAACGGTAACATCTCATGCCAGTCTTTGTACGTTACTGTCATCTTTTGTATGATCTTCTTGATATTCTTATTAGCAGCCTCCACGGCGTCGTTCATCTTTGGCCGGTACGGAGAAGAGTTATGGTGTTTTATTTTGAACTGCGTGCAGAGTTCAGTAATCATCTTGTTGTTCAAATTGGTGCCATTGTCCGTGATAACTCTTTCAGGGATGCCATATCGACAAATAAGACTATTCTTGATGAACCGTGCCACCACATTCTTGGTAACAGAAGCAAATGAGGCTGCCTCTACCCACTTTGTAAAGTAATCAATAGCAACAAGAATGAAACGATGTCCGTTAGAAGCAGTAGGTTTAATCTCTCCAATCATATCAATGCCCCACATTGCAAAGGGCCAAGGGGCTGTCAACACGTTTAATGGAGCAGGAGGCACATGTACTTTATCCGCATAGATCTGGAACTTGTGACAGGTTCTGGAGTGATGGTGGCAATCAGCTTCCATGGTAGACCAATAATACCCTGATCTCAGAATCTTCTTGGCCATCGTATGTCCACTAGAATGAGTCCCAAAAATACCGTCATGCATGTCTTCCATAATCTTTTCTGCTTCCTTTTTATCCACACAGCGAAGCAAAGTCGAATCATGATTACGTTTGTATAATACTCCATTACTCAAAAAGAATTTAGCGGAGAACTTCCTCAGAAATTTTCTGTCATTGATGGATGCCCCTTCAGGGTATTCCTGAGTTTCTAAATATCTTTTTACTTTGTGGAACCAAGGTTTCTCCTCTACTCCCTCAGTATTAAGTTCATAACAATATGCTGGTTCATCTAATCGTTCAATGGTGATCATGGGAGCTTCACTGTCCCCTCTGACTCTGAACATGGATGACATGGTAGCCAATGCGTCTGCCAACTGATTCTCCTCTCGTGGAATATGTTCGAATGTAATCTCCTCAAAGTATGGGATTAATGTCAACACCCGCTCTCGATAAGGGATGAGATTCGGATGTTTAGTGTCCCATTCTCCTCTGATCTGACTGATTACTAATACTGAGTCTCCGTATACACTCAAAGACTTGATTCTTAGGTCTATAGCAGCTCTGAGTCCCAAAATACATGCTTCATACTCAGCCATATTATTGGTACGATCAAAACATAGTCTAGCAGTGAAAGGCGTATGGCAACCCCTGGGAGAAATAATTACAACACCAACACCATTGCCCAATGCATTAGAAGATCCATAAAAAACCATAGTCCATCGGGATCGCAGTTCGGGTCCTTCATCCGGTCCGGGTTCTTCATAATCAGTAACAAGCATGACATCCTCATCTGGGAACTCAAAATTCATAGATTGGTAATCATCCACCGCTTGATGAGCCAAATGATCAGCTAGCACGCTTCCTTTGATTGCTTTCTGGGTAGTATACTGGATATCATACTCTGTTAAAATCATCTGCCATCTTGCTACTCTTCCGGAGAGGGCAGGTTTCTCAAATATATATTTGATAGGATCCATCTTAGAAATCAATAAAGTGGTGTGATTCAACATATACTGTCTTAGTCGGCGAGCAGCCCAGGCCAAAGCACAACAAGTTTTCTCAAGCAGTGAGTATCTTGTTTCACAGTCGGTAAACTTTTTGCTAAGGTAGTATATGGCATGCTCTTTTCGACCAGACTCGTCATGTTGCCCCAACACGCACCCCGTTGAATTTTCTAGCACAGTCAAATACATGATTAGAGGTCTTCCTTCAACTGGTGGCATCAAAATTGGAGGCTCTTGGAGATACTTCTTGATTTTGTCAAAAGCTTCTTGACATTCATCATTCCACATCATCTCTTGATTTTTCCTCAGTAATTTGAAGATGGGTTTGCAGGTAGCAGTCAAATGGGAGATAAATCGGGCAATGTAATTCAAGCGTCCCAAGAAACCTCTGACTTCTTTATCTGTACGGGGAACTGGCATTTCTTGAATAGCTCTCACCTTAGCCGGGTCAACCTCAATTCCTTTATTACTGACAATAAAGCCCAAGAGTTTACCGGATCTTACTCCAAAGGTGCATTTGTTCGGGTTCAATCTCAACTTGTATTTCCTCAACCTCTCAAACAGTTTGTATAAATGATCGAGATGATCTTCTTCAGTATGAGATCTGGCTATCATGTCATCCACATATACCTCTATTTCATGATGGATCATATCATGGAACAAAACCACCATAGCACGCTGGTACGTTGCCCCTGCATTCTTTAAGCCGAATGGCATTACCCTATAACAGAAAGTGCCCCATTGCGTCACAAACGTAGTTTTCTCCATGTCCTCAGGCGCCATCTTAATCTGGTTATAACCTGAGAATCCATCCATGAATGAGAATACCTTGTGTTGAGCGGTGTTATCTACCAGAACATCAATGTGCGGAAGTGGAAAGTCATCCTTGGGACTCGCTTTATTCAAATCTCTGTAATCTACACACATTCACACCTTACCATCCTTCTTTGGCATTGGTACCACATTAGCAACCCATTGAGGATAAGAAGTAACAGCCAGAAAACCTGCATCAAATTGTTTCATAACCTCGGCTTTGATTTTCTCAGACATTTCAGGACGCATGCGACGAACCTTTTGCTTAACAGGACGACAATCTTCCTTCATTGGCAGCCGATGCACTACTATATCAGTATCCAGTCCTGGCATGTCTTCATAAGACCAAGCAAAAATCTCTACGTAGTCATGTAACATATGAATCAATCTTCCTTTGACACTATTTTCCAAGCCTGCTCCTATTTTGACTTCTTTCTAGTTTACTTCAGTACCCAGATTTACGGTTTCAACTGACTCCTCGTGCGGCTGTATAGTCCTTTCTTCTTGCAGTAACAGTCTGGCAAGTTCTCCAGGTACTTCAAAATCTTCCTCACTTCCATCCTCCGCTTGGTAGATCGGATTTTCAAAGTCATAATGAACAGTAGTAGAACTATTATCAACAGGATCCAGAGTGGGTATGATCTGCAATTTGTTACGTGAGTGTGTGTAAGAAAACATAGCTTGTTTGGGAGATGACAGGAAAGATAAAGAGCGTAATATTTGAATGCAAAAGTCCATTGATTTATTGAATGTGAATATGCTTATGAAAATGACAAAACCCTTAACAAATTAGCTATTGTGCCCCGGGCATAGACACAATGCTTTAAGAAGTTCAATTGTAAAAATTAAAAATTTGCAACACTAAAATAGACAAAAACAATTACTCCTGACTAAAGGAAATCGGGATAGTGTCTTCAGCTTTCCAATTATTGAGTCCGTCACCAATTGTTGGGAAAATCCAGCTATCCAGGTCGCAATCGCTGTCAGCATCTTCTACAGCATTAATCTGATTCTTGACTACCTTCTCAGAGCTAAATCCCAGGCCGAATCTATCAGACTTGTATGGTACATCGATCAGTTGACCCCAGCCAGTACGACCACCATCTTCAACCACGGCTTGAGCGTCCTTCAGAGAAATCATAGCAGGAGGAGCACGAATAACCTTGGGCACACAGGAAGTTGGCTTAAGGACAGGATTAGTCGGAGGAACTACTTCAAATGACTGAGACGGAGTCTCAAAGAATTCACCATCCATCTCGATGTATCTGAAGGTATGCACACTACTGACAATATACTCTTCTTCCCCACACACAGTGACGATCTTACCCTCTATCGGATACCTCAGCTTTTGATGGAGAGACGAAGCTACAACACTTGCCCCATGAATCCAAGGGCGTCCCAACAAGCAGGAATAGGCAGGACGAATGTTCATTACGTGAAAGATAGTGTTGAATACTTGAGGTCCTATCTTGATAGGGAGAACCACTTCACCATGGACAACGCTCTACACACCATCATAAGCACGCACCACAACGTCACTAGGTTTCAGTTCAATGCTTTTACAGTCAAGTTTATCGAGCACAGCTTTCGGTAGCACGTTCAAAGAAGAGCCATTATCGATCAACACATGAGACAAAGTGATCCCCTTACACTCAATGGAGATATGCAGAGCTTTATTGTGATTCTTTCCTGCTGGTGTCAGGTCAGCATCGGAAAAGCCTAGGCCATTGTCAACAGCCAGGTGAGCAACATAATTTTCGAACTGATCGACGGATGTCTCCTGAGGTACATGAGCGGTCTTCAAGAATTTTATCAATGCATTGGCATGAGATTCAGAAGATAACAACAAGGATAACATCGAAATTTTAGATGGAGTATGCCCCAACTGTTCTACCACATCAAAATCACTCTTGCGGATGATTTTCAGCATTTCTTCCATTTCTTGTTTGGCAACATCTTTGGTAGTAACTTCGACCGGTGTCTCTGACTGAGAAGGGTTGACTGGTTCCTTTCCTCGAGTTTCAGGGGCGGGAGGTGAGATTTCTGGAGAGAAGATCCTTCCACTTCGAGTAATTTTACTAGTCCCAACAATGCCATTAGGATTAGCAGAATTATCAACTTGCTTTACACCACGGATGTAAACATCACCTTCATAATTCCACGGAATAGCTTTGCTTGAAGAATATGGTACTGGGCCAGGTGCAATAATGATTAGGGGAGCTACCTTGGGCTCAGCAGTAATCTTCACGGGCGCCCTAGTAGCGGTAATCTTTACTGGAACTTTGGACCTAACAATCACGAATATTTCTTCAATAGGGTTTTCCACCTTAGGAATCTTTTCGAAGAGAATTGTACGATCGTCCATTAGCCGTTGAATACCATTTCTCAGCTTCAAGCAATCATTGGGTCGGAGTATACAGAGATCGCAATTTTCAGCACAACCTGGAAATAAACCAGTTTGCAATAAATTCTTCTTGATGGTCAGGAGAGGAGATGCTAAGTCAGCTACATTAGAAATGTGAGAATTGTCATCCACAGCATTAACAGTCTTGTCATGGTTAGGCATAGGTGCAGTGATGACATTAGGAGTCTATGGAGGATCAAATTCAATTTCTCCAGCGTCGATCATATCCTGAATCTTATTCTTCAAGAACCAGCAATCGTTTGTATCATGCCCGGGGCTATCGGAGTGATATGCACACCTGGCATTGGGATTATAACGAGGAGAAGTAGTGTTGGGATTCGCAGGAGGATCTCTGAGGGTAATCAAATTTGCTTTTAGCATACCCTGCAGTGCCTGTGCTAAAGTCATATTGATCTTGGTAAACTGCCTTCTTGGTCTGTCTTGTCTGTGCTGGAAGTTTTGAGATGGCGGTGCTGCAATCGTAACTGCTCCAATGGTATGGTCACGATTTTTCTTGATACGACCCCTTTGACCGTACATAGAATTTGATTCGTTCCTCCCCGGATAGGACCTTTTGGTGCTTGCAGAGGTAGCCGCCTGTATCTTTCCACTTCGAATGCCGCTTTCAACACGTTCATCTGTCAATATAAGTTCAGTGAAACCCGATGAAGAACTTCCCAGTAGATGGATGTAGAATGGGCCAGTCAGTGTACTCATGAACATGTCCACTAATTCTCGATCAGTCATAGGGGGTTTGACTCTGCCAGCCAAATCCCTCCATTTTTGAGCATATTCTTTGAAGCCTTCTTTAGATCCCATAGTCATATTCTGCAACTGTAGCCGAGTAGGCGCTAGTTCAGAATTATATTGGTACTGCTTGTAGAAAGCTGTTGCTAAATCAGTCCAGGTGCGGATGTTAGAACTCTCGAGCTGATAGTACCATTCCAACTGTGTGCCAGCCAGACTCTCTTGGAAGAAATGGATCCATAGCTTCCTATCAGTGGTATACGGCTGAATCTTTCTCACATAAGCTCTCAGATGCATCTGAGGACAAGACGCACCATCGTACTTAGTGAAAGTGGGGATCTTGAATTTGCGAGGAATGGCCACATCGGAGACCAGACCCAAGCTTTCGAAATCCAGACCGGGCGCCTTCTGACCCTCCATAGCTAGCATACGTTCTTCCAGCAACTTGTACTTGCCATCTCTTGGAGAGTACTGTTCATTCTCATAATCTTCATCGTCGTCCTCAGGGTTGAAGAGATCAACATTCTCTTCTTCTGAATCATTCTCTGTCTCTTCTTCTTGATCCTTCGGAATTCTAATCTTGACTCCTGCGGCCTGTCCTTTAAGCCTTCTTCCCGGGTTAATGTAACTCACAACTTTCTTGTCTTTCTTCTTCTTGAGCAAGAGAGCCTTCAGTTCCTCCTGCCCCTTGGATAAGTTCAAGATCATCTCCTGGAATTGAGCATTCTGAGCCTGGAGATCCTTGACAGTTTGTTCGAGGGCCATTTTTCTGTTTAGAAGGAAGACCGTAAGAACATTGACCTGTTATGAAATGTTATGTTATGCTATGCAATGTATGAAATATTTTCAAGGACTTTTGGAATTTAACTTTGCGTAAACCACCAAAAAGAGAGAAACTTTTATTAATAATTTCTTTAATCAATGTTTATTACAACAAAATAATAAAATACAATGAAAGCTCAAGTCTCCCAGGGACGGCTACTTTTTGGGCGAAGATATGCATTGAGTCTTCGTTCCTCATTAAGCTGGCTGGTAAGTTCTAACACTTTCTTCCTTTCAGCACAGAACTGAGCTTCAAAAGTATCCCTTTCCTCTCTCAACTGGATCCTGGATCTCTTCAATTCTTCAACATTGGTAGGCATATCTGGATAAGGAATGATCTGAGGAGTACCTCCTTCAACTCCTGGTTCAACAATCAATGGTCCGACTGCAAGATATGGCATGACAAGTTCACGAGCTCTTGCGCGTACCTATCTGAGATAAGGTTCCATAGTGTCGCATCACGCGAAAAAACCGGCGGGAAACAAGACACAACAGAGCCGCCACCGTGCGTTATTTATCCCAAAAGAGGGAAAGGAAACGCTCAGAGTAAACCTGGAAAGAACATGGTCTCGCGACCAAAGAGAATGGGTTCGGGAGTCGGTTATGCGAAGGGAAGGTATTAGCACCCCTACGCATCCGTAGTACTCTACGGGATCCACGCACAAAAGGAAGGAATATTGGTTGCTAAACACTGCTCAAACTCACACACACTGGCTGAAAGAGACACAAGAAACTGACTGAAACTGACTCGGCAGGATATCGCATCCTGGGCCTACTTAGTCTATCAGGCATAGACATCAGAGTCGAAGTAGTTCGGACTGGGGAAACGACACATGCTCGCTAGGACATTGCATCCTATGCATACGTATCTTCTCGGACGAGAGAAGAATCAGAGCATTCGTAGCTCGGCTGACACGCGCACAAACAAACACAGGCAAAGGCAAACGTGGAGCCTGAATGCCAATCACTGGACTTACATCAGCATCCGAACCAAAACGCACACCAGAAGGCAAACATGGAGCCTGACTGCCAATCACTGGACTTACATCAGCATCCGAACCAACAAACCCACACACACTGGAACCCAAATGCCACTCGATGGACTTACATCAGCTTCCAAGCGCACAACAACACAACAAGTTAATAGGGAGTCGGGGACTCGAGCCTATAACTGTCAAACACGCACTCAAACAAACAGACAACAAGTTGCTAAGGAGTCAGGCACTCGAGCCTAGCAACTGTCAGACAACACACACAAAAAGAAAAAAGGCGCCCGGAGAGATCAGCTCAATCTCCTGCCTACATACTTCATCTGGTAGGAAGATCAGGGCGATGTAGTTCCCCTACGGAGGGATAAAGGATTAGCCTAACCAGATAACAGAGGGAGACACAACACTAGGGAGACTACGACTCGAGCCTAGATGTTATCATGCAAAATCATCCCTAAGTTAAGGTTTCTAGCTAAATGGCACAAGGGCCAACCTATCCTAAGCATGGCTCACACAGGAAGCAAGCCACACACACTTAACTTGCACAGGAAGCAAGCCAAGCAAAACCTAACTTGCACAGGAAGCAAGTCTAAACTAATCCTAACTTGCACAGGAAGCAAGTCAAACAATCCTAACTTGCACAGGAAGCAAGTCAAACAATCCTACAAGCACAGATAGCACACGCTATACACAAACAAGTGGCTCAAACAAGGGTTAGGTTTTAGTCAAGGGGTCATATCAACCTCAACAAACAACCTCTGGAATGGGGTGAATGTGCTCTTAACCTTGCCATTGAGGGGCTAAGGTGAAGCAGATGAAAGGTGAGTGAAGGTAAGACTTCACAGCTCTTATCCCTGGCCTGGGAGAGCTCAAGACAAGAATGTGTGGGTTCAGAAAGTGGGAACCCTTCTACACATTTAAAACTGACTCAACTGTGCAATTGCACAAGATCTTGGGTTTGTATCTGCAATGCATCAACACAGTGGTGTGAGCAAAGCAGATGACACACTGAATAGTGGGGGATAGATTGCATATCCCTACCTTCCACCAATTGCCTCTTCACTTAGGAGGACTTTGACTCTATGCAAGGACAAAATTAAACATCCACAAACATTGCCTCTTAAGGAGGACTTCAGACAGTTGCCTGGCCAAGTAACAGGCCAGGTCTTCCAGACTACATGAAATAAAAGAGACATACCTCAATGCAAATTGCTTATACAAGCAAAGCAAAGCAAGTTCAAAGAACTAGGCAACTAAAGGTACCTGAAATGGTCAAACAGATCAGTATACAAGTCAAAGTTAAATCAAAATGAAACAGATGTCAACCAGTCAACACAAGCAAGTGAATGTGCAAGGCACAAGGCTCAAGGCATGTGAGCCAAGCCATCTACAAAACAAAACATGTTAGACAATGATATTTAAACCAGCTCAATCAAAAAGAATTGGTCTCAATGGCCATTTGTTGCTTAACCTGAAAACACAAGCTCAAAAGTGAGTAACAGGACCACTAGGACAAGCCTAGGGTCAAAAGAGAATGAAAAAGTCAAAACAGCAAAGGATGAGTGTCCAAAATCATGTTCACACAATCAAGAAACAAAACCAATTGGGTCCACATTCATATCAATCACTATCATCATTTCATGAACAGCTTAGGTCAAAACATGGCATTTAGAAGCTCATAGAAGTCAACAGCAAGACTTGAATCAAAAGCAATCCTAAACATTTCCAAAAATCACCAAATAAATCATGATCAGTCCTAACACATAGCATGGTAAGCATGTCAAATTTCATCTCATTTGGACAAGTGGAAGGCAGTCAATGAAAATCAGAAAGTCAAAGCAATTTTGAACATGCTCAAGGAAGTCAACCAAACATGCATCAACTTAGAAAAATCACAAATCAGAGATGGTGTATGATAAATGAATGGGACTAAAACCATGGCAAAGATGAGGATGTCTAGTTATCTCATGTAAAATTTCATGTCCATCTAATAAAGTATGAGAATTTCACAAATGAAATGGGAACATGTGTCACACAAGGTCAACATTTGACTAGGCAGGGGAGAAAATCTCAAACAATTAGGAAATGCCACAAATAATTCCAAGCAAAATTCACATGTAAACTAGACATACAAGAGTAGGTTCATGCAAAATTTCAATCCATTTTGAGGTCAAGAAGCATGGTAATGAAAATCATGAAGTTGGACATCAATGGTGTGACACAAATTGTCACACCCTAATTCAAAAAATCATAACTCACAAACCACAAATGATAAATTCACAAACTCTACACCAAAATCACCATGAGTATGTCTAGTTTAAGCACAAAAAATTTGGGAACCATTGGATACATTCTCATCATTTCACAATTGATTTGGCAAAGTGTACAAAATTTGGTCACATGTCACAAACCCTAGCACATTTAAAAACCACTCATCCAAGAATTCTGGAAAAATAATGATAAAAAAGTAGAGATCATGATGAACACAACACAAAAAATCCCATTCAAATTGGATTAAAAATGAGCAAGTTATGATTTTTGCAAGATTGGTTATAAAAATGTGAAATTAAAATGGAATAAATGAAGCAAGAATGGCATTTTTGTAATTCCCTGATTCACTTAACCAAACACAGTCGTTTTGGGCATTAAAGGAAATGTTTTGATTGGATGAGGGAGTCAAGCCATGCATGCACGAAAATGGGGGAAAATCTGGGCAAATGTATTTGAAGAACTAGGGTTTCACTGTTCATCACCATCCCAAATCGTGATTTTCAATAGATGTCCAGAAATTGCAATTGGCTATACCATTGTGTTCATCAAACAACATACAACATGAGTCCAACATCGGTTTTCATTAAATCAAGCTAGGCAAAGAGAAATAGGTAAGACAAGTTTGGATCATCAATGTTCATTTCAAAATATCTCAACCATTACTTGACCATTCTTAAAACTAAAACCATCCATGAAATCAGCATCAAAAGATCTACATTAAGCATGCATCAATTTGACAAAATAGGGAGGTTGAAAATTTACCAATTTGGGAGAACGGTAGTGGTACAGATGCTTAATGATGTTGCTGACTCAAAACAGATGAAACAAAGCTTTCCAAATGTTGATTAGTTGAAGAACTTTGCTCAAGGGTGCTTGGAATGGCCTCCATTCAAATCTGCCATAGCTATGCTCTCTTGAAAACAGTACTGGAAATGGGACTTCCAGTTGGAGAATGCTAGTGAAAACCACTTCCAAATGCTGTATGAATGTTGTTTTTTGGCAAGGCAAAGTTCTGTTCCTTGGAGGCTTTGACTGGTTTTTGAAGAGGCAAGCAAAATGAGATTTTTAGAATGAGAGTTCTATTGGTTTGTCATGTGTTAGAGGCTCTCCAAAATGAGGAATGGATAGTGAAATAGCCAATGCCAGGTTCAGTCTTCTGAAGTTCTTTGACAGGTTTGGTAAATGTGAAAAATGCTGTTTTTTAGAATGAGGGATTTTTGTGTTGCTATGTGTTTTTTGCTGCTAGTTTAGGGTTCCAAAGTGGTAAATGGAGGGTGAAAATACAATGCCAGGCTCAGTTCTCTTTTGAGGGTTCTAGATAGTTTTGGAACATGGCCACAATGAGTTTTTCATGAGTGAAGTGGGTTTGTGTTTGTTGGTTAGGTTGGCTGCTGTTGGTTTAAACATGATGAAGAGATGTGGAAACAACAAAATGCCATGCTTCAGTTCTTTTGGTTTTGGGACAGACTTTAGACAAATGCCAAGATGAGATGATGTTTAGAAAATGAATGAAGTTTTGATGGTCTGCTATGTTATGTTTTGACAGAAAATGAGGTTTGATTCTTGTCACAAGCAAGGCCAGGTTAGGTTGCTTTTGTGTTTGGACTGATTTTTGGAACAAGTGCCAAGCCAAGTCAATTCTTGAGGGAGTGAGTGAAGGTGGCTTTTGCTGGTTTGGAGGGTTGCTAGCAAGGTTTGAAATCACAGTGCCAGGTTCAGGTTTGGTTCATGGTGAGTTTTGGAAAATGCAAGTGAGAGGGGTTTTGGTTGGTCTGCTGCTGCTCTTTCATGACAACAAGTGAGGTTTTGTGTTCTCAAGCTAGGCCATGCTGTTGGACATTTCTATGTGGTAAGGTAGGGTTTGGTCCCTTTGTGCTTTTGACAGAAAAATTTGGAATGCAAAACAGCAAGGTGAGGTTTGAGAGAGTGCTGTGTGCAGTTGGTTCTGTTGGCTAGCTCTTTCAAAATGATGAAAAAATGTCTGTGTTAAGCCAAGCCAAACTCAATTCATTATGAGTTTTTTGACAGCCCCTTGAAATGCAACAGCAAGGTCAGATTTTTAGAGAGTGAGCCATGCTTTCTTCTGCTGTCAAATGTGGTTTTTTGAGAGAATGAGAGCCAAGGTTTTTCTGCTGGTTTGTGGCTGCTATTAGGGTTTACAATTGACAGAAAATCATGGATATCTCTACTGTTTTTGTGGTACAAGGCATGGCTCATGGATATGTGGGATATGGTGGTTGCAAATTGTACTTTTCTTCCCATTTTCAAGCAACTAGGCATGG
Organism: Lathyrus oleraceus; assembly: GCF_024323335.1. Lineage (NCBI taxonomy): Eukaryota > Viridiplantae > Streptophyta > Magnoliopsida > Fabales > Fabaceae > Lathyrus > Lathyrus oleraceus. The sequence goes on from NC_066582.1 coordinate 400,995,487, forward strand.
CTATGTGATGGGTGCAAGTACTTGCACGAATTTGACTTTGTACATGCTGCAAATAACATTCCAAGCAAGTTCCAATTGGCCCCAAGTGTTAAAAATGCATAATTCAAAAAGTCAACCATTGGTCAAACTTGAATTTCACATATGCTAGGTTCAAAAATGCCATTTTGATTGGCAAGGTTTTGGTTCATGAAATTTATATTTTTGGAAAGAGGGGATGAAATGTGACTTGTAGGAAAAAAACCCCACCAAAATTGGCCAAACGGTTTGAGAGATATGGCCTTTTGAAGTTCAAGAATTTCTGAAATCGATTCGATCATATCTTGCCAACCACACATGGGAATTGAGAGTTCTTGGACTTTTTGAAAATGGGAGAACAAGATCTTCAACTTTCATGTTGGGCAAAAATTCATTTGGAGCTTGTATCATGATGTAAGTTTGAGGATCAAGACTTTCCATTTTTGGTAAGTTTCAGTTACAGGTCCAGTTTCCATTTTTGGAAATTTCTGATCTGGCTTCAAATTCTTCCATGATAGTGTTTGACATGATATATGAGGCTTATTTGGACATGAATGAGACCTCTCGAACCAATTTCCATCATCAAATCACTGATTAAATGGACAGTTGACCAACAGTTGACTTTTAGGGTTTCTGACTGATTGTGCATTGACTGATGACTTCTGAACATCCAATCCTTGACTTAAACACTTCAAATGGATCCCCAAGTCATGTGAACATGTTGGACCAACCCTAGGGCCTTGGCTCAATGAAAATTGTGCTTGCTTGCTTGACTGACTGATCTCTTGATCAGTTTGACCTAATTTCTTGATTTGCTTGCACTTGAGGCAAAAGGGGCCATGCAATGCCATGCAATGGACCATGATATGCTATGACCTAATATGAAAATGTATGTACAATGATAGGTGCAAATTTGAGGTGCTACAGCTGCCCCTATTCAATCAGCTGGGAACCCGAATGGATGAGAGCAACGGCTGTCAGACTTTCAGGGTAAACAGGGATTGAATACCAAGAACCGTAGAATTTGCACAACAGGGATCCACCAATGGAAACGTCCACTGGGATTTGATATTTATTACTGGGTATTTTGGTTTGTTTTTTTTCTTTCAAAGGATATGGCCACATCCAGACATCACAACGATGACGAATGGGAATAGAAATCACAACTAGATGCCAACGGACAACTAGGAAAAACTCGACGTTTACCAAGACCAAAGGAGAGGTAACCAGACATTAATGAATGACTGGGAGGGATACAACCATACGTCAACGGACGAAATGGGAAAAAACTCAACGTTTACCAAGACCAACGGAGAGGTAACCAAACATTAATGAATGAATGGAAGGGATACAACCATACGTCAACGGACGAAATGGGAAAAACTCAACGTTTACCAAGACCAACGGAGAGGTAAATCCACGTGGGGACAGATACAACTAGACGTCATAGGACGAATAGGAAAAACTCGACGTTTACCAAGACCAACGGAGAGGTAAATCCACGTGGGGACAGGTACAACTAGGCGTCATAGGACGAATAGGAAAAACTCGACGTTTATCGACACCAACGGAGAGGAGGAAACTCTACTGGGGAGAGTGAACACAACCAAATCATCAACGGATGATTGGGAAAAACTCGACGTTTATCGACACCAACGGAGAGGAGGAAACTCTACTGGGGAGAGTGAACACAACCAAATCATCAACGGATGATTGGGAAAAACTCGACGTTTATCGACACCAACGGAGAGGAGGAAACTCTACTGGGGAGAGTGAACACAACCAAATCATCAACGGATGATTGGGAAAAACTCGACGTTTATCGACACCAACGGAGAGGAGGAAACTCTACTGGGGAGAGTGAACACAACCAAATCATCAACGGATGATTGGGAAAAACTCGACGTTTATCGACACCAACGGAGAGGAGGATACTTCACTTGGGAAGGAGGACACAACCAAATCATCAACGGATGATCGGGAAAAACTCGACGTTTATCGACACCAACGGAGAGGAGAATACTTCACTTGGGAAGGAGGACACAACCAAATCATCAACAGATGATCGGGAAAAACTCGACGTTTATCGACACCAACGGAGAGGAGAATACTTCTTCGGTCTGAATACCGGAAAATTGGCCTTGTGCCATGAGTACATCGACCTGATCGTCGGAAACTCCTTCGGTCTGAATACCGGAAAATTGGCCTTGTGCCATGAGTACATCGACCTGATCGTCGGAAACTCCTTCGGTCTGAAAACCGGAAAATTGGCCTTGTGCCATGAGTACATCGACCTGATCGTCGGAAACTCCTTCGGTCTGAATACCGGAAAATTGGCCTTGTGCCATGAGTACATCGACCTGATCGTCGGAAACTCCTTCGGTCTGAATACCGGAAAATTGGCCTTGTGCCATGAGTACATCGACCTGATCGTCGGAAACTCCTTCGGTCTGAATACCGGAAAATCATAAGTACATATTATCTATAGCCGTCAAAACGTAGATAATACACTCGCATGGAAGATTATCCATAACCGGGTTGTAGGTTGTGAGATGGATAAACGACCGAACAGAAAGGCATCGGGGGACCAGGCTGGGTATGCAAAGATGACCAATCAAAAGAGGATAAAGTTGTTAACTCGGAGCGAGTATCCAAAAAAGAAAGTGAGGACCCAATGGGGAAAATACTGCTTGATCAAGGCAAGTATCCAGAGGGGGAAGAATGTCAACATCGCAAACCGGATACTGATAACTGCAAGGAGGGGATTACATCTACCGGTTAGTAGGTAGAAAACCACGGAAAAGTAACCAGTCACCATCGGGATGAGCATAAGGGGTTAACTCCACCAATGGGATGAAAAGTGGGATTTTACAACTACCAGCTAGTGGGTAGAAAACCACAAAGATAGGACTTACAACTACCGGTTTGTAGGTAGAAGCCAACAACAAACTCCGCTGAGGATGAAATGAATGAGTGCCGGTTAGTGAGCGACTATTCATTTATGCCCCAGGGCAGCACAAGAGATAGTCAACAAGAAGCCAATTTGGGATCGATCCAAAAAGGCAGACTGAATCAAGACTCATCCTAATGAGGAAAGAACTCAATAGGGAAAACCCATCCCATTAGGGAGGGAACGGAAGCAACCGTCATCCACGAGGATGTATCTCAGTGGGGAAATGGCAGGAAAAGATTGACACTTTCTGCTTAAGGGGTAGACTCTACATGGAGAGATCAGACACACCCATATCTGCTTAAGGAAAAAAGACCCAAGCTGGCAAGACGCTAACAATTGGGGAGTAACACTGCTGGGGATACCCACTCGACTGAGGAATCACCTGTTGGGAAAACACCAACCTCTCAACCATGCTGATGAACCCAATCCTGAAGCCGATCCAATGGCGCGATGCTAAACTCTTTCCAACAACCCGAGCTCGGCTGGTCACCACGGCCTAGGGCTAATGGATATGCTTGCTATGTTGATGCATGAGTTTTTCTTGTTTTACACAATGCCCCATGATCATGGAAATGCTATGCACTAATGATGCAATATGCTATGCTTATCTAAATGCTGAATGCATAAACACACGTTTCCTTCAGAGACAACACCGGGGAACTCCAGGAACTGTGTTGGGGATCCTATAACCATGTCAACTTCCATCCTGCCGGGGAAAGACAAACCTTGCTGGGAAAAAAAAACCATCAACACAACCTCTGCTGGGAAGACAGCTTCAGACTTGGAAAACAGTCACAACTCCGCTGGGGATGCCGATATCAGTCTACTACAGAAACCCGTCCAATCCACTGGTAGGATGAACTCTGCTGGAGAAATAAATGCTACTCCATTAGGGACGACCCAACCAATCCATATGTAGGAGAATCACTGCTGGAGATGTATTTCATGAGACCCGCTCCACTCGGGGAACTTGCTGAGGAAAAACCACACCATTCTGCTGAGGAGAACGATCCTAGTGGAGAGAACAACAACCGTAGCAGTGAGAGTAACAACTCTGTTGAGGATGATAACACGTCATATCATACCGGAGATGAATTCCCACAAACCTGCTTGGGATGAACACTCACGGCCATACTGGAGATAACAGCATCATAAACCCAATTGTTGAGGAACACACAAACAGTCTATTGATAAACTCCACTGGGGTGCTCCCGGGGAAAATAACTGACAGGTGCTCAGCGGGGATTCTCAACCGGGGAAATCTGCAAGCATAGGCCTGCTGGGGAGAAGCAATCCTTGGATCTGCTGGGGAAAGAAGGTACTGTCCACAGGTATCTCTGCAGGGGAAAATAATTCTGATAGCTTCAATACTGGCTTGGGCTGGGGACGTCCTCCACCCTGAGAAATACCCTGCCCCTGCCCCTGCTGGGGACGTGACAACCTTCAGGCTTGCTGAGGAGACAACGATCTCGAATCTGCCAGGGAGATCACACTCTCAATCCTCTGGGGAGATACAGCTTGTTTGACAGGGACGTCGGTCGACTCGTCGAACACTGGTGTCCATCATCCACCCATAGTGTTGACCTTTCCATTTTTAAGAACTCCCAGACTCTTCTGGACTTTTCTGCTCCATCATCTTGTATTCCCAACTCGGCCATACTTCACGGAGGTTGAACTCTTGGGATTCATACATACTTTCCAATCATCAGACTTTGAAGAGTCTTCTTGATTAACTTTCCAGGATCGTTGTCGTAATCCTTCACATACTTTCCAATCATCAGACTTTGAAGAGTCTTCTTGATTAACTTTCCAGGATCGTTGTCGTAATCCTTCACCGTTTTTTCACGATTCATCTATCCCTTGCCCCTGATTTGGCTCTGCAGGGATCTCTTGTCAAAAAGGTTCATATTACCACTGGTAAGTGAATGAAGATGTCTAACTGCACTTGCACCAGAGATCGTTAGATAAAAAAACGTGCCCCAGGTATGCCCCATGATAAGGCTCAAACAGCACTCTACTGGGGATGCCCCACAATAGAGCTAATAGGGACTTGGAGGGAGAAATGTTGCACTACTGGGGACATGAAGATGAACAACTTCAACCAACACTGCACTGAGCAACTTCACTGAGGAGAGACCATACGAGGTTCGACAGGAGAGAGATACAGTCATGCTCGAGGTACGAACAATTATCTTACCTGTTGGCAATCATACCACCCTCGGGAGAGCACTGCAGGTCTCCTAAGTATCCTTCCATCATTGTGAAGGTTCACTTTGTTTAAGAACAATTTTTTTGAAAAATTTGTGTATTTTGAAAACAATGATACTTTATCAATTAAAACATGCAAAACGTTTGTTGAGTTGAAACAAATAAGAGTGCAAATAATTGGATGAAAAGCTCAAATTGATGTGATGGAATGGTAGTCTGCAAAGGGCGAGACTCCATAGATCTGTACAAGTTTGAAATCGGTGATATATATTGGAGAGGGCTACATTGAACATAATGACCTTTCCTCTACCATTCTGAATTTTCGATGTATTCAAAACTTCAGTCGACGACGAATCGAGAATCCCTGAAGGATGACAGATGTACAGCACAGTCTTGTCAAGATGCAGTTACTTGCCAAATCCCTAATTTTTGCCTAGATTGCCCCAGTGTGAGGTGCTCAATCTAGCGGGATGCAAATTCTTTTTTCAATGTCTCTAACTTTTGCCTGGATCGCCCTTTCGGGTTTTCAATCCACCGAGGCGCTCCTTTCTGCCTAAGTCGCCTTTTGGGGTGTTCGACTTAGCGAGCTTTTGCTTTTTTGTCTTAGGCGAAGTATTTCTTGACTGCATCGGGATTCACAGGACGAGTGAACTTCTCCATCCATTGATGTAAGTGTCGAAACATTGCCTGAAGAGGCTCCCTTGACAACGTACGGACGTTCATAGCTTGGGGGTTCACTTGCCCCTGGAATCGGGTACGAAAGACAAGACTTTCTTGAGCACAAGGTCACCTTCTCGGAACACACGAGGCTTGACCTTCTTGTTGAATGCTTTTTCACTCTCTGCTGATATGACTGACCATGACACATGGCAGTTGATCTCTTCCTTTCGATCGAATTCAGCATCAGCCAACTTGGGACTTTAAGGGTGCTATCTTTCTTTTGTTTCTTTCTTTCTTTTGATTTTGCTTTTGATTTTGCTTTCTTTTGATTTCTTTTGATTTGGATTTCTTTTGATTTTTTTTTTTTGATTTTGCACCCTCCTCTTTCTTTTTCTTTTTTCTTTTTCTCTTTTTTTTCGATGCCCCAGTTGGCTGTTCTGCTGATTCTCGAGATGCAGCTGAGTGATCTTCTTTTCTTGCTCAAGAAGTCGGGAAATACCGTCAGGAATCCCTTCAACATCATCTTCTTCCGCTTCGAATACAGAGAATTCAAAATTGGGAGATGACGTCTGATCACTATGTTCAATGGGTCTAAGAAACAACCTGCATAAAGACTTTTAGTATAAAAGCTTTTTGGAAATCAAACAAGACAATCGTTATGCAGATGAAAAGATTGCTTTTATTCTTGTTTTTTAAAGGTTTTTTGTGATCACCAATTTCATGCAAAAAGCGAAAAGGGAAAACAATTGGAAAAACAAATGTTTAACATGAATTTATTTGAATGAAAATATCATTGCACAAAATGCTGCCAACAATGCCATCACTTCTCCTTTTGGCATGGGAGAAGGGTTTTTAAACAAAGTGATTATTACAAAGACTTATGAACAACTGTAGGAACGCCCACAGTGACCCAATTGTGATAGATCCCACCAGGGATGACAACGGTCAGTATTTCTTGCATTAGCAGCTTCTGCTTTCTGAACAACTTTTCTGAAGAAAAATTCGGCGCCAGCCCAGGACTTGCTATCTTCAAGCTTGATTATCACGGGGACCCAAGTCCTCAAAGCTCAGAATTCCTGATCTGACAAGGTCTTGAACCTTTATCTTCAACTGAAAGCAACTATCCACATCATGACCAGGAGCACCCGAATGATACACACAATGTTGATCGGGCCTCTACCACCACCGAGGGTTGACGGGTATGGGCGGCGGGTCTCTGGGAGTAATCAAGTTCCGCTCTAACAGAGAGGGATACAGTTCGGCGTAGGACATGGGGATTGGATCAAAAATGATCTTCTTCCTCTCATTACTCGTACTGGCTTGTCGGGAAGCCTGCTGCTGAGGACGATGTTGTTGATGCTGATATTGTTGAGCTGGTCTTCTCTGTTGCTGTTGAGGTTGAGTTGCTGGAATAGTCACAGCAGCCTGACGATACTGTCCTCTGTTTGCACTCCTCCGACGGTGCACAGCATTTGTTTCACTTTCTCCCCTTTTGGGTGCCCCAGAGGATGTCTTCTTAGAACCGGAAGAACTTGAAGAGCCAGGATGGCGAACCGGAGCGCGGGTTGCTCTGACGTTAACAGTCTCTGCAGCAAGAGGCTGTTCACTGATTCTGATCCCCCTCAGTTCATCACCCATGGCATAATCATTGACGAGAATAGTGACAGCCGCAGGTACATCCACTGGTGAAGCACGGTGGACCGGTAGAATCACGGCTTCCAGTCTCTGGGCTAAGGCACGCAGCTCCTCTTGCCCCTGAACAACTCCTTGCATCTTTGTCATGAACTGGGCCATGTTTGCCCTCATCTCAGCCAACTCAGTCTGAACCTGATCCATACTTCTCTGATGGTTGAGTCTGGTCGCGGTGCGGACGGTGATCAACAATCCTGTCTCAGTCGGGAACCAAAGCGAGGAGTCTTTCCAAACATGTCTGCAATGCAAGGATGTGTATGATATGCATGATGCGGATGCGGATGCTATCTTATCATGAATGATCCTGAAAAGGATATGCGTATGCGAGTTAACTTTTTTCATGCATTACTATTTTTTTGAAAATAAATATGCTATGATGCAAATGATGGAGCCAAGACTGGCAGGAACTGGCATCTGAGGAACCATCTGAAACCCCAAAGTCATCTGAGGAGCTGGCATCTGAACCCATGTCTGGAGAACTGAGTCACCATCTGAGCGAGTACCCTTAAATTCAGCCCAGGGATCCGAAATAAACGGAACCCTCTGATCAATACCAGGGTCAAACCTCCGGCGTCTAGAAATATAACTCGTAGTCACCATCAGTACCAGGAGTCACCAACTGTACCTGTTAAAATGATCAATCCCGCCCCGCTCACGGGTGTCATCTAGGCCAGGGTAAGGTCGAGAGAAACGCAACATAAATAACCTTTCGCAGAATATCATCCTGTGCACACCCGATGTATGCACCGATAATATCCCACCAGGGTCTGAACTGCTCGTGATATCAATGTTCCGCTAAGTGGCGCCATACCACCCGCTTCCCATGAATCACTCTATTCCTAGGTTTCCTAGATTTCACTCATAGCCTGGGTATTGGGCCTTTTACCTCGAGTAACTCCCACCCCAAACAGAGAAACACAGCCAGATGAACAGATGAATATGAATGAATGCAAACATTAATGCAAATAATAAATGCAAACAGTAAATGCAAATATATACAAAGAATGCAATAAAACAGTGCAACGCAACCAAAGCCCTAACCTAGAGAGCGCTAGGAGAGACTCGCTCAGGGAAGATGGACCAGCACAGGTCAACTTCTCTATTCCCCAGCAGAGTCGCCAGCTGTCGCATCACGCGAAAAAACCGGCGGGAAACAAGACACAACAGAGCCGCCACCATGCGTTATTTATCCCAAAAGAGGGAAAGGAAACGCTCAGAGTAAACCTGGAAAGAACATGGTCTCGCGACCAAAGAGAATGGGTTCGGGAGTCGGTTATGCGAAGGGAAGGTATTAGCACCCCTACGCATCCGTAGTACTCTACGGGATCCACGCACAAAAGGAAGGAATATTGGTTGCTAAACACTGCTCAAACTCACACACACTGGCTGAAAGAGACACAAGAAACTGACTGAAACTGACTCGGCAGGATATCGCATCCTGGGCCTACTTAGTCTATCAGGCATAAACATCAGAGTCGAAGTAGTTCGGACTGGGGAAACGACACATGCTCGCTAGGACATTGCATCCTATGCATACGTATCTTCTCGGACGAGAGAAGAATCAGAGCATTCGTAGCTCGGCTGACACGCGCACAAACAAACACAGGCAAAGGCAAACGTGGAGCCTGAATGCCAATCACTGGACTTACATCAGCATCCGAACCAAAACGCACACCAGAAGGCAAACATGGAGCCTGACTACCAATCACTGGACTTACATCAGCATCCGAACCAACAAACCCACACACACTGGAACCCAAATGCCACTCGATGGACTTACATCAGCTTCCAAGCGCACAACAACACAACAAGTTAATAGGGAGTCGGGGACTCGAGCCTATAACTGTCAAACACGCACTCAAACAAACAGACAACAAGTTGCTAAGGAGTCAGGCACTCGAGCCTAGCAACTGTCAGACAACACACACAAAAAGAAAAAAGGCGCCCGGAGAGATCAGCTCAATCTCCTGCCTACATACTTCATCTGGTAGGAAGATCAGGGCGATGTAGTTCCCCTACGGAGGGATAAAGGATTAGCCTAACCAGATAACAGAGGGAGACACAACACTAGGGAGACTACGACTCGAGCCTAGATGTTATCATGCAAAATCATCCCTAAGTTAAGGTTTCTAGCTAAATGGCACAAGGGCCAACCTATCCTAAGCATGGCTCACACAGGAAGCAAGCCACACACACTTAACTTGCACAGGAAGCAAGCCAAGCAAAACCTAACTTGCACAGGAAGCAAGTCTAAACTAATCCTAACTTGCACAGGAAGCAAGTCAAACAATCCTAACTTGCACAGGAAGCAAGTCAAACAATCCTACAAGCACAGATAGCACACGCTATACACAAACAAGTGGCTCAAACAAGGGTTAGGTTTTAGTCAAGGGGTCATATCAACCTCAACAAACAACCTCTGGAATGGGGTGAATGTGCTCTTAACCTTGCCATTGAGGGGCTAAGGTGAAGCAGATGAAAGGTGAGTGAAGGTAAGACTTCACAGCTCTTATCCCTGGCCTGGGAGAGCTCAAGACAAGAATGTGTGGGTTCAGAAAGTGGGAACCCTTCTACACATTTAAAACTGACTCAACTGTGCAATTGCACAAGATCTTGGGTTTGTATCTGCAATGCATCAACACAGTGGTGTGAGCAAAGCAGATGACACACTGAATAGTGGGGGATAGATTGCATATCCCTACCTTCCACCAATTGCCTCTTCACTTAGGAGGACTTTGACTCTATGCAAGGACAAAATTAAACATCCACAAACATTGCCTCTTAAGGAGGACTTCAGACAGTTGCCTGGCCAAGTAACAGGCCAGGTCTTCCAGACTACATGAAATAAAAGAGACATACCTCAATGCAAATTGCTTATACAAGCAAAGCAAAGCAAGTTCAAAGAACTAGGCAACTAAAGGTACCTGAAATGGTCAAACAGATCAGTATACAAGTCAAAGTTAAATCAAAATGAAACAGATGTCAACCAGTCAACACAAGCAAGTGAATGTGCAAGGCACAAGGCTCAAGGCATGTGAGCCAAGCCATCTACAAAACAAAACATGTTAGACAATGATATTTAAACCAGCTCAATCAAAAAGAATTGGTCTCAATGGCCATTTGTTGCTTAACCTGAAAACACAAGCTCAAAAGTGAGTAACAGGACCACTAGGACAAGCCTAGGGTCAAAAGAGAATGAAAAAGTCAAAACAGCAAAGGATGAGTGTCCAAAATCATGTTCACACAATCAAGAAACAAAACCAATTGGGTCCACATTCATATCAATCACTATCATCATTTCATGAACAGCTTAGGTCAAAACATGGCATTTAGAAGCTCATAGAAGTCAACAGCAAGACTTGAATCAAAAGCAATCCTAAACATTTCCAAAAATCACCAAATAAATCATGATCAGTCCTAACACATAGCATGGTAAGCATGTCAAATTTCATCTCATTTGGACAAGTGGAAGGCAGTCAATGAAAATCAGAAAGTCAAAGCAATTTTGAACATGCTCAAGGAAGTCAACCAAACATGCATCAACTTAGAAAACTCACAAATCAGAGATGGTGTATGATAAATGAATGGGACTAAAACCATGGCAAAGATGAGGATGTCTAGTTATCTCATGTAAAATTTCATGTCCATCTAATAAAGTATGAGAATTTCACAAATGAAATGGGAACATGTGTCACACAAGGTCAACATTTGACTAGGCAGGGGAGAAAATCTCAAACAATTAGGAAATGCCACAAATAATTCCAAGAAAATTCACATGTAAACTAGACATACAAGAGTAGGTTCATGCAAAATTTCAATCCATTTTGAGGTCAAGAAGCATGGTAATGAAAATCATGAAGTTGGACATCAATGGTGTGACACAAATTGTCACACCCTAATTCAAAAAATCATAACTCACAAACCACAAATGATAAATTCACAAACTCTACACCAAAATCACCATGAGTGTGTCTAGTTTAAGCACAAAAAATTTGGGAACCATTGGATACATTCTCATCATTTCACAATTGATTTGGCAAAGTGTACAAAATTTGGTCACATGTCACAAACCCTAGCACATTTAAAAACCACTCATCCAAGAATTCTGGAAAAATAATGATAAAAAAGTAGAGATCATGATGAACACAACACAAAAAATCCCATTCAAATTGGATTAAAAATGAGCAAGTTATGATTTTTGCAAGATTGGTTATAAAAATGTGAAATTAAAATGGAATAAATGAAGCAAGAATGGCATTTTTGTAATTCCCTGATTCACTTAACCAAACACAGTCGTTTTGGGCATTAAAGGAAATGTTTTGATTGGATGAGGGAGTCAAGCCATGCATGCACGAAAATGGGGGAAAATCTGGGCAAATGTATTTGAAGAACTAGGGTTTCACTGTTCATCACCATCCCAAATCGTGATTTTCAATAGATGTCCAGAAATTGCAATTGGCTATACCATTGTGTTCATCAAACAACATACAACATGAGTCCAACATCGATTTTCATTAAATCAAGCTAGGCAAAGAGAAATAGGTAAGACAAGTTTGGATCATCAATGTTCATTTCAAAATATCTCAACCATTACTTGACCATTCTTAAAACTAAAACCATCCATGAAATCAGCATCAAAAGATCTACATTAAGCATGCATCAATTTGACAAAATAGGGAGGTTGAAAATTTACCAATTTGGGAGAACGGTAGTGGTACAGATGCTTAATGATGTTGCTGACTCAAAACAGATGAAACAAAGCTTTCCAAATGTTGATTAGTTGAAGAACTTTGCTCAAGGGTGCTTGGAATGGCCTCCATTCAAATCTGCCATAGCTATGCTCTCTTGAAAACAGTACTGGAAATGGGACTTCCAGTTGGAGAATGCTAGTGAAAACCACTTCCAAATGCTGTATGAATGTTGTTTTTTGGCAAGGCAAAGTTCTGTTCCTTGGAGGCTTTGACTGGTTTTTGAAGAGGCAAGCAAAATGAGATTTTTAGAATGAGAGTTCTATTGGTTTGTCATGTGTTAGAGGCTCTCCAAAATGAGGAATGGATAGTGAAATAGCCAATGCCAGGTTCAGTCTTCTGAAGTTCTTTGACAGGTTTGGTAAATGTGAAAAATGCTGTTTTTTAGAATGAGGGATTTTTGTGTTGCTATGTGTTTTTTGCTGCTAGTTTAGGGTTCCAAAGTGGTAAATGGAGGGTGAAAATACAATGCCAGGCTCAGTTCTCTTTTGAGGGTTCTAGATAGTTTTGGAACATGGCCACAATGAGTTTTTCATGAGTGAAGTGGGTTTGTGTTTGTTGGTTAGGTTGGCTGCTGTTGGTTTAAACATGATGAAGAGATGTGGAAACAACAAAATGCCATGCTTCAGTTCTTTTGGTTTTGGGACAGACTTTAGACAAATGCCAAGATGAGATGATGTTTAGAAAATGAATGAAGTTTTGATGGTCTGCTATGTTATGTTTTGACAGAAAATGAGGTTTGATTCTTGTCACAAGCAAGGCCAGGTTAGGTTGCTTTTGTGTTTGGACTGATTTTTGGAACAAGTGCCAAGCCAAGTCAATTCTTGAGGGAGTGAGTGAAGGTGGCTTTTGCTGGTTTGGAGGGTTGCTAGCAAGGTTTGAAATCACAGTGCCAGGTTCAGGTTTGGTTCATGGTGAGTTTTGGAAAATGCAAGTGAGAGGGGTTTTGGTTGGTCTGCTGCTGCTCTTTCATGACAGCAAGTGAGGTTTTGTGCTCTCAAGCTAGGCCATGCTGTTGGACATTTCTATGTGGTAAGGTAGGGTTTGGTCCCTTTGTGCTTTTGACAGAAAAATTTGGAATGCAAAACAGCAAGGTGAGGTTTGAGAGAGTGCTGTGTGCAGTTGGTTCTGTTGGCTAGCTCTTTCAAAATGATGAAAAAATGTCTGTGTTAAGCCAAGCCAAACTCAATTCATTATGAGTTTTTTGACAGCCCCTTGAAATGCAACAGCAAGGTCAGATTTTTAGAGAGTGAGCCATGCTTTCTTCTGCTGTCAAATGTGGTTTTTTGAGAGAATGAGAGCCAAGGTTTTTCTGCTGGTTTGTGGCTGCTATTAGGGTTTACAATTGACAGAAAATCATGGATATCTCTGCTGTTTTTGTGGTACAAGGCATGGCTCATGGGTATGTGGGATATGGTGGTTGCAAATTGTACTTTTCTTCCCATTTTCAAGCAACTAGGCATGGCTATGTGATGGGTGCAAGTACTTGCACGAATTTGACTTTGTACATGCTGCAAATAACATTCCAAGCAAGTTCCAATTGGCCCCAAGTGTTAAAAATGCATAATTCAAAAAGTCAACCATTGGTCAAACTTGAATTTCACATATGCTAGGTTCAAAAATGCCATTTTGATTGGCAAGGTTTTGGTTCATGAAATTTATATTTTTGGAAAGAGGGGATGAAATGTGACTTGTAGGAAAAAACCCCACCAAAATTGGCCAAACGGTTTGAGAGATATGGCCTTTTGAAGTTCAAGAATTTCTGAAATCGATTCGATCATATCTTGCCAACCACACATGGGAATTGAGAGTTCTTGGACTTTTTAAAAATGGGAGAACAAGATCTTCAACTTTCATGTTGGGCAAAAATTCATTTGGAGCTTGTATCATGATGTAAGTTTGAGGATCAAGACTTTCCATTTTTGGTAAGTTTCAATTACAGGTCCAGTTTCCATTTTTGGAAATTTCTGATTTGGCTTCAAATTCTTCCATGATAGTGTTTGACATGATATATGAGGCTTATTTGGACATGAACGAGACCTCTCGAACCAATTTCCATCATCAAATCACTGATTAAATGGACAGTTGACCAACAGTTGACTTTTAGGGTTTCTGACTGATTGTGCATTGACTGATGACTTCTGAACATCCAATCCTTGACTTAAACACTTCAAATGGATCCCCAAGTCATGTGAACATGTTGGACCAACCCTAGGGCCTTGGCTCAATGAAAATTGTGCTTGCTTGCTTGACTGACTGATCTCTTGATCAGTTTGACCTAATTTCTTGATTTGCTTGCACTTGAGGCAAAAGGGGCCATGCAATGCCATGCAATGGACCATGATATGCTATGACCTAATATGAAAATGTATGTACAATGATAGGTGCAAATTTGAGGTGCTACACATAGGAATAGAGTTTTTCCGTCCTAAAGTACTTCTTTTCACCATGCCCCAAGCTCGTACAAACCTTGGACGGAGACCTTGAGAATCGTTGTCATAGTCAAACATAGTGCCTTGGATAATTATTTCATGTGGACCATCTCTTCGAGCACAACCGAATTGACGTAGGGCTAAGGCCGGGTTATAAGTAATACCTCCTCTTATTCCTAGGAGTGGTACGTTAGGGAACTCTCCACAACGGTCAATGATGATAACATTTTCTTTGAGATGAGGACACCAACGGATGTCTGAATGGGAGAGCGACATTATCCTTTGAGACCATTTCAAATTCTGCTCGTTCTTCAAGACTGATTGAGGAAGGTGCGAAATAAACCACCTAGACAATAAAGGTACGCAGCACATGAGAGTCCCTTTCCTCTTCATAGTACGGGTGTGAAGGGAATGCAAAATGTCTCCAAGCAAAGTAGGCACAGGGTTATGAGTGAGAAATATCTTAATAGCATTCATGTCTATGAATTGGTCTGGATTAGGGAATAACACCAAACCATAGATTAGTAATGCTAGGACATCTTCGAAAGCATGGACATCCATAAATTTTAAGAATTCTCGGGCCTTATTTATCAGAAATTTGGCAAGTAAACCCTTAATTCCACTTCTTGTTACCCAATTGGTTTCAATGTCGGACTTTGTCATGTGTAAAGTTGCGGTAACTTTTTCGGACTTCGGACTCTTTTCTAAACCACTGAAAGGTGTTTGATCAAGGATAGGTATCCCAAGCATCCTGGAGAATTCTTCTAATGTGGGTACCAACTGATAATCTGGGAAGGTGAAGCAATGATGTTTAGGATCGAAGAACTGGAATAAAACTCTCATCATATCTTCTTTGAAACCAATGGTAACTAAATTGAGGAGAGAACCATGTTTCTTGATGAACTGAGCCTGATCAGGAAGTTCTGACACTAAATTCCTTAGTTGAGGAGAGGTCACTACGAAATTAATCCGGATAGTCTTCCTGGAAGCCATAGCCCTGTTAAACAAAGCAAAGTTAAATCCCTAAGTCCTTGAAATGGTTAGTACCATGCCATGATGTCATGATGTTATGATGTTATGATGGTAAGTAAATAATAAGCACAAACAAGTCACACAACAATCATTCATAAGTTTTAAGGCTTGCATGAGTTTCATAGGTAAATACCCTCCCCACTGAAGTTTGGTTGGTTCAACCTGTCCTAGAATAGTAATTGGGTTCTAAAAGGATCTCCAATCATTGACCTTCCTTTAAGTCCACTTCAGTGCAACACCAAGTGGTTGACCAAAGCTTCCATAAAGTCCAATCTCGAGGAGTGTAGTATCGAGTCTCAACCAACCCCAGTCGGAACCGAAGTCAGTTATCTCACTACTTTCTAATGGCCAGGATGAGTCAATTAGGGTTCTAAAGGTCTGGTTAATGCTTTGACGACACCACGCAGACGCCGAATTTTTCCTCAAGTAAACATGAGGAACATCAGGACATCCAAAGTGTCACATTAACCGTAGCCATCATTTTAACCATTCCGGTATACGCCGGATAGTCGCGATGATCTCTTCCTACTTACCTAAGGTACACTAGATCCGGGTGTAGGATCTTTCGCTCAAGCACAACATACCCAAGCAATCCCTCAAAAGACAATTCAAATAAGTGATCTTGTTTTTTTTTAAGGTAACCTCTCTTTGTTATCCCCAGCAGAGTCGCCAGTTCTGTCATACGGTGAACTGACTTTGGTGTGTTTTTGCTTTGGAAAGCAAATGTCGCGGATAGCAAGAGTCGCCACTGACTTTTCTTTTATCCAATAAGGAAAGGTGGAAAAGAACAGGAAAGACCTTAATTAGATTTTTGGGTTCGGGAGGTACATTATACAAAGGGAAGGTGTTAGCACCCTTTGTATCCATGGTTATCCATGGGCTCTTAATTGCTTGATCACTTATGTTATTTTTCTTGTCTGAAAAAGTGTTTGTGAACTGCTTAGAAAATGTTTTGAAAAGAGAGTTTAACTTTGTAATGATTCTTGTACGAATGTATACAAAGTATTTATCTCGTTTAATTTTGAAAGCTGTTTAGAAAAATTTAACTTGGCAATGACCCTAGTACGAATGTATGCCAAGTATTTATCTAATAGATATTTTGCAAATTGTGGGATGTGAAGAATATTTTAAGTTGTGAGTCAGCAATTAAGAGTTATACCTACCCAGGTCTTTATGGGTATTTCCTATCCTTATGAAGGTAAAACTGTCCTTACTATTGAGAAGTAAGTAGTCTTGTCCTTTTGGATTTAAGGGACATCGTAGGGTCATCGATTGGTCATTGAAGACAACATTTGTAAGGATACCTTAGCATTCGAAGGGACGGTCATCATTTAACCATAGGCTACAGCGACGGGTCA
This sequence comes from Lathyrus oleraceus, assembly GCF_024323335.1. Classification (NCBI taxonomy): domain Eukaryota; kingdom Viridiplantae; phylum Streptophyta; class Magnoliopsida; order Fabales; family Fabaceae; genus Lathyrus; species Lathyrus oleraceus. Next base: position 401,012,585 of record NC_066582.1, read on the forward strand.
TCGGGGGACAAAATCATATTTTCGCAGGCAACATCCGAGGGACTATGATTTATCTTATAGGGACATGATGATTTAATCGAAGGGTCTTTGCTAAGTGTATCCCCATATTCGCGGGACATGACCGTAATACCGTAATACCGTAAGGCAACAAAGAGAGGGCCAAGATCACTTATACAAAGGCAATATTTTATAATCAATTAGGCAATTAGGGTGAATCTCCAAATTATAATCAATTAGGTAATTAGGATGAATCTCTCCAAGGGTATCCCACAAATAAAGTGGAATACCTAGCAAGCTACCTTTTCCGGGAGTATGTGAACCCTTACAAAATTCAGCAAACAGGTCAGAATACCAAATCAGGGTGCAATCGAGAATTGCACCAAACAAAAGGAATCACAACAGTAATAGGGTCAGGTAAACAACGCATGGCTATGATAAAACATGTCAGATGAGCAAAAATCAGAACAGAAAAGTCAGCGACTGACACGTTCGCTGCTGCCTCGCCTAGCGAGGGCTTAGCGAACACTCGCTACAGGTTCGCTTAGCGATGTGCTAGCGAACGGCTGCGGGTTTTGAATTTAAGAACAGTACGATTTCATCGAGCTCCAAACCCTATGGCATCCATTACAGAAATTACATGGTTAAACATTCAAGACATCCATGCATACTTAAATCCACATGCAAAAATTAAGATATTTTCATAAATTCAATCATAATGCCACATGTAAATTAAGAGCATAAAGCGGTAATGGTAGTGCAAACCTGTTTGCAATTGAATTGCAACGTTGAATTGGCAGATCACTCTTGGTGTCGGATTGAGTTGGGCGGAGGTAACCCTTGTGCAGATGAGTTGCCTTCAGGGTTTCCTTTAGGATTGCTCTGAATTCTCTTGGTTAGCCTCCAGGGTTTCCTTTAGGATTGCTTTGAATTCTCTTGGTTAGCCTCCAGGGTTTGCTCGGTTGCTTCTGTTAGGGTTTCCTTGCTAGGGTTTCTCTCCGTCTCCTTCTGTCCTGACTGATCTGACTCCCTTTTTCTGAATGAGGTCTTGGTATTTATAATAGTTTTTTTTGTGACCTAATGGGCTCAGAATGAAGCCCAAAAATTCTGGTATTCGCAAGCTTCGCTAGGCGAGTGGCGCAGCGAAGAGTTCGTTAGGAGAATGATTTTGCTCGCCTAGCGAGCAAGCCGTTTTCTGGATTTGACCACCTGTGTGCTGGGTCTTTGTTCCTTTAATATAAATGCCTTGAAAAATGAACTGGAGTGCCTTGAAAAATGTCTTGCAAGATTAACGGGCAAATTTTGGGGTATGACAACAGGGTTGGAGATTGGAGTGATATCGAGTTCCTCAGCAGAGCTGCTCGTGTCGTCCCCTGAGGGGGATATTTTTTATGCATTCATCATTTAGAGAAGCATAGCATATTGCATAATTAATTGCGTAGCATTTCCATGGTTATGGAGCATTATGCTGTAAGGTTCATGCATCGGTATTGCAAGCATAAGCTAGTCTTGAGCCGTGGTTACCGTTTGAGAATTGGTTTGGTTGGTTGGTGAAGATGTTGCTCTGAGGAGTTTGGCATCGTGACGTTGGATCAACTGTATTTCCCAGTAGCGCGATATTGGGGGGAAAATTTCCGTCGTTCGGAGATGGAAGTGATATTGGGGGCAAATTGTTCGTTTGTTCTTGGTATTCAACCACTTTTCGCCCTGATCATCTGAAGGCCGAGGTTGTTCATATCGACAGGTTCACGGTGGATTGAATAGGGGCAGCCTGTTCGTGGCTTATCTTTATTATTCCCAGCAGGGGTCGTTGGCCCACGTGCCTCCTCAATGATCATTTTCCTTATTTTTGCCGATGCTGGCAGGCATGAAAAGTTTTCCGGTATTCAGACCGAAGTGGCATTCAGACCAATTTTCCGATGTTCAGATCGAAGAAGTTTCCGACGTTCAGGTCGATGCAACTTGTGGATTCAGGCCAGTTTTCCGGTATTCAGACCGAAGTGGCATTCAGGCCAATTTTCCGATGTTCAGATCGAAGAAGTTTCCGACATTCAGGTCGACGTAACTTGTGGCATTCAGGCCAGGTTTTCAGGTATTCAGAACAAAGTGGCATTCAGGCCAGTCTCTCGGTGTTCAGACCGATATTAATAATCTCATATCTTCCGATGCTCAGATCGAGGTCATTTCCAGTATTCAGACTGATGAGTGGCATTCAGGCCATGGGTATTTCTGTGTATCATTTATTTTGGTATCCAGGTTAACATTCTTTTTCGGTATTCAGACCGACTCTCACCGTACCAGACGGATTCTTCTTTCAAGACCACCTCTTTGCCGATTCTGACAGGCATTGTTACTTTACTTCACTCCAGTGCAAATTTTCAGGCTTTTATTGTATTCAATCCCTTGATACCTCGAAAGTGCGAAAGCCGCTGCTATCTTCTTTCCGGGTCTCCAGTGGATTGAATAGGGGCAGCTGTAACACCTTAAAATTTACCCTCCTCTTCTTGAGACTAGTTTGACACATTGTATTTCATCCTTAGAGCATTAGGAATTGCATTTTGCATATCATATGGAAATAAGAAGGTCATCCTCCAAAGTCTTTTCAAAAGATGGAGAAGTTACATGATTCAAGCCTGAGGGTCTCTATGAATTGATTATCAACCATCTGAGGGTATGAGCTTCAATTAGGGTTTCTTGATTCTTCAAAGGTATTGAGAATCATCTTATTTGCAAGGATATATTACCATCATCATGGTTCTATCATCATCAAGGGTTTCATAGTTCATTCTCAAGTTCCTTTGGATTAGGGTTGTGACCTCTGGTCAACCTTAATCAATGTCATTCTTCCAACTAGGGTTTCTCAAAGAGATGAGGTATTTTCTTGGTATGAGGATCACATGGTTATCATAAGGGGCTTACATGAGCTAGGGTTTCATTTTTGAGCAATTTCCCCAAGTGGTAGAGGCTCAAGTGGATCAAGGCATTTCAAGGTCATCTGAGGACCAAAAAAATCAACAGTGCAGTCAACTGAGGGCTATGAGGTGGGGAAATGAGTTGAGACACCTCAATAATGTTAAAATGGGGTTCATTCATCATTCTAAACATCCATCTTGAAGATTCAAATGTCATGGCAAAAGTTACTAAAAATGGAAAGTGACCTATAATTCAAAGTTTCCAAATTTGGCAAGTTTTTGGTCCACTTTTAACTTGACTTTTCAATATCAAATATGTTTCAAATGGATTTTTGGTGAACATGAAAGTTGTAGATCTTTATCCCCCCTTTCCAAAAAGTCCTAATTCATGTCCATATGATGAATGGTTAAGGAGTTATGGTCATTTGATCACAAAGTGTGCATGGAAATTCAAAATTGCATAACTTTTGATATAATGCTTCAAATTGGTTCATTCTTTTTGCAAAATGCTTCTCATGTTCAAGACATCTCAAAATGAGTTTTTCCATACATGGGAAAAGTGTGTATGCTCATTATTTCACACATGTTCAAATTAAAGTGAATCTTCACCATTCATTTTTGGCTTAAGATACAAGCCAAATAACATTTCAATCCTAGCCCTTGGTTGTTCATGAGTGGATTGAAGCCTTAGCATAGGATGTCTCACGTGTATTATGGCCATGAAGTGTCAATTTTCATTTTTTGCAAATGGCTTCACAACTCACTAATCATGTTTAGTGAATGGCTAAATTGGTTTTCAGTGTGAATAGCATGAAGTATAAATAGCCAAACCCTAATTGTAGCTGCCATAACCAACTTTTCAGATCAAAAATTCAAGAACTCTCTCAACTTTCTCTCTTTTCGATTCTTCATTTTCTCCACATAATTCTCAAAGATTCTTGCATATTCTTGCATATTCTTGATCATCATCCTTCACTGATCAAGAATCATCATTTGTTTGGTGCAATTAATCAAGATTTCGAGCAGTTCATGTGCATTCTCATGAAGATGGAAGTTGGAAATTGAGGTGCATTCAAGAGGTTACAACCAATTCTTTTTGCACAAAGCTTCAAAGGAAGTTCAAGGAGGTTGATCTGGAGCTGATGAGCTTGTGAGAACGCGTGTACAGAAAGCTCCATTCCAAGGTGACTCAAATTTCATCCTCTCTTTTTGCTGTTTTTAGGTCATAGACTTGTAGATCTTGATGTGTAGATCATGTACATATGCTTAGAATTGAATTTGAGTGAGAATTGAAGATGTTATATGGACTGGAAGTTTAAATCTAGGAATTTATTCTCTTCGATTTGCAAAACATAGGAGGAATTAGGAGAAACCAATAGCATATTTGGAACCTATGTGAAAAACTAAATGGAATGATGTAGGCCTTGAGAATTTCTGGAAAATTTCACGGCGGCGCCACCGCGCGTCTCGCCGGAGAAAACGACCGGAGCTGTAGCTCCGGCGTCTGTATCATGTTAGGGTTTTGCCTCGTTGGATCCATGTGGCTTCAGGCGTGGCAGAAGGATTGGAGGAGAAGCGTTTGATTGAGGCCACGCGTGTCTTGACCGCTGATTGTGTATGCTGACTGGGTTAAGTGAAACGGTGCGTTTCATGGTTCAAACGTGGACCATTGATCATTAGAGCGCGCCAGATCGTGTGGTTGTGGTTTTTTCTGAGTTTAATTTAAATAAATGCATTTCCCTCCATTTTCCATGTTAATTCAATTATTTTGCTTGTTTTGTAAAATTCATAAAAAATGCAAAAATTGTCCAAATGAATTTCAATTTTTCTTTCATAGTTTGGTATGGATGTCTACTATTTTATGGTGCTGATTTCATGAATTGTTGATGTCTGGATTTTTATGTGTGAATTTTTGAATCCATGTGGTGCCAAATTGATATAGTGTATTCAATGTGTTGTGAAATTCTCTATGTTGAACCATTTGATCCAATTTTTTGCATACATTACATTCATACATAATATGAATTTTTGGTCACTGGTTTGGAATTTTTCTCACATGTTATCATCACTTTTGACACATAGAGAAAAATGTGACAATTTGTGTCACATTTTTGACATTGAATTGGTGCATTTTTGTTCACATTGCATTTTCATCATTCTGGACTTGATTTTTTGCACATTGAACATTCATGGCATAAGGAACTTGTACAAAAAATTCCAAGGGCATTGCATGCATTTCTGATTTGATATGAATTTTCTAAGTTGGAAGTTCATTTTGTGCATATTTTTGGTCATCACATGGCATAAGCAAATTGAGGCACTTGGTTATTGATTTGAGGTTGGTCCTTTTGAGGACATTAGATGGAGTGTTTGAAGGTGTAATGTGCAAAAGGATGAGTCCTGGTTTGGTCATTTGGTTAGTGTAATACCCCAAAATTTACCCTTCATTTTTCCTGGAAAAAAAAACGAAAAACAAAATGAAAAAAAGAAAACGAAAAAAAAAAAAGTTAAAAATAAATAAATAAATAAAATATAACAATTTTTTTTTTTTGGACTTGGGTCTCCCTCATTTGAGCCCACTACCCACGAAAATCAGTCTATAAATACTGAAGTTTCAGTAGAGGAGTTACACTTGGAGTTACACTGGGAGATTCACTGGAGAAAGATTTTGAGAGAAGGAAACCTAGGAACTACTCTGCAGCGACCTTCAGGCAGCCCTGAGAAGTTCACTCCGCCTCACACAAACCCTAGTATTACTTTGCAGATCCGGCCGTACCATTCAATCTTAATCAATCTCTCTCATCAGGTTTGCCATATATCCATCACCTTTATGCCTTTAATTTGAATGCTCTAAATGTATGAGGTATTATGGGTGAATTTGATACCCTTTTGATGCATGTGTTTGACAAGAGGTTTAGGCCTCCTACCCTTGGTTGCTTTTTGTGAGCTTTTTGTGAATTTTGATGGAATTATTCATGTGGTTACATTTTGATTTGGGAGTAACTCTTGGTTACCCTATTTTGTTTCTCTAACCTGTTTGTTGAGTTTTTTTTGTGAGGGCTCACATGACGTTTGCAGGGATAACTTGCGTGGTTTCCCACTTTATTTTTGGGATACCCCCTGGAGGTTCATTCTGATTATCTGTACTGACCCACTTTCTTTGATGATGTTAGCTTGGAAGGATCTCAGGGTTTATCGTTCCTTTAATTGTTGTTACTTCGGATCTTTATCCGTGTGGTACTTTTACATTTTTCCCGCATTTTACTGCTTTCCTAGCTGGAAGACCTCGATAGGAGGCAATGTTTTTGTGTTTACTTTATGCAGGTTCCTTTGTCCAGGGTTAAGAGCTATGAGGTCTTATCCTCATTACCCTTTTGCATGCACGTTCCTACAATGCAAACAAACCCTTCATTGATTTTTCTTCTCCATAACACACGTTTACTCCTTCTACTACAGGTGAGTAAGTCTCCAAAGGTCGAGCATCCGGTAGATTCCGTAGTAACGTCGTTCATCCAAAACCCACTCCATAACCCCGTAGTTAGCCGAACTACGGCTTGCTCTGATTCTCATTCCAGATGAGATACGTAGGCATAAGACGCGATGTCTTAGCGAGCACACATCCCCCCAACCCATAGGTCAGCCGAGCTACGAAGACTCTGATTCTCATATTCAGATGAGATACGTATGCAGTGGATGCGACATCCGCGCGAGTCATTTCTCTTAACCTTTTTAGTAAATAAACACATTAGGTAAACCCACACCCTTTAGACAAAAACCACAAAAGTGGATCCCGTAGAGTACTATGGATGCGTAGGGGTGCTAATACCTTCCCTTCGCATAACCGACTCCCGAACCCAAGATTTGGTTGCGAGACCCCGTCTTGTCCTTTCCTTTTTCAGGTTTACTTCGAGCGTTTCCTTTCCCTCCTTTGGGATGAATAACGCACGGTGGCGACTCTTCTGTCATTTTCTTTCGCCGGTTGTTTTTTTCGCGCACTGTATTTTTCAGGTTGCGACAGCTGGCGACTCTGTTGGGGAAACTAAGAAGTTGACCTCTCGCTGGTCCATCTTCCCTAAGCGAGTCCCTCCTAGCTTGTGTGATTTTCTTGTTTATTGGGTGTTCATGCTTTTGTACATTTATTTACTTACTTGCTTGCATTCATCTGCTGTATCTGTTGGAGCTGTTGTTTGTTTGTTGGGATGGGATGTTCTACGAGAGATAAGCCCATTACCCAGGCTTGAGTGTACACACAGGTTTTAGAGTGGATGATCATGAGGCTTGCGTGGCATGTTGCTACGTTAAGTCGTTCGTGAAAAACCACACCCAGACGAGGTTTCTCTTGGATATATTATGTCCTACGGATGTTCCGTAACGACATGATGTTCCTTTAGAAATCGTCGACTCTGGTGACCATTTCCCGAGAACTCAGTCGAGGCCTCTCCTCCGAGACGTGATTATGTTAGCTCTGGTGGGCGCATTCTCGCTGATCAATCCGAGGACCCCGAGACTGGGAACTTGCTATTAGGATGTCTTGTTGAGGGGAGTCAGTGGAGGTCTTTTATCCCGTAATAATGCCAAACCTTCAGTGGTAAACGTATTATTCGCGACTGAAGGGCTGAAGTTGACGAACTTCTGTTCTTAGAACCTACCAGTGAGGGGCGGGCTAAATTCAGGAAACCTTAACCTCCAACCAACCCAGTTTTCTGGAGCAGAGCTTTGATCTTGTATTATATTTCTCAGTGGTTTTCTCTTCAGACAGTGTAACCCGACAGATGTTCAAGCAGATACAACAATCCTGATTGACATACCACTGCACTGCATTCACATCATCACATCATTTGCATTCATATCATTTAATACATGTTTATCCATTTCAAGGGGGTTTACATCTTCTTCTTGATTCCAGTTGGAGTTTTTCTGGTTCTCTTAAGATGGATATTGGCAGAAAGAGACTTGTCGCCTACAAGTTTCCGGTGGTCTGTCTGGAGCCCATCCAACAGTTGATGCAGTTAATGGATCCTGATTCTCTAGAAGGATTCCGAGAGGATTACGGTCTGATTCTAAGTTTCGTCACGGTTCTTTCCAAAGATCAACATGGCGCTCTATTCACACTGCTACAGTACTATGACCCTCCACTGAGATGTTTCACTTTCCCGGATTATATTTTGGTCCCTACTTTGGAGGAGGTTGCTAGTTTTCTCAGAGTTCCTATCAGGTCACAGTTATTGTTCTACAGTTCTGAGTTTCTGCCCGATCTCAGCATGGTTGCTTCAGCCACATATTTGGAGGAATCAGTCTGGAAGGCTAATATGTGTCAGAAGGGAGAAGGTAGTGGTTTTCATCTGAGTTTCTTACTAGGAGAAGCAAAGAAGAAGCTGGAAGACGGTAACCAGAGGGGTTTCAATGCTGTGTTGGCTCTTTGTGTGTATGGGATTGTCTTGTTCCCTAATGTTGCCAAATTTGTGGACATGGACGCAATACGCCTCTTCGTGTTGAGAAATCCAGTACCGACCTTGCTAGGAGATTTCTTTCATTCAGTGCACCACAGAAATAAGAATAGAAAAGGAGGATTGTTGAATTGTTGTGTGCCTTTGTTTTATAGGTGGTTCAGTTCTCACCTACCCAAATCAGGAGTGTTCGTTAATGTCAAGGACTCGTTGAGTTGGTCGAAGAGATTGATGGGGTTAAGAGCTGAAGATATTTCTTGGTGGTCCGACCGGAGCTTGCTTCGGGCAGATATTATTCATAGTTGTGGGAACTTCCCAAATGTTCCGTTGGTAGGAAGAAGAGGAGGAATCAACTATAATCCTTCTCTAGCAGTTAGACAGTTTGGATATGCTTTAAGAACTCCGCCTTTGGAAAAGGATGTGGAAGAATCCCTGTTTTTCCATTCTTCGCCTGATTTGACGGTATCCCGTAAGGCAGCTGAGGCCTGGCTCAAGGTGATCAAGAGAGGAAGGTGATCAAAAGTACTTTTGATGTACTTTTGGCTAAGGCCCCTTTCCTGGAACTCATTTGTATGTTGGTTTCCCTTTGTTGCATCTTGACCTCAGAAGTTTATCCATGACTCAGTCTTCTTGCACTATTCGCCTGATGTGAGACTGGAATCAAGGGGGTAGAATGCCCTTTGGAATTGATAAACATGTCATTGCATTTACATATTCATTTGCATAACAGGTACCGCCGCAGTGTTCTCAGTTGTTTGGTGTTCCATTAGCAGGATAGCTGACTCAGGCATTCACCGATACGGTACCCGAAGGAATCAACAGAGAGCGATGGAGAGCCTACAAGCAGAGCTCGCCGAGATGAAGATTGTAGCACCTCAAATTTGCACCTATCATTGTACATACATTCTCATATTAGGTCATAGCATTAACATGGTCCACTGCATGGCATTGCATTGTCCCCTTTGCCCCAAGTGCAAGATCATCAGTCAGATTAGGTCAAACTGGTCAAGAGATCAGTCAATCAATCAAGCAAGTACAATCTCCATTGAGCCAAGGCCCTAGGGTTGGTCCAACATGTTCACATGACCTAGGGATCCTTTGGAAGTGTTTTGGTCAAGGATTGGATGTTCAGAAGTCATCAGTCAATGCACAGTTTACCAGAAACCCTAAAAAGTCAACTTTGGTCAACTGGGCCTGATTTTATGGATTTCAAGGTGGGAATTGGTTTGATAGGGTTCCTTCATGTCCATATAGGCCTCATATAACATGTCAAACATCATCATGGAAGAATTTGAAGCCAGACAAGAAATTTCCAAAAATAGAAACTTGACCTGTAATTGGAATTTGCCAAAAATGGAAACTTCTTGATCCTAAACTTACATCATGATACAAGCTTCAAATGAATTTTTTCCCAACATGAAAGTTGAAGATCTTGTTCTCCCATTTCCAAAAAGTCCAAGAACACTCAATTCCCATGTATGGTTGGCAAGTTATGATCAAATCAGTTTCAGAAATTCTTGAACTTCAAAAGGCCATATCTCTCAAACCATTTGGCCAAATTGGGTGGGGTTTTTTTGCAACAAGTCATATTTGATCCCCTCTTTCCAAAAATGTAACCATCATTCATCAAAACATCATAGATCAAAATGGCATTTTTGGAATGGCTTTGAATTATTTCAAGTGTGGTACAAAAATGAATTTTTGAATTAAACATTTTCCATCACTTTGGCCAATTGGGAACATTCTGAATTGACATTTGAAACATGTTTTTAAGCCCAATTCGAGCTGCAGCCATCATACACCTCACCACTTAAGTGAAATTGGCAAAATTAGCAAAAGAGGTCATTTTACAAATTTGGATTACCACCTTGCTAAACACACTTAACCAATCATAAACAGAAGTATAATAGCTCATTTTCTGCTCATTTGAAACCCTAGCAGCCACAATTCCAAAACAGAAAATCATTCTCTCTCATTTTTGCTCATTTTTTCCATTTTGAAACTTTCTTGAAAACTTGTAAAGCACACGACCTGGCTTTGGCTGCTACATCATCTACCATCATCTTTGAGTCCATTTCAAGCTTGATTCTCCAGCTGTAATCTCATCTTCAAGTTCTGTTTCTCCAAGCTCCATTAATGGCAATTTTCGATTTGAGCTAAAGGCAAGGTTGCTGAGCCAAAACATCTTAACCATTCATCATCTGGAGCTGGAACCTTCATCTGTTTCGAGCATTTATGTCCAAAGAACCATTGAATCACAACTGCACTTCCAAGTTGGTAAGATTTCGAATCTCTCCTTTCTCAAAACCATGATATGCTTTATAAAGTTTTCTTCGTGCTGATTACTATGACCTTTGAATCCATGAAAATGATTGAGTGGTGAGTGAGAAATCTGATTTTTAAGTTTGATGCTCAAAGTTGTTTTTGCTTGATTCTTCTTTGATAGCTTGATTCAATGATTATAGATGTTGTAGTTGTGATGCTTGATGTTAGATGTATCGAATGGTATGCTTATTACTCATTTTTGTGACAAAATTTTTCCATGATTTCTTGAGGAAGATGAAGTTTACTGTAGCCAAAACCCTAGTTCTTCATTGCCATTTTCCAGATTTCCTGTTCACGTGTGTGCATGCTGTTTTACTGTTCCATTAGCCAACAGCCAATCAAAACATTTCCAGCCATGAGCCAGTACGCCGCGTTTCATTTAGTTGTTCAAATAATTACAAAAACGCCATTCCCGTGCCATTTGGTCTTATTAATCCATGTTGTTATATTTTTTTTATTTCATTTTGATGCATCATCTTGCAAAAATCATAGCATCTTCATTTGTAATCCAAATTTCATGAGGATTTTTGCATTGTGTTCATCTGGATCTCTAGTATTTAATCATGATTTTTCCTGATTTTTTGGATGAATGAATTTTAAATGGTATTAGGGTTTTGTTCATGTGCTCATATTTTGTACCTTTTGCCAAAATATTTGTGAAATGATGATGCATTATCCATTGACTTTGAAATTTTTTGTGCATAAACTAGACACATTCATGGTGATTTTGGTGTAGAGTTTATGAATTTATCATCTCTGGTTTTTGAGTTATGATTTTTTGAAGTAGGGTGTGACAATTTGTGTCACACCATTGATGTGCAACTTGATGATTTTCAATACCATGTCTCTTGACCTCAAAATACTTTGATTTTTTGCATGAATTCACTTGAGTATGTCTAGTTTACATGTGATTTTTCTTGGAATTATTTGTGGCATTTCCTAATTGATTGAGATTTTTGTCCCCTGTTTGGTCATATGTTGACTTTTTGTGACACTTGTTCCCATTTGTTTTGTGAAATCCTCATACTTTATTAGATGGACATGAAATTTGATATGTGATTACTAGACATCTTAAGATTTGCCATGGTTTTAGTCCCATTCATTTCTCATATGCCATCACTGATTTATGATTTTTTCAAGTTGATGCATGTTTGGTTGACTTCTTTGAGCATGTTCAAAATTGCCTTGCCTTTCTGATTTTCATTGACCATCTTCCCATGATCCAAATGAGCTGAAATTTTATGTGAATGTCATATTATGGATTATGATTGATCATGAATTATTTGATGATTTTTTGAGTTGGTTATGATTGGTTTTGAGTTAAGTCTTGCTGTTGACTTCTATGAGCTTCCATATGCCATGCCTTGACTTAATTTGTTTATGAAATGATGATGATGATTGATATGAATGTGAACCCAATTGAGTTTGTTTCTTGACTGTTTGAATATGATTTTGATTGGAGTTCATTTGCTGTTTTGACTTTCTCATCCCCTTTTGACCCTAGGCCTGTCCTAGTGGTCCTGTTACTCATGTTTGAGCTCATTTTTTCAGGTTAAGCAACAATTACCCAATGAGACCAATACAAATTGATTGAGTGTGCTTGTTTATCATGACTAATCTATTTGCTTTGTAGGTTGCTTGGCTCACATGCCTTGAGCCTTGTGCATTGCACACTTAGCCTGCTTGTGTTGACTGTTGACTTTTGTTCATTTTGATTTAACTTTGACTTGTGTACTAATGTTGTCTGACTGGTTTCAGGTACTTTTAGTTGCTCAGTTCCTTGTGAACTTTTGATTTGCTTTGCTTGATAAGCAATTTGCATTGAGGTATACCTTTCTATATTCATGTAGTCTGGAAGACCTGGCCTGTTACTTGGCCAGGCACCTGTCTGAAGTCCTCCTTAAGAGGCAATGTTTGTGAATGTTTAAAATTGTCCCTGTACATATTCAAAGACCTCCTAAGTGAAGAGGCAATTGGCAGAACCCAAGGGATATGCAACCTATCCCCTGCTATTCTGTGTGTCATCTGCTTTGCTCACACCACTGTGTTGATGCATTGCAGATACAAACCCAAGATCTTGTACAATTGTACAGTTGAGTCAGTTTCAAATGTGTAGAAGGGTTCCCCCTTTCTGAACCCACACATTCTTGTCTTAAGCTCTCCCAGGCCAAGGATAAGAGCTGTGAAGTCTCATCTTCACTCACCTTTCATCTGCTTCACCTTAGCCCCTCAATGGCAAGGTTAAGAGCTAACATTACCCAGTTCCAGTGGTTTGTTTGTTGAGGTTGATATGACCCCTCGACTAAAACCTAGCCTTGATGTTTGAGCCCCTTGTTGGTGTGTTTATTTCATGCCGTATGTGCTTGTGTGGTGTGATTGTATCCCCTAGGTTTGTTAGACTCCGTGTAGTCTCGTTTGCATGTCAATTAAGGTAGCACGGTTCCTTCGTATAGGACTTCCTTTCTTGCTTGAGCTTTCCTAAAACACAAACAAACATTATCCCCTCTTAAGGATACGTTAACTCCTTCTACTACAGGTGAGTAAGTCTCCAAAGGTCGAGCATCAGGTAGATTGCGCAGTGACGTTGTCCACTTAAAAAACACAAACCAACAAGAATAGTTTAGCCGAACTACGGCAACTCTGATTCTCATGTCCAGATGAGATACGTAGGCACGAGATGCGATGTCTTGTCGAGTTTGACTAACAACTAACACTAATTCTTTTCTCTCGCCCTCGTTGCGATTGAGACCTCCCCTTTCTCTTGCCCTAGTTGCAATCGAGACCCTTCTTCTTCCTGTGCAAGTTAGGTTAGGTGTGGCTTGCTTCCTGTGCAAGTCATGTTTAGGATAGGCTTGCTTCCTGTGCAAGTTAGCTAGAAACCTTAACTTAGGGACGATTTTGCATGACAACATCTAGGCTCGAGTCGTAGTCTCCCTAGTGTTGTGTCTCCCTCTGTTATCTGGTTAGGCTAGTCTTTTTTCCCTCCGTAGGGGAACTACGTCGCCCTGATCCTCATACCAGATGAGGTACGTAGGCAGGAGATGAGCCGATCTCTCCGGGCGCCTTTTTTTTCTTTTTCCGCCCTTTTTCTTTTTCACCCTTTGTGTCTTAACCACCCTTGCGTGTGTTTTGGTTCGGATGCTGATGTAAGTCCAGTGATTGGCATTCGGGCTCCATGTTTACCCCTTGTGTGTGTTCTGGTTCGGATGCTGATGTAAGTCCAGCGATTGGCATTCAGGCTCCACGTTCGCCTTTGCCTGTGTTTGTTTGTGTGCGTGTCAGCCGAGCTACGAATGCTCTGATTCTCCTTCGTCCAAGGAGATACGTATGCATAGGATGCGATATCCTAGCGAGCATGTGTCGTTTCCCAGTCCGAACTACTTCGACTCTGATGTCTATGCCTGATAGACTAAGTAGGCCCAGGATGCGATATCCTGCCGAGTCAGTCTTGTCTGTTTTCTTGTGTCTCTTTCAGCCAGTGTGTGTGTGTTTTGAGCAGTGTTTTAGCAACCATTTTCCTTCCTATTGTGCGTGGATCCCGTCGAGTACGACGGATACGTAGGGGTGCTAATACCTTCCCTTCGCATAACCGACTCCCGATCCCATTCTCTTTGGTCGCGAGACCATGCTTTTCCCAGGTTTACTCTAAGCGTTTCCTTTCCCTCTTTTGGGATAAATAACGCACGGTGGCGGCTCTGTTGTTCTTGTTTTCCCGCCGGTTTTTCGCGTAACGCGACAGCTGGCGACTCTGCTGGGGAAACAGAGAAGTTGACCTCTTGCTGGTCCATCTTCCCTAAGCGAGTCTCTCCTAGCGCTCTCTAGGTTAGGGTTTTGGTTGCTATTTGCTGTTATTTATTGCATGCATGATTATTATGTTGTATATATGTGCATATCTATTTGCATGCATCATACTATCATGTTGCTGTCCTCTGTACAGGTGGTTCTCTCTGTTGGGGTGGGTGTTCTTAGTGAGGCCCAATACCCAGGCCTGAGTATACACCTAGGATTAGAGTGGTCTCATGTTTCTTCACATGTTGTACGATATGATGAGGAGACATGTCACCACACCCGGACGAGGTTCATTTGAGAGAGTCCTTCCGGGTGGAGTTATTCCGCTTAGGTCGGATTATCTCTTATGAGCTGTTGACTTCGGTGACCGTTCTTTCCCGGATCTTTGGTTTAGACGATCTTAAGAGAGCTACAACGGCACACCCGAGAGGGCAAACCCGTTGAGTATCTTTGCCCGATTGTTGACACCCTTGTCCGCCTTAGGATGACCTTGTTAGAATTCACCTGTGAGGGGAGGGTTTGATCTCTACAGATACGGTTTCTGCCAGTGATGCTGTGATGGTGACTTTGGTTCAGCCGAATTTATGGACATTTATGTTTGGGACTCCAGAGTTCTGTCCGTGGTTTATCAGCGGGTTCCGTTTATTTCGGATCCCCGGGTTGAATTTGAGAGTACCTGTTTAGAGGAGCTGGCTGTCATCCGTTCAGTGGATGTTCCTGTGATGATAGTGATGTAATCTCCAGTTTCGTTTATTTCGGAACTCCCCAAGTCGGATTTATGGTGACTTGGTTCCTCAGATTGGTTTCAGATGCCAGTTGATCAGATTGACTTTGGGTTTCAGATGTTTGTGATCAGAGTTCAAGCCAAAGCTTTGACCCTGTGCCTTGAGACGCACAGCCTGACCAGTCATGTTCACATCATTTACATCATAGCATATTTATTTTCAAAAAAATAATAATGCATGAAAAAAGTTAACTCGCATATGCATATCCTTTTCAGGATCATTCATGATAAAATAGCATCCGCATCATACACATATCATGCACATGTGATCCTTGCATTGCAGACATGTTTGGAGAGACTTCTCACTTCGGTTCTTGACTGAGAGAGGATTGCTGACCGCCGACCGCATCGTTACTCAACCAGACTCAATCATCAGAAGATTATGGATCAGGTTCAAGCAGAGTTGGCTGAGATGAGGGCAAACATGGCCCAGTTCATGACAACGATGCAAGGGATTGTTCAGGGGCAAGAGGAGCTGCGTGCCTTAGCCCAGAGACTGGAAGCCGTGATTCCACCAGTCCACCGTGCTTCACCAGTGGGTGTACCCGTTCATGAGAATGTTGTTGTCACTATTCTCGTCAATGATTATGCCGTGGGTGATGAATTGAGGGGGATCAGAATCAGTGAACAGCCTCTTGCTGCAGAGACTGTTAATGTCAGAGCAACCCGCGCTTCGGTTCGCTATCCTGGCTCTTCAAGTTCTTCCGGTTCTAAGAAGCCATCCCATGGGGCACCCAGAAGGGGAGAGAGTGAAACCAATGTTGTGCACCGTCGGAGGAGTGCAAATAGAGGACAATATCGTCAGGCTGCCGCTGTGACTATTCCAACAACTCAACCTCAACAACAGCAGAGAAGGCCAACTCAGCAATATCAGCATCAACAACATCGTCCTCAGCAGCAGGCTTACCAGCCTCACAATGGTAATCAAGCTAGTACGGGTAATGAGAGGAAGAAGATCATTTTTGATCCAATCCCTATGTCGTATGCAGAGCTGTATCCCTCTTTGATAGAGCGGAACTTGATTACTCCCAGAGACCCGCCGGCTATACCCGTCAACCCTCGGTGGTGGTATAGGCCTAAACAGTATTGTGTGTATCACTCGGGTGCTCCTGGTCATGATGTGGATAGTTGCTTTCAGTTGAAGATGAATGTTCAAGACCTCGTGAAGTCAGGGATTCTAAGCTTCGAAGACTTGGGTCCCCGTGTTAATCAAGCCTGAAGACAGCAAGTCCCGAGCTAGCATTGACTGTTCTTCTGAGGTCTTCAACAGAGAGGGTTGTTCAAAAGCAGAAGCTGCTGATGCAAGAGATACCGACAGTTGTCATCCCCGGTGGGATCTATCACAATTGGGTCACTGTGGGCTTTCCTACAGTTGTTCATAAGTCAGAGCAATAATCACTTTGTTTAAAAACCCTTCTCCCATGCCAAAAGGAGAAGTGATGACATTGTTGGCAACATTTTGTGCAATGATATTTTCATTCAAATAAATTCATGTTAAAACATTTGTTTTTCCATTTGTTTTCCCTTTTTGCCTTTTGCATGAAATCGGTGATCACAAAAAACCCTAAAAACAAGAATAAAAGCAATCTTTTCATCTGCATAACGATTGTCTTGTTTGATTTTCAAAGTGCTTTTTATACTCAAAATCTTTATGCAGGTTGTTTCTCAAACCCATTGAACATAATGATCGGACGTCATCTCCCAATTTTGAATTCCCTGTATTCGAAGCGGAAGAAGATGATGCTTGAAGGGATTCCTGACGGTATTTCCCGACTTCTTGAGCAAGAAAAGAAGATCACACTCAGCTGCATCTCGAGAATCAGCAGAACAGCCAACTGGGGCATTAATAAAAAAAAAGAGAAAAAAATCAATAAAAAAAAAAAACAAAGAAAGAGAGGGTGCAAAATCAAAAGAAATCAAAAGAAAGAAAAAGAAAGAAAAAACAAAAGAGAAATAGCACCCTCAAAGTCCCAAGTTGACTGATGCTGAATCCAGCTGAAAGAAAAAAGAGATCAACTGCCATGTGTCATGGTCAGTTATATCAGCAGAGAGTGATGAAAGCATTCGACAAGAAGGTCAAGTCTCGTGTGTTCCGAGGGACCTTGTGCTCAAGAAAGTCTTGTCTTTCGTGCCCGATTCCAGGGGCAAGTGAACCCCCCAAGCTGAAAGTCCATATGTTGTCAAGAGAGCCTTTTCAGGCAATGTTTTGACACTTACAACAATGGATGGAGAAGTTCACTCGTCCTGTGAATTCCGATGCAGTCAAGAAATACTTCGCCTAAAAAAAACAAAAAAGCAAAAGCTCGCTAAGTCGAACACCCCAAAGGGCGACTTAGGCAAAAAGGAGCGTCTCGGTGGATTGAAAACCCGAAAGGGCGATCCAGGCAAAAGTTAGAGACGTTGAAAAAAGGAATTTGCATCCCGCTAGATTGATCACCTCACACTGGGGCAATCTAGGCAAAAATTAGGGATTTGGCAAGTAACTGCATCTTGACAAGACCGTGCTCTGTAATCTATCATCCGTCAGGGATTCTCGATTCGTCGTCGACTGAAGCTCCGAATACATCGAAAATTCGGAATGGTAGAGGAAAGGTCATTATGTTCAATGTAGCCCTCTCCAATATATATCACCGATTTCAAACTTGTACAGATCTATGGAGTCTCGCCCTTTGCAGACTACCATTCCATCACATCAATTTGAGCTTTTATCCAATTATTTGCACTCTTATTTGTTTCGACTCAACAAATGTTTTGCATGTTTTTAATTGATAAAGTATCATTGTTTTCAAAATAAACAAATTTTTCAAAAAAATTGTTTTTAAACAAAGTGAACGTTCACAATGATGGAAGGATACTTAGGAGATCCGCAGTGCTCTCCCGAGGGTGGTATGATTACCAACAGGTAAGACATTTGTTCGTATCTCGAGCATAACTTTATCTTTCTCCTGTCGAACCTCTTTTGGTTTCTCCTCAGCAAGGTTGCTCAGTGCAGTGTTGGTTGAAGTTGCTATCTTCATGTTCCCGGCAGTACAACATTCTTCCTCCAAGTCCCTGTTAGCCTTATTGTGGGGCATCTCCAGTATAGGTTTGTTTGAGCCCTACCGGGGGGCATTCCCAGCAAGGTTGCTGTTGAAATACTTTTGTGGGGCAGTTCCCCAAGCAGAGTGTTTACTGAAGACGTTAGCGTTCGTCTCTCCAGCAGAGCAGACTTCTCCTCTCCCCGCAGGATGGTGTTGTTCCCTGATATCCCGGTTTCCAGCAGATAGCGTTGCTCTCTGGTGTTTTTGGCCTTCCCTATGGAAGAAGAGTAGTACCGGGCGGTTGATTCCTGGACCTGTGTGTTTACATGTCTGTTTGTCAGCATTCATAATACATTCATCATGCATAATGCATACATGCATAATCATAGCATTCGGATACTCATGATGCAGCTGTTGCCGTGTATCTGTTGATGGTTGTCTCCTGCCATTTGTTGATACAGATCTCTCCAGTAGATCCTCCCTAGCGGATATGGGTGTGTCTGATCTCTCCATGTAGAGCCAACCCCTTAAGAAGAAAGTGTCTATCCTTTCCTGCCATTTCCCCACTGAGATACATCCTCGTGGATGACGGTTGTTTCCGTTCCCTCCCTACATGGGATGGGTTTTCCCTATTGAGTTCTTTCCTCATTAGGATGAGTCCTGTTTCAGTCTGCCTTTTTGGATCGATCCTAAATTGGCTTCCTGTTGGCTGTCTCCCGTGCTTCCCTGGGGCATAAATGAATAGTCGCTCACTAGCCGGCACTCATTCATCTTATCCTCAGCGGAATTTATTGGCTTCTACCTACGAACCGGTAGTTGTAAGTCCTATCTTTGTGGTTTTCTACCTACTAGCTGGTAGTTGTAAAATCCCACTTTCATCCCTTTGGTGGAGTTAACCCTTTGTGCTCATCCTATCGATGACTGGTTACCTTTCTGTGGTTTTCTGCCTACTAACCGGTAGATGTAATCCCCTCTTTGCGGTTATCAGTACCCAGTTGACGGTATTGATATTCTTTTCCCCTCTGGATACTTGCCTTGATCAAGCAGTATTGTCCCCTTTGGGTCTTCCCCTTCTTTTTGGATATTTGCTCCGAGTTAGCAACTTTATCCTCTTTTGATTGGTCATCTTTGCATACCTAGTCCTGGTACCGATGCCTTTCTTTTCGGTCGTTTCTCCATTTAACAACCTGCAACCCGGTTATGGATAATTTTCCATGCGAGTGTATTATCTACGTTTTGACGGCTATAGATAATATATCTCATGCACTCTTTGGTCAATCTTTCGATTGTTATCTCCAGCAGAGTAAGATTCGTATTCCTTGTGGAATCGAATGTTCATCCTTTAACAAGTTTGCTTTCGCTCTCTTCAGGATGTTTTCGGTCGATTATCCATCTAACAACCTACAACCCGGTTATGGATAATCTTCCATGCGAGGTTATTATCTACGTTTTGATGGCTATAGATAATATATCTCATGCACTCTTTGGTCATCTCCAACAGAGTAAGATTCGTATTCCTTGTGGAATCGAATGTCCATCCTTTAACAAGTTTGCCTTCGCTCTCTTCAGGATGATGCCGGTCGATTATCCATTTAACAACCTACAACCCGGTTATGGATAATCTTCCATGCGAGTGTATTATCTACGTTTTGACGGCTATAGATAATATGTCTCATGAATTTTCCGGTATTCAGACCGAAGAAGTTTCCGACGATCAGGTCGATGTACTTATGGCACTCAGGCCAATTTTCCGGTATTCAGACCGAAGAAGTTTCCGACGATCAGGTCGATGTACTTATGGCACTCAGGCCAATTTTCCGGTATTCAGACCGAAGAAGTTTCCGACGATCAGCTCGATGTACTTATGAATTTTCCGGTATTCAGACCGAAGGAGTTTCCGACGATCAGGTCGATGTACTTATGGCACTCAGGCCAATTTTCCGGTATTCAGACCGAAGTGGCGTTCAGGCCAATTTCCGATTTTCAGATCGAAGAAGTATTCCTCCTCTCCGTTGGTGTCGATAAACGTCGAGTTTTTCCCGATCATCCGTTGATGATTTGGTTGTGTCCTTCTTCCCTAGTGAAGTATTCCTCCTCTCCGTTGGTGTCGATAAACGTCGAGTTTTTCCTATGCGTCCGTTGGCGTATAGTTGATATCTTTCCCCGCAGGGTCGTCCCCAGTTAATCCTCCTCTCCGTTGGTGTCGATAAACGTCGAGTTTTTCCCAATCATCCGTTGATGATTTGGTTGTGTTCTGTCTCCCCAGCAGTAGTACTCCTCTCCGTTGGTGTCGATAAACGTCGAGTTTTTCCTGGTCGTCCCCAGTTGGTTACCTCTCCGTTGGTCTGGGTAAACGTCGAGTTTTTCCTGGTCGTCCCCAGTTGGTTACCTCTCCGTTGGTCTTGGTAAACGTCGAGTTTTTCCTGGTCGTCCCCAGTTGGTTACCTCTCCGTTGGTCTTGGTAAACGTTGAGTTTTTCCCATTTCGTCCGTTGACGGATGGTTGTATCCCTTCCAGTCATTCATTAATGTCTGGTTACCTCTCCGTTGGTCTTGGTAAACGTTGAGTTTTTCCTAGTTGTCCGTTGGCATCTAGTTGTGATTTCTTTTCCCATTCATCGTCGTTGCGATGTCTGGATGTGGCCGTACCCTTTGAAAACAAAAACCAAAAAATATATACCCAGTAATAAAAATCAAATCCCAGTGGACGTTTCCATTGGTGGATCCCTGTATTGTGCAAATTCTACGGTTCTTGGTATTCAATCCCTGTTTACCCTGAAAGTCTGACAGCTGTTGCTCTCATCCATTCGGGTTCCCAGCTGATTGAATAGGGGCAGCTGTAGCACCTCAAATTTGCACCTATCATTGTACATACATTCTCATATTAGGTCATAGCATTAACATGGTCCACTGCATAGCATTGCATTGTCCCCTTTGCCCCAAGTGCAAGATCATCAGTCAGATTAGGTCAAACTGGTCAGGAGATCAGTCAATCAATCAAGCAAGTACAATCTCCATTGAGCCAAGGCCCTAGGGTTGGTCCAACATGTTCACATGACCTAGGGATCCTTTGGAAGTGTTTTGGTCAAGGATTGGATGTTCAGAAGTCATCAGTCAATGCACAGTTTACCAGAAACCCTAAAAAGTCAACTTTGGTCAACTGGGCCTGATTTTATGGATTTCAAGGTGGGAATTGGTTTGAGAGGGTTCCTTAATGTCCATATAGGCCTCATATAACATGTCAAACATCATCATGGAAGAATTTGAAGCCAGACAAGAAATTTCCAAAAATAGAAACTTGACCTGTAATTGGAATTTGCCAAAAATGGAAACTTCTTGATCCTAAACTTACATCATGATACAAGCTTCAAATGAATTTTTTCCCAACATGAAAGTTGAAGATCTTGTTCTCCCATTTCCAAAAAGTCCAAGAACACTCAATTCCCATGTATGGTTGGCAAGTTATGATCAAATCAGTTTCAGAAATTCTTGAACTTCAAAAGGCCATATCTCTCAAACCATTTGGCCAAATTGGGTGGGGTTTTTTGCAACAAGTCATATTTGATCCCCTCTTTCCAAAAATGTAACCATCATTCATCAAAACATCATAGATCAAAATGGCATTTTTGGAATGGCTTTGAATTATTTCAAGTGTGGTACAAAAATGAATTTTTGAATTAAACATTTTCCATCACTTTGGCCAATTGGGAACATCCTGAATTGACATTTGAAACATGTTTTTAAGCCCAATTCGAGCTGCAGCCATCATACACCTCACCACTTAAGTGAAATTGGCAAAATTAGCAAAAGAGGTCATTTTACAAATTTGGATTACCACCTTGCTAAACACACTTAACCAATCATAAACAGAAGTATAATAGCTCATTTTCTGCTCATTTGAAACCCTAGCAGCCACAATTCCAAAACAGAAAATCATTCTCTCTCATTTTTGCTCATTTTTTCCATTTTGAAACTTTCTTGAAAAATTGTAAAGCACACGACCTGGCTTTGGCTGCTACATCATCTACCATCATCTTTGAGTCCATTTCAAGCTTGATTCTCCAGCTGTAATCTCATCTTCAAGTTCTGTTTCTCCAAGCTCCATTAATGGCAATTTTCGATTTGAGCTAAAGGCAAGGTTGCTGAGCCAAAACATCTTAACCATTCATCATCTGAAGCTGGAACCTTCATCTGTTTCGAGCATTTATGTCCAAAGAACCATTGAATCACAACTGCACTTCCAAGTTGGTAAGATTTCGAATCTCTCCTTTCTCAAAACCATGATATGCTTTATAAAGTTTTCTTCGTGCTGATTACTATGACCTTTGAATCCATGAAAATGATTGAGTGGTGAGTGAGAAATCTGATTTTTAAGTTTGATGCTCAAAGTTGTTTTTGCTTGATTCTTCTTTGATAGCTTGATTCAATGATTATAGATGTTGTAGTTGTGATGCTTGATGTTAGATGTATCGAATGGTGTGCTTATTACTCATTTTTGTGACAAAATTTTTCCACGATTTCTTGAGGAAGATGAAGTTTACTGTAGCCAAAACCCTAGTTCTTCATTGCCATTTTCCAGATTTCCTGTTCACGTGTGTGCATGCTGTTTTACTGTTCCATTAGCCAACAGCCAATCAAAACATTTCCAGCCATGAGCCAGTACGCCGCGTTTCATTTAGTTGTTCAAATAATTACAAAAACGCCATTCCCGTGCCATTTGGTCTTATTAATCCATGTTGTTATATTTTTTTTATTTCATTTTGATGCATCATCTTGCAAAAATCATAGCATCTTCATTTGTAATCCAAATTTCATGAGGATTTTTGCATTGTGTTCATCTGGATCTCTAGTATTTAATCATGATTTTTCCTGATTTTTTGGATGAATGAATTTTAAATGGTATTAGGGTTTTGTTCATGTGCTCATATTTTGTACCTTTTGCCAAAACATTTGTGAAATGATGATGCATTATCCATTGACTTTGAAATTTTTTGTGCATAAACTAGACACATTCATGGTGATTTTGGTGTAGAGTTTATGAATTTATCATCTCTGGTTTTTGAGTTATGATTTTTTGAAGTAGGGTGTGACAATTTGTGTCACACCATTGATGTGCAACTTGATGATTTTCAATACCATGCCTCTTGACCTCAAAATACTTTGATTTTTTGCATGAATTCACTTGAGTATGTCTAGTTTACATGTGATTTTTCTTGGAATTATTTGTGGCATTTCCTAATTGATTGAGATTTTTGTCCCCTGTTTGGTCATATGTTGACTTTTTGTGACACTTGTTCCCATTTGTTTTGTGAAATCCTCATACTTTATTAGATGGACATGAAATTTGATATGTGATTACTAGACATCTTAAGCTTTACCATGGTTTTAGTCCCATTCATTTCTCATATGCCATCACTGATTTATGATTTTTTCAAGTTGATGCAGGTTTGGTTGACTTCTTTGAGCATGTTCAAAATTGCCTTGCCTTTCTGATTTTCATTGACCATCTTCCCATGATCCAAATGAGCTGAAATTTTATGTGCATGTCATATTATGGATTATGATTGATCATGAATTATTTTATGATTTTTTGAGTTGGTTATGATTGGTTTTGAGTTAAGTCTTGTTGTTGACTTCTATGAGCTTCCATATGCCATGCCTTGACTTAATTTGTTTATGAAATGATGATGATGATTGATATGAATGTGAACCCAATTGAGTTTGTTTCTTGACTGTTTGAATATGATTTTGATTGGAGTTCATTTGCTGTTTTGACTTTCTCATCCCCTTTTGACCCTAGGCCTGTCCTAGTGGTCCTGTTACTCATGTTTGAGCTCATTTTTTCAGGTTAAGCAACAATTACCCAATGAGACCAATACAAATTGATTGAGTGTGCTTGTTTATCATGACTAATCTATTTGCTTTGTAGGTTGCTTGGCTCACATGCCTTGAGCCTTGTGCATTGCACACTTAGCCTGCTTGTGTTGACTGTTGACTTTTGTTCATTTTGATTTAACTTTGACTTGTGTACTAATGTTGTCTGACTGGTTTCAGGTACTTTTAGTTGCTCAGTTCCTTGTGAACTTTTGCTTTGCTTTGCTTGATAAGCAATTTGCATTGAGGTATACCTTTCTATCTTCATGTAGTCTGGAAGACCTGGCCTGTTACTTGGCCAGGCACCTGTCTGAAGTCCTCCTTAAGAGGCAATGTTTGTGAATGTTTAAAATTGTCCCTGTACATATTCAAAGACCTCCTAAGTGAAGAGGCAATTGGAAGAACCCAAGGGATATGCAACCTATCCCCTGCTATTCTGTGTGTCATCTGCTTTGCTCACACCACTGTGTTGATGCATTGCAGATACAAACCCAAGATCTTGTACAATTGTACAGTTGAGTCAGTTTCAAATGTGTAGAAGGGTTCCCCCTTTCTGAACCCACACATTCTTGTCTTAAGCTCTCCCAGGCCAAGGATAAGAGCTGTGAAGTCTCATCTTCACTCACCTTTCATCTGCTTCACCTTAGCCCCTCAATGGCAAGGTTAAGAGCTAACATTACCCAGTTCCAGTGGTTTGTTTGTTGAGGTTGATATGACCCCTCGACTAAAACCTAGCCTTGATGTTTGAGCCCCTTGTTGGTGTGTTTATTTCATGCCGTATGTGCTTGTGTGGTGTGATTGTATCCCCTAGGTTTGTTAGACTCCGTGTAGTCTCGTTTGCATGTCAATTAAGGTAGCACGGTTCCTCCGTATAGGACTTCCTTTCTTGCTTGAGCTTTCCTAAAACACAAACAAACATTATCCCCTCTTAAGGATATGTTAACTCCTTCTACTACAAGTGAGTAAGTCTCCAAAGGTCGAGCATCAGGTAGATTGCGCAGTGACGTTGTCCACTTAAAAAACACAAACCAACAAGAATAGTTTAGCCGAACTACGGCAACTCTGATTCTCATGTCCAGATGAGATACGTAGGCACGAGATGCGATGTCTTGTCGAGTTTGACTAACAACTAACACTAATTCTTTTCTCTCGCCCTCGTTGCGATTGAGACCTCCCCTTTCTCTTGCCCTAGTTGCAATCGAGACCCTTCTTCTTCCTGTGCAAGTTAGGTTAGGTGTGGCTTGCTTCCTGTGCAAGTCATGTTTAGGATAGGCTTGCTTCCTGTGCAAGTTAGCTAGAAACCTTAACTTAGGGACGATTTTGCATGACAACATCTAGGCTCGAGTCGTAGTCTCCCTAGTGTTGTGTCTCCCTCTGTTATCTGGTTAGGCTAGTCTTTTTTCCCTCCGTAGGGGAACTACGTCGCCCTGATCCTCATACCAGATGAGGTACGTAGGCAGGAGATGAGCTGATCTCTCCGGGTGCCTTTTTTTTCTTTTTCCGCCCTTTTTCTTTTTCACCCTTTGTGTCTTAACCACCCTTGCGTGTGTTTTGGTTCGGATGCTGATGTAAGTCCAGTGATTGGCATTCGGGCTCCATGTTTACCCCTTGTGTGTGTTCTGGTTCGGATGCTGATGTAAGTCCAGCGATTGGCATTCAGGCTCCACGTTCGCCTTTGCCTGTGTTTGTTTGTGTGCGTGTCAGCCGAGCTACGAATGCTCTGATTCTCCTTCGTCCAAGGAGATACGTATGCATAGGATGCGATATCCTAGCGAGCATGTGTCGTTTCCCAGTCCGAACTACTTCGACTCTGATGTCTATGCCTGATAGACTAAGTAGGCCCAGGATGCGATATCCTGCCGAGTCAGTCTTGTCTGTTTTCTTGTGTCTCTTTCAGCCAGTGTGTGTGTGTTTTGAGCAGTGTTTTAGCAACCATTTTCCTTCCTATTGTGCGTGGATCCCATCGAGTACGACGGATGCGTAGGGGTGCTAATACCTTCCCTTCGCATAACCGACTCCCGATCCCATTCTCTTTGGTCACGAGACCATGCTTTTCCCAGGTTTACTCTGAGCGTTTCCTTTCCCTCTTTTGGGATAAATAACGCACAGTGGCGGCTCTGTTGTTCTTGTTTTCCCGCCGGTTTTTCGCGTAACGCGACAAAGATTCGCATGAATCAATTCATGGATTTGGTTCAAGGGGTGGCTCAAGGACAGCAGGAGCTTAGATTGTTGGTGCAGAGGGATCCCCCTATTACTCAACCGGAGACGTTGGCTAATCCTCCAGCTAGAGAGGCTAATGGTCCCAATGGACCGGGGCCTATCCCGATCCCGCATGTCAACCTAGATCAACAACCCATTCAGGATGATCAGGCCGATCAATTCCCCCTACTTCAGGAAGACTTTGGCATGGGCCATGGCATGGACCCCATGTTTAGAAGATTAGAGGAGAGGCTGAAAGCTGTGGAAGGACAGAATCTTCTGGGAGTAGATGTTGCTGACTTGGGGCTGGTCCCAGGTGTGAGAGTGCCACCGAAATTCAAGGTCCCGATATTTGACAAATACCATGGCAGCTCTTGCCCCAAAACTCACGTGCAAGCCTATTTCCGTAAAATGGTTGCATACTCTGATGACGAGAAGCTACTTATGTACTTCTTCCAGGATAGCCTAGCTGGGGCATCCTTGGAATGGTATATGAGGTTGGACAGAGCCCATATCCGCTGCTGGAGGGATTTGGCGGAGGCTTTCGTAAAGCAGTATCAGTATAATGCAGACATGGCTCCGGACAGAACTCAACTTCAGAATCTGTCTCTTAAAAGCAATGAGTGCTTCAGGGAATACGCTCAACGCTGGAGGGAGATAACTTCCCGTGTTCAGCCTCCTACGTTGGAAAAGGAAATGGCCAACATGTTCATGAATACGCTGCCTGGACCTTATCTGAAGCGTTTGGTGGGGTGCAATGCCTCCAACTTTGCTGATGTGGTCTCTACCGGAGAGAGGGTGGAGAATTACCTGAAGACCTGCAAGATCCAAAATGGAGTTGGATCTTCATCAGGGGTAAAAAAGTCGTTCATTGGAGGGCATAAGCAGAGAGAGGGGGGAGTGAATTCTTTGACTTCCTATCAGAACAGGGATAACCGGAGGAATAATTTTCAGAATTATCATCAGCAACCGTATGTTGCGACTGTGACCATTCCAGCTGCAGCGCCACTACAACAACAACAATCACAACGCCAACCAGCTCAGTATCAATAGCAGCAGCAACCGGGTAACAGACCCGCCTATCAACAGAGGCAAAGGATGATGGACCGGCGTTTCGACACCCTTCCAATGTCGTACGCTCAGTTGCTTTCTAGTCTTCAACAACTACAACTTGTGCAACTGCGCACTCTGGCTCCTCCCGTTGGTAGGCTTCCGGTGGGTTACGACGCCAACGCTAGGTGTAGCTTCCACTCTGGGGCACCTGGCCACAATATTGAGAACTGCAAAGCTTTTAAGCACGTAGTTCAGGACCTCATAGATTCAAAGGCCATTGACCTCGCACCGGCACCGAATGTCGTTAACAATCCCATGCCCCAGCATGGTGGTGCGAACGTTAACATGATATAGGGAAAAGCCAAGTCCATTAAGGATGTGTTGAAGTTGAAGACTCCATTGTTGGATATCAAAGGATGCTTGCTGAAGGCCGATGTTTTCCCCGGTTGTGGGAAGGGTTGTTTGGATTGTGCCACTCAGAGTGGAGGTTGTTTGAAGCTACAGCAGGGTATCCAGGCCTTGCTCGACAAAGGTATCCTCCAGGTTGAAGATTTGTCTGTCCAAGAGTTTGTGGAAGGGGTTGAGAAATAAGAGTTTGAAGATGCTACTGATGAATTCGCAGATGTTGTTCCTGTTAATTTTGTGATTCCCAGTGAGGTCTCTGCGGTCAACAATGAAGATGGGGATAGTGATTGCGACATTGACAACTGGGTGCGTCCGAGGATCCCGGGTGAAGTCATCAACAATTGGTCTTCTGAGGAGATTGTCCAAGTCACTCTTCTTGAAGAGTACTTTTCTTTGTTTATTCATGCATATCCAAGTCTTACGTTCCGCCCAGGGCGTAATGACTCATTGTAGGGCCCGTCTATGTGACACTTGCATTTTTATCATAAATAAAGGACGTATTTTTGCATTCAAATATTTCGTTCCCTGTCTTTCTATTTTTGCAGTTTTTCAAAATAAAAAAAATGGCAATGTTTTGTTTAGTTTTCACTTCTTGTTCACACTCATAAGCACATACCATCACTCATGCAGATGCACATCACCGGATCCTATTGATAACGTTTCTGCTACGGCTCGTTTCGACTTTGAAAATCCAATCTTTCAAGCTGAAGAAGAGGGTGATGAAGACTGTGAACTCCCTGAAGAGCTTACCAGGTTATTAAAACAAGAGGAAATGGTTATTCAACCGCATCAAGAGTCTGTTGAAGTGATTAATCTCGGCACCGAGGACGCCAAGAGAGAAATCAAGATAGGGGCTGCTTTAGAAGACAATGTGAAGAAAGGGCTTATTGAATTGCTGCAAGAATACGTTGACATCTTCGCCTGGTCTTATCAGGACATGCCCGGGCTGGACACAGACATCGTGGTACACCGCTTGCCTCTCAAAGAAGGTTGTCCTCCGGTCAAGTAGAAGCTCAGAAGAACAAGACCAGAGATGGCTGTCAAGATAAAGGAAGAAGTGCAAAGGCAGTTGGATGCAGGGTTTCTAGCAGTCACCAATTACCCGCCATGGGTTGCAAACATCGTCCCAGTACCTAAGAAGGATGGAAAGGTACGGATGTGTGTCGACTACCGGGATCTGAACAGAGCTAGCCCTAAAGATGATTTCCCATTACCTCACATTGACGTTTTGGTGGATAATATAGCTCAGTTCTCGGTATTCTCCTTCATGGATGGCTTTTCTGGCTATAACCAAATCAAGATGGCACCAGAAGACATGGAAAAGACAACTTTCATAACCCCATGGGGCACCTTCTGCTACAAGGTGATGCCGTTTGGTCTGAAAAATGCCGGAGCAACATATCAACGAGCTATGGTGACTCTGTTCCATGATATGATTCATCATGAAATCGAGGTTTATGTGGACGATATGATTGCCAAATCTCATACAGAAGAAGAACATTTGGTGAATTTGCAGAAATTGTTTGAGCGTTTGAGGAAATTAAAACTGAGACTTAATCCGAACAAGTGCACTTTCGGGGTGAGATCGGGAAAATTGTTGGGTTTTATTGTTAGCGGAAAAGGGATTGAGGTGGATCCCGACAAAGTAAAAGCGATACAGGAAATGCCAGAGCCAAGAACAGAGAAGCAAGTTCGTAGTTTCTTAGGGAGGTTGAACTACATTACAAGGTTCATCTCTCACCTAACAACCACGTGTGAGCCAATTTTCAAATTGCTGAAGAAAGATCAGGCTATCAGGTGGAATGAAGATTGTCAAAGGGCTTTCGAGAAGATAAAAGAGTATCTACAGAAACCTCCGATCCTTATACCTCCAGTTCCTGGGAGACCTCTGATAACGTACCTATCAGTGACTGAGAACTCGATGGGGTGTGTATTGGGACAGCATGACGAGTCTGGTCGAAAAGAGCATGCCATATACTACCTTAGCAAAAAGTTTACCGACTGTGAAGTCAAATATTCGCAGCTTGAGAAAACTTGTTGTGCTTTGGCCTGGGATGCTCGCCGACTGAGGCAGTATATGTTGAACCATACTACCTTGTTGATTTCTAAGATGGATCCAGTGAAATACATATTTGAGAAGCCAGCTCTTACCGGAAGAGTTGCTCGTTGGCAAATGGTACTGACAGAGTACGACATCCAGTATACATCCCAGAAAGCCATCAAAGGGAGTATTCTGTCGGACTATCTTGCTCAGCAGCCGATTGATGATTATGAGCCGATGAAGTTTGATTTTCCAGATGAAGACATCATGTTCCTCAAGATGAAAGACTGTGAAGAGCCAGTTGTTGAAGAGGGACCTGATCCAGACGAAAAGTGGACTTTGTTGTTTGATGGGGCTGTCAATGCTAGAGGAAGTGGAATTGGTGCTGTCATTACAACTCCGAAAGGTGCCCACATACCTTTCACCGCTCGTTTGACTTTTGAGTGCACAAATAATGAAGCTGAGTACGAGGCCTGTATCTTGGGTATTGAGCAAGCCATTGATTTGAGAATCAAGACTTTGGACATCTTCGGAGATTCAACTCTGGTGATCAATCAAGTGAATGGTGATTGGAATACTCTCCAGCCCACTCTGGTCCCCTACAGAGACTACACGAGAAGACTGTTGACTTTCTTCACAACAGTAAAATTGTATCATATACCTCGTGATGAGAACCAGATGGCAGACGCACTTGCTACTCTATCCTCCATGATCAAGGTAATTCGTTGGAACCATGCTCCCAGGATCGACGTGATGCGCCTTGACAGGGCCGCATATGTGTTTGTTGCTAAACTGGTAGTCGATGACAAGCCCTGGTATCACGATATCAAGTGCTTTCTGAAGAATCAAGAGTACCCTGCAGGGGCATCCAACAATGACAGAAAGACTTTGAGAAGATTGGCAGGCAGTTTCTTCTTGAACAAAGACGATGTGCTGTATAAGAGGAACTTCGACATGGTTTTGCTCAGATGCGTGGACAGACACGAGGCGGACATGTTAATGTAGGAAGTTCATGAAGGTTCCTTCGGTACTCATGCCGGCGGACATGCAATGGCTAAGAAATTGTTGAGAGCGGGTTATTATTGGATGACCATGGAGTCAGATTGCTTCAAATATGCTCGGAAGTGTCATAAATGCCAGATTTATGCTGATAAGGTGCATGTACCGCCGAATCCTCTGAATGTGATGTCTTCGCCGTGGCCGTTTGCTATGTGGGGCATTGACATGATTGGAAAGATTGAGCCGACGGCTTCCAATGGGCATCGCTTCATCCTTGTTGCCATCGACTATTTCACCAAGTGGGTCGAAGCAACGTCGTTCGCGAATGTCACCAGACATGTGGTTGCCCGTTTCATCAAGAAAGAAATCATTTGTCGCTATGGGATTCCCGAAAGAATCATTACTGATAATGGTTCTAATCTCAACAACAAAATGATGAAGGAGTTGTGTCAGAACTTCAACATTCAGCATCACAATTCTTCCCTTTACCGCCCTAAGATGAACGGCGCTGTTGAGGCGGCAAATAAGAACATAAAGAAGATTGTGCAGAAGATGGTCGTCACGTACAGAGATTGGCATGAGATGCTACCTTTCGCCTTGCATGGGTACCGCACTTCAGTACGTACATCGACCGGGGCAACCCCTTACTCCCTGGTGTATGGTATGGAAGCAGTCCTACCTGTTGAAGTGGAGATTCCTTCTCTAAGAGTCCTGTTGGATGTCAAGTTAGACGAAGCCGAATGGATTCGGACAAGGTTCAATGAGTTGAGTCTTATCGAAGAGAAGCGAATGGCAGCCATTTGTCATGGGCAGTTGTATCAGAGTCGGATGAAGAGAGCCTTTGATCAGAAAGTGCGTCCTCGTTGTTTCCAAGTCGGAGATTTAGTGTTGAAAAGGATCCTTCCTCCTCAGACAGATCACAGGGGCAAGTGGGCTCCTAACTATGATGGACCGTATATTGTCACCAAGGTTTTTGATGGTGGGGCCTTAATGCTTGCAACTATGGATGGTGAAAACTTCACTTCTCCTGTGAACTCAGACGCAGTTAAAAAATACTTCGCATAAAATAGACCCGCTGGACAGTAAAAAGAATAGTCCAGGCAAAAATGGGCATCCCGACGAACCAAGAAAATGAAAAGGTTAGGGAAAAAATTAGGGATTAAAAATGAAAAGATCGTACACCCGGTAAGTTGAAAACCTGAAAAGGCAACTTAGGCAAAAATGGGTATCCCGGTGGATTGAAAACCAGAAAAGGGCGATCCAGGCAAAAGTTAGGGATTAAGCGAATGACTGCGTTCTGAGTTAGTTCTGAATCTCATCTCATGTCGATGACTGGAAATTTTCGAAAGGTAGGAAACAGTCCAATCACCTTTTCAGAAGGCTGATCATCTGGAGGATCTTGAAGACGAGCAAGTCATAGCAGAATTGGAACCCAATAGAAATCCATTTCACATTGCCATTAGATTAATTTCTGTTTTTATCTTTTGTGCGATTACCTCTTTCCAGGGATTGCTTCCTGATGTAAATGCCTATTCAGAGGCCATTCAATCAATAAAATCATGTTATTCAGTATATCTCTGTTTTCATTTTCATTTTACTGTTTTGTTTGCAAAAATGACGTCCGAATTTTTGATAAACATTGCATCATGACACATAAGGGCTTTACAGGTACATGCTTAATAAACATTTAAAATTGCTGTAAATTTTAAGTGCTTTGGATCGTCTATTCAGAACAGATACCCTCGGGGCATTTCCTTAAAATCCCCTGCAGATGATCGTGAATATCTTCCCCAGTGAAGTCGCCAACAGACGAATCTGGTGTCTTATCCCTGCAGAGCTGATCAGAGTGTTGGATTCTTCAATCCCCAGCAGGTTTTCACCACTGTACTTCCCCAAGCGTTTGTTTCAGGACATACACTCCCCAGTAGAGTTGACAATGCCAAACTATATATCCCCAGCGGAGTTGACAGTGCCAGACTGTATCTTCCCAACAGAAGTGGCTGCTCCTTAGAGTTCGAGGCCAGATCGATAATCCCAATGCCAGATCCATGGTTTCTTTCCTTGAAGCAGAACCTCGGTACCGTATCAGTGTTTGCTTCCCCTGTTGAGTCATCTCTCGCAGATCGTGGTTGCCAGAACCACTATCGCTTTCCCCAACAGCAGGTTTTCAGTGTCGTTCTCTCCCCAGTAAGAATCTCGGCATTTCATCATTACTAGAACACTGTGTGGCGGGTCATTTCCCCACAGAATTCTTTGCGCTGTGAATCTCCAACAGCCTTGCCAGGGTCCAGAAGATGGTGATCATTTCCCCAGCAGATCCCCTTGCCTCAGTTTGGCATTCTACCCAGCATTTCACATCCCTGCATGTAGAATCATATTGCATTGCATCCTCCCAAATCGCGTAGCATTTCCATTTTCGTGGAGCATTACGCCATTGAAAGATTCAAACATACGCATGTAAGCATAAAACATTCTCGGTATCCCAAGTGATAAGCTAGAAGTTGTTTCCAGTACTCAGACTGAAGATTGTTCATGACCCACCTTGGTTATCCCCAGCAAGTGTCATTGGCCCATGCGTCGCCTCTATTTTCTTTCCATATTTTTGCCGATGCTGACAGGCATGAAGTTTTTCCGGTATTCAGATCGAAGTGGCGTTCAGGCCAATTTCCGATATTTAGACCGAAGTGGCGTTCAGGCCAGTTTTTCGATATTCAAATCGAAGTGGCGTTCAGGTCAGTTTTTGGTATTCAGACCGAAGTGGCGTTCAGGCCAGTTTTCCGATGTCCAGATCGAAGAAGTTTCCGACGTTCAGGTCGATGCAACTTGTGACATTTAGGTCAATTTTCCGATGTTCAGATCGAAGAAGTTTCCGACGTTCAGGTCGATGCAACTTGTGGCATTCAGGCCAGTTTTCAGATGTTCAGATCGAAGAAGTTTCCGACGTTCAGATCGATGCAACTTGTGGCATTCAGGTCAATTTTTCGATGTTCAGATCGAAGAAGTTTCTGACGTTCAGGTCGATGCAACTTGTGGCATTCAGGCCAATTTTCCGATGTTCAGATCGAAGAAGTTTCCGACGTTCAGGTCGATGCAACTTGTGGCATTCAGGCCAAGTCTTTCCGATGTTCAGATCGAAGAAGTTTCCGACGTTCAGGTCGATGCGACTTGTGGCATTCAGGCCAATTTTCCGATGTTCAGATCGAAGTCCTTTCCAGTATTCAGACTGATGAGCGGCATTCAGGCCATGGTTATTTCTGTGTTACCATTTATTTTGGTATCCAGTTTAACATTCTTTTTCGATATTCAGACTGACTCTCACCGTACCAGACGGATTCTTCTTTCAAGGCCACCTCTTTGACGATTCTGATAGGCATTGGCACTTCACTTCACTTCAGTGCAAATTTTTGGGCTTTTATTGTATTCAATCCCTTGATACCTCGAAAGTACGAAAGCAACTGCCATCTTCTTTCCGGGTCTCCAGTTGATTGAATAGGGGCAGCTGTAATACCCCAAAATTTACCCTTCATTTTTCCTGGAAAAAAAAAACGAAAAAAAAAAGTTAAAAATAAATAAATAAAATATAACAATTTTTTTTTTGGACTTGGGTCTCCCTCATTTGAGCCCACTACCCACGAAAATCAGTCTATAAATACTGAAGTTTCAGTAGAGGAGTTACACTTGGAGTTACACTGGGAGATTCACTGGAGAAAGATTTTGAGAGAAGGAAACCTAGGAACTACTCTGCAGCGACCTTCAGGCAGCCCTGAGAAGTTCACTCCGCCTCACACAAACCCTAGTATTACTTTGCAGATCTGGCCGTACCATTCAATCTTAATCAATCTCTCTCATCAGGTTTGCCATATATCCATCACCTTTATGCCTTTAATTTGAATGCTCTAAATGTATGAGGTATTATGGGTGAATTTGATACCCTTTTGATGCATGTGTTTGACAAGAGGTTTAGACCTCCTACCCTTGGTTGCTTTTTGTGAGCTTTTTGTGAATTTTGATTGAATTATTCATGTGGTTACATTTTGATTTGGGGGCAACTCTTGGTTATCCTATTTTGTTTCTCTAACCTGTTTGTTGAGTTTTTTTTGTGAGGGCTCACATGACGTTTGCAGGGATAACTTGCGTGGTTTCCCACTTTATTTGTGGGATACCCCCTGGAGGTTCATTCCGATTATCTGTACTGACCCACTTTCTTTGATGATGTTAGCTTGGAAGGATCTCAGGGTTTATCGTTCCTTTAATTGTTATTACTTCGGATCCTTATCCGTGTGGTACTTTTACATTTTTCCCGCATTTTACTGCTTTCCTAGCTGGAAGACCTCGATAGGAGGCAATGTTTTTGTGTTTACTTTATGCAGGTTCCTTTTGTCACATCCGCGAAAAACAACCGGCGGGCTAAAACAAAAACTACACAGAACCGCCACTGCGCGTTATTTATCCCAAGATAGGGAAAGGAAACGCTCAGAGAAACCTGGAAAGGAAATGGTCTCGCGACCAAAGAGAAAGCGTAAGGGAGTCGGTTACGCAAGGGGAAGGTATTAGCACCCCTCACGTCCGTCGTACTCGACGGGATCCACGCTCTAAGAAAAGAAAAGGTTGCTAAAACACCACACACACACACACCGAAGACAACACAGGTGGGGTTAAGAGGAAGAGAGCTCGATAGGACGTCGCATCCTATGCCTACGTATCTCGTCTGGAACGAGAATCAGAGCTGCCGTAGTTCGGCTCACGCACGCCAAACAAGACACACACACCCACAGGCAAACAGGGAACCCGACAACCACTCGATGGAATTACGTCAGCTTCCGAACCAAACAAACACAATCAGGATATGTACAGCCAATCGCTGGGCTTACGTCCATATCCTGACACACAAGAAGATAACAAGCAAACACACACAAAAAGAAAAAAAAAAGTGCCCGGAGAGACCTCGCACGGTCTCCTGCCTACATACCTCGTCTGGAACGAGGATCAGGGCGATGTAGTTCCCCTGAAAGGGAAAGAAAATCTAGCCAGAAACCAAGGGAAGACACACTACCAGGGAGCTGTACTCGAGCCTAGTGTTGTCATGCATCATTGCCCTACGTTGAGGTTTCTACCTACTTGCACAACTGCAAGCTAATCCTATCCAGGAAGAAAGCAAGCATACAAGCATCAACAGATCAAAACAAGCATTTCAAGCAAATATTCACATAGCACACACTATAACCAGTCAAGTGAGGCTCAAACAATGGGTTTGACTGCCGAAGCAAGTCATCTGTACAGGGGTAGTATTCGCTCTTAACCTTGCCATTGCGAGGCTAAGGTGAAGCAGATGAAAGGTGAGTGAAGATTAGACTTCACAGCTCTTATCCCTGACCAGGGAGAGCTTCAGACAAAGGAGCGTGGGTCCAGAATGGAGGGACCCTTCTACGCTCAAAGACTCTGACTCGATTGTGCAACAACACAAGATCTTGGGTTTGTGTCCCAATGCATCAACACACAGCCGTGTGAGCAGGGGGACGACTCAACAGAATAGTGGGGGATAGATTGCATATCCCTTTGATCCACCAATTGCCTCATAGAGGTCTTTACCTGCTTGGGCACAAATGTAAACAACCACAAACATCGCCTCTTAAGGAGGACTTCAGACAGTTGCCTGGCCAAGTAACAGGCCAGGTCTTCCAGACTACATGAAGAATAGAAGTCCTACCTCAAGTGGTTTAAAAACCAAGCAGCAGCAAGCAAGTTCTTAAAGAACTGTAAGCGACTAAATGTACCTGAAATCAATCAAGTATCATCAGTACTCAGACAAACCAACAATAAACAGCAAAAGTCAATCAGTTAATCTGTACAAGCAACACAAGTTAATGCACACAAGTGCAAGCTATAAGCTCAAGCTCAAGCATCACAACCTACAAAACAAAGTCAAATTAGTTCTCAATCATCAACCAAACTCAATTCAAATTGCCTTGAAGCAATCTCCTTAAGCATTATGCATTTCATCCTGCAAATCCAAACCAAATGTGAGAAACAAGACCACTAGGCCAAGCCTAGGGTCCAAAAGGGAGAAAAAAATCTAAACAGCAAGTAAAACCAATCCAAAATCAACTTAAAACAATTCAAAAGCAAATGCAATTGGTCCCATG
Organism: Lathyrus oleraceus; assembly: GCF_024323335.1. NCBI lineage: Eukaryota > Viridiplantae > Streptophyta > Magnoliopsida > Fabales > Fabaceae > Lathyrus > Lathyrus oleraceus. The sequence continues at coordinate 401,049,572 of NC_066582.1, forward strand.
CTCACACCATTCACCATTATCATTTCATGCACAATTTAACATCAATCATGCAATTTGCAACACCAAAAGACCAAACAGAACTATTTCACTCAAAAGCATACCAAAACAATTCAATTAATTCCACAAAAATTCACACCAAAACAGGACATATTCAATGTATAGCATGTCAATTTTCAGCTCAATTGGACAAAAGAAAGTAGGTCAATGAAAATCAAGAAATCCAGACACAATTATTCAAGCCAAACCAAGACATTCAAGCAAGCATCCACTTCAATAATTCATAAAACAGTGACAACAATTGAGAAATGAATGGGATCAAAACTATGATGTCCTATAATGTGTCTACAATCCACATATCAAATTTCATCTTCATCCAATACACTATGAGAATTTCACAAAAGAAATACAAACATGTGTCACACAATGTTGCAAAATGAGCATACAGAGAAGAAAATTATCAATCAATTTGAAAACTCCATCAAAAATCCCAGCAAAAATCACATGTTATCTTGACATATCAATGATCATTCATGCAAAAAATTGGAGCAATCAAACAATCCTAGGTCATGCAAATAAAATCAGAAAGTTGACCTAGCTTGGTGTGACACCAATTGTCACACCTTAATCCAAAAATTCATATCTAATCAACCAAGTATCCAAAATTCACAAACTCTACATGGAAATCACCATCAACATGTCCAGAATAAGCACAAAAATTTTCATTCATTTCTTTGGAAGCATGAGCATTTCATGAAGGATATGGTGAAACATGTAAAATATGCACACAAGTCAAAGATCAATAGGCAAGGTCAAAATTTCTCCATGCACAACTTATGGTATCATGCCTATAAAATTCTAGACAAAATTTGGGATCTATCAAAAAAAGCCTCACTAATTTTGGATTAGAAATGAATTTTTTATGATTTTTTAAAGTTTTGTTAATATTATGGAATAATTATTGCATGTTTTAATGAATTTATTTAAATAATCACTCAGCTGATGGCAGAACCGTAATAAGCATGGCCGGTCCAAACTCATTAATGTGTTGTCACGTCCCTACTGGCTGTTCTTGGAGGGAAACAAAAATTCGAAAAATGCAATGAAACAGACGGATCAAACGCCAACCTTTCCCAGAATTTCGTCGCCTTCATCGCGTGTTCATGAGCTTCCAACGGCAGATTCGGTTACGCTCAAATCCTCACCAAAACTCACAAATGATATACCAATGGAAAGGTCTAAGTGTGTAGATCACAAATATGTAAACGAAATTGTCCAGAAATCCTTGTGCAAAACGAATCGAACAAATGAAGTTTTGACATCAAAGCTTTCAATTAAGATTTCTCTCAACTCACTCAATCATTTCACAAATTACAAGTTGCACATTCATCTACATTGAACATACTACGCTACGCATATCACAATTCAAGAAACCATGAGATTCGAAATCTGACCTTGTGTTAATGGCAGAGGTTGTTCTTTGAGCTTTTGCGCGTAATTCTTCAAAACAGATGAAGATTGAAGTTCAGCCAAGTGAATGCAACTCGTAGCTTGATCCGAAATAGCTCCACGTGTGAGAAATGTCAATTCACCATTGATGAGCACACTTTGAACAGTGGAGATTCAGAAGGTTTCAGCACGAATCTTGATGAAACAGTTGGAGAAGAAGGCTCAATGAACACGAATCCACAAGAACTTTGCAATTTGGTTAAGGTTTGATGGAGATTTGGTGAAAAAAAGCTTGATGAAATTTGAGAGAAAATGCACTTTTGGAGGGAAAGTTTGTTATGAATCTTAGTGAATGTGATTGTGATTAGCATTCTGTTATGATTAATAATATATACTTCACCTTAATCCACTTTGTTAATCATAATTAGCCAAAATGTGGAAGAATTAGCATAATGTAATTTTTAAGTGCAAGTCCAAAAATGCCCTTGCCAAATATTGAACCATGACAGCTCATGACAGTTGGAACAAGCTTCAATTTGCATTTGGAGAGTGTTGCAAAAAGTCTCATTCCAAAATTCCAATTATTTTGCAAGTTGGACCATTTTGCCCTTGGCTTTTTAATTGTACACTTGAAAATTGACCTTTTGCATTGACCATTTTTGATGAATTTCAATTATGCACCATGAAAGTACATGTTAAATGGAGTTTGCTCATAAAAAGATCATCCAATTTGGACACTCCATGTGAAAGTTATGCCACTTTGATTATAGGTCTTTTTTGAAATTGAATGGACCATAACTTGTCAACCATACATGGGATTTTCAAGTTCTTGGACTTTTTGGAAAGGTGAGAACAAGATCTACAACTTTCATGTTGAACAAATTTTCATTTGAAGCTTCCTTGGACATGTAATTTTGTGGTCAAAAACTTTCCATTTTTGGAAACTTCCATTACAAGTCACTTTCTATTTTTGGCAATTTTTGTTCTGACTTTATTTTCTCCATTCTTGAGCTTTGACATGTCAAATAACACTTGTTCCAACATGAATGAAGTGTATCCAACTCTCTCCCACCTCCAAATCCATAAAATCAAGCATAGTTGACCACAGTTGACTTTTTCAACTGATACATGAATTTGGCAATGCACTGATCAATCTGAGCCCCAATTTTCTGATGAAATGGCTCAAGGGTGAAACCCTAGCCTCCATAAGCTCAATACAATCATGGAATGATCCTCATATCCATCATAGACCCCATCTCCTTGCCATGCCCTGATTGGCTCAATGCAACTGATTAGGGTTGACCAGTGGTCAAAACCCTAATCTCAAGGAATATGCTTCAACACTTGATAATGACAAACCATGATGATGATGATACACCACTCCCATCAAGATGAAGACCAATCTCCTTGAGAATCACAAAACCCTAATTTGGACCTCCACATCCTCAGATGATTAATGACCAGTCCCATGAAACCCCAGCATGCACATGACCTCTTCATCTCCTGATCAAGACTTGTGAGGATGACTTGCACAATGTAACCACATGATATGCAATATGCAATGCCTAATGACCTAACAATGATATGCAATATGTTAAGCTAGTCCCAAGAGAGGAGGGCAAATTTTGAGGTGTTACACCTTTGTCCAGGGTTAAGAGCTATGAGGTCTTATCCTCATTACCCTTTTGCATGCGCGTTCCTACAATGCAAACAAACCCTTCATTGATTTTTCTTCTCCATAACACACGTTTACTCCTTCTACTACAGGTGAGTAAGTCTCCAAAGGTCGAGCATCCGGTAGATTGCGTAGTAACGTCGTTCATCCAAAACCCACTCCATAACCCCGTAGTTAGCCGAACTACGGCTTGCTCTGATTCTCATTCCAGATGAGATACGTAGGCATAAGACGCGATGTCTTAGCGAGCACACATCCCCCCAACCCATAGGTCAGCCGAGCTACGAAGACTCTGATTCTCATATTCAAATGAGATACGTATGCAGTGGATGCGACATCCGCGCGAGTCATTTCTCTTAACCTTTTTAGTAAATAAAACCACAAAAGTGGATCCCGTAGAGTACTATGGATGCGTAGGGGTGCTAATACCTTCCCTTCGCATAACCGACTCCCGAACCCAAGATTTAGTTGCGAGACCCCGTCTTGTCCTTTCCTTTTTCAGGTTTACTTCGAGCGTTTCCTTTCCCTCCTTTGGGATGAATAACGCACGGTGGCGACTCTTCTGTCATTTTCTTTCGCCGGTTGTTTTTTCGCGCACTGTATTTTTCAGGTTGCGACAGCTAGGTTTTGAATTTGGCCTTTGCACTAGGGTTTTGTTGTGTTGAGTTTTGTACATAAACTAACTTTGTCTTGTGTTTCAGGTGGATACTCATCATTGATGATTGGGTTTGTTCTCACCTTGTGAGATGCATTTGAGTTCTGACTTATGTTTGTTTTGTAGGTTTTTAAGTGATGTGGTGAGTGTAATATCCTAAAATTTACCCTTCATTTTTCCTGGAAGCATACGCTTTACACCTCATACATTCATTTTTAGGTCATTTAGCATTTGCATTTCATCATGGCAATCGGAATATTTTTTTCAAAATAAATAATAAATAATAATAATTAAATAAATAAATAAAATAAAAAATCTCAAACTTGGACCTCTCTCAAAATCCCACTAAGCTACCAATATTAGCCTATAAATACTAGAGTTTCATTGAAACAAAACAAACAGAAAAAGGAAGAGAAGCAAAATACTCTGAGGTTTCCTTGGAACAAAACCCTGGACAAAACCTTGAGAGAAGAGCTAACAGAGTTCAGAGCAACCTCCAAATCCTGAAGGGAACTCAACTGCACAGAATCACCTCTGCCTCACATAAACCCTAAAGATTGTTTTGTAAACCTCACGGGTGCAACTCAATTTCAATCAAGCTCTCCAATCAGGTTTGCCCTTATTCCCATTACCTTTAAGCTTTGAATTTGAATACTCTAAATGTATGAGGTATTATGGGTGAATTTGATACCCTTTTGATGCATGTCCTTTTTGTGAATTTTAATGGCATGATTCATGTGGTTACATTTTGATTTTGGGGCAACTCTTGGTTACCCTATTTTGTTTCTCTAACCTGTTTGTTGAGTTTTGTTTTGTGAGGGCTCACATGACTTTTGCAGGGATAACTTGCGTGGTTTTCCACTTTATTTGTGGGATACCCCCTGGAGGTTCATTCCGGTTACCTGTACTGACCCACTTTCTTTGATGATGTTAGCTTGGAGGGATCTCAGGGTTTATCGTTCCTTTAATTGTTGTTACTTCGGATCTTTATCCGCGTTGGACTTTTACATTTTTCCCGCATTTTACTGCTTTCCTAGCTGGAAGACCTCGATAGGAGGCAATGTTTTTGTGTGTATTTTTTTTTACAGGTTCCTTCGTCCAGGACTCCTTTTTGCATGAGCATCCCAAACCCTAACCCTTCATTGATTTTTCTTCTCCTCAACACATGTTTACTCCTTCTACTACAGGTGAGTAAGTCTCCAAAGGTCGAGCATCCGGTAGATTGCGTAGTAACGTCGTTCGTCCAAAACCCAATCCATAACCCCGTAGTTAGCCGAACTACGACTTGCTCTGATTCTCATTCCAGATGAGATACGTAAGCATAAGACGCGATGTCTTAGCGAGCACACATCCCCCCAACCCATAGGTCAGTCGAGCTACGAAGACTCTGATTCTCATATTCATATGAGATACGTATGCAGTGGATGCGACATCCGCGCGAGTCATTTTCATTTAACCCTTTTTTAGTAAACAACACAAGATAAACTCACACCCTTTAGACAAGAACTACAAAAGTGGATCCCGTAGAATACTACGGATGCGTAGGGGTGTTAATACCTTCCCTTCGTATAACCGACTCCCGAACCCAAGATTTGGTTGCGAGACCTTGTCTTTTCCTTTCCTCTTTTCAGGTTTACTTCGAGCGTTTCCTTTCCCTCCTTTCGCACACTGTATTTTTTCAGGTTGCGACAGCTGGAGACTCTGCTGGGGAATCGGTTTCCCTAAGCGAGTCCCTCCTAGCTTTTGTAGTTTGTTTGTTTATTGGATGTTCATGCTTTTGTACAGTTATTTATTTACCTGCTTTACCTTATTGCATTGTGTACATATCATTGTTGTATCTGTTGGCTGGCTATGGCTGCTTGGTAATCTTTGTGAGATGAGTTCTATACTCGAACTCGAGTGTACTTAGGATAGGAGAATGGCATAGTCTTGTCGACTTGTGTGGAGTTATTCCTTAGCAAGTTGACTTGCAAGCCCATTCACTTGGTGGAGGTCATGTTGAGATCAATAATGTCACACAAGTAAGTTGTGGCCAGACATTACTTTTTCCAATATAGACCTTAGAAGCCGAGGACCTTAGTTTACCAAACCCATCTTGGCCTATTCGTAGGACGTAGTGCGAAATTTGTTCAAGTGTAAGATTTGATACGATTGTTACGCGATACTGCACTCATAAGAGTCTCTCTTGAGAATATTTTTGGAATACGAGTAGTCGTTCCTCCGATAATATCCGAAAGATGGGATTATGACTATGGGAACCTTTTGTAGAACATGTTTGGCAGGTTTAAACCTTAGTACACTCCTTTTGGGTGGTTCTTAACCTAAACTTCATGCTCGTGACTTGTAACAAACCCTTGATTCATGGTTGATCCGATCAGGTATCCTTAATATCAATGAAACTTGGGTGTTGATAAGGTGTAAACCATAATCCACCAAAATGGGTGGTTGATATTAAGGATAACATGATCCATCCCATGACCTTTGTTTGGTGTGCTCTTAATTTCTCTCCAGACAGTGCAACCTGACAGATGTTCAAGCAGATACAGCGATCCTGATTCCCATGCCACTGCACTGCATTCACATCATTTTGCATCACATCATTTTGCATTCATAATCATTCACACATGTTTATCCATTTTTTTGGGGTTTATATCTTCTACTTGATTCTAGTCGGAATTTTCTTGGTTCTCATCAACGGCTTAGTTTTTTTTTACATCGTTTATCTATTGAGAGACTGGAATCAAGGGGGTAGAATACCTTTGGAATTGATAAACATGTCATTGCATTTACATATTCATTAGCATGTCTTGCATAACAGGTACCGCCATAGTGTTCTCAGTTTGTTTGGTGTTCCATTATCAGGATAGCTGACCCAGGCATTCACTGGTACGGTACCCGCAGAAACCAACAGAGAGTAATGGAAAGCCTACAGGCAGAGTTCACCGAGATGAAAATCCGCATGAATCAATTCATGGATGTGGTTCAAGGGGTGGCTCAGGGACAGCAATAGCTCAGGCAGATGATACAGAGGAATCCCCCTGCTCAACCAGAGACGGTGATTGATCCTCCAGCTGGAGAGGCTAATGGACCCAATGGACCGGGGCCTATCCCAGTCCTACATGTCACCTCCGGTCAACAGCCCGTTCATGATGATCAGGACGATCAGTTCCCCCTGCTGCAGGAAAACTTTGGTATGGGTCGTGGTGTGGACCCCATGTTTAGAATATTGGAAGAGAGGTTGAAGGCAGTGGAAGGACAGAATCCTCTGGGAGTAGATGTTGCTGACTTGGGGCTGGTCCTAGGTGTGAGAGTGCCACCAAAATTCAAGCTCCCGATATTTGACAAATACAATGGCAACTCTTGCCCGAAGACCCATGTGCCAGCCTATTTTCGTAAAATGGTTGCATACTCCGATGACGAAAAGTTGCTTATGTACTTTTTCCAGGACAGCCTAGATGGGGCATCCCTGGAATGGTATATGAGGCTGGACAGAGCCCACATCCGTTGCTGGAGGGATTTGGCTGAGGCTTTCGTGAAGCAGTATCAGTATAATGCAGACATGGCTCCGGACAGAACTCAACTTCAAAATCTGTCTCTTAAAAAGCAATGAGTGCTTCAGAGAATACGCTCAACGCTGGAGAGAAACAGCTTCCCGTGTTCAACCTCCTATGTTGGAGAAGGAAATCGCTAACATGTTCATGAACACTCTGCCAGGACATTATTTGGAGCGCCTGGTGGGTTGTAATGCCTCCAATTTTGCTGATGTAGTCTCTACCGGAGAGAGGGTAGAGAATTACCTGAGGACATACAAGACCCAGAGTGGAGGTGGATCCTCATCAGGGGTGAAGAAGTCGTTCATTCAGGGATAGAAGAGGAGAGAAGGGGATGCAAGTGCCATATCTTCTTATCAGAACAGGGATAACCGGAGGAATAACTTTCAGAACTATCATCAGCAACCGTATGTTGCGGCAATGACCATTCCGGCTGCAGCACCACTACGACAACAACAACCACAACGTCAACCAGCTTAGTACCAACCACAACAACCGGGTAACAGACCCGCCTATCAACCGAGGCCAAGGACGATGGACCGGCGTTTCGACACTCTTCCAATGTCGTACGCTCAGTTGCTTTCTAGTCTTCAACAACTACAACTTGTGCAGTTGCGCACTCTGGCTCCTCCCGTTGGTAGGCTTCCAGTGGGTTATGACGCCAACACTAGGTGTAGCTTTCACTCTGGGGCACCTGGCCACAATATTGAGAACTGCAAAGCTTTTAAGCACGTAGTTCAGGACCTCATTGATTCAAAGGCCGTTAACTTTGCACCAGCTCCTAATGTCATCAACAATCCCATGCCCCAGCATGGTGGAGCCAACGTTAACATGGTTGAAGGAGAAATCAAATTAGTCTCCGCGGTCAACAATGAAGATGGGGATAGTGATTGCGACATCGATAACTAGGTGCGTCCGAGGATCCCGGGTGAAGTTCTCAACAATTGGTCTTCTGAGGAGATTGTCCAAGCCATTTGTCTGGAGGAGTAACTTTCTTTGTTTATTCATGTATATCCAAGTCTTACGTTCCGCCAGGGCATAATGACTCATTGTAGGGCTCATCTATGTGACACTTGCATTTTTTATCATAAATAAAGGACGTCTTTTTGCATTCAAATATTTCGTTCCTTGTCTTTCTATTTTTGCAGTTTTTCAAAAAAAAATGGCAATGTTTTGTTTAGTTTCCACTTTTTTTCTTTTTTTTTCACACTCATAAGCACATACCATCACTCATGCAGATGCACATCACCGGATCCTATTGATAACGGTTCTGCTATGGCTCGTTTCGACTTTGAAAATCCAATCTTTCAAGCTGAAGAAGAGGGTGATGAAGACTGTAAACTCCCTGAAGAACTTATCGGGTTATTAAAACAAGAGGAAAGGGTCATTCAACCGCATCAAGAGTCTGTTGAAGTGATTAATCTCGGCACCGAGGACGCCAAGAGAGAAATCAAGATAGGGACTGCTTTGGAAGACAATGTGAAGAAGGGGTTGATTGAATTGCTGCAAGAGTATGTTGACATCTTCGCTTGGTCTTATCAGAACATGCCAGGGCTTGACACAGACATCGTGGTACATCGATTGCCGCTCAAAGAAGGTTGTCCTCCGGTCAAGCAGAAGCTCAGAAGAACAAGACCAGAGATGGCTGTCAAGATAAAGGAAGAAGTGCAAAAACAGTTGGATGCAGGGTTTCTAGCAGTCACAAATCATCCGCCATGGGTTGCAAATATCGTTCCGGTACCTAAGAAGGATGGAAAGGTACGGATGTGTGTTGACTACTGGGATCTGAACAGGGCTAGTCCTAAAGATGATTTCCCCTTACCTCACATTGATGTTTTGGTGGATAACACGGCTCAGTTCTCGGTATTCTCCTTCATGGATGGCTTTTCTGGCTATAATCAAATTAAGATGGCACCAGAAGACATGGAGAAGACAACATTCATAACCCCATGGGGCACCTTCTGCTACAAGGTGATGTCGTTTGGTCTGAAAAATGTCGGAGCAACATACCAGCGAGCGATGGTGACTCTGTTCCATGATATGATTCATCATGAAATCGAGGTTTATGTTGATGATATAATTGCCAAATCTCATACAGAAGAAGAACATTTGGTGAATTTGCAGAAACTGTTTGAGTGTTTGAGGAAATTCAAGCTGAGGCTTAATCCGAACTAGTGTACTTTTGGGGTGAGATCTGGAAAACTACTGGGTTTTATTGTTAGCGGAAAAGGGATTGAGGTGGATCCGGCCAAAGTGAAAGCGATATAGGAAATGCCTGAGCCAAGAACAGAGAAAGAAGTTTGTGGTTTCTTAGGGAGGTTGAACTACATTGTAAGGTTCATCTCTCACCTAACAGCCACGTGTGAGCCAATATTCAAATTGTTGAGAAAAGATCAGGCTATCAGGTGGAATGATGATTGTCAAAGGGCGTTCGAGAAGATAAAAGAGTATTTGCAGAATCCTCCTATCCTTGTGCCTCCGGTCCCAGGGAGACCGCTGATTATGTATTTGACAGTACTAGACAATTCCATGGGTTGTGTTCTCGGTCAACACGACGAGACAGGTAGGAAAGAGCATGCCATCTACTACCTGAGTAAGAAATTCACAGATTGCGAGTCGAGATACTCAATGCTTGAAAAAACATGTTGTGCACTTGCATGGGCTGCTAAGCGATTGAGATAATACATGCTGTCTCACACAACCTTACTGATCTCCAAAATGGATCCAGTCAAGTATATATTTGAGAAGCCAGCTCTCACCGGAAGAGTTGCTCGTTGGCAAATGGTACTGACAGAGTACGACATCCAGTATACTTCCCAGAAAGTCATCAAGGGGAGTATTCTGTCAGACTATCTTGCTCAACAGCCAGTTGAAGATTATGAGCCGATGAAGTTTGATTTTCCAGATGAAGACATCATGTTCCTCAAGATGAAAGACTGTGAAGAGCCAGTTGTTGAAGAGGGACCTGATCCAGACGAAAAGTGGACTTTAATGTTTGATGGGGCCGTCAACGCCAGAGGAAGTGGAATTGGTGTTGTCATTACAACTCCGAAAGGTGCCCACATGCCTTTCACCGCTCGTCTGACTTTCGAGTGCACCAATAATGAAGCTGAGTATGAAGCCTGAATCTTGGGTATTGAGCAAGCCATTGATTTGAGAATCAAGACTTTGGACATCTTCGGAGATTCAGCTCTGGTAATCAATCAAGTGAATGGTGATTGGAACACTCTCCAGCCTACTCTGGTCCCCTACAGAGATTACACGAGAAGACTGATGACTTTCTTCACAACAGTAAAGCTGTACCATATACCTCGTGATGAGAACCAGATGGCAGATGCTCTTGCTACTCTATCCTCCATGATCACGGTGATCCGTTGGAACCATGCTCCCAAGATCGACGTGATGCGCCTTGATAGGGTCGCGTATGTGTTTGCTGTTGAACTGGTAGTTGATGACAAGCCCTGGTATCACGACATCAAGCGCTTTCTGAAGAATCAAGAGTACCCTGCAGGGGCATCCAACAATGATAGAAAGACTTTGAGAAGATTGGCAGGCAGTTTCTTCTTGAACAAAGACGATGTGTTGTATAAGAGGAACTTCGACATGGTTCTGCTTAGATGCGTGGATAGACACGAAGCAGACATGTTAATGCAGGAAGTTCATGAAGGCTCCTTCGATACTCATGCCGGCGGACATGCAATGGCTAAGAAATTGTTAAGAGCAGGTTATTACTGGATGACCATGGAATCTGATTGTTTCAAATATGCTCGGAAGTGCCATAAATGCCAGATTTATGCTGATAAGGTGCATGTGCCGCCGAATCCTTTGAATGTGATGTCTTCGTCGTGGCCTTTCGCTATGTGGGGCATCGATATGATTGGAAAGATTGAGCCGACCGCTTCCAATGGGCATCGCTTCATCCTTGTTGCCATCGACTATTTCACCAAGTGGGTCGAAGCAGCATCATTCGCGAATGTCACCAGACATGTGGTTGCCCGATTCATTAAGAAAGAAATCATTTGTCGCTATGGGATTCCCGAAAGAATCATTACCGATAATGGTTCTAATCTCAACAACAAAATGATGAAGGAGTTGTGCCAGAACTTCAACATTCAACATCACAATTCTTCCCCTTACCGCCCTAAGACGAACGGTGCTATTGAAGCGGCAAATAAGAACATAAAGAAGATTGTGCAAAAGATGGTCGTTACGTACAGATATTGGCATGAGATGCTACCCTTCGCCTTGCATGGGTATCGTACTTCAGTATGTACATCACCGAGGCAACCCCTTACTCCCTTGTGTATGGTATGGAAGCAGTCCTACCTGTTGAAGTGGAGATTCCTTCTCTAAGAGTCCTGTTGGATGTCAAGTTAGACGAAGCTGAATGGATTCGGACAAGGTTCAATGAGTTGAGTCTTATCGAAGAGAAGCGAATGGCAGCCATTTGTCATGGGCAGTTGTATCAAAGTCAGATGAAGAGAGCCTTTGATCAGAAAGTGCATCCTCGATGCTTCCAGGTCGGAGATTTGGTGTTGAAAAGGATCCTTCCTCCTCAGACAGATCACAGGGGCAAGTGGACTCCTAACTATGATGGACCGTATATTGTCACCAAGGTTTTTGATGGTGGGGCCTTAATGCTTGCAACGATGGATGGTGAAAACTTCACTTCCCCGGTGAACTCAGACGCAGTTAAAAAATACTTCGCATGAAATAGACCCACTGGACAATAAAAAGAGTAGTCCAGGCAAAAATGGGCATCCCGGCGAACCAAGAAAATGAAAAAGGTTCGGGAAAAAATTAGGGATTAAAAGTGAAAAGATTGTACACCCGGTAAGTTGAAAACCTGAAAAGGCAACTTAGGCAAAAATGGGTATCCCGGTGGATTGAAAACCCGAAAAGGGCGATCCAGGCAAAAGTTAGGGATTAAACGAATGACTGCGATCTGAGTAGTTCTGAATCTCATCTCGTGTCAATGACTGGAAACTTTTGAAGGATAGGAAACAGTCCAATCACTCTTTTCAGAAAGCTGATCATCTGGAGGATCTTGAAGACGAGCAAGTCATAGCAGAATTGGAACCCAATAGAAATCCATTTCACATTGCCATTAGATTAATGTCTGTTTTTATCTGTTGTGCGATTACCTCTTTCCAGGGATTGCTTCCTGATGTAAATGCCTATTCAGAGGCCGTTCAATCAATAAAATCATGTTATTCAGTATATCTCTGTTTTCATTTTCATTTTTCTGTTTTGTTTGCAAAAATGACGTCCGAATTTTTTGATAAACATTGCATCATGACACATAAGAGCTTTACAGGTACATGCTTAATAAACATTTAAAATTGCTGTAAATTTTAAGTGCTTTGGATCGTCTATTCAGAACAGGTACCCTCGGGGCATTTCCTTAAAATCCACTGCAGATGATCGTGAATGTTTTCCACCAACAGACGAATTCGGTATCTTATCCCTGCAGAGCTGATCAGAGCGTTGGATTCTTCAATCCCCAGCAGGTTCTCACCACTGTACCTCCCCCCAAGCGGTGGTTTCAGATTATACACTCCCCAGTAGAGTTGACAGTGTCAGACTATATACCCCCAGTAGAGTTGACAGTGTCAGACTATATACCCCCAGCGGAGTTGACAGTGCCAGACTGTATCTTCCCAGCAGAAGCGGTTGCTCCTCAGAGTTCGAGGCCAGATTGATAATCCCAATGCCAGATCCATGTTTTCTTTCCTTGAAGCCAAACCTCGGTACCATATCGGTGTTTGCTTCCCCTACTGAGTCATCTCTCGCAGATCGTGGGTGCCAGAACCACTATTGCTTTCCCCAACAGCAGGTTTTCAGTGCCGTTCTCTCCCCAGTCAGAATCTCGGTATTTCGTCATTGTTAGAACACCGTGTGGCGGGTCATTTCCCCACAGAATTCTTTGCGCTGTGCATCTCCAGCAGCCTTGCCAGGGTCCAGAAGATGGTGATCATTTCCCCAGCAGATCCCCTTGCCTCAGCTTGGCTTTCTACCCAGTATTTCGCATCCCTGCATGTAGAATCATATTGCATTGCAAATCGCGTAGAATTTCCATTTTCATGGAGCATTACGCCATTGAAAAATTCAAACATACGCATGTAAGCATAAAAAATTCTCGGTATCCCAAGTGATAAGCCAGAAGTTGTTTCCAGTACTCAGACTGAAGATTGTTCATGACTTACCTTTGTTATCCCCAGCAAGTGTCATTGGCCCATGCGCCGCCTCTATTATCGTTCCCTATTTCTGTCGATGCTGACAGGCATGAAGTTTCCGGTATTCATACCGAAGTGGCGTTCAGGTCAGTTTTCCGATGTTCAGATCGAACAAGTTTCCGACGTTCAGGTCGATGCAACTTGTGGCGTTCAGGCCAGTTTTCTGATGTTCGGATCGAAGAAGTTTTCGACATTCAGGTCGATGCAACTTGTGGCGTTCAGGCCAGTTTTCTGATGTTCAGATCGAAGAAGTTTCTGACGTTCAGGTCGATGCAACTTGTGGCGTTCAGGCCAGTTTTCCGATGTTCAGATCGAAGAAGTTTCCGACGTTCAGGTCGATGCAACTTGTGGCATTCAGGCCAGTTTTCCGATGTTCAAATCGAAGAAGTTTCCGACGTTCAGGTCGATGCAACTTGTGGCGTTCAGGCCAGTTTTCCGATGTTCAGATCGAAGAAGTTTCCGACGTTCAGGTCGATGCAACTTGTGGCATCCAGGCCAATTTTCCGATGTTCAGATCGAAGAATTTTCTGACATTCAGGTCGATGCAACTCGTGGCATCCAGGCCAGTTTTCTGATGTTCAAATCGAAGAAGTTTCCGACGTTCAGGTCGATGCAACTTGTGGCATCCAGGCCAGTTTTCCGATGTTCAGATCGAAGAAGTTTCCGACATTCAGGTCGACGCAACTTGTGGCATTCAGGCCAGCCCCTCGGTGTTCAGACCAATATTAATAATCTCATATCTCCCGATGTTCAGATCGAAGTCATTTCCAGTATTCAGACTGATGAGCGGCATTCAGACCATGGTTATTTCTGTGTTACCATTTATTTTGGTATCCAGGTTAACATTCTTTTTCGGTATTCAGACTGATGAGCGGCATTCAGGCCATGGTTATTTCTGTATTACCATTTATTTTGGTATCCAGGTTAACATTCTTTTTCGGTATTCAGACTGACTTCGACCGTACCAGACAGATTCTTCTTTCAAGATCACCTCTTTGCCGATTCTGACAGGCATTGTTACTTCACTTCACTTCACTTCACTTCAATGCAAATTTTTGGGCTTTTATTGTATTCAATCCCTTGATACCTCGAAAGCACGAAAGTCGCTGCTATCTTCTTTCTAGGTCTCCAGTTGATTGAATAGGGGCAGCTGTAATATCCCAAAATTTACCCTTTATTTTTCCTGGAAGCACACGCTTTACACCTCATACATTCATTTTTAGGTCATTTAGCATTTGCATTTCATCATGGCAATCGGAATATTGTTTTCAAAAAAAAAAACGAAAAAAACGACGAAAAAAAAAACGAAAAACGAAAAAATAATAATAATAATAATAATTAAATAAATAATTAATTAAATAAATAAATAAATAAAAGAAAAAATCTCAAACTTGGACCTCTCTCAAAAGTCCACTAAGCTACCAATATTAGCCTATAAATACTAGAGTTTCATTGAAACAAAACAGACAGAAAAAGGAAGAGAAGCAAAATACTCTGAGGTTTCCTTGAAACAAAACCCTGGACAAAACCTGGAGAGAAGAGCTAACAGAGTTCAGAGCAGCCTCCAAACCCTGAAGGGAACTCAACTGCACAGAATCACCTCTGTCTCACATAAACCCTAAAGATTGTTTTGTAAACCTCACGGGTGCAACTCAATTTCAATCAAGTTCTCCAATCAGGTTTGCCCTTATTCCCATTACCTTTAAGCTTTGAATTTGAATACTCTAAATGTATGAGGTATTATGGGTGAATTTGATACCCTTTTGATGCATGTCCTTTTTGTGAATTTTAATGGCATGATTCATGTGGTTACATTTTGATTTGGGGGCAACTCTTGGTTACCCTATTTTGTTTCTCTAACCTGTTTGTTGAGTTTTGTTTTGTGAGGGCTCACATGACTTTTGCAGGGATAACTTGTGTGGTTTTCCACTTTATTTGTGGGATACCCTCTAGAGGTTCATTCCGGTTACCTGTACTAACCCACTTTCTTTGATGATGTTAGCTTGGAGGGATCTCAGGGTTTATCGTTCCTTTAATTGTTGTTACTTCGGATCTTTATCCGTGTGGTACTTTTACATTTTTCCCGCATTTTACTGCTTTCCTAGCTGGAAGACCTCGATAAGAGACAATGTTTTTGTGTGTTTTTTTTTTTTTACAGGTTCCTTCGTCCAGGACTCCTTTTCGCATGAGCATCCCAAACCCTAACCCTTCATTGATTTTTCTTCTCCTAAACACACATTTACTCCTTCTACTACAAGTGAGTAAGTCTCCAAAGGTCGAGTATCCGGTAGATTGCGTAGTAACGTCGTTCGTCCAAAACCCAATCCATAACCCCGTAATTAGTCGAACAACGGTTTGCTCTGATTCTCATTCCAGATGAGATACGTAGGCATAAGACGTGATATTTTAGCGAGCACACATCCCCCCAACCCATAGGTCAGCCAAGCTACGAAGACTCTGATTCTCATATTCAGATGAGATACGTATGCAGTGGATGCGACATCCGCGTGAGTCATTTTCATTTAACCCTTTTTTAGTAAACAGCACAAGATAAACTCACACCCTTTAGACAAGAACTACAAAAGTGGATCCTGTAGAATACTACGGATGCGTAGGGGTGCTAATACCTTCCCTTGCATAACCGACTCCCGAACCCAAGATTTGGTTGCGAGACCTTGTCTTTTCCTTTCCTCTTTTCAGGTTTACTTCGAGCGTTTCCTTTCCCTCCTTTGGGATAAATAACGCACGGTGGCGACTCTTCTGTCATTTTCTTTCGCCGGTTGTTTTTTCGCACACTGTATTTTTTCAGGTTGCGACAGTGAGCTCATGAGTTCATTTGAGTGCTTGGGCATTATGCATTGAATTGTGTAACTGTGGGAGAGTTTCATTGCTTGTTTTCTGGTTTTATGACTGAAGTACTAACTGTTTAGTCTTTGTACAGGTACCTTAGTTGCTTGCTTGCTTTTGCTCTTGCTTGAGCATTGGATTGTGGTTGACACACCACTCAGGTAGTTAGCTTCTTACTTCATGTAGTCTAGAAGTCCTGTCACCTTTTTGGCAGGCATTTTGCTGGCAAGTCCTCCTTCAGAGGCTCTGTTTGTGTTTGTTTACAATTGTGCCCAAAGACCTCCAAGGAGAGGCATGTGATATTTGATAAGACCTCCAAGAAAAGAGGCAATTGACGGATAAAAGGCATTAGCAGCCAATCCCCCGTTATTCAGTGTGTCGTTCTTTATGCTCGCACTACGTGCTGATGCGTCTGAACATGTGCCCCAGATCTTTTGTCCAGAGTCTATCAAGTGGAATAGGATCCCACTTTCTGGATCCCCACGCTTTCTTTGTCATGAGCTCACCCTGGCCAGGGTTAAGAGCTATTAGGTCTCATCCTCATTACCATTTTGATCTGCTCACCCTGACGTTCAATGTCAGTGGTTAAGAGCCCAGTTGATTACCCTTACAGTTTGGCTTGTTTGTCGAGGTTGATATGACCCCTCTTGACTAAAGCCCACCCATTGTTTGGGCCTCTTGTATGGATATAGTGTGTGATGCTTGTTCACTTGTGCTGGTGTGTTTATCTGCTTTCCTCTTCTCATCTCCATTTCTGTAGGAGTTGTATGATTGATTTCTGAGGAAGTTGAATGCATGTTAGAGACCTCAACTTAGGGATATTGATTGCATGACAACTATTAGGCTCGAGTCTTAGTCTCCCTATTAGTTTGTTGTCTCCCTGGTCTCTGGTTAGGAGAGTGTTTTACCCCTGTTAAGGGGAACTACGTCGCCCTGATTCTCATACCAGATGAGATACATAGGCAGGAGGTTATGAGCAATCTCTCCGAGCAACCTTTTCACCATTTTTCTTTGAGTCTCTGTTTGATCACCCTTTGTTTGTTGGCTTTGGTGTGACTACCCGTTTGTTCAGCATGTGTGTGGTGGTGTGTTCATACCTTGGGGATTTCTTCTGTTATTATTCGGGGTTCATTTGTGACGATTGGGGCTCATATTGGGGTTCATCTTTGGGGTTCATTTGTGGTGACTGGTTATACATATCGGGAGTTATTCCGGATATTTGGTTACTTAGTTGGGGTTCGTTTTGATAACCTTTTCTTTTGGGTTCGCTGGTTAGTGTTTGTTATTGTTGGGAGTCGGGTGTAAGTCCATGTATTGGCATTCTGTTTCCCTTTGAGTGTTTCTTCTGATGTCTCATTGTCCCGTTTTGGTGTCTTGTTTCAGCGTGCGTTAGCCGAGCTACGAGTGCTCTGATTCTCCTCTGGATAGAGAAGATACGTAGGCATAGGACGCGATGTCCTAGCGAGCATGTCTCCCTTTTCCCGAACTACGTTGACTCTGATGTTTGTTTCTGACAAACTACGTAGGCCCAGGATGCAACATCCTGCCGAGTCCATTTCCTCCGTCTTCTTTCTTCTTTCACCTGTTTATTATTCCAGTTTGTGCAATTTCTTTGAGCAGTTTATTAGCAACCATTTTCCTTTCCTTTGAGCTATCTTTTGAGCGTGGATCCCATCGAGTACGACGGACGTGAGGGGTGCTAACACCTTCCCCTTGCGTAACTGACTCCCGTACCTTGTAATCTCTGGTCGTAAGACCGTTCCTTTCCCTTTCTTAAGTTAGTCCTGCGCTCCCTTTCCGTCATAGGATGAATAGCGTCGGTGGCGGCTCTGTATTTTCCGCCTGTTGTTTTTCACGTTGCGACACATCCGTGCGAGTTATTTTCTTTTGACCTCTCTTTTAGTAAGTAGTACATTAGATAAACATACACACTTTTCCCATCCCTTCAATCATGTTTGCACAAATAAATTTTCACAAAATGCCAACCTTACAACAAGTGTGAAAAGGGTTCCCTAGGAGTACCTAGGATGTTTTGGGTTCCTAACACCTTCCCATTGCATAACCAACCCCCTTACCCAGATCTCTGACATTTTTACTAGTTTTTTATTCGATAAAACTTTTAGGTTTTTGTTCGCTTTCTAACCATTCCTTTGGATAAATAGAAGTGCGGTGGCGACTCGACTTGTATGATTTACCTTGGATTTAGTCAATATCTCTAATGGTAACGAATACCCCGCTACATGGATCAATCAAATACCTTGGCTTAGACACAAATTGTGGCATTGTAACCGGCCTAAACCATGTCATATAATGTTGAGTTGGTCTAGCACCCTGTATGACCTGTTCGTTTAAGATGTGTTATCGTCGATTCCTCCAATGACGACACATCTCTTTTGCGAAGTCTCTCTAGTCGGAATAATCCCATTAGCCATCGACTCTTTGTTGATGCCAATTTCCCAAATATGTTGGAGGTTCTGGAATTTATTGTTGCATGCCGAACTGCAGTTTTACACGGTCACTCTGGTGCATCTCCACAATAGTGAACCGGATAATTGGTGTTTTTGCTGTCGAAACTACATCATCATCATGGTTAACCTGATGATCAAGACCTAGATATGACCTCTAGATAAACTATACAATAATATGGCATGGTTAGATGATATGTAATTGGACAATTTTTCTTAAATCAAATGTAGAGTTGCGTAGTAGTATTACACCGTCTGGTCCAATGTAGTTTAACAAATTGCGATAAATTACTACAACGTGTTTCAGACACTTGTTGTAGTTCATCCCTTTAATAGACCACCTAGATCGAAAAGATTTGAAAAATATTATTTACAGTTAGTTGTAATATAAAGTCTAATAAATTAGATGGTAAAATTTTAAACTTACTTTATTGCAAAGGGGAATATGAATGACTTCTCATTTACCGGGGCGAGCGACGACATTCTTGACCAACCCCATGCTTGTAGCAAACAGGCGCATGAATAAAACGTACAAGTATTTTTTTTGGCATTTTTACAGAACACGCTATATAGATGAGACGAAACAGCTGAACCCCAACTATATGTGCTTACCTTATTTATGTTTCGTAACAACGAAAAATACATAATATTTACCGTATTACCAGTACTTTCAGGAAATAAAAAATTACCAAATAGAATCATAATATAACACTGAGATTTAATTATCTTTTCATACTCGGTAGATTCTTCGGTTAATGTTATACTTGCATAGTATTGTTTAAGATATTTTAAGTTAACACCTTGACCCCTAGCTTGACCAGAAGTCTCTCTCGTAGTTGTGTCTTCACACAAAGGGGCACCCAACAATTCATTGGATATAGAGTTATCTTGGTTAACTCTACCATTTACGGCCTTACCATCGATACGTAGACCTAACAACATGTAGACGTCCTCAAGTGTGACGATACACTCATCGAAAGGAAGGTGAAATGTGTGGATCTCGGGTCTCCATCTCTCTAACAAAGCAAGAATAAATTTGTAGTCATCCGAGTATGAGACTACGTTGAGTAGATTACCAAAACCGCATCCTCGAATATATGGTTCTATCAAAGGATCGTGTGGTACATATTCATGTACACGACATCGAAATCTCTTTAGATCCTAATAAAACATAAGTAAGAAATAAGTAAGAAGAAGTAATAAACAATAGAGACATTTTGGTAAGAAATAAGAATAAGAATAAGAATAAGTGATAGCATACAAATTTCGCAATATTATCGATTGTTCCTCGATGTTCATCACCCATAATCAATAGAGACATAATGTTGTAGAGAGATTGACCTTGGCAGAGAGATTGAGTGTTGCAGAGGTTGAGTGTTGTATAGGTTGAGTGTTGCAGAGGTTTAGTGTTGTAGGTATTAAGTGTTACAGATATTGAGTGTTGCAGATGTTGAGTGTTGTGAGTTGTTGCAATATTTATAGATGAGATAGGTTGGCAATTTGCAGCATGTGAATGCAACATGTGAAGCATGAGAGTAGGGGAAAGGCTAAGGGTGCATGCATGTGAAGCATGGGGTAGGCGCCAAGGCTAAGGGCACATGCATAGTAGTAGGTGTCAAGGCTAATGATGCATGGCTTACTTTTAAGCATGCAAGGAAGTGGCGGCAATGCATGTGGCGCATGGCTTGCTTTATGCGCCATTGATAAGGGCGCCTACTTTGGATTATTAGGCCAGAAACATCTTTGCAGGTGCATGCTTTGGATTATTAAGGTAGAGAATCATGCAGGCGCATGCTTTGCCTTGTCTTGTCTCTGCATGGAATCCTGCAGATTCTTTGCGTGATCAGAACATCTGACTCAGTTGCCTTCACCGTCTCCCCTATTTAAATGCATGATAATTATGTGATCAATGCATTCACCATCAAACACTAAACTTACATTTAAAAAAATATCTTCGTCACCATATTATATGATTAATGCCCAAACCGATGGTGAAATATTTGAGCATCACTTATTCAGTTTTTGTTTTCGCAACACAGAAGTAACTTGGTTTACAATAAATCGACGATCAATTTTTTTACATTTGAAACAAAGAATAGAAAAGAAATTGTAGTGTAGTCAGGTGGGACAAATCATCTATAAAAATCCAGTGTGGTTTGTAGACAACCAAGTAAAATTTTATGAGTTGAAGATTCGAGATGATGACGATGTTCAACATATGTTTGCCAATCATGAACAATTTGGGTACAATGATATAGAGTTATATATATTAACACAACAACATCAAGTGTCTCAGTTTGTTGATCAGTCACAAGTGTTTTGTGAAACTGATGACGACGAACAAACTGAAGTCAATGTTGTTGATGAGGAAGAAGAAGTCGAGTTATTGGTTGATTCAATGGTGAATGATGAAGAAGAAGAGGAGCCATTACCAGCTAGTCATGTATATTATCCACCTCAACACATGACAAACTTGAATTTGGATTCAAATGAACCTTTGTCAGATATATTTTACAATCATTATGTGCAAATTCAAGGATCATTGAAAGAAGGAGACATATTTCGCACAAAAGAAGACTATGTAAAAGCCATTAAAAAGTATCACATGGAATTATCAGCTGATTATAGGGTTGATCAAACTAATGCAACGAGGTATAAGATTTATTGTTGAAATAAGCTCTGTCTTTTCCGGTTGTCAGCTTCTTACCGGAAGATGAGTAATTCTTGGGAGATTGGTTCCATAGGTCCAGTTCACACATGCTTAATCACAAACCCAATGCAAGACCATCGCAAACTCAGCTCTCAGTTAATATGCGATGGAATTTTGTCTGTCATTAGCAATAATCCGTCGTTAAATGTGAGTACAATAATCTCACATATTGTAACACAATACAACTATACTCCATCATACATGAAGGCTTGGATAGCTGGGACAAATGCGGTTGAAAAAGTGTATGGCAATTGGGATGAGTCTTACAAACAATTTCCAAAATACTTGGTGACTCTTAAACAGTATGCTCCAGGAACTATTGTCAATTTGGAAACGTTGTCGGCGTATATCCCGGACGGGACTTATGCTATTGGAAATGGAATATTCTACTGACTCTTCTAAGTGTTTCAACCATGCATCAAAGGTTTTGTTTTCTGTAAACCTATTATAAAAATTGATGGTACATGGTTGTACGGGAAATATAAAGGAACTCTATTGATGGCAGTGGCATAAGATGGAAACAACAACATTTTTCCAATCGCCTTTGCCCCAGTTGAAGGGGAGACTGCTGAGGGATGGAGTTTTTTCCTAAAAAATCTCTGATTGCACGTTGCTCCTCAGCCTAACTTATGTTTGATCTCAGACCGACACCCTTCAATAGTGAGTGTCTACAAAAATATTGATAATGGCTGGCAGGATCCTCTGTTGACACATGTCTACTGCATTAGACATATCACTCAAAATTTTATGCGGGAGATCAAATACAAAACGTTGCGGAAGAAGGTTGTCAACGCAAGGTATGCATTAACAGAACCTTCTTTCAAACACTACCGCGAAGACATCAGATTGTCAAACACATATGCAGTATGGTGGATCGACAGTATTCCATTGGAGAAGTGGACTAGGGCATACGATAACGGTCAACGTTGGAGCCACATGACAATAAATCTTTTGGAATCAATGAACTCTATCTTTAAAGGCATCTGAAACCTACCTATAACCCCTTTAGTGCAAGCAACCTATTTCAGGCTATGGCCGCTATTTGAGACCAGATGTTCCAAATGGAGTTCAATGTTACAATCTGGGCAGTTGTTCAGTGATGCTTCAATGAAATTCATTAGAGAAGAAGCTACCAAAGCTAACACACATTTGGTCATGGTGGTTGACTGTACTAAAGGTTGGTACAACGTTGCTGAGTCCATGGATCATAATGAAGGCATGCCGATGAGAGAATATATAATGGAACTAGATAGAGATTGGTGAGACTGCGGAAAGTTCCAAGCCTTTTGTATTCCCTGCTCCCATGTCATAGCGGCATGTTCAAAGATTCGACGAGATCCATCCTACTTACTATCCGACGTTTACAAAGTCATAAGTCTCTCCAATGTTTACAAAATTAGCTTTTCACTGGTAGCAAAAGAGGATTATTTGTCTGCATATCAAGGGGACACTCTCTGGCATAATGAAGTAATACGAAGAAAGAAAAAAGGTCGCCCAAATAGCACCCGTATTTGAACCGAAATGGATACGGCGGACAAAATGGTTCGATTATGTAGTTCATGTCGTCAGCCCGGTCATAATCGTACTAACCGTCATAGTGTTGGAACAAGCACAACAAGATAATTTTAATTGTAACTCTTTTGCTTTATATTAAAAACAACATTTATTTTATATGATAACTTTGTTAGGAAATACCATCACAAACAAATACAACACATACAACATACAAGCAACACATAAACAACAACACAACAAACTACAAACAAATAAAATACCATTACTATAACTACGCGATTACAACTATCAAAACAATTTTGAACATAGTATACATCATCATGTGAACGTCTCTGTCAGTCTTAATATCCACCATACACGAACTTCTCCATTTTGGTTGAACGTGAACTCAAGCCATTGAATTCTTTTAATCCTTTCACCCTCTTCAATTTCTCCATCTAACCAACGGTTCAACGTCTGATGTTCGAACGATTCTATATTCCAAAGTCGAATATTTATCGGAGGCTGCACTGCTGAAAAGATTAAATCGGCATTTCTCTTGTGAATGTATTCAAACATGGTTAAAGAAAACAAAATTGAAGGAGATTGAAGGAAAATAAAGGAAAATGGAAGGAGGGTAAGAAGTTGTGTGAAAAAATATGGGAGATGCACATTGTATTTATAGATGAACACATGCATGCATGCGCCAATTCCCTAGACGCACACTCACAAGCACACATGCATGCGCCAATTCCCTAGACGCACACTCACAAGCACACATGCATACGCCAATGCATGTGATGCACACTCACAAGCACACATGCATGCGCCAGATGCATGGACGTCTACATGTATTGGTCTTGGAAACATGCGTCAGCTCCAATGACGCCTCCTTTGAAAGATAATTGGATGTGGCAGTTCAACTGACGCATAAAAATGATTTTTTTGATTTTTTTTTTTAAATATTTAAATTGAAAAAAATGATTATTTAAAAGAAAATCCAATTTCTTGCATTTATAAAACAATATTTATTCGCGGTTTCACCGACAATTTTGTTTTGGGTTTTGATGCCGATTTTGTTTACAGTTATGACGACATCTTTATTCACGGTTTTGACGATGGCAGGTACATTAGCATAAATCAAAAGCTATGTAATTTCTAAATATATTTGGTTGAACGGAAAATTTCCCTCCTCTGTCTACTGCAAGTTCCAAAACACATGATTTGTTTGTTGTTAGTAGGGGTGGACATCAGTTGGGTTGGATCGGTTTTCGGGCCCAAATTCCCAATCCGACCTAACCATCGGTTGGAAAAAACATAACCAAAACCGACCGGTTTGCAATTCGGTTATTTTCGGTTTCGGTTTTGTTCGGTTCGGTTTCATAATGCGGTTTATTCGGTTTTAAAAATAATTGAGCTCATTCCAAAATAAACCCAACACAAGTGGATTTTATCTAGGATTTAAATAGCACAATTTTATACTAGTCTTTAAACTTTTAGTTTACTTATGAACAAAAAAATAAAACAATATATCTTAAAACTTATGAAATTGCTGCATTTTTCGGAAATGGATTGAACAATCATTGTTAACATTTGTTCATAATATGCTCATAGCCGACACTATGATAGCCCCCAAATTATGCAAAATTACTGCAGTGAATGGGTTTTTGTAAGAAGCTCTAGTCTTGGGGAAGAAGTGCTATCTCAATTTCTTGAAGTGATTTCCCTTTGGTTTCCACCACATTTCTTTTTACAAAGATTACTGCCATCATGCAGAATGTAGCAAACATTGAGTAAAGCAGTTGTGGACCAAGTTTCTCCAGTAAACGCAAGAACAGTAACCCAACAAGGAAATTACAGACCTGTACAAAATTGCAATGAACTTTAGAAGTCTTCATTTTCTCAATTCAACCATGGTAAAATTCAGGAAAGTATAACATAATTTATCAAACTTGGTTAGACTAAACGGTGTGCAGACGATGTAACTTTGACTAATTTGTAATAGAACAGAGCATAAATTACAAACAAGCAGAAGAAAATTACCCAATGTACAGACATACAGAATGCCATGGCTTTGGCTCTGATTCGACTGGGAAAGATTTCTGTTAGAAGTAGACCTGGAACTGGACCAGCTCCAAGAGCAAATGTAAAGACAAACCTGCATGAAAGAAGAAAAAACATCAGTGTTCATTTTCTGGCAATGTCTGCCCAACATGCACTGCATACAACCCTAGCCAAAGGTGATGGTTCCAAGTTTTTTTTAATCGCGTGACTGTTCCAAGTGACATCAATGATTATTATTGTTTTTTGTATCCAAGACATCCTCAATAGTTCTCTTTTCAAAACATCATCCACTAGTGACCTTAAATCA
Organism: Lathyrus oleraceus; assembly: GCF_024323335.1. Taxonomy (NCBI): domain Eukaryota; kingdom Viridiplantae; phylum Streptophyta; class Magnoliopsida; order Fabales; family Fabaceae; genus Lathyrus; species Lathyrus oleraceus. Next base: position 401,075,022 of record NC_066582.1, read on the forward strand.
TTAATAAAAGCAACTTCTCTCCGGCTAATAAAATGTCATGTCACTATTTCTAGAAATATGAATTTTGTTTAACTCATAATTTTCACTACAGATGCATCTATCAAGAATCAAGATCTGTATTCATAGTTACAGCATACTTACATTAGCATGCCACCAACAGATAGGTACAGAGCTCCCGTGTTTAGTAAAAGTGAACTTGCTCCTGTGGCTTGAATGATCATTGATATCGCCTATACAGTGTATATATAAATATATTAAAATTCAGATTAAAGACCAGGTTAATCTTTTTTATATACAATAACAAGATAAGATAATTAAAGCATCATAACACAATAAAGGAAATTTCCCACAGTTTTGTAATGTTGTGTGCTTGCATTGGTTCACATGCCAAACGATATTTCCCCTCTTCGTTACTTTTGATTGTAATTATAATATAATTTGTTTTTTCCTTCATTATTATTTAGATATAATTCTGAAGATAGTTTAGCTGCTACTGTTTTGCTCCTAATCTTGAGGAAATCCAATTAAGTCTTGGAGTTGTAGATATTCATTGTAAAAGTAATAATATAATTGTTCATATTTTTCAAATTTTATAATAAACACCAAGTCAGGACTTACAAAAGGATAACTTGTTTCTGGGTACCATATTGTGATGTGTGTGAAAATCACCTTTAATATGATGATATGTTACGACTGGATTATTAAGAAAAGATATAATAGAACATCTATGCATAATTTACCATGCCAAAGAAACTCCAAAAGAGTAGAACCTTCCTTCCAAGTTTATCCATCAAAACCGTTGAAATGATAGATCCTGAGATAAACAGGAAAAAAAATTAGCATTTGAGAATACAACAACTTAATGCTATTAGAATGAAAATGAAACTGTACCTGTCAAATTAGCAAATCCTATGCACACATTTGCAACATCCGATGGTACTCCAGCACTTTTAAAAACAGTTGAAGAGAAATAAAACACAACATTTATACCAGATAGCTGTTGTAAAGCAAATAGGGTTGATCCAATAAAAACAACTGCAAAACGAACTCGTGAATAAAAAATGACTTTTGGATACCTAAAGAAACCAGTGACAAGCTAATAACAATGACATAAACACACAATGACGCGACTTTCCTAGAGATAGACATAAAAAACTATATACCTTTAGAATGATGACAATGAAGCAATTCAGAGAACTTCACAGTATCAGTATCGTCACCTCTATCTACCTTGGATAACTGTGATATTGCAAACTTTGCTTCGGATACACCCAGAAGCCTTTCAAACTCAACTTCAGCTTCAGCAGTTCTTCCTTGCTATATGACAAAAGAGATAAATGATCGAGGACTGTCAAAAGGATGATAGATCGAAGCAACACAGGATGAACATTTTTCTTGCTAATTAACAAAAACCAAGAACTATTGCAAATCATGTCAGAGATGGCTAGAAAGAGAATTGGAGAATATGTAAACAGTTAAAACTATTCCTCCAGTCTTCTATTAGTAAGGAAAATGAGGACATGCATATAAGCGAGTAGAAGCCTTCAAGAACTATAAACACAATCTGAATATTCCTCAGTAGTTATAAAACTAGATTAACAGAGATTATTTGATCATTCACTAGAAAACTAGATAATGAAGCTTGCACTTATTTGTAAATGTAAAAAAGACACATAGAGCACTTCAACAGAGTAACAACTTGATTAACAGAGATTTCAAGTGATTCAAACAAATTTAGGAGCAAGAAGTTATAAATATAATATGAAATAGTATTAGGTGTCAACCTTGTATAACCAATGTGGACTTTCTGCACAAAAGACCATAGCCAGAGCAAGTATAGCTGCAGGTATGGTAGATACCCCAAAACAAACCCGCCACCTGAATTAACAAATTCAGGGCATGTTTGAGAAAAGATAAAGTATAAATATCAGATAATATGTATTAAGATTTATATCATACCATCCAGAAATTTCTTTGACAGGGATTCCAATAAATAACGAGCCCAATATGCAGAGGCATTACCTTCCTGATGACCAGCAAACGCAGTAGCTACTGAAACGGTTCCATCCTTAGTTTCAAAAAATGACTCCAAAAAAGAAAGGCTTGTCTTATTGAATCACAAAGTGACTCCAAAATATTCAAAAATTCACAGCTGCAAATCAAATCAAATCAGTATAGTTAAACCAATGTAAGACATAAAACAAAACTATATTTTTCATACCTAGGCGAGAATTAAACAGGCCCAGCCTGTGTAGGAGCAGCTGCTCCACCAGTAGCTACTTGAAACTCTACAAGTTGTTTAAACATACGTTAAACATATAGCAAGAGGCTTAATTTTAACAAATATTTAAAATAATGTTAAAAGAGACAAAGTTTTCATTAATAACGTACCTGAAACAATTGATTCACTAATCTCATATTCTTCAGTCATATTAAGGACATTTAGATCATTGTCAGAAGGCTTCAACCAGTTTTGAGTACATATAAGCGCTTCGACCATATCTGGACTCAAAGAGCTCCTATAGATATCTAAAATCCTCCCCCCCCCCCCCCCCGTGCTAAAAGCGCTTTCTGAGGCTACACTAGAAACAGGTGTTGCCAACACATCCCGAACCAAGGTTGCTAATATAGGATAACGGGTGCAATTTTCCTTCCACCAATTAAGAATACTAAAATTTTCCCCCTCCCCACAACAAGGGTCACCTAAGTACTTCTCTAGTTCATTTTCATTTTCAATTGTGTCTTTTTCCTTCAGATGTTTCTTAAAAGCATTAGCCCTTGTAAAAGGTGATGGTTCTTTTGGTTGGGAAGATGCTTCTCCAAGGGAAGTGCTCCCTGGTGCACTTAAAGGACTAGCCCCAACATTCTTATCATGATCAGATTTATGCCAATTATATAGTTTAAACAAACTAGTTTTGACACATTCAATATTTTTCTTGGCAAGGTCACTAGAATGCCCATACATATCATTAAAAGACCACTCAATATAGTTAAACTTAAACCTAGGATCAAAGATCACTCCATAGTAAAGAAAATGATTCACTTTTCCCACATCCCCCCAATACTTATCATATTTAACCTTCATATGTGAAATCATTGGAGCCACATAAGAATTCAAGTTAAATGAAGCTTCTTGAAGCTCACACAAAATTGAAGACAAGTTATGAAAAGCTAAATGCAAGGACACTTCTTGCGAAGTTGAAAACACTTTGGTTGCCTCATAGAAGGTTTGTAAGAAAACCACAAAAGCCCTAACTTTTTTCCAATCCTGAGAACCGGGTGGACCGGTAAGGAGGTCAAAATATTCGATGTATCCAGGATCCTCATCAATCATATTGTCAAATGCAGCTTCAAACTTTTCAGCAGCATCCAACATTAGGTAAGTGGAATTCCACCTTGTAGAAACATCAAGACAAAGTTTTTTTTACAAGTTATGCCCGCAAGTTCAACACACTCCTTAAACTTCATAGCTCTTTGTGGAGAAGACCTTACAAACCTAACAGCAGTGCGAACTGATTCAATAGACCCTTCATGTTCTTTTTCACCATCTCTCACTACCAAGTTCAAGACATGGGCAGCACACCTCATATGCAAATAATCACCTACACCCAGTAAAGCATTCTTGCTCTTAAGTCTTCTATCCAAATAACTCACAACCACATCATTTGCTGTTGCGTTATCCAGGGTAATTGTAGACACTTTCCTAAGCCCCCATTCCCTCAAAACGTCCTCGACTTTCATGCCAATGGTATCACCTTTGTGATTTGGAACTAAAGAGAAACTAATAATTTTTTTTTGGTACTTCCAAGCAGTGTCAATGAAGTGTGCAGTGGTGGCCATATAACTAAGGTTTTGTATCGAAGTCCAACAGTCTGTGGTTAGTGCAACCCTAGTACAATCAGATTTAAAAAAGGCTTTAAGACGTGACTTTTCAGCTAGGTAAAGCTGAAAACAATCCCTAGCAACGGTCCTCCTAGTAGGGATAGCCATTTGGGGTTGCAATTGTTTACACATTTGCTTAAAACCAACACCCTCAACCACTCTAAAGGAATGTTCATCAAGGATAACAAAGGTATTAATGGCCTTCCTATAGGCTGCAGCATTAAACCTTTGACTAGTTGGAACTAAAAACCCACCCTCGCCGCTTACAAGGTTTGTCTGATTGGGGTCTTTCAACAAAAGGGCAGGGTTTTTGTAACACACTTTCGAGTGAGCTAGCATGTTAGAAGTACCATGTGTTTTAGGGTCACATCGGTACCTTTTATGACAGTGTTTACACGCGGCTATAGGTTCAGGCTCATCCGGTAAAATGTTAAACTCTTCCCAAACCGTAGAAGTTTTTCTACTACCACTAGCATTAAGTTTCCTTTTTCGAAGTGGAGGGAGTGTAGTACCAGCAGCTGCTCCTATAATTCATACATTTAAAAATGACAGCATAACATGTATCACTTATTAAACAAACACTCAGTATAAAAATGACAGGTGATGGCATTACCTTGACTCACTCCTTGATCTACAACTCCGCTAGGAACTCCAACTCCTTGCAAGCTAGGAACTCCAACTCCTTGCAAGCTACTTTTGCCGCGCTCCATCTTCCAGTACCAAAACACAACCAACAAAACAAGAATTGTCAATTAGAAACATAAAACAGAAGGAAAAAGATGAGATGAGAAATACACATGGAATATTTAACCAACAAGCTTTCTCAGTAAATGAAATTCATTTATAGGCATAAATATCAAAACTCAGTTAGAAACCAACCTGAAGCTGTTACTCCGAAAGAGAATGATTCAACTTCCACCTCAAGGTTACTGTCTCAAAGATCAATCTCTTCACAACAAGAGTTGTGGGCCTATTAATAACCTCTAAACCAATAGTTGTGGGACTGGAACCATAATCTGGCAATAAAAAGTGATGAAAAATCATTTGAAAAAAGAAGTGTGATTACAGAAAACTAGTACCAGAAGTGTGATTACCGAATTCTACTTCATATCCTTTAATATACCAACGCGCACCAATAATTTTCCTGCCATTATATGAAAGGATAAATGTTTAAGAACTGCATCTACTATAGCAGAACTAGAAATAAATTTTAATGATATGCATTCACTGCTTCTTGACATACAGTGTTGTTGAGTAGGCAACCCAAACTCAAATTTCTCTTCAGATGCAAGACTTGTGTAAGAAAATGATTATTTCTTCATAGCAGTAACTTGTGTAATGCTTGAAAAAAGTGATTTCAAACTTGTGTAAGAAAATGATTATTTCTTCATAGCAGTAACTAATGATTCTTCATAGCAGTAGTTATAGCTTTAAAAATCACTTTTTAAAAATCACTTTTTATTTGAACAGCTAGTTATTAGTAGCTATAGATAACATGAAGTTTATAACGGCCAAGAGTAAAACCTCAGGCTTCTTATTCCGGAAGTTGTCGGCGAGCTGAGTAGGAACAATATTTACCGACAACACCTTCACAAAATCAATCTGAAGAAGCAGTTTTAGAATCGGAGTTAAAACAAAACAAAGTCAAACCCATCAGAAATAGTTCAACCAAACTTAACATTTCAACCATAGTCAGAGAGAAAGAGAGGGAAAGAGAGAAAGAAAGATAACGAGTAACTTACATCGGTGGTGATTTGTGGTTGAATAATGGACGGCGACGGTTCTTCGTTAAACGATGAAACCACGAACTAGCATCAACCGAAAAATTGGAAGGTAGAAAGAGTTAGTTCTTAAACGATGAAACCACGAACTGGAAATTGAAAGGATGAACCCTAGAATCAACCGATTACCTGAGAGAATGATGAACCCTAGCGGAGTAACGTTGCTGTTTGTGCGTATGAATCTCACGAAGAAGTGGAACTAATGAATTGAGATTTGAGACTGAGAGAGAGTCTTGGTTTTGGTTGGGCCGGCCGGTTGATTTAGGAATTTATGGTCTATAACATAATTTCTACTGAACCGGTCGGTTTAGGATATCATCGGGTCCATAAATTCAAACCTAAACCGACCGGTTTAACCCATGTGAACCCAAGATTATTCAAACCGTCAAACCGAAAAACCGACTCACCCGAACCGGTGTCTAAGGGGCCACATGGTTTGGTCGGTTTGGGCTGGATTTCATTATTTTGTCCAGCGCTAGTTGTTAGTTAAGTTTATCTGTGTGACTGGTGAGTTAAAGTTCATTTTAAAATCTATTAAAGTTAAAACAATCTGTCAGACGTGACTTTTGAGTTAAAGTTCATTTTAAAATTTATTAAAGTTAAAATAATCTGTCAGACGTGGAGATTTAGAAAATAATGTTTTTGTATTATGTTATTGACATTCCGCCACTGTACTAGAAACTGATTTAAGGTTTAGTAGAAATTGTTTATAAAACATTTTAAAAGATATCAGTATGCAGTGCCATTGCTTTAGTAGAAATTGTTAAGAAATTATATGTCATTGCTTTATTAGTAATTTCTTTAGTAAAAATTATTAGTTATTGTTTAAGCTAATGTTTTGATCATAATCAAAAAACGATTAGAAAAAAAATAGTTGAACATTTTAATACTAATTCAATTAAAATCAAGTCTTTAAAAGAATGAAAAAGGGTATTTTAATTAGAGATTCATTTATTTTATATTATCTATTTTTATTGTGTTGAAGTGATTTTAAGTATATTTGATTAAATTGTATTTGAATTTTATAAATTTCAATTACAATATTTTAGTTAATCTATATCCCTCCCCTTAGGCAAGATCCGTCATTGTTAAATAATAAATAATAAAATATAAAGAGATAATGCTTTTAGAAAACTATCAGAGTTACAAGAGAATAATGCTTTCTTGAATTACAAACACAGATTAACCAATAATTACATATGAACAACTTTAAGTAAGTGTTTCGCTCTAGTTTAAGTGTATATCAATACAGGATATCCAAAATGAATAGAAATTGATATTTGAGATTCAAATATTGATTCACTTGAATGAAACGTTTTTTCCAATTTGCGGAAATTGATTTATATTAGGTTGAACTCTCAATTTGATTATTACAACAGAATAAAACCATTCCTACTAGTATTCTAAATTCCATGATTTCAACCTCGTACTCAATTTAATTATTACAAAATAATTATTCTACCTAGTTGGCAATTATATTTTTAAATCTCCCTTGGTTGAATAAAACTAACACCACAAATGATGTTGCTTCAACATGGCCACAAGTCACCCCAAATAGATTTTTTGGCTTGATGATGCAAGGTAGGATTCTTGCTCTTTGTTACAACCATACGGACAAATGAACCCTCTGAGGCATCGCTTTTGGTTGATTTACACACGTTCATAGTTACCTGTCTACCCCTTCTAACAGGCATGAACACAATTCTGCCCCAGCCACCTCCAAGATCAGCACTCGTCGTTACTTCTTCGATTTCCTCATCCACTTCATTGTCGTCTTCACGGTCGGTTTCAACAGCATCAGAATCATATTTTACTACATCTACTACACGAGAAGCATCCTCATCGTCATCAGCTTGTTGCAACTTCAACCAGTCCTCTGAAAAAGTATAAAAGAAATATATATACAAATTGGAATTTGGTTCTAGAAAACATATAATGTCTACTTTTACAATTATTATTGAAACTAAGAAATAAAAATCAAAAACAATTTTTCTTCAAAATACTTGATCCATGGACCACGAAAGGATCCTGATTCTAAAATCAGGCTTTGTATTTTGCTTTGAAGTATTTTAACAGAAAACAAGATTGCACATACCGTAGTCAATTTCAAGATCCTCTGGATTTCTTTTGGCATGTTGCTCCTTCAGAGTGTCAAATGTAATACCATCAAGGGGCCAAGGTTCACTGGTTCAAGGTATCAATGAAAAATAAAAATCAGGACTACATTGTAATGAAAATACGATTGTGATCCATGTATTAACTTTCATTGCATAGGATAAACATATCATGTCGTGTGAATAGAGATATACTAATATTTTGTAATTATTCTATTTATTGCTTTTAATCCTGTACTAGCGTCAAGACGGGCACGTGCCCGTCTGTCCGCTTTTGTTAGTGCGCAAAATCATGTAAAATAAAACACTTGCCTTGGTCTTCTTCCACGTCTAAAAACAACATAGGAGAATTTCTCATCTTCAAAGCCACGCAAGGGCTCACCTTTTGAACGCTGCAAAATCATGGAGTAGAAATAAGTTGTCTATTATGTTAATCCTTCCTAATATAAATGAAAAGAGGAAATTAGGAATGTGGGGACAACATGACTCTCCAATACAGAAAGTAAAATATGGATTAAGGAGAAACCTTGTAAGCACGCTGAGATGATGTCCTTTCCAAACGCTGTACGAAATGACAATACTTTCCAGATTTTACCAATGGACAAGTACCATCATGAGGACACTGCACGAAGAAAATCGGTCAAGTGAAAAATAACAATGGGAGGGGCAGATAAGGACTTGGAATTTTTTGGCAATGTACTTACAGGAGCGACCACAAAAGCACCGGCCTTTTCAGTGATCAAATCTTTACAAACTTCATTGTTTTTATTAGAAGATTTACGATGTTTCTGCAAAGACAGCGGAAGTCATTCTTATATAAAATATAGAATACAAGGTTTGTTTATCATTGTTAAGAATTTTCTCTAAAGATGTGGTAAACTTACTCTCTTTTCCATCCATAATATGTGAGATCTCATCTGAGCTATAATATTGGATCCATGAGGCGTTCCAGGTTCAACCAAAACCTACAAGATTTTGATTTCACAAATGAACATAGCATTAGATACAAGATTCAAAAGAATTAATAAAAAAAGGAAAACTGTATCAAAATAAACAAGTTTCCTCAATTACTATTTTTCAAATTATTTTTTCTATCATTAATGTTTTTCTTTGCTCCCATCACTCTTTTTTCTCTCTTATTGATTCCGTTTTAGTTTCCAACAACAACAACATCAACCAAGCCTTATCCCACTATGTGGAGTCGGCTACATGGATCTGTTTTAATTTCCAAAAAATATTTAAAATAACAACATTCCAGTTTCCAGTAAGTAAAATTAGTTTGTAAAAGACAATCTTAGACTTCATTAGACAACAAAGTTATAAGCTTGAAATCGTACCAGAACATCTTGTGTTAGATCCCAAAGCTGGCGAACTATGGTAATCCGATCCTTTAACGAAGGGATCTCTCCCAGCACATAAGACTTCATGCCACCAAAACAGAGCACAAACAATTAGTATTAATACACATAAACATACACAAATAGCATACATGCCTAATGCTTGAAAAAATAATATAAAACAAAAACAAACTTACAGCAATTACAAGGTCATGCCCTCTCTCCGATTTACCAATACTTTTAGACAGAGCTTGAATACTGTCATAGCTATGAATAAGTGGCAAATTCTTGAGACCTACATAATCAACAGCAGAACAAAATGAATGTAGTAATCAGCATTTCTCAGAAATTTAGTAAAGGAGAGAACTCAATACATTCAATTCAAAACAGGGAAATTCATTATTTAAATTAATGTGCCATAAATAGCATTATTATATAAGGTTGAAATCCTGGGACAGAGTTGATCTTAAGGACTATCACCACATTTCAGTGACTGCTATGAATTAGGTACCATGACTAGAAAAAAGTTTTCAACCTTCAACAAAAAATAGTGAGACCTGCCACAGTCAGAATAGCTTTCTTAAACATCAAAATTTTACACTTATATACGCTTCAAATAACAGTCACATGATTTCATCATGATGATAAATGTCAAATTATGAGGAATTTAGTAATCCATAAACCATTACATCTTAGTAGATCCTCTTCCATTCCTTGAAATCTAAATTCCAAGCTGGGCTATTACCTTTCTACCCTTCTACCAACACAAACTACTATTCATATTTCTCACATAAATTTAAAATCCTTAAGAATAAGAAAACTATATTGTTCAAATATGTTATTACCATTTACCTTGTATGAGACTTTGACCTGCACGCTGCATTGACTGTGATGGTTCTATTAAATTTACTTTCTCTAAAGATTTTGGCCAAACTTCTCGTAATGCCCTTTGTGATCAGATTTGAAAGAGAACAAATTAATTCAAGAACAATTCTATGTTTAAAATACCAAAGTTAACCATTCAACGGAAAAAGCTCAAGAGTCTTTTACCAGAAAGCTGAACCAGTCCCAGCACCAAAATCTAAGACCTTGGTTGGAGAGAAACCAGGAAGCCTTCTACGAACCTAAAGAGACACAGCATTGAGATTGCGGTAAGAAGTTAAAGGGAACATAACTCAGGTCACACTTCACACATTAAGGAAGGAAACAGTAATATAAGTCGGCTATTCTTTAATTCCCTAACTCCATCTTATAAGAGCATTCGTTTATCGCTAATTCTTTTCATTTTAGTATTAATATAGTAATCATGGACGCACTCAAACACAATCTTTCACACATGCAATTTTACTTTTATTTTGTATTAACATACTCATCTATTTATTTAGTCAGACAAGTAAAGGATTAATATAAAACAAGAAAAACTCAAATCCATTTACCTTATTATGTCATAGTTTTTAACACATTATTTACTCTTGATTATATTTACGACCTACCTCTTTAAGTACTCTGTAACAAGCAGAGTAAACGGCAGGCATTCGAGAAGCCACATAAGCAATTGTCTCATCATTTCTGTACGTGAGACCAATGTCACCATAGGAGCTCGTAATCTTCCAACGTTTTGACTGCTCAGAAGACTTTAAGGGGTCTTCAACTATCTCCCTCGATGTGGTGGTTGCTAGCTGCAGATTGACGTTCTTGATTTCATTGAATGACTGGGACAGTCTCAATACCTTCCTCTTCATATATGGCTCCTCCTGCTCTATAATCCCAATAACACCATAAAAAATTGCAATCACACAAATATGAATACATATAGCTATAATAGTGTGAAAAAGTAAATCCAGAAAAAACAAAGAACCTCGAAGGTACTTCTTAATGGCATGGCGGAGATGTACAGGGACAGTGAGGCATCGTTGAGATTGTTTGGCTGCATTGCGGAGGGTTTCAGAGGTGACAACTTTCTGCGCAGCTTCAACTATTGTCTGGGTAGCCATTCCAGCCGGCAATTTAACAACCCTCTCCTAATGGTCCAAGCAACAAGTTTTGTATCACCGTGAATTACTATGTTAGCGAATGATTTGGACAAATAAAACCTCATCAAGGTAGTTACACTACACCCAAAAAGAAAAACCTAAGAAACTAAAAGATAACATTTTTCCACACCAAATAGTCATTTCATTCATTTTCTTCTTCATTCCCTTAAAATGTTCAAGTTTTTCAATTTTAAAAAAGCACATAAGATGTGATCATAGAAAATAAAGATGATGTATTTCTCAAACTCAATCTACAAAACCCATTCGGTAGAATTCTTTTTAGTAACAAAAAATGCAGTCACTGTCACCTCGATTCTATGTTTACAACTACTTAGCTATAGTACAAGCCCCTTGACAGAATTTCTCTCACTAGACTCCTATATGCTACTAGTAAGATAATAATAGATATCATCACAGATCTTCAACCTATATCATATCACTTACAATATCAGAATTTGCATATAACATTTCCTCAAGGAAATTTCAGGTTCCACATTCCATACAAAACTTTCATCTTCTACCTAATTGAATCATATAAAAGAACTTATATAATCCTAGTAGGTAAACAAAACTCATAGAAATAGAAGCCTTAACAATTAAAACCAAATTAATTTTACTGAGTCAGTGCACAAAACTTTAGTCCTTTGTTGAACTCCAAAATGAAATAAAGTCAAAAACATAAATAGGGTTTATGGTTTAGGGTTTAAGTAGACTTAAAAGATAGAGGGAAATGCACCAACAATTCCATTAAAAATTTATTGATCTTCAACACAATACACTGAAATAATTTCTAGCTATGAAAGCGAATTTCCATACCTGCTGGTTCAAATTATTGTTGATAGGGAATTCGATTTCCCATCCAAAATTATGGAATTCAGATTTTTCAGATTGAAACCATTAAAAAGAAGGTAACGGCGAGAGACCTCTACTGCAGGTTGCGGCGACGGCGTGAGACCTCTATTGCAGGTTGCGGCGGCGGTGGCGACGATGAGAAATGTGGCTGTTGGTGGAGCAACATAGAGGTGGTGGTTGCATCTGGTTTTTATTCATTTTTGTTGTAAGCTTTAAAAAAATCATGGACACGTGGTTGGTTTTGGACTGTATGATTCATCTGAAGGACTATATTAATCGGAAGGCATGGTGCTTTTTCCCTTTTAAAGCAGGCAATACCGATTCAATAAACCTCTCTTAAGCCCCTTCTTGCTTTATTTGTTTTTTATTTGTTTATATTTATTATTATATTTTTTTCGTTAAAACATTTCAATCGGTAGTAGTTGTATAACGATATTTTTTTTTCTTTTACTTATTCATTTAATAAGGTGGACTTTAGCCACCATTTATTCTTATTTTTAATAAAATGGACTTCAGCCTTATTTAAAAAAAAAATATTATTATTATTATTTAATAAAGATTTATCATTCTGTAATATAATTAACTTAAAAATATTAAGATGACTTGACATAATACATAATGGTGATTAATTGTTAGTGTAAAATTATTTGTCTGTTTATTTTCTTTTTTCTTTAAAAAAATAATATTTAAATTAATAATTAGTTATTTAATTTAATACTCTTTTTAGTCATATATATTAAATTCAAAATTCATTTTGATTCCTTAATTTAAAAACTTATATTGATCATTAGTTTTTCAAGATGTGTCGTATTATTCATTTCTGTTTAATTAACGGCGAATTTAGATACCAATTTATGAATTTTTTCGCCATTAACTAGAAGAAAATGACTAATATAATATGTTTTGAAAAATTAAAGGATCAATATAAACATTTTTATAGTTAAAAGAATAAAATAAACTTCAAGAATAACATGAGTCCACCTAACTATTTTATATAATGAATGTTACATGTTTTTTATTTATTATTGTTTGTAAAAAATAAAATTAATTAACTAGAGTTAGATAAATAATTAAAAGTTACATTTCAAAACACCTGTGTAAATTTTTAAAGGAACAGTGGTAGTAGTATTATTAATATATTAAATATATAAATTCATTTTTTTTCACTTTTTGAGTAGTGCTCAGTTGTGAAGAAAATAATTATTTGATTTAAAGATAAAATTATTTATGATTTGGTTTGATTTTGGATGATTAGATAAAAAAAATTAATCTTATTTGATTGAATTTCATGCGATTTCATTTAAATAGATTTTTGATTTAAATTAAATGTTATAATTTTTTATTACTTATACATGTGAAATTCAACGGTGATGTAGATTTCTTGATGTAAAAATAACATTTGTGTTTGTTATATTTAGTTGGTATTCTCTTTAGGTTCTACATTTGATTTAAGGCATGATCAATTTTAAAATGACATATAAGTTGTGTATTGTCTAATAAATAGATTCTAAAAATTAATATGATTAACTAATGATTAGAGATACCAAACTTACTTAATTCACTTTTACATGGAAGATTAGGGTCACACCCGGAAACATAATAAGTTTTATTTGAAGTGTGATGATGTTTATAGGAATATTAAAAAATTACATATTCTCGCGTTGTTGATAAACACCACAAGATTTAATTCTTTTCACATATGTCATATCACCATATTATATCACAAATATTGAATGAATCATTAAATGAATCATATTCCAAACCTATCTCCAAATCTTAAAATAAATCTATATTAATTTTTTTGTTACTTAACCCTGGTCCATGTTATTATAGATCAAGGTTAAGTACAGATAAATTTTAAAAAAAAAAACTTAACTGCTCCTTTTCCTCTTGAAATCCTCATAGAATGAAATACATTTATTCACAATAAATAGAAACCAATTCACCCTTTTAGTTTTTCCATAGACTTCATGTCCAAACATTGAACTTGGGTCACAACATTCCTAATGGTATACAAAGTTGTATAAAGAAGATTGTCCTCAAATTGGTTGATTTTTCTATTAGCTCTTACCTAGTCTTCCCTGAATGAGGACCCAAATCAAATAAAAAATGACCCCCCGAAGTTGGTGATCTTTTCCTCAAGTTTTATCTTACTCATTTCTAAATTATCAACTTTTAAGGCATTCTGTTTGGTTATCTCTAAAGCATCCTTAAATTTCTTATTCACTTCCATTATGACACTCACCTCTCCAATATAGGATATTTATATTTTCCTAACTCTCTTTCCTCTATAGTTGTGTTGGATATTTCTGATGCAAAATCGTTAACGTGTTCATCTTCTCCAGAATGTCAACAATAATGTTTCAGAATCTAAGTTATTTTGCATACCCTAGGTCAAGTCCTTGCAAATACTTATAAAAGTTTAACGAAAAACTAGAAAATTAAACAAAAAAGGAAATTGTGTCACCATAGAAGGGTGGCACAACCACCACTCACAGTAGTGAAAACAAAGGAACCCACATTTCCTTCTGTCATACGGTGAACTGACTTGGGGTATTTTGCTTTTTATCGCAATGTCGCGGATAGCAAGAGTCGCCACCGACTTTTCTTTTATCCAAGAAGGAAAGGTGGAAAAGAACAGGAAAGACCTCAATAGATTTTGGGTTCGGGAGGTACATTATACAAAGGGAAGGTATTAGCACCCTTTGTATCCATGGTTATCCATGGGCTCTTAATTGCTGGATCACTTATATTTTTGTCTGAAAAAGTGTTGGTGAATTGCTTAAAAATGTTTGAAAGAGAGTTTAACTTTGTAATGATTCTCGTATGAATGTATACAAAGTATTTATCTCGTTTGATTTTGAAAGCGGTTTAGAAAAGGTTTTGAAAGGAGAATTTAACTTTGTAATGATTCTTGTATGAATGTATACAAAGTGGTTATCCCGTTTAGTTTTGCAATTGTTTAGAAAAAATAGTTTGGAAATGTGTGAGGTGTAAAAAGTATTTTAGGTTATGATCCAGTAATTGAGAGTTATACCTTCCTAAGGTCGTTATGAACGTTTCCTATCCTTATGAGGGTAAAACTGTCCTTACTATGGAGAAGTAAGTAGTTTTATCCTTTGGATGTTTAAGGGTCATCGTAGGGTCATCGATTGGTCATTGAAGGCAACAGTTATGAGGATACCTTAGCATTCGAAGGGACGATCATCATTTAACCGTAGGCTACACCGAAGGGTCATCGAGGGACAAAATCGTATTTTCGAAGGCAACATCCGAGGGACTATAATTTATTTTATGATGATTTAACCGAAGGGTCTTTGCTAAGGGTATCCCCACGTTCGCGGGACATGACCGTAATATCGTAATCGTAAGGCAACAAAGAGAGGTCCAAGATCACATATTTAAAGGCCATATTTTAAAGTTAAGTAGGTAATTAGGATGAGCCTCCACATTAAAATCAATACATTAAAATTACATTAATTATTAAAATTAACACATTAAAATTAATTATTAAAATTAACACATTAAAATTAATTAGGCAATTTAGGGTGAGCCTCCACAATGGTATCCCACACATAAAGTGGAAGACCTAACGGCAATCTTTTCCTGGGCCATATGAACCTTTGCAAAAATTCAACAAACGGGTTAGCATACCAAAGCAGGGTGTAATCGAGGAGTTGCACCAAAGCAGTAATAGTATCAGGTAAATAGAGCATGGTTATAATAAAACAGGTCAGATGGGCAAAGATCAAAACAGAGCGAAAAAACAACGGCGTCCATTACAACAATTCAAGGTATCAGGCATACTTAAGTCCACATACAGAACCTCAAATATATTTATGAATTCAATTATAATATCACATGGGAATTCGGAACGTAAAGCGGCGATAGTAACGCAAACCTGTTTGCAATTGAATTGTAACCTTGAATTGGCACTCTTAGGGTTGATGCCGGATTGAGTTGAGCGGTGCCGCCGGCTTTTCCTTCAGGGTTTCCTTTAAACAACAAATTAAAACGAAGGAAATAAACTAGATCCTAACGTAAGGTTAGATTCGGTAAAGAGGTGCACAATAGTTTCCGTTGCAGAAACTATTGGGCGAAAAGAATTAACTAAATGCTAAAAAGGAAATGGGAAATTGCAAGGGGGGCAGTGTAGAACTCGTAATAAACAATGACTAAGCTACTGGAAAAGAAACTATGCAAAAGCAAAAACGGCCAAAGGAAAAAAAATGTGGAAAAGCCTCCCCTTTTAGGTTTTCAAGGTGGCTATTTATATTGGTGTCGTTAGGTCATGCCTGCTGCCCAAAAAAAAAAGTCTTCAACGCGCGTGGATATAAGGCCCAACATCCCTCAACGTATCTTCAAGTCTCCGAAGCATTACCTGCGCCCACAAAGTAGGGGAATGGTGTGACGTTCGTCACACCATGTGTGACGTCCGTCACAAGGTTGTTTTGCGTGACGCTCGTCACGCCCTCTATGACGTCCGTCACAGGCACAGCATTTGTGTCTTGCGCTTTGGGCTGGACTTCGCTATTTGATTCTTTTTCTCTTTGCACCTCCTTTTCTTCCATTCTACTTGTGCTTCAAAATAAGCCACCTGAGACCAATAGGAAGAACATACCGCGTAATATCTAACAACATAAAGTGAACTGAAATAAATGATGATAAAATTTAATTGAATTAAGTCTTATAATATAAGTTCATGTTATCACTAGGCGAGTGTGTAGCGAACAGGCCAGTTTGGGTCATTCGTGAGCTGAGCCTTCGTTCCTTTAAGATCAGTGCCGTAAAAATGGGTCGGAGTGCCCTGAAAAACGTCTTGAAATATTAATGGGCAAATTTTGGGGTATGACACCTTCACCCATCTCCTTTCTTTCCACAAGCATGAAAAACACAAAGAAAAGTAACATAAAAGGATAAAAAGAAAAAAAACATTCACCATTCAACGAGAAAGGCTATGAACAGAGAGAGAAAATAGATAAAACAATAAAACAATTGCAGAGAACTTTGAGGGGGAAATGAGGAAGAAGAACTAGAGAATTTGAATTCTCTCTTCAAATGAGAAAACCTTTTATTTATGCCAATAAAATCGGTGGGTGCAAATTAAAAGTCAAACTTGATCTAAGGTTTTCCAATTGACCTTAAAACCAAATGCTTGTAGAGCCTAAAACAAGTAGGAACTTTAGTGGTTTCACACCACCACACATTTGGCAACTAGAGTTTAAACGAAATCCTCACGTACTTTACATCTTAACTATCGTAAAGAGTTTTAAATTGACATACAATTATCATTAAAGTATGGGCAAGTGAGAATTATATTTACTTAGGAATTCAAAAAGAAACACTCAATAGTATATGTCAAGATCATAAAGTAAACACCAAATTTTCTCTTGTCACATCACAACCGCTTAGGAAAAAAATGAAATAAAGTAAGGACATATTTAACCTATTTTAGGAGCTAGAAGAAAGTCGAGAACAAAAACTTTTTGTTTCATCAATTTTGGATGCCTTTTACACCCTTATTTATTGAACTAGATCGACTATATAAATATTTAAATGATAAAAGCGATAATATCGCTTTCTGGGGAAAAAACAAAATTCTAAAAAGAAAAACCTCCTCACCATATTTGACAAAGTCATCACTCCATTCTCACAAATCATCAACTTATGAGGCATATATTGTGGATAATATGAGTGCAACTTTCCATTAGATATGTTTTACATGATGTCAAAATTAGGATACTTCAGTGTTAATGTATATTGGACGGTATATTCTGATTCTCAATGTTTCATGCATCAAAAATGTATCAAAGACATTTTTTGTGAAAAAAATGAACTATATGTCGACACATGCATATTACAGGTCGACACATAGAAGAAATTTTTTTCTCTGTGTTAACACATCCGTTGTACATGTCAACTCATTTACTGTATTATTAAAGCTTGTAGACTTTGTTAGATGTGTCGCCTCTACAGGTCGATACATAGGCAGCATATGACATTTACAAGTCGACGCATGGCCTATACAAGTCGGCATATACGTGAAACAAGTTGGCACATGGCTTTCACAGGTCGACCTATGCAATGAAATTTCCAAAAATTCACAATTTTCTCAAATATTTTGCATTCCTTTTGCCTTCAAACATGTATGCATATAAATATTTCATACATGCATCATTTTCTACAAAAGCTTTCTAGAGTGTAAGACTTATACGAAATCAGGATTTCAAAGCATTCTCATCATCTTCAACCTTTTTCTATGCATACACACAATCAAACTACACATAATCATTTTTTTGATTTGGTGACATCTATATTGGGGTTGATAACGTCCAATTTAGGTTGATTGTACTGTAAATTGGGTTGAGAACTTTAAGGGTTTCAAATCACAAAATCGAGTTGGGGTTTTCCTTTAAGATCTTTTAGAGTTTGAAGGATTTGGAGAAGATTACATAATCCAGGTCTGATCGAGTGAAGTCTTTAGGAACATGAGGTTCTCACAAAGGAGTAGCAAGGAACGGTAGAACGTATTAGTAAATCTTGGGTTTCAACAAGTGCGTGGTTGGGATTCGATCGAGTGAAAGCTTAGAAGAACAAGGGGTTTATTGCAAATAAGTAGCATGAGATAGTGAATCAAAGTGGCATTATTGGTTACTTGATCAAGGGAAGATAAGGTGTCAGAATCAACATCAAACTTAGGATTTGTAGGGTTGGATTTCTATATCTCTCTTGTATTCATATATTTGCAAAGTAATATATATTACACTATCTCAATTTGAATTCGAATTGAGGGCAGACGTAGCCATAGCGGGGTCGATTAGGGAACCACCTAAACAAATCATTATGTACTCTCTCTCTCTCTCTCTCTCTCTCTCTCTCTCTCTCTCTCTCTCTCTCTCTCTCTCTCTCTCTCTTATTTTCGGTTTGTAAATTGTCGATTTCATCGATCGTTCGATCAAATTGTTTGGATAATGATTTTTTATTACATTTTGAAATTGGTGTTGTTGAGTTGATCATAATTACTTAGGTTATGATTGGTTTTTAATATCAACAAAACCACATGAAATTCCAAACAATAGTGATTGCATACTAAGTGTTCGACAAATTGCATCAATTGATTTTTTTTGTGAATTATCATTGGAAGTAGACTTTCTCTATTGCTTTGTATTCAACTAGGTGTGATTAGTTGTGTTTGATCGATTTGTGAATCATTATCATACCTTTGTCACTACTATGCATTTCCGAGCTTTTTGATAGCAGGTTCAGTTAGACGATTTTGATCAGGGATATTTTAACTTGCTTTCGCGCCTTAAATTTTTTAAAACTATTTTTTGTCAAAGTTTTTAACTCAGGATCTATTCACCCCCCCCCCCCCTCTAGATCTAAGCATATCGTCTAACAAGTGGTATCACGAGCTCTAGTTAATTTTGTGCTTAAGATTTTCTTATTAGAAAATGGCTACCGAACCTAAAGGGGCGTACAATAGAGCACCAATTTTCCTCGGTGAAAATTATGGCTATTGGAAAGCTTGTATGTGTATCCATATCAACTCGGTTAATAAGGGTGTATGGGACGTCATCATCAATGATCCAAATGAAATTACAATGACCAATGGTGAATGTGTCGTCATACCAAAACCGGAAAAATCAATGGAATAATAATGATAAGAAATTGTGGTCTTACGATTGGAAAGTACAAAACATTCTCATTTTTGTACTCTGTGTTGATGAATTTTATTGTGTTTCCCATTGTGAAACCTCCAAAGCTATGTGGGACACATTACAAGTTACCCATGAGGGAACTAATAAGGTCAAACAAGCTAGGATCAATACATTGAATTAAGAGTTTGAGCTATTTTGCATGAAGCATGGTGAAACCATTCCCGAAATGCAAAAGAGGTTCACACATCTTATTAATTGGTTGAATGATCTAGGTAAGCCTATTTCTAATTAGATTGCTACTAATAAAATTTTGAGGTGTCTTAATAGTGAATGAAAACCCATGGTCACTGCAATCAAGGAGGCGAATGATCTTAAAACACTTGATCTCATTACTTTGTTTGGAAAATTGGAAGAACATGAGCAAGAACTCACTTGTTTGAAAAAACATAAAAAAGAGCATGAGATGAAGGTAAAGAAGGGGAAATGTAAAGACAAGGTGGAAGAGAAGAAGTTTATTTATCTAAATACTTCAAGCTAAAAGCCCTTATATATTGAGCAAAGTGATTGTGAAACAAGAGATGATAAGAACTCTGATGATGGGGACATGGGATTATTTGTCAAAAGGTACCAAAGGTATATTAAGGAAGAGTGAAGTCAAGCACTCCGACAATAACCTAACCAAGTTTAGAAGGGTAGCTAAATCCTCAAAGGAAGATGAGAGTAAAAAAGGTAAACTTAGAAGTTCTTATTACAATTATGAATAATTTGGTAATTATAGACTTAAATGTCCTAAGATTAAGAAAGACAAAGAGGAAGACCATCACAAGAAACTTAGTAAGTCTATACTAGCCTATGTTGCTTGGGAGAGTGCAAGTGATTCCTCAAGTGATGAAAGATCAACTTCAAGTGTAGAATCGGCACGCATTTGCCTCATGGAAAATAAGAAGAAGAAGAAGAAAAATGTAAGTTTTTCTAAGCTTGAATCTATTAATGAATTATCTTATCTTCAATTACAAAAGGATTTTGAAGATCTTCATAGAGAGACCTTAAATGCCTTTAACAAAATAGCTTCACATGAAAGAGTCTTTTTATACTTAGAAGCTAAAGTGTTAGAATCCTAAAGGAAGACGGAAGCTATTAAGAAATTTATGATAAATTTTCAAAATGACAAGAATAAGGATGAAAAACCTTCAAGGTTTGGTTGTGAATTTTGTCATGATTGGAAAAAAGAGATAAATACTCTTCAAGTTAAATTGGACAAATCCTTATAACCAAAGATTGCATTTGATACTGATTCATCAAAGTATGAAAGGTCTTTGAACCATTCATATAAGAAGAATAAATTTGTCAAAAAAGACTCAAATAGAAAAAGCATGTTTCATTAAAACTTATGTTGTCACTATTGTTGCAAGAAAGGTCATACTATTCAAAAATGCAAGTTTAGACTTTTTGTTCCTAAATGAGATTTTCAATGGTTGCCCAAATTCGACCTTGATTTCACTCACTCTCAAGGACCCAATGAAAATTGGGTACCTATTTCCCCTGTTTGATTCTACAGGATGAATGTCTTGACTCTACGGAGAAGATGTAGTTTCTCAATAGTGGATGCTCAAGACATATGACGGGTGATATATCTCTATTCATTGAATTTGTGCCAAAGAAGAAGGGTTATGTTACTTATGGAGATAACAACACGGGAGAAGTAATTGGAAAATATAGTGTAGGTAATCCATCATCTATTATTATCTATGATGTTATGTTAATTGATGGTCTTAAACATAACCTCCTTATCATTAGTCAACCATGCGACAAGGGATTTAAAGTTATTTTTACAAAATCTTGTTGCTTGTTTGAACATAATGAAAAGAATGATTGCATGTTTAAAGGCTTGAGGGTTAATAACACTCATATTCTTAACTTAGGTGATGTATCCTTGGTCGGAACTAAGTGCCTAGTGACCATGAGTGATAACGTCCAATTTAGGTTGATTGTAATGTAAATTGGGTTGAGAACTTTGAGGGTTTCAAATCACAAAACCGAGATAGGGTTTTCCTTTAAGATCTGTTAGGGTTTGAAGGTTTGGGACAAGATTATGCAATCTAAATCGATCGAGTGAAGTCTTTGAAGAACGAGAGGTTCTTGCAAAGGAGTAGCGTGGGACGATGGATCACATTGGTAAATCTTGGGTTTCAACAAATGCGTGTTTGGGATTCGATCGAGTGAAAGCTTTGAAGAACAAGGGATTTCTCGAAAAGAGATAGTGTGAGATTGTGAAACGAAGCAGAATTTTTGGTTACTTGATCAAGCTTTGATCAAGGGAAAATAAGGTGTCAGAATCTACATCAAACTTAGGGTTTGTAGGGTTGGATTATGACATATCTCTTGTATTAATACATTTGCAAAGTAAGATATATTACATTATCTCAATTCGAATTTGAATTAAGGGCAGAAGTATCCATATCGAGGTCAATTGGGGAACTGCCTAAACAAATCCTTGTGTACTCTCTATCTATCTCTCTTTTATTTTCAGTTTGCAAATTATCAAGTTCATCAATCGTTCGATCAAATTGTTTGGATAATAATTTTTGATTACGTTTTTAAATTGGTGTGGTTGAGTTGATCATAATTCCTTAGATTATGATTGGTTTTTACTATCAACGATACCATATAAAATTCCAAACAATAGTGATTGCACACTAAGTGTTCGATAAATTGATTCAATTGATTTTTTCTGTGAGTTATCATTGGAAGTAGACTTTCCATATTGGTTTGCATTCAACTAGTTGTGATTAGTTATGTTTGATCAATTTGTGAATCATTATCATAATGTTGTCACTACTAGACATATTTGAGCTTTTTGATAGCGGGTCCGGTTAGACGATTTTGATCCGGGATACTTTAACTTACTTCCGCACCATAAATTTTTCAAAACTATTTTTGGTCAAAGTTTTTAACTCGGGATCTATTCAACCCCCACCCTCTCTATATCTAAGCCTATCGTCTAACAAATAAGTTCTAGGTCCAATTCTTCAAAAACCAAACCCCAAAAACATACAATCCATTGAAAGGGTCAAACTTCTCTAACATGTTAACAATGACTAGAAGAAACAAAGGCAACAACTAATACGGGAATAAGGGCTAAGATCAACAAACCACTTCTGATTCTAACCATAAAAGACACTTTCCTTTATAGGCTTCACGGTCTCTCTACAAATACTTTTTGTTTTACGAAGGAACCATAATTGTTCGGTGAACAGGATGAAGTAGTGCTTTCTATGGTGGACTTAAACTTTCGGTGTAGTGGAGAGGGGGATAACCTGGAAGGTTAGAACTCCAATACCCAGGTCAATGAAATGATGAGAAGTCATGTGAGAGTGAGAATGAATTTGAATACTTGAGAATGATGAACTTTCCTTCTTAAAATGGGTAAATTTCTCAAAATAAAGCATGAAGTGAGGTGTGGATCACAGTTAGCCATTAGATTGATCTAGACGATTAATAGAGTACCCTCACATAAAATTTTAAGCTCAAATGGAAAATTGAGTCATCATATTATGCGCTCTTTACTTCTTTTGCCTTACTAGTCAAGTTGTCTTGGGCCTCGTTGACGACACAAAACAATCTCCATTCATGCTCTAGCTCAACCACTTGGTTTGGGGGAGGTGAAAGCTTCTAATGAGACAACATTGTCATTGGGAACAAGAACATTTAATGTTTTCTTATCAATGGATAATGCTTCATTAGGAATGACTGGTGTGTGTCCCTATGCTATCTAGTGATGATGTTTCCTCTTCTTTAGAGTACTTTAGTTTTTTGAAAAGTTTTTTATGAAGTCTCAGTTGTTGATAGTGCATAGTGGATCGTATGATCTTAAATTGATGAGGAACATATATAAGGGGTTCCTGAAGCACCATATAACTCTTTCTTCCATTTGTGACCTGCAACAGAACTTTTTTCTGCCTTTGTTGTCATTTTTCTTGCGAGTTTCGTTGTTCCAGTATTCAGTAAATTCATATGTGATCTTTGTTTGCTGGTACTTAACACGCATGAGCAATCAATATATTTTATTTCAAATAAGTCAACTTCCTCTTCTTATTTTCATCTATTTCATGGAGTTTCCTAGATAATGAACGTTTGATACTCTCGTTTCTCTTTTAAGAGATTTCTTCTACTATTGACACTTTCTGGTATGACTGTTTTAACTTGCTTGTTTATCCTATATTTTTTGTATTTAGTTTCTTTCTTATCATAGTTCTTCTATGGAGATTTCCCTAATTATGCTTTGAAAGGCAAAAAAAAGACATCTCGATCGACTAGGATGACTGATAAACATTAGATATTGTATATGCCTTCACCCATGAGGGTGACTTAGACCATGTTTGGAGTAATGTAGGGTCTCCATCCAAATGGGGAGTGTTCACACCATATGAAAACAAGAGGATATATAGAGAATATGACGGGTGCGCCATTCCATTTCACGAATTCCTATTATCCCTTAGAGGCTTTTCTCTTCCTTTCAATGACTTTGAGATCGGCGTCATAAATAATTTGATGATCGCCTTGTGAAGAAGATATGTTCAGCCTTCTTAGCTTGATTTTGATGAAGACAAAAGATTATCTTAAGAAGAAAGATCAAAGAAGAAAAGATTGAATCAAGTATCAAGTTTATGTCAAGATTTGGGTTTCAATGATATTGGATCATAAACAAAGGTACAATGTTCAATTCAATGGTTATAGACCTTAAATGCTCGAATAAAAAGTTTAAAAATCAGTTTATGCATGTTTTCAAAATGGAAAAAAGTGAATTTTAACTTGGAAAAAAATTAATATGTTAATTAAATAAAAATCTTAATCTTTCTCATAAGAATGTTTAATGAGCGTATTTTTAACAAGCGAAAATTTTCCCTAGTCGTTGAATGGGCATGTAAGAGTATCAAGTGTCGTTCGTTTGATCCTTGAGTGTGTCATTTTGCTTAGAAAACTTTATATTTCTAAGTATATGTCATATTAATCATTTAACCTCAGATTAATCAATTAATCATACCTTATTAATCGATTATTCCTATATATAATTACTGATTAACCATTTGAAAATTAACTAAGTTAATCAATTACCCTCATTTGGTTAATCGATTAACCTTTGTACCAAAGTGAAAAATTCTGAACCAATGCAACACCTCTTCATCTCTAATGATCATATAACCCTTTCAAAACATTGTAAATGATCATGAATGTTTTTCAACCATTGTTCCTGATTTTTTTAAGAGACATTTGGTTCATTATAAATAGGAGGATTTTTTCAAATTGAAAATAACCTTCTTCATGAATAATTTTGTCTCTTTTAAGTATTAGTAAATATTTTGACAGAGAAACTTTTTCTGCATAATTCTCAAATCATTTGTGAAAAAGTTTTGAGCATTTAAATGCTTATATTCTATTGATTTGTTCATTGAATGAGAAAATTGAAATTGTCAATATATCAAAAAAGCAATAAAATTATCAAATTATGAAAGTTACTGCAAAGTCTGGTTATTATAAATTATCTGTCTATCTGTAATTTTCACCAAGTGTGTGTTGATTCTTTGTCTGTAAGAAAGCGTTGTACTTATTACAGGTTGTTGCAAATAGGAATGGTTATTTTTCTATTTGTTGAAAAATTCCTTTGAATCAGGATGATTCAAAGTTCACCATAGTTGTTGGTGTTTGTAAATAAGGAAGTGATGTGCTTCTTTGTTATTGTTAGAATATTGTAAGAGAAGTCCTAATGGTAGGCTTGTACAAAGATCTGAAAATCGTGACAATATCTCACAGGGTGTGAGGGGACTGTAATACTCTTGTTTGGAAAGAGAAACCACGATATATCTTTGTGTAATTTATTTTACTGTTAAAATAAGCCATCACTTTGTTATTATAAAACAAGTTAAAGTAAACCAGTAGAGTACCAAAAAATCCAAAAGTTACCATTAACTTAAAAATAACTGGATAATTTCATAAAACCTAATTCACCTTCCCCCCCCCCCCCCCCCCCTTTAGGTTGTGCATTATGAACTTACACGCCCATTTGTAATTGCATCTGTAAACTATGCATTTGTAAAAAAAAATCAACATTGGTCTGAATATAAGGAGGGGGAGGCAACCATAGTGTTGTTCTTCTATCTATCAAGACTCAAAACAATATTGTTAACCACACACATGATCTAGATATCATTTATTTGAGGTAAACCTCTAGATTCCTCGACACCTATTGTGACACCTATTATGACACCCATGAAGCATTTCAGTTTAGGTATCACAGGTAGTGTCAAAGGTCAGTGTAAAGGTTCGCCTTGATGAAACTACTATCGGGATCTAAATAACGAAAGAGTCTGAAGTACTACTTGGCCGACTCTCAGTGGAGCGGGATCTTACTTTAAGGGATTGGAATGGGAAACTACAAAGACAAGATTATCTTCTATTTGAGGGAGATAAGGTAGTGGATCTTTGGCAGTTTCAATGACTGCAATGATGGTTTGTTGTTGAACGGAAGATCAAGTGACTATAGATGCCACCATTGTTGATGAATTTGAAGACGGCCTATTAGAACTGAAGGAGAATTGCCATCCAAGGTGCAACAGAATTTAAAATTTTCTCCTTTAATGTTCCTTACGAATGGGCATGATCAGTGATAGAATCGTTACCTCTTGTGATGATTGAAACCTTTGGTGCAGATTGTAGCACCTCAAATTTGCACCTCTCATTTGTATATAACATTTCATTTTTAGGTCATTAACATCACATTAACATTGCATTCATATTGCATAGTCCATTGTATCTCATCAGGCAAGACTGGTCAGGAGATTCAACTGTGCAAGGCAACAAGAGCATTTTCCATGAGATCAAAGCCCTAGGGTGGTTCCAAGGAGCCCACATGATTCAAGGATCACTTTGAAGTAGCTTGGTCAAGTATTTAAGGCCCAAAACTCATCAGTGCATGTGCAAATCATCTAAGGCCCATAGAAGTCAACAGAAGTCAACTGTGGATTTGAAGGTGGGAAGTGGTTAGAGATGCCTCATTCATGTTCAAACAAGTCTCATTTGACATTTCAAACATCAACATTGAAGAATTTGAAGTCCAGTCAAGACTTTCCAAAAATAGCAGGTGACCTATAATTTGAACTTTCCAAAAATGGCAAGGTTTTAGACCAACTTCAACTCAAGATTACATCATCAAGAAAGATTCAAATGAAATTTTGTCCAACATGAAAGTTGAAGATCTTTCTCTCCCATTTCCAAAAAGTCCAAGATCATGAATTTCTCATGTGTGGTTGAGGAGATATGATCCAATCATGGCAAAGTGTGTTTGAAGATTCAAATGGGCATAACTTTTGAACCAAAGCTCCAAAATGAGTGGTTCTTTTTGCATTTTGATCCTCATAACATGTACTTTCCAAGCATATCATTACATGGCATAAATTTCCTTTGCATGGGCATGTGCTTATTCATGAAGATTTGTGAAGAAAAATTGCTAAACTCATTTTGGTTGATCATGAGCATACAAAACCAATTCAAATGTGTGCATAGACTGATTTTAAGTGGATTTGGGCCTTGTATAAGTACTATTCACGCATGCATGGGGTGCATGAGGTGAAAAACACATTTTGCACATACACCTTCAAACTTGCTAATCTTAATGGCATTTGGCTTAAACTTGATTACAACATCATTAGCAAGTGGTATATATAGATAATCTCAACTGTTTTGGTCATTAGCTTCATTTTCAGATCTAGAACCAAAAATCACTCGAAATTTTCTCTCAAATTTTTTGCAAATTCTTCACACAAGAGCCATTCCTTTTGGTAGATTCATGATCAGGAAGTGCTGTTGAGCAAGTTTGGACGTGGAATTGGAAGGAATCGTGCCATATTTGTTCATATTCAAAGCTTGAAGCATCCATGGAGCTTGCAAAATCTGCTGGACTCGTGTGCATTTGAGCTTCAAATTAATCATCAATTACTTCATTAAGCATTGTAGAGAAGATTGGAAGCATTGCCAAGCCTTGTAGCACGAGTTCCAGGTTGCTGTTCTTCAAGAGGTCAGTTTTTTATCTCAATAATTCTCAAAATCTTTGTGATATTTGTGTAGATCCTTCATTGGTGATGATGCTGATGTAAAATTCGAGTAAAATGATGCATTATACACGAAGTTATGCTCAATTGAAAGTTTGATGCATTTTTTTCTTTTCTTCGATCCGAGCATGTGTTGATGTTTTTGCATAAATTGATTATGGATCTTGAATGTACACAGAAGGATGAATCGTTTGGTATAATTTTGGTTGATTTCTGGACGATTTTGGATTTTTATGGAAAAACGCGTATGAACACCATGCAATGTTCATCTTCAACTTTGAAGTTCATGCAATTTCCAGATTCGCTATGGCTTTGCTAGGATTTTGCTACGAGTTCTTGAGTTTGCTACGAAATTCTGGGCGCTAGGGTTCAAGACCAAAACGCGGCCTTTTTGGTTAAGCGCCAATTTCAAATTTGGCAGTGGTTCGAGTCCGAGCGAAGGAGTTTTTTTCAAATTGCCTTGCCTTTTATTACTTTCCCTCCCATTTTCATGCCTTGGCTCATTTTCATTTTCAAATTTTTTCCTCAACTTCAAAAAATCACAATAAATAGAAAAATGCATCAATTTCACTCCAATTTTTTGTTATATTCTCCTTATCCTGTCTATTTTTTTATGATCATAATTTGCAAAATTGTTCTTGGCTGGAAAAATAATTTGTGCTAGGGTGATTGAATGCATATGCTTGTTTGACCTTGCCTTGCTTATCCCTTTGTGAAATGCTCAAAGATTATCTAATGACTCTGAAATTTTGTGTGTAGTTTCTAGACATGTTGATGAACATTTTGGATTTGGTTTGACATTTTTCCCATGATCCAATTCTGTTTTATGCCTATGCTAACTTGGTGTGACAATTTGTGTCACACATTTGGTTGTCTGTTTTGTACAATGTGATTGCCATGCCTAATGATGTCCAATGCTCCTAATTTTTTGTGTGATGAATGTTATGGATGTCTAGATTGCTCATGACTTTTTCCAGATTTTTTGGAATCATTTCTGTTTTGATTGAGATTTTTCATTCATGTTGACCATTTGGATGCTTTGAAATCACCTTTGACTTCACTTGATCATGAAATGCATTTGGTTAATGATTTTGATATGAGCCTTTTTAGGATATGTCAATATATGTTTGAAGTTACTTCATGTCAAGTTTGAAGTTCTGTTTTGACTTTTTGATCCTCTTTTGACCCTAGGCTTTGACCTAGTGGTTTGGACTTATCATTTGAGTTGTGATTTCAGGTTCAGATGCACATTGCCATGATTGGAGTGACTCATTCATTTAAGCCTGATTATTGGTTGATGTTGGCTAACATTGTGTTGTTTTATAGGCTTTGAGGACAATTCATTTGTGTTGTGCTTGTGGCTTGCTCATTGTTGCCTGATGCTTTGTCTGTCTGTGTGATTAACTGTTGTTTGTTTGTCTATACAGTGTAACTTATTGGTTTAGATTTTTCACAGGTACCTAAGTGGCTTTGAGTTCATTTTGAACTTGCTATGCTAGCTTGTGGTTTGCTTACCACTAAGGTATAACTCCTCTGACTTCATGTAGTCTGGAAGACCTGTCCTGTTATGTGGGCAGACACCTGTCTGAAGCCCTCCTTAAGAGGCAATGCTTGTGTTTGTTTATCTTTGTGCCTTGTACATTCAAAGACCTCCTAAGTGAAGAGGCATTGGCAGATAAAAGGGATGTGCAATCCATCCCCTGCTATTCAGTTGAGTCATTCATCCTGCTCACACCATTGTGTTGATGCACTTTGAATACAAACCCAAGATCATGTTGAGTCAGTCATCTGTGGAGAAGAGTTCCTACATTCTGAACTCCCACACTTTCTATTATGAGTCAAGCTCTCCCAGGCCAGGGATAAGAGTTGTGAGGTCTTACCCTCACTTCCCATTTCATCTGCTTCACCCTAACTCTCAATGTTAAGGTTAAGAGCTAACCACACCCTTTTCCAGTTGGCTTGTTTGTCGAGGTTGATGTGACCCCTTGACTAAAGCCTAGCCTTGTGTGAGCCACTTGTTTGTATATAGTGTGTGTGCTTGCTTTTGTGCTTGTGTTTGACTGTGATGTTTAGGATAACTTGCTCCCTGTGCAAGTTAGATAGAAACCTTAACATAGGGATCGTATGCATGACAACTTCTAGCCTCGAGTCGTAGTCTCCCTAGTAGTTTGTGTCTCCCTTTGTATCTGGTTAGGTTAGAAGTCCCTTTTTCCCTGTGTAGGGGAACTACGTCGCCCTGATCCTCATACCAGATGAGGTACGTAGGCAGGAGATGAGCTGATCTCTCCGGGCGCCCTTTTTCTTTTTCAACCCCTTTGTGTGTGTTAGGAGTCCGACATAAGCCCAGCGATTGGCAGTTGGTTTCCTGTGTCTTGTTTGCTTGTTGGAGTCTGACATAAGTCCAGCGATTGGCAGTTGGTTTCCTGTGTGTGTTGTTGGTTCGGAGTCTGATGTAAGTCCAGCGATTGGCATTCGGTTTCCATGTTTGCCTGTTTGTGTGGAGTCTGACGTAAGTCCAGCGATTGGCATTCGGTTTCCATGTTTGCCTGTTTGTGTGGAGTCTGACGTAAGTCCAACGATTGGCAGTCGGTTTCCTGTTTGTGTTTGTGTTGTGTTTGGCGTGTGTTAGCTGAGCTACGAGTGCTCTGATTCTTCTCCGGTCAGAGAAGATACGTATGCATAGGATGCGACATCCTAGCGAGCACGTTTCCCTTGTCCCGAACTACGTCGACTCTGATGTCTGTGCCTGACAGACTACTTAGGCCCAGGATGCGATATCCTGCCGAGTCCTGTTTCTCTTGTCTTTCTGTGTGTTCCTTCCAGCCTTGTGTGCAGTGTTTGAGCAGTTTTTTTAGCAACCTTTCTTCTATTCTTTTGTGCGTGGATCCCGTTGAGTACGACGGATGCGTAGGGGTGCTAATACCTTCCCTTCGCATAACCGACTCCCGATCCCATCTCTCTCTGGTCGCGAGACCATGTCTTTTCTAGGTTTACTTCGAGCGTTCCCTTTCCCTCTTTTGGGATAAATAACGCACGATGGCGGCTCTGTTGTTTCGTTTTCCCGCCGGTTTTTCGCGTAATGCGACAGCTGGCGACTCTGCTGGGGACTAAGAGAAGTTGACCTCTTGCTGGTCCATCTTCTTTAAGCGAGTCTCTCCTAGCGCTCTCTAGGATAGGGTTTGGTTGCTTTTGCTGTTTCATTTATTGCATTTATTTGCATTTATGTTTGCATTTATGTTTGCATGCATCATATTTTCATCTGTGCTGGTTGGTTGTCTGTTTCTCTGTTGGGGTGGGAGTTACATGAGGTAAAAGACCCAATACCCAGGCTATGAGTGGACTCTAGGACACCTAGGAATAGAGTGATTCTTGGGAAGCGGGTGGTATTGCGCCACTTAGCGGAACTTGATATCACGAGCAGTTCAGATCCTGATGGGGTATTATCGGTACATACATCTGGTGTGTACATGATGATATTCTATGAAAGGGTTGTTTATCCTGCGTTTCTCTCGACCTTACCCTGGCCTAGATGACACCCGTGAGTGGGGAGGGAATGATCATTATTACAGGTACCGTTGGTGACTTGTTGGTGACTTGTTGGTGACTCTTGGGTCCTGTTGGTGACTTGGTTCAGAGATATGAGTCTCAGATGACTTTTGGGTCTTAGATGACTTTGTGGGTTCCGAATTCAAGCCGAAGCTTTGATCCTGTGCTCCGAAATGCACAGCCAGCCAGTCGTGTTTGCATCATTTGCATCATAGCATATTTATTTTCAAAAAAAATAATGCAAAAAAAAAGAATCAAAAGAAAAGAAAAAATCTAATCTCCTCATGCATATCATTTCTCAGGTTCATTCAGGAGTCTATTCACTGTGAGAGATGGCAACTGTTCCCGAGTTGAAGAGGGAGACTTGCACCTACAGTTTTCACCGTGAGCCATTGACATCTTTGATAGAGTTGAGCAACTTTGTGACCGGCGGTAATCAGAAGGTGTTCGTTGATCAGTATGGGGATTTGTTGACACTGTTGAGGATGATGGTAGATCCAGTTCCATTGCAGACTCTCCTACAGTTCTATGACCCAGAGCTCTATTGCTTCACTTTCCAGGATTATCAGTTAGCGCCCACTCTCGAGGAGTACTCTATCTTGATGAATGTCCCGATCAGATATCAGGTTCCTTTCTTGAATGTTCCAAAGGATGTTGATTTCAGAGTTGTTGCCAGAGCTTTTCATCTGAGTGTCAAGGAAGTGAGTGACAATTGGAAGTCGAGTGGTGATGTGGTGGGGTTACCTTTGAAGTTCCTGTTGAGGATGGCTAGAGAAGAAGCAAAGAAGGGAAATTGGGAAGCTTTTCATGCTCAGTTAGCTATCTTGATCTATGGGATTGTCTTGTTCCCGAGTATGCCTAATTTTGTGGACTATGTTGCTGTCATTATTTTCCTTGGAGGAAACCTAGTTCCTACTTTGCTAGCTGACACTTACTATGCTATTCACAGCAGGCATGGTAAGGGTGGAGCTATCAGATGCTGTCTCCCATTGCTACTCAGATGGTTCTTGTCTCTCCTGCCAGTCAGTGGACCTTTTGTGGATGCTCAGAGCACTCATAAGTGGACTTAGAGGATTATGTCTCTTACCTCTTATGATATCAGGTGGCAATCTTACCGGATGGATGTGCGTAATGTCATCATGAGTTGTGGAGAGTTTCGTAATGTGCCACTTGTAGGGACTAAGGGTTGCATCAATTACAACCCGGTTCTTTCTCTTCGCCAGTTGGGGGTTGTGATGAATGGAAGACCACTTGATGCTGAGATAGCTGAAAGTGTGTATTTTGAGAAGCGGAGTGACCCTGCTAGATTGGAGCAAGTAGGAAGAGCTTGGAAGACCATTGGTGTCAAGGATGGAGCTGTCCTAGGGAAGAAGTTTGTCGTTACTATGCTTGATTACATTGATTGGGTCAAGAAGAGAGTGGAGACTTTGTTGTTGCCCTATGATAGGATGGAGTCATTGCAAGAGCAACCACCTTTGATCCTTGCTGAGAGTGTGCCTGCTGAGCAGTACAAGCAAGCCTTGATGGAGAATCGTCGGTTGAAAGAGAAGGAACAAGATACCCAGATGGAGCTTTACAAAGCCAAAGCTGACAAGTTGAACTTGGCTCATCAACTCAAAGGCATGTAAGGTGAAGATGTTGCTAGATTGAAGAGCAAGAAGAGGTCTTATGAGGAGATGGAGACCTTGTTGAATGAAGAACACCGGGAGTGCTTGAGGTTGCAGAGAGTTGAAGCTACTTATCAGAAGAAGATACGAGACCTGGAAAAGCAACTTAAGGACAAAGACATTCAATTGAAGAGGGAGGTAGACCTGAGACATGCATCAGAGAGCCAGCTTGGAGGAGAAGTTGTGGAGCTCAGAAGGCAACTGAAGGAGAAGATCACCCCTCTGCCAGAATGTTCAGAATGTGCCCTGTTGATAGACCAGTGCCAGTATCTGAAGACGCTTATTTCGGGAGGACATCTTTCTTAGTTTGTATATGTTGTGTATGTTGAGAATTACCTCTAGGCTTGTTGGATGGGATTCATTGTTGTACTCTGATCATTTGGATCTTTGCTCGAATATTGTTGTATGATCCTTGTTGCTCATGTCTATAGATGAGATTGTTGATGTTTCACCTTGTGCTCATTATCTTGTGTATGTTGCTTCTTTGTTGTTTGTATTGCAGGTTGCCATTTCTTGAAAGATGAATTAGGCTTTTGAATGCCTGAGAAATGAACATATCATGTGCATCATGCGCATCATAAGCATCATACACATGTCATTTTGCATTACAGGTGTTCTTGATCGAGACTTATCACTCTGGTTCCTGTTTTAGGCAGGATTACTGATCAACGTCCGCACCGCTACGCAACCCGACTGAATCATCAGAGGAATATGGACCAAGTTCAGGCAGAGTTGGCTGAGATGAGGGCTAATATGGCCCAATTCATGACAATGATGCAAGGGGTCGTTCAAGGGCAAGAGGAGCTGCGTGCCTTAGCCCAGAGACAAGAAGCTATGATTATGCCACCCAGCTGTGCTTCACCAGTGGGTGTACCTGTGAATGATGGTTTTGCTGTTGCTGCTCCCATCAATGATTATGCCGTGGGTGATGATTTGAGAGGAATTCGAATCAATGGACAACCTCTTGCTGCAGAGACTGTTAATGCCAGAGCAACCCGTGCTCCCGTGCGCCATCCTGCTCCGTTGGTTGACAGGCAGGAGGATATGTTTACCCTGCTCAGTGAAGACGATGAGGTTGTAAGGGTTGAAGAGAGGGATCGGAAGGTTGATGCCCTAGCTGAGAAGATTAGAGCCATGGAGTGTCAGAACTCTTTGGGGTTTGATGTTACGAATATGGGCTTAGTGGATGGATTGAGAATTCCCTATAAGTTCAAGGCGCCATCTTTTGATAAATACAACGGTACTTCTTGCCCTCGCACCCATGTGCAGGCGTACTACAGAAAAATCTCTGCCTACACAAACGATGAAAAGATGTGGATGTACTTCTTCCAAGATAGCTTGTCTGGAGCTTCCTTGGACTGGTACATGGAGCTGAAGAGAGAATCCATTCGAAGTTGGAGGGATTTGGGTGAAGCCTTCTTAAGGCAATATAAACATAATATGGACATGGCTCCGAGCCGGACTCAGTTGCAGAGCCTATGTCAGAAATCAGGGGAAAGTTTCAAGGAGTACGCCTAGAGATGGCGTGAATTAGCTGCACGGGTGCAACCTCCTATGTTGGAAAGGGAGCTGACCGATATGTTTATCGGGACATTACAAGGAGTGTTTATGGACCGGATGGGAAGTTGCCCATTCGGTAGCTTTTCTGATGTGGTGATCTGTGGAGAGAGGACAGAGAGCCTTATCAAAGCTGGGAAGATTCAGGATGCTGGTTCCTCATCTTCAAAGAAGCCGTTTTCTGGGGCATCCCGTAGGAGGGAGGGTGAAACAAATGTTGTGCAACATAGAAGAAATGTGAACAGAGGTCAGTATCGACACGTTGCTGTTGTAACCATTCCAGCACCTCAACCACATCAACCTCAGCAACAACAGAGAGTTCAACAACAACCACCACCACAACAACAACAACAACGTCCGTATCAGCCGAGACAGAGAATGTCGGATCGTCGATTCGACCCGTTGCCGATGACCTATGCTGAATTGCTGCCCGAATTGCTCAGATTAGGGTTTGTTGAGTTGCGTACTATGGCTCCGTTGACAAAGATACCACCTGGGTATGATGCCAATGTTCGTTGTGACTTCCATTCTGGTGCACCGGGGCACCATATTGAGAATTGCCGGGCTTTTCATCACAAGGTCCAGGACTTAATTGACGCCAAAACAATCAATTTTGCTCCTGTGCCTAATGTTGTGAACAATCCTATGCCTCAGCATGGTGCGCATAGGGTGAACAATGTGGAAGATGGAGAAGCTGAAGATTTGGTGGTCAGTGTTGATGAGATTCAGACCCCGTTGTTTGTTGTGAAGGATCGTTTGTTGAATGAGGGAGTGTTCCCAGGCCGTGATCAGGGCTGTTCAGAATGTGTTCATTCAGAGAATGGTTGTATACTGTTGAGGGTTGGTATCCAGAATCTGATTGATGGGGGTTGTTTGCAGTTTAATCGGGCTATTAAAGATCATGGGGTGGTTTCAACCGTCACCATTTACTTCAAACCATCTGAGGGTTCTGGACGTGGCCAAAGAACTGTCAATGCGCCTACAACCGTCGGTACTCCTGTTACCATATCTGCTCCAGTAACTGTCAATGCTCCAACTACTATTACTGTGTCAGGTAGAAGACCGGTTGAGAACAGTAAGGCTATGCCGTGGAAGTATGATAATACTGCTTACCGAAGTAACAGAAGGGCTGAAAGTCAGATCAGGCCAGTTAATCAAGCTCCCATGTGTAACACCTCAAAATTTGCCCTCCTCTCTTGGGACTAGCTTAGCATATTGCATTGCATTTCTTAGGTCATTAGGCATTTGCATCTTTGCATATCATGTGGCAACATTGAGCAAGTCATCCTCCTAGGTCTTATTCAGAAGATGAAGAGGTCAAAAGATTCAAGCCTGAGGGTTCTTTAAATTGGTCACTAACCATCTGAGGATGTGTGCCTCAAATTAGGGTTTATTAGTGCCTCAAGGAGGTTGAGCTTCTTCTTGGTTGAAACGGTACATCATCATCATCATGGTCTTGTCATCACCAAGAGATTCATTGTGCTTGATCAGATTCCTTGAGATTAGGGTTTTGACCACTGGTCAATCCTAATCATCTGCATTGTGCCAATCAGGGCTTGTCAAAGGAGATGAGGGTTCTCATTGAGGTGGGGATCATTTATTGGTTATATTGAGCTTATGGAAGCT
The DNA here is from genome assembly GCF_024323335.1 of Lathyrus oleraceus. Lineage (NCBI taxonomy): Eukaryota > Viridiplantae > Streptophyta > Magnoliopsida > Fabales > Fabaceae > Lathyrus > Lathyrus oleraceus. The sequence goes on from NC_066582.1 coordinate 401,111,183, forward strand.
AGGTTTTCATGTTTGAGCCATTTCATCAGGAGTTTGAAGCTCAAGATCATCAGTGCACAGCCAATTCATCTATCAGTCAACAAAAGTCAACCAAAGGTCAACTGATGGATTTGGAGGTGGGAGAGGGTTAGAGACACTTCATTCATGTCCAAACAAGTTTCATTTGACATTTCAAACATCAACAATGAAGAAAATAAAGTCAGATGGAAACTTTCCAAAAATAGAAAGTGACTTGTAATTCAAAATTGCCAAAAATGGAAAGGTTTTCTCCTTAAGATTACATGTCCAAAAATGCTTCAAATGAAAATTTTCCCAACATGAAAGTTGAAGATCTTGCTCTCACCTTTCCAAAAAGTCCAAGAACATGAATTTCTCATGTGTGGTTGGCAAGTTATGGATCAATCATTGTCAAGAAAAGTTGAATTTCAAAAGTGCATAACTTTCACACCACAAGGCCAAATGGAGTGAGACTTTTTGGAGCAAATTTATTTTGATCTCCTCTATTCAATTCATGCATCACATTTCATTAAAAATCATCACACAAAAAGTGCATTTTTCACTTGAACTTAATTTGAAAAGTGGAGGGAAAAAGTGAATTTGAGAAATATGCATTCTCTTTTCATGTTTTTCCAATTGCCTTGGCTTAGGAACATCATTTGCAATTGGTCCAAACCAGAAAATTTCACTGTTACATTGATTTTCACAAGGAAAGGTGAATTGGCCAATTTGCCATTTAGCATAAAACTTGATTTCCATTAATCCTTTGCCTTAGCACTAATCATGATTAGCAACATGTTTAACATCACATATAAAAGCTAAATCACAACTGTTTCATTGCTAATCATAACAGAATTTGGAAATTGAGATCTAGATCCAAAACTTTTCATCTTTTCTCTCTCACTTTTTCTGCAAAAATCTCCACAAACCGTGCCAAGGTCTTCATCAATCCTTCATCCATGTGCATTATTGAGGCTGTTGGAAGCAAGATCACAAGGTTTTCAAGCTGAATTTGGAACTGTTGAAGTGAAGGTCATCAATGGCAATTTGAGTTTTCAACGAGATCAAGCACAATTAACATCAAAGCCTTGCTTCATTCACTCATACAAGCATCAAGGAGTTTCTGTTTTGCATTGCCATGGCTTGAAACACACGATTTCACTTCTGCTATCCAATTAAGGTTAGTTTTCAAATATGATGATTCATGAAATTGATGCATGCTTTAGATAGATCTTTTCATGTGGAGTATACTGCACTTTGTATCACTGAATTTGGTTGAGAAACAAGGAAGTTATGTGGATTAGAAGATTCATGTGCAAAAATGTTTCTCTTCGAATCTCTTGATCTAGGTAGAATTAAGTCAAATTGATTTGTGATTCATGATGTACATTGAGAGAGGATTCTAATGATATACGGTTTGTTAATTTCTGTGAGAAATTGTTCTTGAGCTTAGGGTTTGTGATGAACTGTATGAATGTGTGATGAACTCGTTTCCAGAACTGTGTAGATCTTGCCAGGCCGTGTTTTGCATGGATTTTGTGTTTATGTACCATGGAGCCAATAGCAGCGCGCCACCTCCTTTAATGAAACGGTGAGTTTCATGAGGCGCGCGCTGGGATTCAAATTTCTCCTCAGTTCGATACTGAGCGAGAGCATTCTCAATTTGGCCTTAGCATTTTTTCTTCATACATGCCTCTCATGATCACATGCATTTCACATGATTTTTTTTATTTTTCCTTTCATTCCAAAATTCATATCTCCATGATCATTTGTCCAATTGACATGAGATTTTTTGTGCCATGATCCTTGCCATGTCTACCATTTTATGATGATTTTTGCAAAAATTGTGCACGCCTGGATTTTCATTTTGCCTAGAGAATGTTCATACATGTCATTTGTTTCACCTTGCTTGCTATTTTGATCATGAAATGATGATGCTTGATCCAAAATTCTTGAAATTTTGCATGTGTAAAATAGACATCTCAATGAACATTTTGGCTTTGTGTTTGTGATTTTATCATTCCTGGTTTGTGATATATGAGCTGTTGAATCTACGTGTGACAATGTGTGTCACACCATTTCTTGTCTAAATTCCTGATTTTCATTGCCATGCCATATGAACTCAAAATGATGTGAATTTTTGCATGTTGATACTTCTGGATGTTAGGTTCACTTGTGAATTTATATGGAATTTTTGGATGCATTTCCAATTTGTTTGAGAATTTCCTTTCTGTTTGACCAATTGGGGACTTTTTGTGAGTCATGATCTTAAATGATTTGTGAAATTCTTGATATGTATTGGATAAAATTGAAATTTTGTGGAGTGATTCTAGACACCTTAAAGTTTGCCATGGCTTTGGTTTGGTGCATTTATCATGTTCCTACTCTGTTTTATGCTTGCTTGAAGTTGATGCATGATTTTGTGCCTTGTATGAGCTTGTTTTGCCTTGCCTTGACTTAGGGATTTTAATTGACTTGCTTCCAATTGTCCAAATGGCCTGAAATTTGGTGTGATGATCCTTTGATGAATGCTGTTTAGACATGATTTTTCTGGAGATTTATTGAATTATTTTTGATTGAGTTTGGATTGATTCATTCTGTTTGGTCCAATGAGCTTTCAAATTGCACACTTTGCCTTAGATGCTTTGTGAAATGAAATTGATTGATGATATGAATGTGGGACCACTTGGATTTGTTTCTTATTTGATTGAGCTTGATTTTTGACAATTTTCATGTTCTGTTTTGGTTTATTGCTTCCATTTTGACCCTAGGCCATGTCCTAGTGGTTAGTGCTTAATGTTTGAGTTGTGTTTTCAGGACAAAAAGCCTATGGCATGGAGGAATTAATTCACTTGGCTTGAGTTGCTTGTTTTGATTGATGTTGATTAACATTAAGTTTGTTTTGTAGGTGGCTTCTAAGTCATTTGTGTTGAGCATTGGCTTATGCTTTGCTTGATGCATTGCTTGTGTACAGTTAACTGTTGACTTTTAGTTTGTCTGTTTGACTGTCTGAGCTGTGTACTGATTATGTTAGATTGATTTCAGGTACATTAGTTGCTATAGTTCATTGTGAACTTGCTTTTGATGTTGCTTGGTTGCTTAACCAATTGAGGTAGAATTCCTTTTCTCCATGTAGTCTGGAAGACCTGGCCTGTTACTTGGCCAGGCACCTGTCTGAAGTCCTCCTTAAGAGGCAATGCTTGTGCTTGTTTATCTTTGTCCCCAAGCAGGAAAAGACCTTTGTTAAGGCAATTGGCAGACACAAGAGATGTGCAATCCATCTCCTGCTATTCAGTTGAGTCATCCCTTGGCTCACATTACATGTTGATGCCTTGAGGATAGTAACCCAAGATCCTTGTATAGTTGTACAGTTGAGTCAGTGTCATAAGTGTAGAAGGGTTCCCACTTTCTGAACCCACACTTCCTTTATCTGAAGCTCTCCCTGGCCAGGGATAAGAGCTGTGAGGCACACCCCTCACTCCCATTTCATCTGCTTCACCCTAACTCTCAATGTTAGGGTTAAGAGCTAACATCACCTGATACAGTTGGCTTGCTTTTGCAGCCTAACCCTTGTGTGAGCCCACTTTGTCTATATATAGTGTATGCTATTTGTGATTGTTTGCTTTGATTGCTTTGCCTGTTTAGGATTAGCTTGCTGCCTGTGCAAATTAGGATATAAACCTTAACATAGGGCTATGATGCATGATAACTATTAGGCTCGAGTTAGTCTCCCTAGTAGTTGTGTCTCCCTCTGTATCTGGTTAGGCTAGTCTTTCTCCCATTCAGGGGAGCTACGTCGCCCTGAACCTCATACCAGATGAGGTACGTAGGCAGGAGGTCGTACGAGATCTCTCCGGGCACCCTTTTTCTTTTTTGTGTGTGTTTGCTTGACAGTTGCTAGGCTCGAGTGCCTGACTCCTTAGTAACTTGTTGTTTGCTTCTTCTTGTGTGTGTAGGAGATGGATGTAAGCCCAGCAATTGGCATTCCATATCCTCTTGTTGTGTGCTTGGAGTTCGGTATAAGTCCATCAAGTGGCATCTGGTTTCCAGTGTGGGTTTGTTTGGTTCGGAAGCTGATGTAAGTCCAGCGATTGGCGTTCGGGTTCCATGTTTGCCTTTTTGTGCGTGTGTTTGTTTCGGCGTGCGTGAGCCGAACTACGGTAGCTCTGATTCTCATTCTAGATGAGATACGTAGGCATAGGATGCGATATCCTAGCGAGCCCTCTTCCCTCTTCCTCCACCTGTGTTGTCTTCAGTGTGTGTGTGTGATGTTTGTTTTAGCAACCTTTTTCTATCTTTAGAGCGTGGATCTCGTCGAGTACGACGGATGCGTAGGGGTGCTAATACCTTCCCTTCGCATAACCGACTCCCGATCCCATTCTCTTTGGTCGCGAGACCATGCTTTTTCCAGGTTTACTTCGAGCGTTTCCTTTCCCTCTTTTGGGATAAATAACGCACGGTGGCGGCTCTGTGTTTGTTTTGTTTTAGCCCGCCGGTTGTTTTTCGCGGATGCGACAGCTGGCGACTCTGCTGGGGACATAGAAGTTGACCTATTGCTGGTCCATCTTCCCTAAGCGAGTCTCTCCTAGCGTTCTAGGATAGTTTAGGTTACTTGTGCTGCTCTATTTATTGCATTTATGATTATTATGTTGTGTATATATTTGCATAAGTACTTGCATGCATCATACTATCATGTTGTTGTCCTCTGTACAGGTGGTTCCTCTGTTTTGGGGTGGGTGTTCTGAGAGGGGCTAAAACCCAGGCCCGAGTATACACCTAGGATTAGTGTGGTCTCACGTTCCTCACATGCTGGTTGGGCATGTTGTTGCGACGTGACATACCACAAGCCGGACGAGGTTCATCTGAGAGTGCTCTTCCTCAGTGGGGTGTTCCACTTTGGTTGGGTTACCTCTTTTGAGCTATTGACTTCGGTGACCGTTCTTTCCCGGATCTTTGGTTTAGACGATCTCAGGAGAGCTACAATGGCACACCCGAAAGGGCAAACCCATTGAGTATCTCTGCCCGATTGTCGAGACTATTATCCGCCTTAGGATGACCTGATTAGAATTTACCTGTGAGGGGAGGGTGATTCTTACAAATGCATGTTCAGATGGTGATTTTGATGGTGACTATTGGTTCCGCTGATCAGAGTCCTATTTATAAGTTGGATTTATGGGCATTTATTGCTGAAACGTCGGAGTGTTGTCCGTGTTGTTTATCAGTGGGGATCCGTTTATTTAAGGATTCCCCGGGCCGATTCAGAGATTGTCATGGTTATCTGCTCAAAGATTGTCTGATGATGATGGTGATGTATCTTTCAGTTCCGTTTATTTCGGAACTCCCGAGTTGGATTTGTGGTTACATTTTCCTTCAGATGGTTGTGATCAGTTCAGAGATCAGGGTTTCAGAGCAACAGATGTTCAGATGACTTGGAGGATGGCAATGCATTGCATTCATTCATCAGCATCATCACATTTTGCATTTACTTGCATCTAACCCATGTTTATCCATATGCAGGGACATTTTTGATCGAGATCCTGGTTGAGAGACTTCTTGCTCAGACATGAGGACCGGTTTGAAGGACGATGTTGTCTACAGCTTCTTTGACCCAGAGATCAGTATGCTGAAGGATATGATAGCATTGATCACGCCCGACCATGTGGGGATGTTTCGTGAGATGTATGGGGGTATTCTGAAGATGGTTTTCAGACTCACTGACAGAGACAGGAGTGCCATTCATACTCTCCTCCAGTTCTATGATCCTGGTTTGAGGTGCTTCGTCTTCCCAGATTATTTATTGGGACCTTTGATGGAGGACTATGCTGGTATCTTGGGCATTCAAATCAGAAATCAGGTTCCTTTCTATGCTACTAAGGAAGAACCTGATATTGGTGGGATTTCCCCTTCTCTTTATTTGAGTCCGGAAATGGTCAAGGGGAGTCTGAAAGAGAAGAGGAAGTTGCCTGGTTTCCATCTGAGTTTCCTAGAGGCTAAGGCCAAGGAGCATGCTGAGTTGGGTAACTGGAACGCTGTCTGTGCCTTGATTGCTGTGAGCATTTATGGGACCATCCTGTTTCCTAATCAGAGGAGCTTCATGGACATTAATTCTATCCGATTGTTTATGCAGAGGAATCCTATTCCTACTCTGATTGGAGATGTCTATTACTCGGTCCATAACAGGAATGAGAAGAGGCGTGGGGGATTGATTCGATGTTGCACTCAGCTGCTATACAAGTGGTTTATAGGATATTTGCCTACCAGGGGTGCTTTTGTTCTTCTTGACCGTACTGTCAATTGGGCAACCAAGCTGATGGGTTTGCGGGCCAAAGACATAGCTTGGACTCATAGTAGCGGGGTGGGACAAGACTTCATTTGCAGTTGTGGGATTTTTCCCAATGTGCCTCTTATAGGAGTTCAGGGTTGCATTAATTATAACCCGACGCTTCTTAAGAGACAAATGGGATTCGCTATGGAGGTTCCTCCTCTCAAGAGTGAGATTCAGGAAACTTTGTACTTCCCGGTTGAGGGCAATTAGGCCAGGTTGAAGCAGGTATCTGATGCATGGCGCAACATTCAAAGGAAAGGCAAGTTTTCTTGGGGTAGAGCTAACAACAGGTCTTTTCCTCCGTTTGATGACTGGCTCAGCAAGAGAGTGGAGCTTACTTGTTTACCATTTCCTATGGTTGATCCTTGGTATCCGTTGATTGAGAAATCTCCTTCTTTCGTCAGTATGGAAGAGTTCCTAGAGATGAAGCGGGAGAGAGACCAGTTGCATGCAGAGAAAATGGAATTGGAGATGAGTGTCGCTCGGGTTCAGATGGCTAATCAGGAGATCAGAGGGAAGATGGAAGATCAAGACAAGCGACATGCCTTGGAAGCAAAGCGCTTTGAGATGGATACTGTTTACTATGGCAAGGTCAGTCAAGCCTTAGCGTCATCCACAAGGGAGCACGACATCACTAAGGAGAAGCTAGCCAGAGCCTCAAAGGTCATTGAAGATGAGAAGAGGAGGCAAATTCTTGTGAGAGATCAGAGAGACGCCAGAGCCAGAACCCTTGCTGCAGAATGAGAAGCAGAGAAAGCGAAGATCATCGCCGAGAGAGATCATTACATTGCTGAGAGAGATCATTACTTCAGACAGATGAAGATTCACCAGAAGGAGGTGGGGACATTACAGCAGGAGAACATCGAGCTCAGTTTTGCCGCAGAGTTTGCTAGGATGGTTGATGATGTAGGGCCTTCTGTGGGACCTTCGTCAGGCTAGACTTGTCTCATTTATGTGAATTACCGTCAGGCTTGATGACGGAATTCATTTGCTTGTATTTTCTTCCTGATTCTGGAGAATTGTATTTGACTTGTATCAGCTTTGATGTATGACTATGGCACTTATTGTGCATTTTGATATGAGATGATTGTTTTCATTCAGTGATTGATCTTCAAGCTTTATTTGCTTTACTGTATGCACTCACACAGCACACACATGGTGGGGTGGTATTTTGCTAAATCATATATCTTCGATCTGTATGATGAAACCAAATGCTGAATGTTGGAATATTGCTGTCGGCATATTATCTGTCTCGATGAAGCCAGGATCGAGAGATAAAGTGTTCCTTATATGGATAAACACTGCATTCATGCATGATCATAATAACGTGTTTTTATTTTGCAGGTATCAGTCCTAATGTGCTTGATTGTTTCAGGAATCATTGCTCGTGCTCGTAGAGTTGTACCTTTGCACTCAACACGCCCTCACAGATATTTCACCAGACGCTACACTCCCAGACTGATGGATCTCCCTAACACAGATATTCTCGATCTGAAAGATAAAATGAGCGAACTGATCAACATCATGCAAGGGTTTGCAGTTGGTCAGAAAGCGCTGGCTGACAAAGTTGAGAAGCTCGAGCGGGCTTCTGCTGCTAATAGTGGTGTTAACCTGGATGGTGTCTCCAACCAGGGGCTCGGTGGTTCTCGAGATGGTGGCAAGAGAACGACCGTGGGTGTAGTGAACAATGCTGGTGGTTTTGGTGCTGCCACTGGTGGTCAACCTGTTCAAATGGGCAATAACATGAAAGATAGTCTGTTCCCTCCATTCTTTGGGGTTGATGATGACAGAGAGGAAGACCGAGAAGTTGATCAGTTCTCCATGCACAACGAGCCGTTTGGTCAATACGGTGCCCAACCGCAGAACAAAGAGATTCAGTTGCTGGCAGGAAAGATCAGGGCTCTCGAGAGCTATGCCACTGCTGGGGTTGTGAACATGTCAAATATGGGGCTGGTTGAGGGGATTGTGATCCCACAGAAGTTCAAGGCGCCCTCATTTGATAAATATAATGGGAGTTCTTGCCCAGAAACTCATCTTCAAGCCTTCGTCCGCAAGATCTCTGCATACACTATGGATCAAAAGCTTTGGATGTACTTCTTCCAAGACAGTTTGTCTGGAGGATCCTTGGAGTGGTACACCAAGCTGAAATCTTCTGATATTAAGAGCTGGCAGGATCTTGGCGACACATTCTTTAAACAATATCAATTCAACACTGACATGGCTCCTAGCCGCACCCAGTTGCAGGGTATGTCCCAGAAGTCAAGCGAGGGGTTTAAAGAATATGCTCAAAGATGGAGGGAGTTGGCTGCCAGAGTGCAACCTTCATTGGTGGACAGGGAGATGTCTGATCTGTTCATGGGTACCCTGCAGGGGGCATTCGCGGAGAGAATGGTGGGTTTTCCGGTGACCAACTTTGCAGACATTATCGTGGCTGGAGAAAGGATAGAGAGTTGGCTGAAGCTCGGAAAGATACAGGGTAACGCTTCATCGTCAGGATCGAAGAAGCCCTTCGGTAACGGCCAGAGGAAGAAAGAGGGTGATACAAGTGCGGTGTACACTCAGAGAGGACCCAGTAGGGATCGTTACTTTCAGCACAACGCTGCGGTAACCATTCCTGCTGATAATCAGCCTGCACAACAGCAACAGCAGCAACCGCAGCAACAAAGACAACCATTTCAGCAGAGGCCACAGAGGGCTGGATACAAAGTTAGGGGGAGGATGAATGATCGGAAGTTTGACAGGCCGCCTGTGACTTACTCTTTCCTATTGAAGAAGCTGAAAGATCTGGGGTTGGTGCAACTGAGAACTCTGGCACCTTTGAGACCTGATCAGAGGCCTGCCAATTTCGATGAAAATGCCAAATGTGAATTCCATTCAGGTGCTCCTGGGCATACTGTAGAGGACTGCAAAGCTTTTAAGCATGTAGTCCAAGACTTGGTGGATTCAAAGGCTATCAACTTCGCTCCGTCTCCCAATGTAAATGCTAATCCCATGCCCGCGCATGGTCAAAGGGGGCTGAATGCTATCTCCGAGGAGAATAGAATTGGGCTGTTGTCTGTTGATCAACTGAAGACTCCGCTGGCTGAGGTCAAGAGGCAGTTGTTGTTGAATGGGGTCAATCCGGGCTGTAATGTTGATTGTGCTGAGTGCAATGTTACCCTTGAGGGGTGTACACTGTTGAAGGAAACTGTCCAAAGGCTGATGGACGAAGGAAGTATTTGGGTTGAGAAGGCTGATATGGGGAAAGATGAAGTCTCCACCATAACGATTTACTTCGACCCGGTTGATTTGTCAACTCTGGCGGAGGCGGCTCCAGTTACCATCACGGTACCTGGACCAATTCCCTATGACAAAGATGATGCCGTGTCGTGGCATTATGGTGGGGAAGTGTACTGTAATGGAGAGAAAGTAGAGGATCAAGCTGCAGGTGAAACCACCGTTTCAAAGGTGGATAATGCCGGACCTAGTGGTTTCACTCGCAGCGGAAGACTGTTCGCTCCTGATGCGTTGAGGGGAGGATAAGGAGAAAAAGAGAAAAAAGAAAAGGCCGAGGCTTTAGCCAGGGCGAAAGGAAAACAAGTGGTGAATGATGGTACTCCCGTAGTGACACCGGCGCCTGTTGGGTCGGAAGAAAAACTTGATGATGAAGCAGAAGAATTCCTTAGAATCATCAAGAAGTATGAGTACAAGCTTGTGGACCATCTGCAGCAGACTCCATCTAAGATCTCAATTCTGTCGTTGCTGTTAAGCTCTGAGGGTCATAGAGAGGCTTTGATGAAAATTCTGAAGAAGGCATATGTTCCTCAAGAGATAACGATCAATCAGTTGGAGACGGTGGTGTCTAATGTGCATGCCAGCCATGAGTTGGGTTTTACCGACATGGATTTGACTGTAGATGGGAGGAATCACAACCGGGCTTTGCACATCACAATGGAATGTAAAGGAGCTGTGCTGTCGCATGTGCTGGTTGATACAGGCTCCTCTTTGAATGTGCTGCCAAAGAAAGCCCTGGCCAAGCTGAACTGTGAAGGGTTGATCCTGACGCCTACTGATCTGATAGTGCGGGCTTTTGATGGGTCAAAGCGGGCTGTGTTCGGAGAGGTGGAGCTTCCGGTGAAGATCGGCCCAGAGGTGTTTAAGTCTGTTTTCTACGTCATGGATATTCAGCCGGCATACAGTTGCCTGTTGGGTCGTCCATGGATTCATGCTGCTGGGGCAGTGACGTCGACTTTGCATCAAAAGCTGAAATATATCTGGGAAGGACAGGTTGTCACCGTCTGCGGAGAAGAGGATATCTTTGTCAGCCACCTTTCATCTTTCAAATACGTTGAAATGGACGGTGAGATATGGGAGACCCCGAGTCAAGCGTTCGAAACTGTTAAAGTGGAGAATGCTCTTTTTGCAAAAGAAGAGGAGAAACCGTCCATATCTTCGTACAAACAGGCCGCTGAGGTGTTGAAGAATGGAGAGGCTCCTGGTTGGGGTAGGATGATAGATATCTCCGCCAAGAAAGACCGCTTCGGAGTGGGGTATCAGCCGAACAGAGGCTCATTGGGACAAGGCAGAGGACGTCGTACGTCGGTCACATTCACTAGTGCCGGAATGCTGGATCCGGATCACATCTGTATGGTGAGTGATGAAGCTGATAACGACTGTGAAATAGACCGATGGATAAAGCCGTGCGCACCAGGGATGGGAGTCCAGAACTGGAAGGCTGAAAGGATCATCACGGTCACTCTGCTCGAAGAGTAATGACTTCTGTTTTTTCAATTTTATGTGCATGAAAGCTATACGTGTTGCCCGACACGTAATGGTTCATTGTAAGGGCCACCTCATGTTTCATTTTGCAAAATTTTGCATCATCAATAAACGGATGTTTTTCAGTTAAAAGCGGTGTTCCCTGTTTTTCATTTATTTTTGCAGTTTAAATAAAAACAAACAAAATAAATATGGCAATGTTTTCATTTTCCTTTTGCAATTTGTCTCGCTCCGGTTCTAAAGCAATGCATGAATCCACATTCATGCAGATGCGATCATTCTCCGGATCTCATTGATAACAATCCTGTTACACCCTCATATGACTTCGACAATCCGATCTATCATGCCGAAGAAGAAGGCGAAGAAGATTGTGAACTGCCAGGGGAGTTAGCCAGGTTGTTGAAACAAGAGGAGAAGGTGATTCAGCCGTATGAAGAGCAGGTTGAAATTGTGAATTTGGGTACCGACGAGGTCAAGAAAGAAGTGAAAATCGGGGCTGCTTTGGAGGAAAGTGTCAAGAGCCGAATGATGGCATTGTTGAAAGAGTATGTCAACATCTTTGCTTGGTCTTATCAAGATATGCCAGGGTTGGATATCGATATCGTTGTGCACAAGCTACCGTTAAGAGCAGATTGTCCTCCGGTGAAGCAGAAGTTGCGTAGAACACGACCTGACATGGCGATGAAAATCAAAGAAGAAGTGCAAAAGCAGTGGGATGCTGGTTTCCTAGCTGTCACTAATTATCCGCCTTGGGTCGCGAACATTGTGCCAGTCCCGAAGAAAGATAGGAAAGTAAGAATGTGTGTGGACTACCGAGATTTGAACAGAGCTAGTCCGAAAGATGATTTTCCACTACCTCACATTGATGTGTTGGTAGATAATACAGCTCAATTCTCGGTGTTTTCCTTCATGGATGGCTTTTCTGGCTATAATCAAATCAAAATGTCGCCAGATGATATGGAGAAAACAACGTTCATCACACCATGGGGCACCTTTTGTTACAAGGTGATGCCATTCGGTCTCAAGAACGTCGGTGCTACTTATCAGAGGGCCATGGTGACTTTGTTTCATGATATGATTCATCATGAAATTGAATGCTATGTTGATGACATGATAGCAAAGTCCCAAACAGAAGAGGGGCATTTGGTAGATCTGGCCAAGTTGTTCGACCGGCTGAGACAGTTCAGACTGAGGTTGAATCCAAACAAGTGCACTTTCGGGGTGCGGTCCGGTAAATTGCTGGGGTTCATTGTAAGTGAGAAAGGAATCGAGGTTGATCCTGCTAAAGTAAAAGCAATAAGAGAAATGCCTGAACCGAGAACAGAGAAGGAGGTTCGTGGTTTCTTAGGTAGATTGAACTACATTTCACGGTTCATATCTCACTTAACAGCCACGTGCGAACCCATATTCAAATTGTTGAGAAAAGATCAAACGGTCAGGTGGAATGATGATTGCCAAGCGGCATTTGAAAAGATTAAAGAGTATTTGCAGGAGCCTCCGATTCTGATGCCTCCTGTGGAGGGACGACCGTTAATTCTGTACTTGACGATCCTCGAGGGGTCTATGGGGTGTGTATTGGGGCAGCATGACGAGTCTGGTCGAAAAGAGCATGCCATATACTACCTTAGCAAAAAGTTTACCGACTGTGAAACAAGATATTCACTGCTCGAGAAAACTTGTTGTGCTTTGGTCTGGGCTGCTCGCCGACTGAGACAGTATATGCTGGTTCATACCACTTTATTGATTTCCAAGATGGATCCAATCAAGTACATTTTTGAGAAGCCAGCATTGACCGGACGGGTTGCGAGGTGGCAAATGATTTTGACTGAGTATGATATACAATATACCTCTCAGAAAGCAATCAAGGGGAGTGTATTGTCTGATTACCTCGCCCAGCAACCCATTGAGGATTATCAACCGATGAAGTTTGAATTCCCTGATGAGGACATCATGTTTCTCAAATCGAAAGATTGCGAGGAACCGATCCCGGAGGAGGGGCCTGACCCTGAATCCGAATGGATTCTGATGTTTGATGGGGCCGTTAACGTGAATGGAAGCGGTGTTGGTGCTGTTTTGGTTACGCCGAAAGGATCCCATATTCCTTTTGCTGCCCGGCTAACATTTGAGTGTACCAACAACGTGGATGAATATGAAGCTTGCATATTGGGGATTGAAGAGGCGATTGATTTGAGGATCAAGAACCTTGTCATATATGGAGATTCAGCTCTGGTCGTGAATCAGGTTAACGGAAAATGGTATACGCATCAGTCTCATTTAATTCCCTATCGGGATTATACGAGGAGATTGTTGACGTTTTTCACCAAGGTGAAGATGCATCATGTGCCTAGAGAGGAGAATCCTTTGGCAGATGCTTTGGCTACTCTGGCCGCCTTGATTAAGGTGCAGTGGTGGAATCAGTTCCCCAGTGTTGAGGTAGGTCGTCTGGATAGACCGGCTTATGTGTTTGCTGTTGACACAGTGCCTGATGATGAGAAGCCGTGGTATTACGATATCAAGCGCTATTTAGAGACTCAAGAGTATCCTGAGGGAGCATCTAAGAAGGACCGAAAGACTCTGCGGAGGTTGGCCATGGTATTCTATCTGAATAAGGATGGGGTTTTGTACAAGAGGAACTTTGATTGGGTCTTGCTCAGATGTGTTGATGATAAAGAAGCAAGCCAATTGATGAAAGAGGTTCATGAGGGATCGTTCGGTACCCATGCCAGTGGGAAGGCAATGGTAAAGAAGCCGCTGAGGGCAGGTTATTATTGGATGACAATGGAGGCCCAATGTTTCAATTTTGTGCGGAAGTGTCATAAATGCCAGATTTATGCCGACAAGGTGCACGTGCCTCCAAATCCGTTGAGCTTGATGTCGTCCCCGTGGCCATTCGTTATGTGGGGCATTGATATGATTGGAAAGATTGAGCCTACGGCTTCGAATGGGCATCGGTTCATATTAGTGGCTATTGATTACTTCACCAAGTGGGTGGAAGCAGCCTCTTATACGAACGTGACAAAGCAGGTCGTTGCTAGGTTTCTCAAGAGAGACATCATTTGCAGATATGAGGTTCCCGAAAGAATCATTACTGATAATGGTTCTAATTTGAACAATAAGATGATGGCAGAGTTGTGCCGGGAATTCAAGATTGAACATCACAATTCTTCTCCCTATCGTCCGAAGATGAATGGGGCGGTTGAGGCAGCCAACAAGAACATTAAGAAGATTGTGCAGAAAATGGTGGTGACTTATAAAGACTGGCATGAGATGTTACCGTTTGCATTACATGGGTATCGAACGTCGGTGCGTATATCTACTGGGGCAACGCATTTCTCGTTGGTATATGGAATGGAAGTTGTGCTACCGATTGAAGTTCAGATTCCCTCTTTGAGAGTCCTGATGGACGTGAAGTTGCAAGAGGCCGAATGGGTAAGGACCCGGTACGAAGAGTTGAGCCTAATTGAGGAAAAGAGGCTGGCGGCTATTTGTCATGGGCAGTTGTACCAGCAACGGATGAAACGTGCTTTTGACCGAAAGGTACGACCTCGTGTGTATCATGTAGGTGATATGGTGCTGAAAAAGATCCTTCCTCCTCAAAACGATCATAGGGGCAATTGGACACCTAATTATGAAGGTCCATTCGTGGTCAAGAAGGTTTTCTCTGGTGGAGCCTTGTTGTTAACGACCATGGATGGCGAAGATTTTCCATCCCCTGTGAATGCAGACGCAGTTAAAAAATACTTCGTATAAAGAGACCCGCTGGACGAAAAGAACAAAATAGTTCAGGCAAAAATGGGCATCCCGGCGAACCAAAAAGACAGAAAAAAAGGTTCGGGCAAAAATTAGGGATAAAAAGAGAAAAAATGTACACCCGGCAAGTCGAAAACCTGAAAAGGCCACTTGGGCAAAAAAGGGTATCCCAGTGGACTGAAGACCCGAAGGGGCGGTCCAGGCAAAAGAGGGATTGAAACGAACAACTGCGTCTGGCATGATCGTTTGTGCTTTGGTTAAGGCATCATGGATAATACCCGGTAGGGATCAATCAGAAACGTCTTATTCAGAAGACAGAAAGCACGGAGAGTCTGAGGACATATGGGGTGTAACCGAGTTGGAACTCGATGAGATCACTGGTTTCACATTGCCATTAGGATAGATTTTTCCTTTTGTGTGCAATTACCTCTTTTCAGGAATTGCTTCCTTTGTATTGCTCAATTTGAGCTACACTTTCCAAATCAATAAAATGCATATTCAGTCAAATAATTTTGTTTTTGTTTTTCATTACCGCTTTGATTGCAAAAACATCTGATTATTTTTGATAAAGAATATTGCATTTTAAGACATACAGGTCCCTTCCAATGCATGCTTGTAAGATTGAAACTTGAAATCTTATTCGGAAGGTTGAGTGACCCAAGTGTTGAAATTTTGACACGCCTAGGGCACGATTTTATCTAACGATCTCTTTTGCAGGAACTATTAGGTGTTTTCCCTTACTTGCAGGTCGTGATGTGGAAGATGTTGACAAAACAATCCCCATGGAGTCCGATCAGGGACAAATGAATGGAGGAACGGTGGAAAGACGGCGAAGACGTACGACGATCCTTGAGAATTAATCAAGAAGACTCTTCAAAGTCTGAAAATTGAAAAGTCCGTATAAATCCCAGGAGTTCGCTCTCCGCCGAGCACGGAGCGATCGGGAATACAATGTGATGAATCAGAAAAGTCCAGACGAGTCTGGGAGTTCTCAAAATTGGAAAGCTGACATTGGGTTGGATATGAATACCATTGGTTCGACGAGTCGACGGGTGTTCGGTACCGGACTGCCCTCTTCCTCAAGCAGAGTCGTGAGGACTAATTCCCCAGCAGATTCAAGGTCTGTGGATTCCCTAGCAGGGTCAGGATGGTTATCCCCAGCAGGTTTTAGATTGATGTTTCCCCAGTCGCCAGGCCTGAAGGTTGTTATTTCCCAGTGGAGGTATCTGTGGGCGGTGGTTTCCCCGAGCGGAGTCTGGAGTGTTGCATGCCCAGCAAGTCAAAGACTGTTGTATCCCCACAGAGTGCGTTGGTGGATTCTTCCCCAGCGATGTCCCCAAGCGGATCAGGTGCAAAGGAGGTTTTTCCCCGGCAAGGGTTGTCTTTTCTCAGCAGCAGTGCTATTCCCCAGCAGGGTGGAGGTTGGAGTGTTGGCGAGTTCCTCAGCGGAGTGCCTCGAGCTCCCCAGAAGAGTCCCTTGAGGGGGATACTTTTTATGCATTCATCATGAAAAATAAGCATCGCATATTGCATAATAAATCGCGTAGCATTTCCACGATTATGGAGCTTTACGCTGAAAAAATCAATCATGCATCATATTGCAAGCATAAGCTAGTCTCAGACCGTGGTTATTGTTTGAGAGGTGGTTTCGCCCGAAAGTGAAGATGTTACTCCGAGGAGTTTAGCATCATGATTGTGAATCAAAGGTATTCCCCAGTAATGCGATATTGGAGGAAGAGTTTCTGTCGAGCAGAGATGGGAACGTTAATCCGAGAAGTTTCGGGGTCCAAAAATGAAGCAAGAAAGAGAATAATCCCCAGCTAAGCGAAATGGTTCGTTTGCTAGGATTGAATAGAGGATAGCTGGTTCGTGGCTTGTTATCCCCAGCATGGGTCATTAGCGTGCGTGTTGACTCATTTATCACTGTGTTTCTTTGCCGATGCTGATAGGCATGGAGAAGTTCCCGGTATCCAGACCGAAGTGGCGTTCAGGCCAGTTGATGTGGCATTCAGGCCAGTTTTCCGGTGATCAGACCGAGGCGGGTATTCAGACCGATGCGGCATTCAGGCCAGTTTCCGATTTCCAGATCGAAGAAGTTTCCAACAGTCAGGTTGAAGTACTTGTGGCGTCCAGGCCAGTTTTCCGGTGATCAGACCGAGGCAGGTATTCAGACCGATGCGGCGTTCAGGCCAGTTCCGATTTCCAGATCGAAGAAGCTTCCGACGATTAGATCGATGCAGCTTGCGGCAGTCAGGCCAGTTTCCCGGTATCCAGACCGAAGTGGTGTTCAGACCAAAGTGGTATCCAGACCAAAGTGGTATCCAGACCAAAGTGGTGTTCAGACCAAAGTGGTGTTCAGGCTAATCTCCCGGTATTCAGACCGACATCAATACTCTCATATTCCGATGTTCAATATGAAGACTGACGAGCGGCGCTCAGGCCATGGTTATCTCTGTGATTCCGACATATTTTTGTTCCGGTATTCAGGCCGACTACTTTCTCCGTACCAGACGGATTCTTCTTCCAAGATTGCGTCTTTGCCGATTCTGACAGGCACTGTTAATTATTTTCCCATCAGAGTGAAAATTGTTCGTCTGTTCTTGGTATTCAATCACTCTTCACCCTGATCATCTGAAAGCCGAGGCTATTCATATCGACAGGTTCACAGTGGATTGAATAGGGGCAGCTGTAACACCTCAAAATTTGCCCTCCTCTCTTGGGACTAGCTTAGCATATTGCATTGCATTTCTTAGGTCATTAGGCATTTGCATCTTTGCATATCATGTGGCAACATTGAGCAAGTCATCCTCCTAGGTCTTATTCAGAAGATGAAGAGGTCAAAAGATTCAAGCCTGAGGGTTCTTTGAATTGGTCACTAACCATCTGAGGATGTGTGCCTCAAATTAGGGTTTATTGGTGCCTCAAGGAGGTTGAGCTTCCTCTTGGTTGAAATGGTACATCATCGTCATCATGGTCTTGTCATCACCAAGAGATTCATTGTGCTTGATCAGATTCCTTGAGATTAGGGTTTTGACCACTGGTCAACCCTAATCATCTGCATTGTGCCAATCAGGGCTTGTCAAATGAGATGAGGGTTCTCATTTAGGTGGGGATCATTTATTGGTTATATTGAGCTTATGGAAGTTAGGGTTTCATGTTTGAGCCATTTCATCAGGAGTTTGAAGCTCAAGATCATCAGTGCACAGCCAATTCATCTATCAGTCAACAAAAGTCAACCAAAGGTCAACTGATGGATTTGGAGGTGGGAGAGGGTTAGAGACACTTCATTCATGTCCAAACAAGTTTCATTTGACATTTCAAACATCAACAATGAAGAAAATAAAGTCAGATGGAAACTTTCCAAAAATAGAAAGTGACTTGTAATTCAAAATTGCCAAAAATGGAAAGGTTTTCTCCTTAAGATTACATGTCCAAAAATGCTTCAAATGAAATTTTTCCCAACATGAAAGTTGAAGATCTTGCTCTCACCTTTCCCAAAAGTCCAAGAACATGAATTTCTCATGTGTGGTTGGCAAGTTATGGATCAATCATTGTCAAGAAAAGTTGAATTTCAAAAGTGCATAACTTTCACACCACAAGGCCAAATGGAGTGAGACTTTTTGGAGCAAATTTCTTTTGATCTCCTCTATTCAATTCATGCATCACATTTCATTAAAAATCATCACACAAAAAGTGCATTTTTCACTTGAACTTAATTTGAAAAGTGGAGGGAAAAAGTGAATTTGAGAAATATGCATTGTTTTCATGTTTTTCCAATTGCCTTGGCTTAGGAACATCATTTGCAATTGGTCCAAACCAGAAAATTTCACTGTTACATTGATTTTCACAAGGAAAGGTGAATTGGCCAATTTGCCATTTAGCATAAAACTTGATTTCCATTAATCCTTTGCCTTAGCACTAATCATGATTAGCAACATGTTTAACATCACATATAAAAGCTAAATCACAACTGTTTCATTGCTAATCATAACAGAATTTGGAAATTGAGATCTAGATCCAAAACTTTTCATCTTTTCTCTCTCACTTTTTCTGCAAAAATCTCCACAAACCGTGCCAAGATCTTCATCAATCCTTCATCCATGTGCATTATTGAGGCTGTTGGAAGCAAGATCACAAGGTTTTCAAGCTGAATTTGGAACTGTTGAAGTGAAGGTCATCAATGGCAATTCGAGTTTTCAACGAGATCAAGCACAATTAACATCAAAGCCTTGCTTCATTCACTCATACAAGCATCAAGGAGTTTCTGTTTTGCATTGCCATGGCTTGAAACACACGATTTCACTTCTGCTATCCAATTAAGGTTAGTTTTCAAATGTGATGATTCATGAAATTGATGCATGCTTTAGATAGATCTTTTCATGTGGAGTATACTGCACTTTGTATCACTGAATTTGGTTGAGAAACAAGGAAGTTATGTGGATTAGAAGATTCATGTGCAAAAATGTTTCTCTTCGAATCTCTTGATCTAGGTAGAATTAAGTCAAATTGATTTGTGATTCATGATGTACATTGAGAGAGGATTCTAATGATATACGGTTTGTTAATTTCTGTGAGAAATTGTTCTTGAGCTTAGGGTTTGTGATGAACTGTATGAATGTGTGATGAACTCGTTTCCAGAACTGTGTAGATCTTGCCAGGCCGTGTTTTGCATGGATTTTGTGTTTATGTACCATGGAGCCAATAGCAGCGCGCCACCTCCTTTAATGAAACGGTGAGTTTCATGAGGCGTGCGCTGGGATTCAAATTTCTCCTCAGTTCGATACTGAGCGAGAGCATTCTCAATTTGGCCTTAGCATTTTTTCTTCATACATGCCTCTCATGATCACATGCATTTCACATGATTTTTTTTTATTTTTCCTTTCATTCCAAAATTCATATCTCCATGATCATTTGTCCAATTGACATGAGATTTTTTGTGCCATGATCCTTGCCATGTCTACCATTTTATGATGCTTGATCCAAAATTCTTGAAATTTTGCATGTGTAAAATAGACATCTCAATGAACATTTTGGCTTTGAGTTTGTGATTTTATCATTCCTGGTTTGTGAGATATGAGCTGTTGAATCTAGGTGTGACAATGTGTGTCACACCATTTCTTGTCTAACTTCCTGATTTTCATTGCCATGCCATATGAACTCAAAATGATGTGAATTTTCGCATGTTGATACTTCTGGATGTTAGGTTCACTTGTGAATTGTTATGGAATTTTTGGATGCATTTCCAATTTATTTGAGAATTTCCTTTCTGTTTGACCAATTGGGGACTTTTTGTGAGTCATGATCTTAAATGATTTGTGAAATTCTTGATATGTATTGGATGAACTTGAAATTTTGTGGAGTGATTCTAGACAACTTAAAGTTTGCCATGGCTTTGTTTTGGTGCATTTATCATGTTCCTACTCTGTTTTATGCTTGCTTGAAGTTGATGCATGATTTTGTGCCTTGTATGAGCTTGTTTTGCCTTGCCTTGACTTAGGGATTTTAATTGACTTGCTTCCAATTGTCCAAATGGCCTGAAATTTGGTGTAATGATCCTTTGATGAATGCTGTTTAGCCATGATTTTTCTGGAGATTTATTGAATTATTTTTGATTGAGTTTGGATTGATTCATTCTGTTTGGTCCAATGAGCTTTCAAATTGCACACTTTGCATTAGATGCTTTGTGAAATGAAATTGATTGATGATATGAATGTGGGACCACTTAGATTTGTTTCTTATTTGATTGAACTTGATTTTTGACAATTTTCATGTTCTGTTTTGGTTTATTGCTCCCATTTTGACCCTAGGCCATGTCCTAGTGGTTAGTGCTTAATGTTTGAGTTGTGTTTTCAAGACAAAAAGCCTATGGCATGGAGGAATTAATTCACTTGGCTTGAGTTGCTTGTTTTGATTGATGTTGATTAACATTAAGTTTGTTTTGTAGGTGGCTTCTAAGTCATTTGTGTTGAGAATTGGCTTATGCTTTGCTTGATGCATTGCTTGTGTACAGTTAACTGTTGACTTTTAGTTTGTCTGTTTGACTGTCTGAGCTGTGTACTGATTATGTTAGATTGATTTCAGGTACATTAGTTGCTATAGTTCATTGTGAACTTGCTTTTGCTGTTGCTTGGTTGATTAACCAATTGAGGTAGAATTCCTTTTCTCCATGTAGTCTAGAAGACCTGGCCTGTTACTTGGCCAGGCACCTGTCTGAAGTCCTCCTTAAGAGGCAATGCTTGTGCTTGTTTATCTTTGTCCCTAAGCAGGAAAAGACCTTTGTTAAGGCAATTGGCAGACACAAGAGATGTGCAATCCATCTCCTGCTATTCAGTTGAGTCATCCCTTGGCTCACATTACATGTTGATGCCTTGAGGATAGTAACCCAAGATCCTTGTACAGTTGTACAGTTGAGTCAGTGTCATAAGTGTAGAAGGGTTCCCACTTTCTGAACCCACACTTCCTTTGTCTGAAGCTCTCCCTGGCCAGGGATAAGAGCTGTGAGGCACACCCCTCACTCCCATTTCATCTGCTTCACCCTAACTCTCAATGTTAGGGTTAAGAGCTAACATCACCTGATACAGTTGGCTTGCTTTTGCAGCCTAACCCTTGTGTGAGCCCACTTTGTCTGTATATAGTATGTGCTATTTGTGATTGTTTGCTTTGATTGCTTTGCCTGTTTAGGATTAGCTTACTGCCTGTGCAAGTTAGTATAGAAACCTTAACATAGGGCTATGATGCATGATAACTATTAGGCTCGAGTTAGTCTCCCTAGTAGTTGTGTCTCCCTCTGTATCTGGTTAGGCTAGTCTTTCTCCCGTTCAGGGGAACTACGTCGCCCTGATCCTCATACCAGATGAGGTACGTAGGCAGGAGGTCGTACGAGATCTCTCCGGGAACCCTTTTTCTTTTTTGTGTGTGTTTGCTTGACAGTTGCTAGGCTCGAGTGCCTGACTCCTTAGTAACTTGTTGTTTGCTTCTTCTTGTGTGTGTAGGAGATGGATGTAAGCCTAGCAATTGGCATTCCATATCCTCTTGTTGTGTGCTTGGAGTCCGGTATAAGTCCATCAAGTGGCATCTGGTTTCCAGTGTGGGTTTGTTTGGTTCGGAAGCTGATGTAAGTCCAGCGATTGGCGTTCGGGTTCCATGTTTGCCTTTTTGTGCGTGTGTTTGTTTCGGCGTGCGTGAGCCGAACTACGGTAGCTCTGATTCTCATTCTAGATGAGATACGTAGGCATAGGATGCGATATCCTAGCGAGCCCTCTCCCCTCTTCCTCCACCTGTGTTGTCTTCAGTGTGTGTGTGTGATGTTTGTTTTAGCAACCTTTTTCTATCTTTAGAGCATGGATCTCGTCGAGTACGACGGATGCGTAGGGGTGCTAATACCTTCCCTTCGCATAACCGACTCTCGATCCCATTCTCTTTGGTCGCGAGACCATGCTTTTTCCAGGTTTACTTCGAGCGTTTCCTTTCCCTCTTTTGGGATAAATAACGCACGGTGGCGGCTCTGTGTTTGTTTTGTTTTAGCCCGCCGGTTGTTTTTCGCGGATGCGACACCATGACTATTGGTGTGCCGAGTAGAACTCCAGGGACCGTGAGTCCAGTGGTGGACAATGTAGGGGGACCAGGAGGTTTCACTAGGAGTGGTCGTCTGTTTGCACCCCAGCCATTGAGAGACAATAATGCTGAGGCTCTCGCCAAAGCTAAGGGTAAGCAAGTTGTGGTTAATGAAGAACCTGTTCAGAAGGAGGCGCCTGAGGGTTCATTTGAAAAGGATGTGGAGGAGTTTATGAAGATAATCAAGAAGAGTGACTACAAGATTGTAGATCAGCTGAATCAAACTCTGTCCAAAATTTCTATACTCTCTTTACTGCTATGCTCTGAGGCACACCGTAATGCTTTGTTGAAAATGTTGAATTTGGCTTACATGCCTCAAGAGATCTCTGTCAACCAGTTGGAGGGTGTCATTGCTAATGTGAGCACTAGGCACGGTTTGGGGTTCACAGACCTGGACCTGACACCTGAAGGTCGTAACCATAATAAGGCCCTGCATATCACCATGGAGTGTAAGGGTGCAATATTGTCACATGTGTTGGTGGATACTGGCTCGTCTTTGAACGTGTTGCCCAAGAAGATCTTGAGTAAGATTGATGTTGAAGGGGTTGTCCTCACTCCCAGTGATCTCATTGTTCGTGCATTTGATGGATCCAAACGGTCTGTTTTTGGTGAAGTCACGTTGCCAGTGAAGATTGACCCGGAGGTGTTTGATATTATCTTTTATGTGATGGATATTCAGCCAGCATATAGTTGTTTATTGGGGCGTCCCTGGATACATGGGGTTGGGGCAGTTTCGTCAACTCTCCATCAGAAGCTGAAGTATGTATGGAATGGTCAGATTGTGACTGTGTGCGGCGAGGAGGAAATTCTGGTGAGTCATTTATCCTCTTTCAAGTATGTGGAGGTGGATGGTGAGATCCATGAAACTCTGTGCCAGGCGTTTGAGACCGTTGCTGTTGAGAGGGTGGCTTTTGCTGAGCAGAAGAAGCCAGGTGCCTCAATTGCATCCTACAAGCAGGCTATGGAGGTTGTCAACTTGGGCAATGCAGAAGGCTGGGGCAAGATGGTGGACCTGCCCGTCAAAGAAGACAAGTTCGGTATTGGTTATCAACCTCTGCAGGCAGAGCAGATTGAGCAGAAAGGGCCGAGTACCTTCACCAGCGCTGGGCTGATGAATCATGGTGACGTCTTTGCAATCGGTGGTGAAGACTGTGACAGTGATTGTGATCTAGACAACTGGGTTCGTCCGTGTGCACCAGGGGAGTCAATCAACAACTGAACAACAGAAGAAGTGGTCCAAGTTACTCTTCAAACAAATTAATTTTCTTTTGTTTTTCATTTTGCACAAAACCCTACGTTCTGCCCAAGGCGTAGTGGTTCATTGTAGGGCCTCATCATGTTTTTCAATGATATCATTAATAAAGGACGTTTTGCAAACAATTTTGTGATCCCTGTCTTTCTGTTTTTATTTTCATTTTTCAAAAACAATAAAAATGGCAATGTTTTTGTTTTTGTGACTTTCTTGAACTCTTTTTCTAAAATAAAGCATTAAACATGCAGAAGTGATCTTACGGACTCCACTATGAACAGTTCTGTTATGGCTCAGTATGATTTCAATAATCCCATCTACCAAGCTGAAGAGGAGAGTGAGGAAGACTGTGAACTCCCCAAAGAACTGGTCAGATTATTGAAGCAGGAGGAAAGGGTTATCCAACCTCATCAGGAGGAGTTGGAGATTATTAACCTGGGTACTGAGGACGCCAGAAAAGAGATTAAGATCGGGGCTGCTTTGAAGGAAGACGTCAAGAGAAGATTGATTGAAATGCTGAGAGAATATATGGAGATATTCGCCTGGTCGTATCAAGATATGCCTGGGTTGGATACCGCTATTGTGGTGCATAGGCTACCTCTCAGAGAAGATTGTCCTTCAGTCAAGCAGAAGCTTCGCAGAACGAGTCCTGATATGGCTGTTAAGATCAAGGAAGAGGTTCAGAAGTAGTTCGATGCTGGTTTCTTGTCAGTGACTACTTATCCCCCGTGGGTGGCCAACATCGTTCCCGTGCCGAAGAAGGATGGCAAAGTCAGGATGTGTGTCGATTACCGGGATTTGAACAGAGCGAGTCCGAAAGATGATTTCCCATTACCTCACATTGATGTATTGGTTGATAACACGGCTCAATCCTCGGTTTTCTCTTTCATGGATGGTTTCTCTGGATATAATCAGATTAAGATGGCGCCAGAGGACATGGAAAAGACGACATTCATTACACCTTGGGGCACGTTCTGCTATAAGGTAATGCCATTTGGGCTGAAGAATGCCGGTGCTACCTATCAGAGGGCTATGACGACTCTCTTTCATGACATGATGCACAAAGAAATTGAAGTGTACGTGGATGATATGATTGTGAAGTCGCAGACAGAAGAGGAGCATCTGGTAAATTTGCAGAAGTTGTTTGACAGACTGAGAAAGTTCAAACTGAGGCTGAATCCGAACAAGTGTACGTTTGGGGTGAGATCCGGTAAGCTGTTGGGTTTCATTGTCAGTGAGAAAGGGATTGAGGTTGATCCAGCAAAAGTCAAAGCTATTCAAGAAATGCCTGAACCGAAAACAGAAAAGCAGGTTCGTGGGTTTTTAGGGAGATTGAACTACATTGCACGGTTTGTATCTCACCTAACAGCCACGTGTGAACCGATATTCAAATTGCTAAGAAAGAATCAAGCAATCAGGTGGAATGATGACTGTTAGAAAGCTTTTGACAAGATAAAAGAGTATTTACAGAAACCTCTAATCCTCATACCTCATGTTCCGGGGAGACCTCTGATAATGTACCTGTTAGTGACTGAGAACTCGATGGGGTGTGTATTGGGACAGCATGACGAGTCTGGTCGAAAAGAGCATGCCATATACTACCTTAGCAAAAAGTTTACCGACTGTGAAATCAAATATTCACAACTTGAGAAAACTTGATGTGCTTTGGCCTGGGCTGCTCGCCGACTGAGACAGTATATGCTGAACCATACTACCTTATTGATTTCTAAGATGGACCCAGTGAAATACATCTTTGAGAAGCCGGCTCTCACCGGACGTGTTGCCCGTTGGCAGATGATTTTAACAGAGTATGATATCCAGTACAAGTCGCAGAAGGCCATCAAAGGTAGTATTCTGTCAGACTACCTTACCAAGCAACCGATTGATGATTATCAGCCGATGATGTTTGAATTCCCTGATGAAGACATCATGTATCTGAGGATGAAAGATTGTGAAGAGCCTCTTGTCGAGGAAGGGCCGGATCCTGATGACAAGTGGACATTGATGTTTGATGGGGTTGTGAATGTGAATGGCAACGGTGTTGGGGCAGTGCTTATCAATCCTAAAGGGGCTCATATACCTTTTTCTGCCAGATTGACTTTTGATGTAACCAACAACGAGGCTGAGTATGAGGCTTGTATCATGGGGATAGAAGAAGCCATCGATCTGAGGATCAAGACTCTGGACATATATGGAGATTCCACTCTAGTGATTAACCAGGTCAATGGAGATTGGAATACCAACCGGCCGCATTTGATTCCTTACAGAGATTACACCAGAAGAATCCTGACGTTATTCAAGAAAGTGAAGCTGTATCATGTCCCCCGAGACGAGAATCAGATGGCTGATGCCTTGGCTACTTTGTCTTCTATGATTAAAGTTCATTGGTGGAATCATGTGCCACATGTTGCGGTAAATCGACTCGAGAGGCATGCGTATGTGTTTGCAGCCGAGTCTGTTGTTGATGAGAAGCCGTGGTACTTTGACATCAAGAATTTCCTCAAAAGCCAGGAGTATCCTGAAGGAGCGTCGAGAAATGACAAGAAAACCCTGAGAAGGCTAGCTGGAAGCTTTTATTTGAATCAGGATGATGTGCTGTACAAGAGGAACTTTGACATGGTTCTGCTCAGATGCGTGGATAGACACGAAGCAGACATGTTGATGCAAGAAGTGCACGAAGGTTCGTTCAGTACCCATGCTGGTGGTCATGCAATGTCCAAGAAGTTGTTGAGAGCCGGTTATTACTGGATGACTATGGAGTCCGATTGTTTAAAGTACGCTCGGAAGTGCCATAAATGTCAGATTTATGCTGATAAGGTGCATGTACCATCAAGCCCTCTGAATGTCATGAATTCGCCTTGGTCGTTCGCGATGTGGGGCATTGATATGATTGGGAAGATTGAGCCTACTGCTTCTAATGGACATCGCTTCATCCTGGTTGCGATTGATTACTTCACCAAGTGGGTGGAAGCAGCTTCCTATGCTAATGTTACCAAACAAGTGGTTGCCCGGTTCATTAAGAAGGAGATCATCTGTCGTTATGGGGTTCCTGAGAGAATCATCACTGATAATGGTTCGAATCTCAATAACAAGATGATGAAAGAGCTTTGCAGAGATTTCAAGATTGAACATCACAATTCTTCTCCTTACAGACCGAAGATGAATGGTGCTGTAGAGGCGGCAAACAAGAATATTAAGAAGATTGTGCAGAAGATGGTCGTGACGTACAAGGATTGGCATGAGATGCTGCCTTTCGCTTTGCATGGGTACCGTGCCTCAGTACGTACGTCGACCGGGGCAACCCCTTACTCCCTTGTGTATGGTATGGAAGTTGTCCTACCTGTTGAAGTGGAGATTCCTTCTCTGAGAGTCTTGTTGGATGTCAAGTTAGACGAAGCTGAATGGATTCGAACAAGGTTTAATGAGTTGAGCCTTATCGAAGAGAGGCGGTTAGCAGCTGTGTGCCACGGACAGTTGTATCAGAGAAGGATGAAGAAGGCCTTTGATCAGAAAGTGCGTCCTCGAAGCTATCAGACTGGTGATCTAGTTTTGAAGAGGATCCTTCCTCCTGGTACAGATAACAGGGGCAAATGGACCCCGAATTACGAAGGTCCATATGTTGTTAAGAAGGTTTTCTCTGGTGGAGCCTTGATGCTTACAACTATGGATGGTGAAGATTTTCCGTCCCCTGTTAACTCAGATGTAGTCAAAAAATACTTCGCATAAATTGACCCGCTGGACAAAAAGAACAAAAGAGTCCAGGCAAAAAAGGGCATCCCGGCGAACCAAAAAAAAAGAGAAGAAAAAGGTTCGGGCAAAAGTTAGGGATAAAAAATGAAAAGAATTTGTACACCCGGTAAGTCGAAAACCCGCAAGGGCGGCTTAGGCAAAAATGGGTATCCCGGTGGATTGAAAACCCGAAAGGGCGATCCAGGCAAAAGAGGGATTAAAGCGAAGACTACAGTCTGAGTTATCTGTACTTCATCGCGCTTTGTCGTCTGCCATCTTGAAGGGTATGATCGCTCCAGTCATTCTTCTCAGAAAGCAAGGAATTTGGGGAGAAATTTGATGATCTGTGAGTCATAACAGAATTGGGAAATAGTGGATGCCGTGTTCACATTGCCATTAGGATAGATTTTTTCCTTTTGTGCGCAATTACCTCTTCCTAGGAATTGCTTCCCGATGTATTCGCCTTTTCAGGCCCATTTTCAATCAATAAAAGTCGTTATTCAGATAAATTGCTCTCTTGTTTTTATTTTACTGTTTTGTTTGCAAAAACGTCCGAATTTTTGATAAACATTGCATATAAAAACGTGAAGGCTAGACAATAACGTGCAGAAAGATAAAACGTTTGAAAATCATTTTGAATGTTGAGTACACTTGAGTGTATCTTGTCCATGCAATCCCCTGGGGCATGTTTGTCTTGCTGTTTTGCAGGTTATTACCTTTGGTTCCTGGCTGAATCAGATAAGCCACGGTTTGTCCAAGGATGTTGAGCACTATCCAGTAGTGTGAGAGGATGGGGATATTCCCCAGCAGTTGAAGCAAGTTTAGGATTTGTATCCCCAGCTAGTCTGAAGATTGTTAATCCCCACCGAGCCGGAAGGGTGTTGCATCCCCAGCGGAGGTGTCAGTGAGTAGTTTAATCCTCAGCAGTCGGGTTCGAAGTACTGTATCCCCAGCATGGTCTGGTCTATTATTTCCCCAACAGAGTATGCCTCTCCCCATCAGGGTCGTGAATGTTTTCCCTAGCAGATCTCCCCAGTAGAGGTTGGTGTTGATGGTTTTCCCCAACGAGTTCCCCAGGTGGATCAGGTTCGGTGGAAATTATCCCCAGTAGAATTTATCCTACAGGTGGATTGGTCGCTATCCTCAGCATAGGTGAGCATTGGTTGTTTCCCTAGCAGAGTCCCTAAGTGGATTGGATTCAGTGAAGGTTGTCCCCGGTGGGATCCTTTCTCCAGCAGCAGTGCTATTCCTCAGCTAGTCTGAAGATTGTTAATCCCCACCGAGCCGGAAGGGTGTTGCATCCCCAGCGGAGGTGTCAGTGAGTAGTTTAATCCTCAGCAGTCGGGTTCGAAGTACTGTATCCTCAGCATGGTCTGGTCTATTATTTCCCCAACAGAGTATGCCTCTCCCCATCAGGGTTGTGAATGGTTTCCCTAGCAGATCTCCCCAGTAGAGGTTGGTGTTGATGGTTTTCCCCAGCGAGTTCCCCAGGTGGATCAGGTTCGGTGGAAATTATCCCTAGTAGAATTTATCCTACAGGTGGATTGGTCGCTATCCTCAGCATAGGTGAGCATTGGTTGTTTCCCTAGCAGAGTCCCCAAGTGGATTGGATTCAGTGAAGGTTGTCCCCGGTGGGATTCTTTCTCCAGCAGCAGTGCTATTCCCCAACATGAGTGAGAAGTTGGTGCTATTCCCCCGCAGAGCACTCCCAACAGTGCGTCTCCCCACAGAGTTGGAGAATCTATTCATGTTTGTGTGCTCAGTAGAGCAATCCGTTGGCTCCCTAGCAGGAGTTTTCATCATTTGGCATCTTGCATGTAGTAATCATTACATCCTCAAATCGCGTAGCATTTCCATTCAATATGGAGCATTACGCCATAGAAAAATTCAAACATATGCATTCATGTGTTAAACCTAATCAGACCATATCCCCGGCAGAGGCGGATCATTGTTCAACACCTATACAACACGTTTGCTACAGTTACTCCTGATAGATAGTATTCAGGATTGATATTTCCCCCAGGGAGGTTTATTTCCTCACTCGTCCGTGAAAGGAAAGCTTGATTCTCCCCAGTGAGATCCCCAACAAGTGTTCAGCCTTGCCCTGACATATTGAAGATGTCATTCTTGTGATACCGGTAAGTGTCATGTCAGTACCCGCGTGTGTTCTCTTTTTGGTGTCGGTAAACACCATTGTTTCGGTGTCGGTAAACATCGAGTCCCACTCCAGTCATCAGTAAATGTCTGTTTGTTTCCTTGGTGTCGGTAAACACCATTGTTTCGGTGTCGGTAAACATCGAGTTTTTCCCAGTCATCGGTAAATGTCTGGTCGTCCCCTATTGATGTCGGTAAGCATCATCTTTAGATGTTTGTAACATCTCTATTCCCATCCATCCGTTGATGTCTGGCCACCTCTCCGTTGGTGTCGATAAACGTTGAGTTTTTCCTATTCGTCCGTGGACGTCTACTTGTATCTTTTCCTATTCCCCAGTGAAGTCGCCACCTCTCCGTTGGTGTCGATAAACGTTGAGTTTTTCCCGTTCGTTCGTTGACGTATGGTTGTGTCTCTTTCCCCAGGTCATCCTTTGATGTCTGGTCACCTCTCCGTTGGTGTCGATAAACGTTGAGTTTTTCCCATTCGTCCGTTGACGTCTGGTGGCATATCCTCATCCCAGTCATCGGTAAATGTCTGGTCGTCTTTTTTGATGTCGGTAAACATCATCTTTCGATGTCGGTAAACATCGAGTATCTTTTTCCCAGTCATCGGTAAATGTCTGGTCGGATGTCCTTCCTTTGATAAAAAATCAAAATCCCTAGTGGAGTCGTCGGTAAACGTCTTGTCTGGTTCCAGTTGCAAATATCTTTTTTCCTCCCCAGGTGGAGATGCCATCGGTAAATGGCCTCGTCTTGCTTCGATATCGGTAAATATCGAATGCCCAGTTTATCCGCCATCGGTAAATGGCCTCACTTTCTTCCATATCGGTAAATATCGAATCCCTAGTCGGAGCAGCCATCGGTAAATGGTCTCGCTGACGTTGATATCGGTGAATATCAAGTTGTTTCGAAGCCACCATCGGTAAATGGTTTTGCTTCCCTTTAATATCAAATTCCCAGTTGAAGCCACCATCGGTAAATGGTCTTGCTTCCTTTGGAAGTTGTTTCCAGCAGCCATCGGTAAATGGTCTCGCTGAAGTTGATATCGGTAAATATCAAAAGTTCCCAGCTAATTGGCCATCGGTAAATGGTTTCGCTTTCCCGAAGTTATTGTGCAACCGCCATCGGTAAATGGCTAGCTTTTCTTTGTATCATCTCCCGCAGAGTGCAAATTTCTACGGTTCTTTGGTATTCAATCCCTGTTTACCTTGAAGGTCTGACAGCCGTTGCTCTCGTCCGTTCAGGTTCCCAGTTGATTGAATAGGGGCAGCTGTAGCACCTCAAATTTGCACCTCCCATTTGTATATAACATTTCATTTTTAGGTCATTAACATCACATTAACATTGCATTCATATTGCATAGTCCATTGTATCTCATCAGGCAAGACTGGTCAGGAGATTCAACTGTGCAAGGAAACAAGAGCATTTTCCATGAGATCAAAGCCCTAGGGTGGTTCCAAGGAGCCCAAATGATTCAAGGATCACTTTGAAGTAGTTTGGCCAAGTATTGAAGGCCCAGAACTCATCAGTGCATGTGCAAATCATCTGAGACCCATAGAAGTCAGCAGAAGTCAACTGCAAAGTTAACTGTGGATTTGGAGGTGGGAAGTGGTTAGAGATGCCTCATTCATGTTCAAACAAGTCTCATTTGACATTTCAAACATCAACATTGAAGAATTTGAAGTCCAGTCAAGACTTTCCAAAAATAGCAGGTGACCTATAATTTGAACTTTCCAAAAATGGCAAGGTTTTAGACCAACTTCAACTCAAGATTACATCATCAATAAAGCTTCAAATGAAATTTTGTCCAACATGAAAGTTGAAGATCTTTCTCTCCCATTTCCAAAAAGTCCAAGATCATGAATTTCTCATGTGTGGTTGAGGAGATATGATCCAATCATGGCAAAGTGTGTTTGAAGATTCAAATGGGCATAACTTTTGAACCAAAGCTCCAAAATGAGTGGTTCTTTTTGCATTTTGATCCTCATAACATGTACTTTCCAAGCATATCATTACATGGCATAAATTTCCTTTGCATGGGCATGTGCTTATTCATGAATATTTGTGAAGAAAAATCGTTAAACTCATTTTGGTTGATCATGAGCATACAAAACCAATTCAAATGTGTGCATAGACTGATTTTAAGTGGATTTGGGCCTTGTATAAGTACTGTTCACGCATGCATGGGGTGCATGAGGTGAAAAACACATTTTGCACATACACCTTCAAACTTGCTAATCTTAATGGCATTTGGCTTAAACTTGATTACAACATCATTAGCAAGTGGTATATATAGATAATCTCAATTGTTTTGGTCATTAGCTTCATTTTCAGATCTAGAACCAAAAATCACTCAAAGTTTTCTCTCAAATTTTTTGCAAATTCTTCACACAAGAGCCATTCCTTTTGGTAGATTCATGATCAGGAAGTGCTGCTGAGCAAGTTTGGACGTGGAATTGGAAGGAATCGTGCCATATTTGTTCATATTCAAAGCTTGAAGCATCCATGGAGCTTGCAAAATCTGCTGGATTCGTGTGCATTTGAGCTTCAAATTAATCATCAATTACTTCATTAAGCATTGTAGAGAAGATTGGAAGCATTGCCAAGCCTTGTAGCACGAGTTCCAGGTTGTTGTTCTTCAAGAGGTCAGTTTTTTATCTCAATGATTCTCAAAATCTTTGTGATATTTGTGTAGATCCTTCATTGGTGATGATGCTGATGTAAAATTCGAGTAAAATGATGCACTATACACGAAGTTATGCTCAATTGAAAGTTTGATGCATTTTTTTCTTTTCTTCGATCCGAGCATGTGTTGATGTTTTTGCATAAATTGATTATGGATCTTGAATGTACATGGAAGGATGAATCGTTTGGTATAATTTTGGTTGATTTCTGGACGATTTTGGATTTTTCTGGAAAAACGCGTATGAACACCATGCAATGTTCATCTTCAACTTTGAAGTTCATGCAATTTCCAGATTCGCTATGGCTTTGCTAGGATTTTGCTACGAGTTCTTGAGTTTGCTACGAAATTCTGGGCGCTAGGGTTCAAGACCAAAACGTTGTCGTTTTGGTTAAGCGCCAATTTCAAATTTGGCAGTGGTTCGAGTCCGAGCGAAGGAGTTTTTTTCAAATTGCCTTGCCTTTTATTACTTTCCCTCCCATTTTCATGCCTTGGCTCATTTTCATTTTCAAATTTTTTCCTCAACTTCAAAAAATCACAATAAATAGAAAAATGCATCAATTTCACTCCAATTTTTTGCTATATTCTCCTTATCTTGTCTATTTTTTTATGATCATAATTTGCAAAATTGTGCTTGGCTGGAAAAATAATTTGTGCTAGGGTGATTGAATGCATATGCTTGTTTGACCTTGCCTTGCTTATCCCTTTGTGAAATGCTCAAAGATTATCTAATGACTCTGAAATTTTGTGTGTAGTTTCTAGACATGTTGATGAACATTTTGGCTTTGGTTTGACATTTTTCCCATGATCCAATTCTGTTTTATGCCTATGCTAACTTGGTGTGACAATTTGTGTCACACATTTGGTTGTCTGTTTTGTACAATGTGATTGCCATGCCTAATGATGTCCAATGCTCCTAATTTTTTGTGTGATGAATGTTATGGATGTCTAGATTACTCATGACTTTTTCCAGATTTTTTGGAATCATTTCTATTTTGATTGAGATTTTTCATTCATGTTGACCATTTGGATGCTTTGAAATCACCTTTGACTTCACTTGATCATGAAATGCATTTGGTTAATGATTTTGATATGAGCCTTTTTAGGATATGTCAATATATGTTTGAAGTTACTTCATGTCAAGTTTGAAGTTCTGTTTTGACTTTTTGATCCTCTTTTGACCCTAGGCTTTGACCTAGTGGTTTGGACTTATCATTTGAGTTGTGATTTCAGGTTCAGATGCACATTGCCATGATTGGAGTGACTCATTCATTTAAGCCTGATTATTGGTTGATGTTGGCTAACATTGTGTTGTTTTGTAGGCTTTGAGGACAATTCATTTGTGTTGTGCTTGTGGCTTGCTCATTGTTGCCTGATGCTTTGTCTGTCTGTGTGATTAACTGTTGTTTGTTTGTCTATACAGTGTAACTTATTGGTTTAGATTTTTCACAGGTACCTAAGTGGCTTTGAGTTCATTTTGAACTTGCTATGCTAGCTTGTGGTTTGCTTACCACTAAGGTATAACTCCTCTGACTTCATGTAGTCTGGAAGACCTGTCCTGTTATGTGGGCAGGCACCTGTCTGAAGCCCTCCTTAAGAGGCAATGCTTGTGTTTGTTTATCTTTGTGCCTTGTACATTCAAAGACCTCCTAAGTAAAGAGGCATTGATAGATAAAAGGGATGTGCAATCCATCCCCTGCTATTCAGTTGAGTCATTCATCCTGCTCACACCATTGTGTTGATGCACTTTGAATACAAACCCAAGATCATG
Source organism: Lathyrus oleraceus (assembly GCF_024323335.1). Lineage (NCBI taxonomy): Eukaryota > Viridiplantae > Streptophyta > Magnoliopsida > Fabales > Fabaceae > Lathyrus > Lathyrus oleraceus. The sequence continues at coordinate 401,145,213 of NC_066582.1, forward strand.
TTGAGTCAGTCATCTGTGGAGAAGAGTTCCTACATTCTGAACTCCCACACTTTCTATTATGAGTCAAGCTCTCCCAGGCCAGGGATAAGAGTTGTGAGGTCTTACCCTCACTTCCCATTTCATCTGCTTCACCCTAACTCTCAATGTTAGGGTTAAGAGCTAACCACACTCTTTTCCAGTTAGCTTGTTTGTCGAGGTTGATGTGACCCCTTGACTAAAGCCTAGCCTTGTGTGAGCCACTTGTTTGTATATAGTGTGTGTGCTTGCTTTTGTGCTTGTGTTTGACTGTGCTGTTTAGGATAACTTGCTCCATGTGCAAGTTAGATAGAAACCTCAACATAGGGATCATATGCATGACAACTTCTAGGCTCGAGTCGTAGTCTCCCTAGTAGTTTGTGTCTCCCTTTGTATCTGGTTAGGTTAGAAGTCCTTTTTTCCCTGTGTAGGGGAACTACGCCGCCCTGATCCTCATACCAGATGAGGTACGTAGGCAGGAGATGAGTTGATCTCTCCGGGCGCCCTTTTTCTTTTTCAACCCCTTTGTGTGTGTTAGGAGTCCGACATAAGCCCAACGATTGGCAGTTGGTTTCCTGTGTCTTGTTTGCTTGTTGGAGTCTGACATAAGTCCAGCGATTGGCAGTTGGTTTCCTGTGTGTGTTGTTGGTTCAGAGTCTGATGTAAGTCCAGCGATTGGCATTCGGTTTCCATGTTTTCCTGTTTGTGTGGAGTCTGACGTAAGTCCAGCGATTGGCATTCGGTTTCCATGTTTGCCTGTTTGTGTGGAGTTTGACGTAAGTCCAGTGATTGGCAGTCGGTTTCCTGTTTGTGTTTGTGTTGTGTTTGGCGTGTGTTAGCTGAGCTACGAGTGCTCTGATTCTTCTCCGGCCAGAGAAGATACGTATGCATAGGATGCGACATCCTAGCGAGCACGTTTCCCTTGTCCCGAACTACGTCGACTCTGATGTTTGTGCCTGACAGACTACGTAGGCCCAGGATGCGTTATCCTGCCGAGTCCTGTTTCTCTTGTCTTTCTGTGTGTTCCTTCCAGCCTTGTGTGCAGTGTTTGAGCAGTTTTTTTAGCAACCTTTCTTCTATTCTTTTGTGCGTGGTTCCCGTCGAGTACGACGGATGCGTAGGGGTGCTAATAGCTTCCCTTCGCATAACCGACTCCCGATCCCATCTTTCTCTGGTCGCGAGACCATGTCTTTTCCAGGTTTACTTCGAGCGTTCCCTTTCCCTCTTTTGGGATAAATAACGCACGGTGGCGGCTCTGTTGTTTCGTTTTCCCGCCGGTTTTTCGCGTAATGCGACGCAGATCTCTTGTAACGATCAAAACCTTTGATACATATCCACGGAGCGATCACGAACCTTGAACGATGACAACGTCTCTACTCAGTCCATACGAACGGATTCCTTCAATCTCAGTGCTAGCTGGTACGGATGAAGGCTTTGAGTGAGAGAGAGAGGGAAACGAAATTCCAAGTCTTCACTTGAGTTTCTCTGAGAGACAATGCTTCTACCCAAGGGTTCTATTTATAGAACCACTTGTGTGGGCTTCAAGCTAAAAAGCCCACTTAATATATCTTATAATATGCCCAAAATCACTTAAGTGTGTGGTACCTTACCATATTTCGTATTCCACTTAAGTGCACCGTGTAACACCTCAAAATTTGCCCTCCTCTCTTGGGACTAGCTTAGCATATTGCATTTCATTTTTAGGTCATTAGGCATGGCATATTTGCATATCATATGGCCACAACAAGCAAGTCATCCTCCTAGGTCTTGTTCAGAAGGTAAAGAGGTTGAGATTCAAGTTGAGGGTTTCATTGGATTGATCATTGATCATCTGAAGGCTTGTGCCTCAAATTAGGGTTTCATGGTTCCTCAAGAGGATTGAGCTTCATCTTGATTGAAATGATACATCATCATCATCATGGTTTTATCATCACCAAGAGATTCATAATGCTTGATCAGATTCCTTGGGATTAGGGTTTTGACCTCTAGTCAACCCTAATCAGTTGCATTGAGCCAATCAGGGTTTTGCAAGGAGATGAGGGTTTTTCATGAAGATGGGGGATCATCATATGATTTTAATGAGATTATGGAAGCTAGGGTTTCATCGTTGAGCCATTTCATCAGGAGTTTGAAGCTCAAGTTGATCAGTTCATGGCCAGTTCATCTATCAGTCAACAAAAGTCAACCACAGGTCAACTGATGGATTTGGAGGTGGGAGAGGGTTAGAGACACTTCATTCATGTCCAAACAAGTTTCATTTGACATTTCAAACATCAACAATGAAGAAAATAAAGTCAGATGGAAACTTTCCAAAAATAGAAAGTGACTTGTAATTCAAAATTGCCAAAAATAGAAAGGTTTTCTCCTCGAAATTACATGTCCAAAAATGCTTCAAATGAAATTTTGTCCAATATGAAAGTTGTAGATCTTGCTCTCACCTTTCCAAAAAGTCCAAGAACATGAATTTCTCATGTGTGGTTGGCAAGTTATGATCAAATCATTGTCCAAAAAAGTTGAATTTCAAAGTTGGATAACTTTTGATTCAAATGGCCAAATGGAGTGAGACTTTTTTGAGCAAATTTCTTTTGATCTCCTCTACTCAATTCATGGATCACATTTCATTAAAACTCATCACACAAAAAGTGCATTTTTCAAGTGGACTTAATTTGAATTTGGAGGGAAAAAAGTGCATTTTGAGAAATATTCATTGTTTTCACTCAATTCCACTTGCATTAGCTTACAAACATCATTTTAAACTTGCTCCAAACCAGAAATTGCATTGTTACATTGATTTTCACATGTGAGGGTGGATTGGTCAATTTGCCATTTAGCATGAAACTTGATTTCACTTAATCATTTGCATTTTTGCTAATCATGATTAGCAACATCATTAACATCACATATATAAGCTAAATCATAATTGTTTTCTGATTAATCATAACAGAATTGAAATCTAGATCTAGAAATCCAAAAACTCTTCATCTTTCTCTCTCACTTTTTCTGCAATTTTCTTCACAAACCTTGCCAAGATCTTCATCAATCCATGATCCATGTGCATTATTGAAGCTGTTGGAAGCAAAATCTCATCATTTTTGAGCTGAATTTGGGACTGTTACAAGTGTGCTCAACAATGGCAAATGGAGATTTAAGCTAAATCGTGTACAATCAACATCAAAGCTTTGTTTCATCCACTCCTACAAGCATCAAAGAGCATCTGTTTTGCATTGCCAAGGCCAGAAAACCTCAAATTCATCACTGCTATCCAATTAAGGTTAGTTTTCGAATGTGATGATTCATGAAATTGATGCATGCTTTAGATAGATCTTTGGATGTGGAGTAATCTGCGCTTTGTTCCATTGAATTTCGTTGAGAAACAAGAAAGTTATGTGGATTTTAAGGTTGATGCACAAATATGTTTTGCTTCGATTCTTTTAAATTAGGAAGAGTTAGGATTAATTGATCATGGATTCGTGATGTGCATTGAGAGACCTTTCCAATGATATCCGTTTTGTTGATTTTGGTGAACATGTGTTCTTGAGCTAGGGTTTGTGGAAGAACATGCTATGAACATTTGAAACTCGTTCCCAGAATTACTTTGATCCGTGGCCTGGCTGATTTTGCATGGTTTTTGTGTTTGTTTCCCATACAACCAATCATAGCGTGCCATATGTATTAGTGGAACGCGGCGTTTAAGCCAAGCGCACGCATATTTGAATTCGCCAGGGGATCGATTCCTGGCTATGTCAATTCCACTTTGGCCTTTGCATCTTTCTTTCATCATATGTTACCATGTTCACATGCTCCCTTTGACATTTTTTTATTTTTCTCGTTTATTTAAAAATCCATAACTTCAAAAATAATAATCCAACTGAGATGGAATTTTTTGTGCCATGATCCTTGTAATGTCCTCTATTTTATGAATATTTTTCCAGGATTTGTGCATGTGTGGATTTAAAAATTGCCTAGGGTTTGTTCATATGTGTTCTTCCATGCACCTTGCTTGATGTTTTGATCATGAAATGATGATGCTTAATCCAAAATTCTTGAAATTTTACATGTGTAAACTAGACACTTTGATGAACATTTTGGTATAGAGTTTGTGATTTTTTCTTTCCTGGTTGATGAGATATGAGTTGTTGAATCTAGGTGTGACAATTTTTGTCACACCATTTCTTGTCTAACTTCCTGATTTTCTTTACCATGCCTAGTGAACTTTAAATGACTTGAATTTTTTCATGTTGAATCTCCTGGATGTTAAGTTTGAATATGAATTTTCCTGGAATTTTTGAATGCATTTCCTATTTGTTTGAGAATTTCTCCCCTGTTTGACCAATTGTGAACCTTTTGTGAGTCATGATCTCATATGTTTGGTGAAATTCTTGTGGTTTATTGGATGGACTTGAAATTTGGCATGTGTATTATAGACATCTTGAAGTTTGCCATGGTTTTGGTTTCACTCATTTATCATGTTTGGTTTCTGTTTTATGATTGCTTGAAGTTGACCTATGATTTGGAGCCTTATATGAGCTTGTTTGAGCATGCTTTGACTTATGGATTTTAATTGACTTGCTTCCTTTTGTCCAAATGGCTTGAAATTTGGTATGATGATCATGTTATGAATGCTGTTTGATCATAATTTTTTTAGGGATTTATTTAAATATTCTTGAATTGATTTGAATTAGATCTTTCTGTTTGGTCCCATGAGGTTCTAAATTGCATGCTCTGTACTCTTTGCCTCATGAAATGATAATGGTTGATGATATGAATGTGAGACCACTTGGATTTGATTCTTATTTGATTGATCTTGATTTTTGATAAGTTTCATGTTCTGTTTTGGTTTATTGCTCTCATTTTGACCCTAGGCCATGTCCTAGTGGTTAGTACTTAATGTTTGAGCTTTGTTTCAGGTCAAAGAGCATAATTGCTTATGCTTGATGATTGGCACTCAATTGGAGTTGGTTTATTGATTGTTTATGACTAACCTTGAGTTTGTTTTGTAGGCATTGGGATTTATGCTTAGGCCTTGTGGCTTGCACCTATGTGCATTGATGCTTGTTATCTGTTTGTGCTGTGGACTTGTAATTTTCTGTTTGACTTTTGTTTGTCTGGTATACTGATTATGTTGGATTGATTTCAGGTACCTTAGTTGCTATAGTTCATTTTGAACTTGCTTTTGCTGTTGCTTGGTGTCGCAACCTGAAAAATACAGTGTGCGAAAAAACAACCGGCGAAAGAGAATGACAGAAGAGTCGCCACCGTGCGTTATTCATCCCAAAGGAGGGAAAGGAAACGCTCGAAGTAAACCTAAAAAAGGGAAAGGACAAGACGGGGTCTCGCAACCAAATCTTGGGTTCGGGAGTCGGTTATGCGAAGGGAAGGTATTAGCACCCCTACGTATCTGTAGTACTCTACGGGATCCACTTTTGTAGTTTTTTTTGTCTAAAGGGTGTGAGTTTATCTAATGTACTATTTACTAAAAGGTTAAGAGAAATGACTCGCGCGGATGTCGCATCCACTACATACGTATCTCATCTGAATATGAGAATCAGAGTCTTCGTAGCTCGGCTGACCTATGGGTTGGGGGATGTGTGCTCGCTAAGACATCGCGTCTTATGCCTACGTATCTCATCTAGAATGAGAATCAGAGCAAGCCGTAGTTCGGCTAACTACGGGGTCATGGAATGGATTTTGGATGAACGACGTTACTACGCAATCTACCAGATGCTCGACCTTTGGAGACTTACTCACCTGTAGTAGAAGGAGTAAACGTGTGTTATGGGTTTTAGGGTTTGGGATGCGCAAGGGCAAACGGGCAGTCCTTGATGAAGGAACCGCGCTACATGTGGGGATACAAATACAAAACACAAAACATGTATCTCAAAGTAAAATGCCACCAAGGGGCTCAAACATTGCCTCCTATCAAGGTCTTCCAGCTAAGTGTAACACCTCAAAATTTTCCCTCCTCTCTTGGGACTAGCATATCATATTGCATAACATTTTTAGGTCATTAGGCATTGCATATTGCATATCATGTGGTTACATTGTGCGAGTCATCCTCACAAGTCTTGATCAGAAGATGGGAGGTCATGTGCAAGCTAGGGTTTCATTGGACTGGTCATCAATCATCTGAGGATGTGGAGGTCCAATTTAGGGTTTTATGATTCTCAAAGGATATTGGTCTTCATCTTGATTACAATGATTCATTATCATCATCATGGTTTGTCATCATCAAGTGTTGAAGCAGATTCCTTGAGATTAGGGTTTTGACCACTGGTCAACCCTAATCAGTTGCATTGGGCCAATCAGGGCATAGCAAGGAGATTGGGGCTCAGATTGATCAATGCATTGCCAAATTCATCTATCAGTTGAAAAAGTCAACTGTGGGCAACTGTGCTTGATTTTATGGATTTGGAGGTGGGAGAGAGTTGGATATACTTCATTCATGTTGGAACAAGTGTTATTTGACATGTCAAAGCTCAAGAATGAAGAAAATCAAGTCAGAACAAAAATTGCCAAAAATAGAAAGTGACTTGTAATGGAAGTTTCCAAAAGTGGAAAGTTTTTGACCTCAAAATTACATGTCCAAGGAAGCTTCAAATGAAAATTTGTTCAACATGAAAGTTGTAGATCTTGGTCTCACCTTTCCAAAAAGTCCAAGAACTTGAAAATCCCATGTATGGTTGGCAAGTTATGGTCCATTCAATTTCAAAAATGACCCATAATCAGAGGGGCATAACTTCCACATGGAGTGTCCAAATTGAATGATCTTTTTATGTGCAAACTCCATTTGACATGTACCTTCATGGTGCATAATTGGAATTCATCAAAAATGGTCAATGCAAAAAGTCAATTTTCAAGTGTACAGTTAAAAATCCAAGGGCAAAATGGTCCAAGTTGAGAAATAATGAGAATTTTGGCATGGGGATTTTTGCAACACCTCACAAATGCAATTTGAAAATGGTTTGAACTGTCATAACATGTTGAGGTTCATTATTTGGTTAAGTCACTTGTGAATTGCATTTGAAAATTATACCATTTGCCATGACATAGTGAAAATCAAAATTACACAACCAATGACCATGGGACAAGTTGCAACACATCATAACTGATATTTAGAGAATGTGTGAGCTGTCATACAGCTGTCACAGAGCCTTAAGTGAAAAGACTATTTTGCCCTTGCTTAGTAAAGTGCAATTTTGCTAATCTCATGTCACTTTGTTAATTGGATGATTAAGAGGTGATTAGTTGGAAGTATTTAATCCTAATCCTAACTAACTTTTGATGAGAATCACATTTCACAAGAAATTCAACAAACTTTTCCCTCCAAATTCTCCAAAAGCTCAAGAACATTCAAGAGCAAAATTGGATCAAACTCTTCGAATTCTTCACCAAATCACGAATTTCTTTTTGCTGCCTCTTCCCTGGATCTTCCTCTTGAACTGTTTTGATGATTTGGAGCCAAAAAGTATTGGAATCGCGACTGTTCATCTTTGGTGCATCCATGGCATTTTGTAAATTCTTCTGCTAGAGGCAACTTCAAGCTAACCTGAACACTTCATTCAACATCCTGAAGCTTCTCTTGCATCTGTTTTGGATCAATACGCGCCAAGAACTCAAGATTCGTCACTGCCTTCGAATTAAGGTGCCAAATCGAATCTCATAATTTTGTTAATTGTTGTATGCGTTTGGAAGTTTATTCCATGTAGATGATCATGATGCTTTTAGATTTTGGAATGGTTGATTGTAGGACGAGATATCTTGAATTTTAGTTTGAATGTGAAAACCTAATTGGATCGATCCGGTTTATACAGTTAGATTTAGGTTGATTAGGTTATATATTCGTGCTCCTGACGATTAGACCTTTCCAACGGTTATTCGTTTGTAGATTTTAGTTGAACTTTGATGTTCTTGAGTTTGTTGAGATTTCTGGAAAAAGATGAAGAAGAGCGAAGGATTTCTGGAAATTTTCTGTGTTTGATCTTGCAATTCGCCTGGCCAATTTCAAATGTTGTTTAGCGCCAAATCCTAGCCAATCACGCGCTGACAATGCATTAGTGAAACGCGGAGTTTTGGGACCGGTTGGAGATAATTACAAATGTGCCACAGCTTCCATTTAATTAAATAAAACACTTAAATAATTATTTAACAATTCATTCAATCTTAGAAAATTCATAAAAAATTATTTACAAGTCCAAAAATAGTGAGGATTTTTTTGATGGATTCCAATTTTTCCCTAGAATTTTATAGGCATGGTTTCACAAGTTGTGCATGGTAAAATGTTGACCTGGCCTATTGATCTTTGACTTGTGTACAATTTTTGCATGTTTTGCCATTTTTAACATGAAATGCTCATACTTGTAAAGAAATGATTGAAAATTTTTGTGCTTATTCTGGACATGTTGATGGTGATTTCCATGTAGAGTTTGTGATTTTTGGATACCTGATGATTGAGATATGATTTTCTGAATCTAGGTGTGACAATTTGTGTCACACCTAGCTAGGTCAACTTCATGAATTTATTTGCATGACCTATGATTGTTGGATTGGATTGAAACTTTGCATGAATGATCATTGATGTGTCAAGATAACATGTTAATTTTTCTGGGATTTTTGGTTGCATTTTCAAATTGATTGATAATTTTCTTCACTGTATGCTCATTTGGTAACATTGTGTGACACATGTTGGTATATTGTTTGTGAAATTCTCATATGGTTTTGGATGAATGTGAAATTTGATATGCTGGTTAGAGACACACTGCAGGACATCATGCTTTTGGTCCCATTCATTTCTTAATTGATTTCACTATTTTATGAATTTTTTTAGTGAATGCTTGTGTTGATGCTATGAATTGGCTTGAATAATTGTGTCTGGATTTCTTGATTTTCATTGACCTACTTTCTTTTGTCCAATTGAGCTGAAAATTGACATGCTACTTGTTGATTGTGTCCTGTTTAGGTGTGAATTATTTGAGGATTTTTGGAATTGTTTTGGTATGCTTTTGAGTGAAATAGTTCTGTTTGGACTTTTGATGTTGCATTTGACCTAGTTTGTACCAAATTGTGCATGAAATGATATTGGAAAATGGTATGAGCATGGGATCAATTGCATTTGCTTTTGAATTGTTTGAATTTGATTTTAGTTGAGAATCATTTGCTGTTTAGAATTTTTTCTCCCTTTTGGACCCTAGGCTTGGCCTAGTGGTCTAGTTTCTCACATTTGGTTTGACTTTTCAGGATGAAATGCACAATGCTTAAGGAGATTGCTTCAAGTCATTTAGGTTTGATGTTGAAAACTAACATGAATTTGTTTTGTAGGTTGTGAAGCTTGAGCTTGAGCTTATAGTTTGCACTTATGTGCATTAACCTGTGTTGCTTAATCTGTATAGTCTGACTGATTAACATTTGCTGTTTATTGTTGTTTGTCTGAGTACTGATGATACTTGATTGATTTCAGGTACATTTAGTCGCTTACAGTTCTTTAAGAACTTGCTTGCTGCTGCTTGGTTTTTTAAACCACTTGAGGTAGGACTTCTATTCTTCATGTAGTCTGGAAGACCTGGCCTGTTACTTGGCCAGGCAACTGTCTGAAGTCCTCCTTAAGAGGCGATGTTTGTGGTTGTTTACATTTGTGCCAAGCAGGTAAAGACCTCTATGAGGCAATTGGTGGATCAAAGGGATATGCAATCTATCCCCCACTATTCTGTGAGTCGTCCCTCTGCTCACACGGCTGTGTGTTGATGCATTGGGACACAAACCCAAGATCCTATGCTGTTGCACAATCGAGTCAGAGTCTTGAGCGTAGAAGGGTCCCTCCATTCTGGACCCACGCTCCTTTGTCTGAAGCTCTCCCTGGTCAGGGATAAGAGCTGTGAAGTCTAATCTTCACTCACCTTTCATCTGCTTCACCTTAGCCCCGTAATGGCAAGGTTAAGAGCGAATACTACCCATGTACAGATGACTTGCTTCGGCAGTCAAACCCATTGTTTGAGCCTCACTTGATTGGTTATAGTGTGTGCTATATGAACATTTGCTTGAAATGCTTGTTTTGATCTGTATGCTTGTATGCTTGCTTTCTTCCTGGATAGGATTAGCTTGCAGTTGTGCAAGTAGGTAGAAACCTCAACGTAGGGTAATGATGCATGACAACACTAGGCTCGAGTACAGCTCCCTGGTAGTGTGTCTTCCCTTGGTTTCTGGCTAGAGTTTCTTTCCCTTGAGGGGGAACTACATCGCCCTGATCCTCGTTCCAGACGAGGTATGTAGGTAGGAGACCGCGCGAGGTCTCTCCGGGCACCCTTTTCTTTTTTGCGTGTGTTTTGTTTGGCAGCTATCAGGCTCGAGTTCCCGACTCCCTGATAGTCTGTGTGTGCCGTTTCTTCTGACGTCTCAGCGTCTCTTCTGGCTTGCTTGATGACTTGTAGGCTCGAGTTCCCGACTCCCTACTAGTTTGCATGTTCATCCTTTCCCCTTTCAGGGGGAACTACATCGCCCTGATCCTCGTTCCAGACGGGGTATGTAGGCAGGAGACCGTGCGAGGTCTCTCCGGGCACCCTTTTCTTTTTTGCGTGTGTTTTGTTTGATAGCTATCAGGCTCGAGTTCCCGACTCCCTGATAGTCTGTGTGTGCCGTTTCTTCTGACGTCTCAGCGTCTCTTCTGGCTTGCCTGATGACTTGTAGGCTCGAGTTCCCGACTCCCTACTAGTTTGCATGTTCTTTCTTTCCCTTTCAGGGGAACTACATCGCCCTGATCCTCGTTCCAGACGAGGTATGTAGGCAGGAGACCGTGCGAGGTCTCTCCGGGCACTTTTTTTTCTTTTTGTGTGTGTTTGCTGTTATCTTCTTGTGTATGTTTGGTTCGGATGCCGACGTAAGTCCAGTGATTGGCGGTCGGGCTCCACGTTTGCCTTCTTGTGTGCGTTTTGGTTCGGATGCTGATGTAAGTCCAGTGATTGGCATTCAGGCTCCCAGTTTGCCTGTGTTTGTGTTTGCTTGTTTGGCGTGCGTAAGCCGAACTACGGCAGCTCTGATTCTCGTTCCAGACGAGATACGTAGGCATAGGATGCGATGTCCTATCGAGCTCCCTTCTCTTAACCCCACCTGCGTTTCCTGTGTGTGTGTGATGTTTAGCAACCTTTTCTTTTCTTAGAGCGTGGATCCCGTCGAGTACGACGGACGTGAGGGGTGCTAATACCTTCCCCTTGCGTAACCGACTCCCTTACCCTTTCTCTTTGGTCGCGAGACCATTTCCTTTCCAGGTTTCTCTGAGCGTTTCCTTTCCCTATTTTGGGATAAATAACGCGCAGTGGCGGCTCTGTGTTGTGTTTTTGTTTTAGCTCGCCGGTTGTTTTTTCGCGGTTGTGACAACTGGCGACTCTGCTGGGGACTTTGTCGATGTAGACCTGTGCTGGTCCATCTTCCCTAAGCGAGTCCCTCCTAACGTTCTAGGATAGTTTAGGTTGCTTGTGTTGCTTGATTTATTGCATTTATTATTCTAACCAGTGTATATATTTGCATAAATATTTGCATGCATCATACTATCATGTTGTTGCCGTCCTCTGTGCAGGTGGTTCCTCTGTTTGGGGTGGGTGTTCTGAGTGGGGCTAAAACCCAGGCCCGAGTATACACCTAGGATTAGCGTGGTCTCACGTCGCTCACATGCCGGTTGGGCACATTGTTGCGACGTGACATACCACAAGCCGGACGAGGTTCATCTGAGAAATGCTCTTCCAGTGGGGTTTTCCACTTTGGTTGGGTTATCTCTTTTGGGCTGTTGACTCTGGTGACCGATCATTTCCCGGATCTTTGGTTTAGACGATCTTAAGGGAGCTACAATGGCACACCCGAAAGGGCAAACCCATTGAGTATCTCTGCCCGATTGTCGAGACTATTATCCGCCTTAGGATAACCTGTTTAGAATTTACCTGTGAGGGGAGGGTGATTCTTACAGATGCATGTTCAGATGGTGACTTTTTGTTCCGTGGATCAGAGTCATATTTATCAGTCGGAATTATGGCCATTTATTGCCGAGACGCCGGAGTGCTGTCCGTGGTATTTATCAGTGGGAATCCGTTTATTTCAGGATTCCCCGGGCCGAGTTATTTATCAGTGGGGATCCGTTTATTTCAGGATTCCCCGGGCCGATTCAGAGGTTATGGTATCTGATCAGAGATTAATGATGATGATGATGATGATGTATCTGTCTTCCGCTTATTTCGGAACCCTTGAGTCGGATTTATGGTTAATCAGCACCTCAGATGGTTGTGATCGGTTCAGAGATCAGGGCTGTAACTCAATGCAACAGATGATCAGAGGACTTGGAGGATGGCAATGCATTGCATTCATACATTTGCATCATTCTCATTTTGCATTCATCTGCATCGAACCTACATCTAGCCATATGGGGAGTATTATGGATTGAGAATCTGGTTGAGAGACATCCGGACGTCAGAATGTTATTGGTGAAATATTATCCGTCTCGATGAAACCAGAATCAAAGGACGGAATCTTCCTCATATGGGTAGATGTTGCATTCATGCATATTAACCCATTTGCTGTTTTGTAGGTGTCAACCAGTGCGCACAACTTTTCCGCCCAGATACCCTCCCAGACTCAGCAAATCCAAACTGATGGATCTTCCCAACGCCGACATCCTCGAACTGAAAGAGATGGTGAGGGATTTGTTCAGTGTTGTGCAAGAGCTTGCCTTGGGGCAGAAAGCCATGACCGAGAGATTAGAAAGGATTGAGGGCTGGATGATCAAGGAGAAAGTTCAGGGAAAGGCTCTGTCATCCGAAGTAACAAATCCCTCTGGCTCTGTAGTGAAGAAATCCCTTGACAGTGGTCAGCCCAAGAAGAAGGTTGAATCAGGTGGTGCGTAGACTAAAAGAGAATGCGGTAAGGATCGTTACCACCCTTATGCTGCCACCGTAACCATTCCTGTTGGTGATTCATCTGCACAACAGCGGCAACCACCACCTCAATAGAGGACACAAAGAGCAGTGGGCCAAGTGAGAAGGAGGACGACATATCGTCATTTTGATAAGCCGCCCGTGACATACGCTGTCCTGTTCAAAAAGTTGAAGGATCTTGGGTTGGCGCAGCCAAGGATGTTGACTCTGTTGAAACCTGATCAGAGGCCTGCCAGTTACGATGAGAATGTCAGGTGCGAGTTCCATGCTGGGGCACCCGGACATCATGTTGAGGATTGCAAAGCTTTTAAGCATGTGGTCCAGGACTTGGTGGATTCTAAGGCAATCAACTTTGCACCGACGACAGATGATAGTGCTAACCCCGTGACAGGGCATGGTCCTGTAAAAGTGGAGATGATGTCGAAGGACAAGAAAGGGATAGAGGTGACTGAGAAGGATCAGTTAAGAATGCCCATGTCTGTGGTCCCAAAACGCCCGATGAAAAATGGAGCTTTCCCTCGTGTTGATGATTGTTGTGCGGCCATCGCTACAAAGGGGTGTGTAGTAATTGGGGAATCGGTCCAGAGAATGATGAAAGTAGAAATGGACGATGTAAGGTGTAAAGCACCCAGTCTGGCAGCTGAAACTATCAAGGTGGAAAATGCCATTGGTATTGAGAAAGAGAAAAAGCCGTCCATTTCTTCTTACAAACAGGCTGTGGAAGTGGTGAGAAATGGAGGGATCCCAGACTGGGGACAGATCATAGGCATTGTGGTAAAGGCGGATATGTTTGGGATTGGTTATCATCCAGATCAAGACTCGTCTGAGCAGAACAGAGGACGTCGTCCGTCGTTCACCTTTGTCAGTGCTGGAATGCTAGATTCAGATCACGCCTATACAGTGGGTGAAGAGAGTGACAGCGACCGTAAACTGGAATCGTGGATAAAATCGTGCGTACCAGGAAGCTGGAAGGCCTAAAAAGATCATCACTGTCACTCATTCGGAAGAGTAATGATTTCTGTTTTGATTTTATTTGCATGAAAGCCATACGTGTTGCCCGACACGTAATGGTTCATTGTAAGGGCCATCTCATGTTTAAATTTGCAACATTTTGCATCATTAATAAATGGATGTTTTTCAGTCAAAAAAGCGGTGTTCCCTGTTTTTCATTTATTTTTGCAGTTTAAAAACAAATAAAAATGGCAATGTTTATTTTCATTTTTCTCTTTTTTTGATTTGTCTCGTTCCGAATTCAAAAATAATTCTCCGGATCTCGTTGATAACAATTTGGTTACACATCATATGACTTCGACAAACCGAGCTATCATGCCGAAGAATAAGGCGAAGAAGATTGTGATCTGCTGGGATTAACCAGGTTGTCAAAACAAGAGGAGAAGGTGATTCAGCCGCACGAGGAGCGGGTTGAGGTTGTTACTCCAAGCACCGCCGAGGTCAGGAAGGAAAAAAATTGGGGCCGTTTCAGAGGCAAGTCGAGAGCAGAATGGTAGCCCTGTTGAAAGAGCAGGTGGATACCTTCGCCTGGTCATGTCAGGATGTGTGAGGGTCGGATACCAATGTCGTTGTGCACAAGCTGCCATGGAGAGAAGACTGTCCTCTAGAGAAGCAGAACGCCAGTGCCTGTATCAGAGAGCCATGGTGACTTTGTTTCATGATATGATTCATCATGAAATTGAATGCTATGTTGATGACATGATAGCAAGGTCCCCAAACAGAAGAGGGGCATCTGGCAGACTGGGGCAGGTCGTTTGACCAGTTGAAATGATTCAAACTGAGGTTGAATTCAGATAAGTGCACTGTCAGGGTGCGGTCCGGTAAAATGCTGGGGGTTCATTATAAGAGAGGAATCGAGGTTGATCCTGCTAAAAAAAAAAAAAAAAAAAAAGAACAATAAGAGAAACGCCTGAACCGAGAAAGAAAAAGAGAGGTTCGTGGTTTCATAGATAGATTGAACTACCTGTCATGATTCGCATCTCATCTAACAGCCACGTGTGAACCTATATTCAAGATGTTGAAAAGGAGAGATCAAACGGTCAGGCGAAATAATGATTGCCAAGGGGCATGGAAAAAATAAAAAAATAAGTTGCAGGAACCTCTGATTCTGGTATCTCCCTGTGGAAGGAGCAATTGTTAATCTGTACTTAACGGCCTTCGAGGGGTCTATAAGGTGTATTGGGTCAGCATGACGAGTCTTGTCGAAAAGAGCATGCAATTTACCTTAGCAAAAAGTTTGCCGACTGTGAAACAATACATTCACTGTTCGAGACAACTTGATGTACTTTGGCATAGGCTGCTCGCCGACTGGGACAGTATATGCTGGTTCATACCACTTTGTGGATTTCAAAAAGGATCCGATCGAGTATGGGTTTGAGGATCCAGCATCGACCGGACATGTTGCGAGAGTGCAAAAGAATGTTGACTGATTTGTGGTGCTCTCAGAGAGCAATCAAGGGGTATTGTCTGATTACATCGCTCCGCAATCCATTGAGGATTATCAACCGATGAGGTTTGAGTTCCCTGATGAGGACATCTCGAGGTGCTCCAATCGGAAGATTGAGTGTAACCGATCCCGGAGGAGGGGCCTGACCCTGAATCCGAATGGATTCTGATGTCTGATGGGGAGGTTAAGGTGAATGAGCTTTTGTTGCCCGGATAACGTCTGAATGCACCGACGGTGTGATTGTGTAGAAAATGGTGGTAACCTACAGAGACTGGCATGAGATGTTGCCGTTTGCATTGCATGGGTATCGAACGTCGGTACGCACATCTACTGGGGCAACGCCTTTCTCATTGGTATATGAGATGGAAGCAGTATTACCTGTTGAGGTTCAGATTCCCTCTTTGAGAGTCCTGATGGATGTCAAGTTGCAAGAGGCTGAATGGATAAGGACCCGGTACAAAGAATTGAGCCTGATCGAAGAAAAGAGGCTGGCAGCCATCTGTCATGGGCAGTTGTATCAGCAAAGGATGAAGCGTGCTTTCGACAAGAAGGTGCGACCTCGGGTATATCACGTAGGTGATATGGTGCTGAAAAGGATCCTTCCTCCTCAAAACGATCGAAGGGGCAAATGGACACCGAATTATGAAGGTCCATTCGTGGTCAAGAAGGTTTTCTCTGGCGGAGCCTTGTTGTTAACGACCATGGATGGTGAAGATTTTCCATCCCCTGTGAATGCGGACGCAGTTAAAAAATACTTCGTATAAAGAGACCCGCTGGACGAAAAAGAACAAAATAGTCCAGGCAAAAATGGGCATCCCGGCGAACCGAAAAACAGAAAGAAAGGTTCGGGCAAAAATTAGGGATAGAATGAAAAAATGTACACCCGGCAAGTCGGAAACCTGAAAAGGCGACTTGGACAAAAAGGGGTATCCCGGTGGACTGAAAACCCGAGAGGGCGGTCCAGGCAAAAGAGGGATTGAAACGAACAACTGCGTCCAGCATGATCGAGTTTGCGCTTTGGTTAAGGCATCATGGATAATACCCGGTAGGGATCAGTTGGAATCGTCTTGTTCAGAAGGCAGAAAGCACGGAGAGTCTGAGGGTATATGGGGTGTAACCGAGTTGGAACTCGATGAGATCACGGGTTTCACATTGCCATTAGGATAGATTTTTCCTTTTGTGCGCAATTACCTCTTTTCAGGAATTGCTTCCTTTGTATTGCTCATTTGAGCCACACTTTTCCAATCAATAAAATGCATATTCAGTCAAATAATTTTGTTTTTTGTTTTCATTACCGCTTTGATTGCAAAAACATCCAGATATTTTTGATAAAGAATTTTGCATTTTAAGACATACAGGTCCCTTCCAATGCATGTTTATAAGATTGAAAGCTTGAAATCTTATTCGGAAGGATTGAGTGACCCAAGTGTTGAAATCTTGACACGCCTGGGGCACGGTTTTATCTGACGATCTGTTTTGCAGGAACTGTTAGGTATTTTCACTCACTTGCAGGTTGTGATGTGGAAGCTTGTCGACAAAAAACAAATCCCCATGGAGTCTAATCAGGGACGAATGAATATGAAGGAATGACGAAGAGACGTTGAGACGTACGACGATCCTTGATGATAATCAAGAAGACTCTTCAAAGTCGGAAGATTTGAAAGTCTGTAGAAATTCCCCGCAGGGTCCGATCAGGGACGAATGAATGGGTAGAGAAGCGAGGAGAGACGTCGAGACGTCCGACGACCCTTGAAATTAATCAAGAAGACTCTTCAAAGTCGGAAAATTGAAAAGTATGTATAAATCCCAGGAGTACGCTTTCCGTCGAGCGCGAAGCGATTGGGAATACAAGATGATGGAGCAGAAAAGGTCCAGACGAGTCTGGGAGTTCTCAAAAGTGGAAAGCTGATACGAGATTGGGAGGTGGATACCGTGGTTCGACGAGTCGGTGGGTGTTCTGTACCTACTTTTCTCATTTCCCAGCTAGGTCCCCAAGCAGAATTAGAGGACTAACTCCCCAGCAGATCCAAGGTCTATGGATCCCTTAGCCGAGTCGAGATGATTGTCCCTGGCAGGTTTAAAACGGTGTTTCCTCAACAGCCAGGCCTGAAGGTTGCTATCCCCGAGCGGAGCGGGTTTCAATGAAATATATCTCCAGCAATGTTCATCCTACCAGTGGATTGGACGAGTTTCCATAGCAGACTGATATCTGCATCCCCAGTTGAGTTGATTCTACCTATGGATTGCATGGGTAATCCCCAGCGGAGTGGCATTCGTTTTCCCTAGCAGGGTCAGGATGGTTATCCCCAGCAGGTGTCAAATTGATGCTTTCCCCAGTCGCCAGGCCTGAAGGTGGCTGTTTTCCGGCAGAGTATCTGTGAGCATTTCCCCAGTGAAGTCACCGGGTATCTGTGAGGGTTCCCCGAAGCAGGTGGATGTATATCCCCAGGAAGTCAAAAGACTGTATCCCCACAGAGTGTTGGTGGTTCCTATCCCCAGCATTTCCTCGAGCAGATTGGGTGCAAAGGAGGTGTTTCCCCAGCAAGGGTTACCTTTTCCCAGCAGCAGTATTATTCCCCAGCAGGGTGGAATCGGAGTATTGACGAGTTCCTCAGCAGAGTGTCTCGTGCTCCTCAGAAGAGTCCCTTGAGGGGGATGCTTTTTATGCATTCATCATGTAGAGTAAGCATAGCATGTTGCATAGAAAAAATAAATCGCGTAGCATTTCCATAATTGTGGAGCATTACGCAGAAGAATCAATCATGCATCATATTGCACGCATAAGTTAGTCTCAAGCTGTGGTTACTGTTTGAGAGGTGGTTTTATCAGACAGTGAAGGTGTTACTCCGAGGAGTCTAGCATCATGGTTTTAATCAAGGATATTCCCCAGTAGTACGATACTGGAGGGTAAGTTTCTGTCGAGCAGAAATGGGAATGTTAATCAAGAAAGTTTCGGGGTTCAAGAAAAACAAGAAAGAAGATAATCCCCAACTAAACGCGAAGTGTTTGTCTGCCAGGGTTGAATAGAGAGCAGTCGGCTCAGGGCTTGTCATCCTCAGCATGGGTCGTTGTGGCATTCCGGCCAGTTTCCGATTTCCAGATCGAAGAGGTTCTCAACAGTCAGGACGAAGAACTTGTGGCAATCCGGCCAGTTTCCGATTTCCAGATCGAAGAGGTTCTCAACAGTCAGGACGAAGAACTTGTGGCATTCCGGCCAGTTTCCGATTTCCAGATCGAAGAGGTTCTCAACAGTCAGGACGAAGAACTTGTGGCATTCCGGCCAGTTTCCGATTTCCAGATCGAAGAGGTTCTCAACAGTCAGGACGAAGAACTTGTGGCATTCCGGCCAGTTTCCGATTTCCAGATCGAAGAGGTTCTCAACAGTCAGGACGAAGAACTTGTGGCATTCCGGCCAGTTTCCGATTTCCAGATCGAAGAGGTTCTCAACAGTCAGGACGAAGAACTTGTGGCATTCCGGCCAGTTTCCGATTTCCAGATCGAAGAGGTTCTCAACAGTCAGGACGAAGAACTTGTGGCATTCCGGCCAGTTTCCGATTTCCAGATCGAAGAGGTTCTCAACAGTCAGGACGAAGAACTTGTGGCACTCCGGCCAGTTTCCGATTTCCAGATCGAAGAGGTTCTCAACAGTCAGGACGAAGAACTTGTGGCACTCCGGCCAGTTCCGATTTCCAGATCGAAGAAGCTCACGATGATTAGATCGATGCAGCTTGCGGCAATCCGGCCAGTTTCCCGGTATCCAGACCGAAGTGGTATCCAGACCGAAGTGGTATCCAGACCGAAGAGGTGTTCAGACCAAAGTGGTGTTCAGGCCAAGAAAATGAAAAAAGAAGAGAAAATTCCGGGGTTCAAGAAAATGAAAAAGGAGAGAGAATAGTAATCCCGAGCGAGTGGTGTTCAGGCCATGGGTTATCCCTGTGTTACCATTTATTTTGGTATCCAGGTCGACAGTGTTGTTTTGGTATCCAGGTCGACGTTTATGTTTTGGGGTTCAAGCCGAGTTTTCTCCGCACCAGACGGATTTTGGTTCAGAGGTTGTTTCTTCGCCGATGCTGACAGGCGTTGTTAATTGTTTTTTCCATCAGAGTGCAAATTGTTCGTCTGTTCTTGGTATTCAATCACTCTTCATCCTGATCATCTGAAAGCCGAGGCTATTCATATCGACAGGTTCACAGTGGATTGAATAGGGGCAGCTGTAACACCTCAAAATTTGCCCTCCTCTCTTGGGACTAGCATATCATATTGCATAACATTTTTAGGTCATTAGGCATTGCATATTGCATATCATGTGGTTACATTGTGCGAGTCATCCTCACAAGTCTTGATCAGAAGATGGGAGGTCATGTGCAAGCTAGGGTTTCATTGGACTGGTCATCAATCATCTGAGGATGTGGAGGTCCAATTTAGGGTTTTGTGATTCTCAAAGGATATTGGTCTTCATCTTGATTACAATGATTCATTATCATCATCATGGTTTGTCATCATCAAGTGTTGAAGCAGATTCCTTGAGATTAAGGTTTTGACCACTGGTCAACCCTAATCAGTTGCATTGGGCCAATCAGGGCATAGCAAGGAGATTGGGGCTCAGATTGATCAATGCATTGCCAAATTCATCTATCAGTTGAAAAAGTCAACTGTGGGCAACTGTGCTTGATTTTATGGATTTGGAGGTGGGAGAGAGTTGGATATACTTCATTCATGTTGGAACAAGTGTTATTTGACATGTCAAAGCTCAAGAATGAAGAAAATCAAGTCAGAACAAAAATTGCCAAAAATAGAAAGTGACTTGTAATGGAAGTTTCCAAAAGTGGAAAGTTTTTGACCTCAAAATTACATGTCCAAGGAAGCTTCAAATGAAAATTTGTTCAACATGAAAGTTGTAGATCTTGGTCTCACCTTTCCAAAAAGTCCAAGAACTTGAAATTCCCATGTATGGTTGGCAAGTTATGGTCCATTCAATTTCAAAAATGACCCATAATCAGAGGGGCATAACTTCCACATGGAGTGTCCAAATTGAATGATCTTTTTATGTGCAAACTCCATTTGACATGTACCTTCATGGTGCATAATTGGAATTCATCAAAAATGGTCAATGCAAAAAGTCAATTTTCAAGTGTACAGTTAAAAATCCAGGGGCAAAATGGTCCAAGTTGAGAAATAATGAGAATTTTGGCATGGGGATTTTTGCAACACCTCACAAATGCAATTTGAAAATGGTTTGAACTGTCATAACATGTTGAGGTTCATTATTTGGTTAAGTCACTTGTGAATTGCATTTGAAAATTATACCATTTGCCATGACATAGTGAAAATCAAAATTACACAACCAATGACCATGGGACAAGTTGCAACACATCATAACTGATATTTAGAGAATGTGTGAGCTGTCATACAGCTGTCACAGAGCCTTAAGTGAAAAGACTATTTTGCCCTTGCTTAGTAAAGTGCAATTTTGCTAATCTCATGTCACTTTGTTAATTGGATGATTAAGAGGTGATTAGTTGGAAGTATTTAATCCTAATCCTAACTAACTTTTGATGAGAATCACATTTCACAAGAAATTCAACAAACTTTTCCCTCCAAATTCTCCAAAAGCTCAAGAACATTCAAGAGCAAAATTGGATCAAACTCTTCGAATTCTTCACCAAATCACGAATTTCTTTTTGCTGCCTCTTCCCTGGATCTTCCTCTTGAACTGTTTTGATGATTTGGAGCCAAAAAGTATTGGAATCGCGACTGTTCATCTTTGGTGCATCCATGGCATTTTGTAAATTCTTCTGCTAGAGGCAACTTCAAGCTAACCTGAACACTTCATTCAACATCCTGAAGCTTCTCTTGCATCTGTTTTGGATCAATACGCGCCAAGAACTCAAGATTCGTCACTGCCTTCGAATTAAGGTGCCAAATCGAATCTCATAATTTTGTTAATTGTTGTATGCGTTTGGAAGTTTATTCCATGTAGATGATCATGATGCTTTTAGATTTTGGAATGATTGATTGTAGGACGAGATATCTTGAATTTTAGTTTGAATGTGAAAACCTAATTGGATCGATCCAGTTTATACAGTTAGATTTAGGTTGATTAGGTTATATATTCGTGCTCCTGACGATTAGACCTTTCCAACGGTTATTCGTTTGTAGATTTTAGTTGAACTTTGATGTTCTTGAGTTTGTTGAGATTTCTGGAAAAAGATGAAGAAGAGCGAAGGATTTCTGGAAATTTTCTGTGTTTGATCTTGCAATTCGCCTGGCCAATTTCAAATGTTGTTTAGCGCCAAATCCTAGCCAATCACGCGCTGACAATGCATTAGTGAAACGCGGAGTTTTGGGACCGGTTGGAGATAATTACAAATGTGCCACAGCTTCCATTTAATTAAATAAAACACTTAAATAATTATTTAACAATTCATTCAATATTAGAAAATTCATAAAAAATTATTTACAAGTCCAAAAATAGTGAGGATTTTTTTGATGGATTCCAATTTTTCCCTAGAATTTTATAGGCATGGTTTCACAAGTTGTGCATGGTAAAATGTTGACCTGGCCTATTGATCTTTGACTTGTGTACAATTTTTGCATGTTTTGCCATTTTTAACATGAAATGCTCATACTTGTAAAGAAATGATTGAAAATTTTTGTGCTTATTCTGGACATGTTGATGGTGATTTCCATGTAGAGTTTGTGATTTTTGGATACCTGATGATTGAGATATGATTTTCTGAATCTAGGTGTGACAATTTGTGTCACACCTAGCTAGGTCAACTTCATGAATTTATTTGCATGACCTATGATTGTTGGATTGGATTGAAACTTTGCATGAATGATCATTGATGTGTCAAGATAACATGTTAATTTTGCTGGGATTTTTGGTTGCAGTTTCAAATTGATTGATAATTTTTTTCACTGTATGCTCATTTGGTAACATTGTGTGACACATGTTGGTATATTGTTTGTGAAATTCTCATATGGTTTTGGATGAATGTGAAATTTGATATGCTGGTTATAGACACATTGCAGGACATCATGCTTTTGGTCCCATTCATTTCTTAATTGATTTCACTGTTTTATGAATTTTTTTAGTGAATGCTTGTGTTGATGCTATGAATTGGCTTGAATAATTGTGTCTGGATTTCTTGATTTTCATTGACCTACTTTCTTTTGTCCAATTGAGCTGAAAATTGACATGCTACTTGTTGATTGTGTCCTGTTTAGGTGTGAATTATTTGAGGATTTTTGGAATTGTTTTGGTATGCTTTTGAGTGAAATAGTTCTGTTTGGACTTTTGATGTTGCATTTGACCTAGTTTGTACCAAATTGTGCATGAAATGATATTGGAAAATGGTATGAGCATGGGATCAATTGCATTTGCTTTTGAATTGTTTGAATTTGATTTTAGTTGAGAATCATTTGCTGTTTAGAATTTTTTCTCCCTTTTGGACCCTAGGCTTGGCCTAGTGGTCTAGTTTCTCACATTTGGTTTGACTTTTCAGGATGAAATGCACAATGCTTAAGGAGATTGCTTCAAGTCATTTAGGTTTGATGTTGAAAACTAACATGAATTTGTTTTGTAGGTTGTGAAGCTTGAGCTTGAGCTTATAGTTTGCACTTATGTGCATTAACCTGTGTTGCTTAATCTGTATAGTCTGACTGATTAACATTTGCTGTTTATTGTTGTTTGTCTGAGTACTGATGATACTTGATTGATTTCAGGTACATTTAGTCGCTTACAGTTCTTTAAGAACTTGCTTGCTGCTGCTTGGTTTTTTAAACCACTTGAGGTAGGACTTCTATTCTTCATGTAGTCTGGAAGACCTGGCCTGTTACTTGGCCAGGCAACTGTCTGAAGTCCTCCTTAAGAGGCGATGTTTGTGGTTGTTTACATTTGTGCCAAGCAGGTAAAGACCTCTATGAGGCAATTGGTGGATCAAAGGGATATGCAATCTATCCCCCACTATTCTGTGAGTCGTCCCTCTGCTCACACGGCTGTGTGTTGATGCATTGGGACACAAACCCAAGATCCTGTGCTGTTGCACAATCGAGTCAGAATCTTGAGCGTAAAAGGGTCCCTCCATTCTGGACCCACGCTCCTTTGTCTGAAGCTCTCCCTGGTCAGGGATAAGAGCTGTGAAGTCTAATCTTCACTCACCTTTCATCTGCTTCACCTTAGCCCCGTAATGGCAAGGTTAAGAGCGAATACTACCCATGTACAGATGACTTGCTTCGGCAGTCAAACCCATTGTTTGAGCCTCACTTGATTGGTTATAGTGTGTGCTATATGAACATTTGCTTGAAATGCTTGTTTTGATCTGTATGCTTGTATGCTTGCTTTCTTCCTGGATAGGATTAGCTTGCAGTTGTGCAAGTAGGTAGAAACCTCAACGTAGGGTAATGATGCATGACAACACTAGGCTCGAGTACAGCTCCCTGGTAGTGTGTCTTCCCTTGGTTT
Organism: Lathyrus oleraceus; assembly: GCF_024323335.1. Taxonomy (NCBI): domain Eukaryota; kingdom Viridiplantae; phylum Streptophyta; class Magnoliopsida; order Fabales; family Fabaceae; genus Lathyrus; species Lathyrus oleraceus. The sequence continues at coordinate 401,169,061 of NC_066582.1, forward strand.
CTGGCTAGAGTTTCTTTCCCTTGAGGGGGAACTACATCGCCCTGATCCTCGTTCCAGACGAGGTATGTAGGCAGGAGACCGCGCGAGGTCTCTCCGGGCACCCTTTTCTTTTTTGCGTGTGTTTTGTTTGGCAGCTATCAGGCTCGAGTTCCCGACTCCCTGATAGTCTGTGTGTGCCGTTTCTTCTGACGTCTCAGCGTCTCTTCTGGCTTGCTTGATGACTTGTAGGCTCGAGTTCCCGACTCCCTACTAGTTTGCATGTTCATCCTTTCCCCTTTCAGGGGGAACTACATCGCCCTGATCCTCGTTCCAGACGGGGTATGTAGGCAGGAGACCGTGCGAGGTCTCTCCGGGCACCCTTTTCTTTTTTGCGTGTGTTTTGTTTGACAGCTATCAGGCTCGAGTTCCCGACTCCCTGATAGTCTGTGTGTGCCGTTTCTTCTGACGTCTCAGCGTCTCTTCTGGCTTGCCTGATGACTTGTAGGCTCGAGTTCCCGACTCCCTACTAGTTTGCATGTTCTTTCTTTCCCTTTCAGGGGAACTACATCGCCCTGATCCTCGTTCCAGACGAGGTATGTAGGCAGGAGACCGTGCGAGGTCTCTCCGGGCACTTTTTTTTCTTTTTGTGTGTGTTTGCTGTTATCTTCTTGTGTATGTTTGGTTCGGATGCCGACGTAAGTCCAGTGATTGGCGGTCGGGCTCCACGTTTGCCTTCTTGTGTGCGTTTTGGTTCGGATGCTGATGTAAGTCCATTGATTGGCATTCATGCTCCCAGTTTGCCTGTGTTTGTGTTTGCTTGTTTGGCGTGCGTAAGCCGAACTACGGCAGCTCTGATTCTCGTTCCAGACGAGATACGTAGGCATAGGATGCGATGTCCTATCGAGCTCCCTTCTCTTAACCCCACCTGCGTTTCCTGTGTGTGTGTGATGTTTAGCAACCTTTTCTTTTCTTAGAGCGTGGATCCCGTCGAGTACGACGGACGTGAGGGGTGCTAATACCTTCCCCTTGCGTAACCGACTCCCTTACCCTTTCTCTTTGGTCGCGAGACCATTTCCTTTCCAGGTTTCTCTGAGCGTTTCCTTTCCCTATTTTGGGATAAATAACGCGCAGTGGCGGCTCTGTGTTGTGTTTTTGTTTTAGCTCGCCGGTTGTTTTTTCGCGGTTGTGACAGCTGGCGACTCTGCTGGGGACTTTGTCGATGTAGACCTGTGCTGGTCCATCTTCCCTAAGCGAGTCCCTCCTAACGTTCTAGGATAGTTTAGGTTGCTTGTGTTGCTTGATTTATTGCATTTATTATTCTAACCAGTGTATATATTTGCATAAATATTTGCATGCATCATACTATCATGTTGTTGCCGTCCTCTGTGCAGGTGGTTCCTCTGTTTGGGGTGGGTGTTCTGAGTGGGGCTAAAACCCAGGCCCGAGTATACACCTAGGATTAGCGTGGTCTCACGTCGCTCACATGCCGGTTGGGCACATTGTTGCGACGTGACATACCACAAGCCGGACGAGGTTCATCTGAGAAATGCTCTTCCAGTGGGGTTTTCCACTTTGGTTGGGTTATCTCTTTTGGGCTGTTGACTCTGGTGACCGATCATTTCCCGGATCTTTGGTTTAGACGATCTTAAGGGAGCTACAATGGCACACCCGAAAGGGCAAACCCATTGAGTATCTCTGCCCGATTGTCGAGACTATTATCCGCCTTAGGATAACCTGTTTAGAATTTACCTGTGAGGGGAGGGTGATTCTTACAGATGCATGTTCAGATGGTGACTCAGATGGTGACTTTTTGTTCCGTGGATCAGAGTCATATTTATTAGTCGGAATTATGGCCATTTATTGCCGAGACGCCGGAGTGCTGTCCGTGGTATTTATCAGTGGGAATCCGTTTATTTCAGGATTCCCCGGGCCGAGTTATTTATCAGTGGGGATCCGTTTATTTCAGGATTCCCCGGGCCGATTCAGAGGTTATGGTATCTGATCAGAGATTGATGATGATGATGATGATGATGTATCTGTCTTCCGTTTATTTCGGAACCCTTGAGTCGGATTTATGGTTAATCAGCACCTCAGATGGTTGTGATCGGTTCAGAGATCAGGGTTGTAACTCAATGCAACAGATGATCAGAGGACTTGGAGGATGGCAATGCATTGCATTCATACATCTGCATCATTCTCATTTTGCATTCATCTGCATCGAACCTACATCTAGCCATATGGGGAGTATTATGGATTGAGAATCTGGTTGAGAGACATCCGGACGTCAGAATGTTATTGGTGAAATATTATCCGTCTCGATGAAACCAGAATCAAAGGACGGAATCTTCCTCATATGGGTAGATGTTGCATTCATGCAAATTAACCCATTTGCTGTTTTGTAGGTGTCAACCAGTGCGCACAACTTTTCCGCCCAGATACCCTCCCAGACTCAGCAAATCCAAACTGATGGATCTTCCCAACGCCGACATCCTCGAACTGAAATAGATGGTGAGGGATTTGTTCAGTGTTGTGCAAGAGCTTGCCTTGGGGCAGAAAGCCATGGCCGAGAGATTAGAAAGGATTGAGGGCTGGATGATCAAGGAGAAAGTTCAGGGAAAGGCTCTGTCATCCGAAGTAACAAATCCCTCTGGCTCTGTAGTGAAGAAATCCCTTGACAGTGGTCAGCCCAAGAAGAAGGTTGAATCAGGTGGTGCGCAGACTAAAAGAGAATGCGGTAAGGATCGTTACCACCCTTATGCTGCCACCGTAACCATTCCTGTTGGTGATTCATCTGCACAACAGCGGCAACCACCACCTCAACAGAGGACACAAAGAGCAGTGGGCCAAGTGAGAAGGAGGACGACATATCGTCATTTTGATAAGCCGCCCGTGACATACGCTGTTCTGTTCAAAAAGTTGAAGGATCTTGGGTTGGCGCAGCCAAGGATGTTGACTCTGTTGAAACCTGATCAGAGGCCTGCCAGTTACGATGAGAATGTCAGGTGCGAGTTCCATGCTGGGGCACCCGGACATCATGTTGAGGATTGCAAAGCTTTTAAGCATGTGGTCCAGGACTTGGTGGATTCTAAGGCAATCAACTTTGCACCGACGACAGATGATAGTGCTAACCCCGTGACAGGGCATGGTCCTGTAAAAGTGGAGATGATGTCGAAGGACAAGAAAGGGATAGAGGTGACTGAGAAGGATCAGTTAAGAATGCCCATGTCTGTGGTCCCAAAACGCCCGACGAAAAATGGAGCTTTCCCTCGTGTTGATGATTGTTGTGCGGCCATCGCTACAAAGGGGTGTGTAGTAATTGGGGAATCGGTCCAGAGAATGATGAAAGTAGAAATGGACGATGTAAGGTGTAAAGCACCCAGTCTGGCAGCTGAAACTATCAAGGTGGAAAATGCCATTGGTATTGAGAAAGAGAAAAAGCCGTCCATTTCTTCTTACAAACAGGCTGTGGAAGTGGTGAGAAATGGAGGGATCCCAGGCTGGGGACAGATCATAGGCATTGTGGTAAAGGCGGATATGTTTGGGATTGGTTATCATCCAGATCAAGACTCGTCTGAGCAGAACAGAGGACGTCGTCCGTCGTTCACCTTTGTCAGTGCTGGAATGCTAGATTCAGATCACGCCTATACAGTGGGTGAAGAGAGTGACAGCGACCGCGAACTGGAATCGTGGATAAAATCGTGCGTACCAGGAAGCTGGAAGGCCTAAAAAGATCATCATTGTCACTCATTCGGAAGAGTAATGATTTCTGTTTTGATTTTATTTGCATGAAAGCCATACGTGTTGCCCGACACGTAATGGTTCATTGTAAGGGCCACCTCATGTTTAAATTTGCAACATTTTGCATCATTAATAAATGGATGTTTTTCAGTCAAAAAAGCGGTGTTCCCTGTTTTTCATTTATTTTTGCAGTTTAAAAAAAAATAAAAATGGCAATGTTTATTTTCATTTTTCTCTTTTTTTGATTTGTCTCGTTCCGAATTCAAAAATAATTCTCCGGATCTCGTTGATAACAATTTGGTTACACCTCATATGACTTCGACAAACCGAGCTATCATGCCGAAGAATAAGGCGAAGAAGATTGTGATCTGCTGGGATTAACCAGGTTGTCAAAACAAGAGGAGAAGGTGATTCAGCCGCACGAGGAGCGGGTTGAGGTTGTTACTCCAAGCACCGCCGAGGTCAGGAAGGAAAAAAATTGGGGCCGTTTCAGAGGCAAGTCGAGAGCAGAATGGTAGCCCTGTTGAAAGAGCAGGTGGATACCTTCGCCTGGTCATGTCAGGATGTGCGAGGGTCGGATACCAATGTCGTTGTGCACAAGCTGCCATGGAGAGAAGACTGTCCTCTAGAGAAGCAGAACGCCAGTGCCTGTATCAGAGAGCCATGGTGACTTTGTTTCATGATATGATTCATCATGAAATTGAATGCTATGTTGATGACATGATAGCAAGGTCCCCAAACAGAAGAGGGGCATCTGGCAGACTGGGGCAGGTCGTTTGACCAGTTGAAATGATTCAAACTGAGGTTGAATTCAGATAAGTGCACTGTCAGGGTGCGGTCCGGTAAAATGCTGGGGGTTCATTATAAGAGAGGAATCGAGGTTGATCCTGCTAAAAAAGAAAAAAAAAAAAGAACAATAAGAGAAACGCCTGAACCGAGAAAGAAAAAGAGAGGTTCGTGGTTTCATAGATAGATTGAACTACCTGTCATGATTCGCATCTCATCTAACAGCCACGTGTGAACCTATATTCAAGATGTTGAAAAGGAGAGATCAAACGGTCAGGCGAAATAATGATTGCCAAGGGGCATGGAAAAAATAAAAAAATAAGTTGCAGGAACCTCTGATTCTGGTATCTCCCTGTGGAAGGAGCAATTGTTAATCTGTACTTAACGGCCTTCGAGGGGTCTATAAGGTGTATTGGGTCAGCATGACGAGTCTTGTCGAAAAGAGCATGCAATTTACCTTAGCAAAAAGTTTGCCGACTGTGAAACAATACATTCACTGTTCGAGACAACTTGATGTACTTTGGCATAGGCTGCTCGCCGACTGGGACAGTATATGCTGGTTCATACCACTTTGTGGATTTCAAAAAGGATCCGATCGAGTATGGGTTTGAGGATCCAGCATCGACCGGACAGGTTGCGAGAGTGCAAAAGAATGTTGACTGATTTGTGGTGCTCTCAGAGAGCAATCAAGGGGTATTGTCTGATTACATCGCTCCGCAATCCATTGAGGATTATCAACCGATGAGGTTTGAGTTCCCTGATGAGGACATCTCGAGGTGCTCCAATCGGAAGATTGAGTGTAACCGATCCCGGAGGAGGGGCCTGACCCTGAATCCGAACGGATTCTGATGTCTGATGGGGAGGTTAAGGTGAATGAGCTTTTGTTGCCCGGATAACGTCTGAATGCACCGACGGTGTGATTGTGCAGAAAATGGTGGTAACCTACAGAGACTGGCATGAGATGTTGCCGTTTGCATTGCATGGGTATCGAACGTCGGTACGCACATCTACTGGGGCAACACCTTTCTCATTGGTATATGAGATGGAAGCAGTATTACCTGTTGAGGTTCAGATTCCCTCTTTGAGAGTCCTGATGGATGTCAAGTTGCAAGAGGCTGAATGGATAAGGACCCGGTACAAAGAATTGAGCCTGATCGAAGAAAAGAGGCTGGCAGCCATCTGTCATGGGCAGTTGTATCAGCAAAGGATGAAGCGTGCTTTCGACAAGAAGGTGCGACCTCGGGTATATCACGTAGGTGATATGGTGCTGAAAAGGATCCTTCCTCCTCAAAACGATCGAAGGGGCAAATGGACACCGAATTATGAAGGTCCATTCGTGGTCAAGAAGGTTTTCTTTGGCGGAGCCTTGTTGTTAACGACCATGGATGGTGAAGATTTTCCATCCCCTGTGAATGCGGACGCAGTTAAAAAATACTTCGTATAAAGAGACCCGCTGGACGAAAAAGAACAAAATAGTCCAGGCAAAAATGGGCATCCCGGCGAACCGAAAAACAGAAAGAAAGGTTCGGGCAAAAATTAGGGATAGAATGAAAAAATGTACACCCGGCAAGTCGGAAACCTGAAAAGGCGACTTGGACAAAAAGGGGTATCCCGGTGGACTGAAAACCCGAGAGGGCGGTCCAGGCAAAAGAGGGATTGAAACGAACAACTGCGTCCAGCATGATCGAGTTTGCGCTTTGGTTAAGGCATCATGGATAATACCCGGTAGGGATCAGTTGGAATCGTCTTGTTCAGAAGGCAGAAAGCACGGAGAGTCTGAGGGTATATGGGGTGTAACCGAGTTGGAACTCGATGAGATCACGGGTTTCACATTGCCATTAGGATAGATTTTTCCTTTTGTGCGCAATTACCTCTTTTCAGGAATTGCTTCCTTTGTATTGCTCATTTGAGCCACACTTTTCCAATCAATAAAATGCATATTCAGTCAAATAATTTTGTTTTTTGTTTTCATTACCGCTTTGATTGCAAAAACATCCAGATATTTTTGATAAAGAATTTTGCATTTTAAGACATACAGGTCCCTTCCAATGCATGTTTATAAGATTGAAAGCTTGAAATCTTATTCGGAAGGATTGAGTGACCCAAGTGTTGAAATCTTGACACGCCTGGGGCACGGTTTTATCTGACGATCTGTTTTGCAGGAACTGTTAGGTATTTTCACTCACTTGCAGGTTGTGATGTGGAAGCTTGTCGACAAAAAACAAATCCCCATGGAGTCTAATCAGGGACGAATGAATATGAAGGAATGACGAAGAGACGTTGAGACGTACGACGATCCTTGATGATAATCAAGAAGACTCTTCAAAGTCGGAAGATTTGAAAGTCTGTAGAAATTCCCCGCAGGGTCCGATCAGGGACGAATGAATGGGTAGAGAAGCGAGGAGAGACGTCGAGACGTCCGACGACCCTTGAAATTAATCAAGAAGACTCTTCAAAGTCGGAAAATTGAAAAGTATGTATAAATCCCAGGAGTACGCTTTCCGTCGAGCGCGAAGCGATTGGGAATACAAGATGATGGAGCAGAAAAGGTCCAGACGAGTCTGGGAGTTCTCAAAAGTGGAAAGCTGATACGAGATTGGGAGGTGGATACCGTGGTTCGACGAGTCGGTGGGTGTTCTGTACCTACTTTTCTCATTTCCCAGCTAGGTCCCCAAGCAGAATTAGAGGACTAACTCCCCAGCAGATCCAAGGTCTATGGATCCCTTAGCCGAGTCGAGATGATTGTCCCTGGCAGGTTTAAAACGGTGTTTCCTCAACAGCCAGGCCTGAAGGTTGCTATCCCCGAGCGGAGCGGGTTTCAATGAAATATATCTCCAGCAATGTTCATCCTACCAGTGGATTGGACGAGTTTCCATAGCAGACTGATATCTGCATCCCCAGTTGAGTTGATTCTACCTATGGATTGCATGGGTAATCCCCAGCGGAGTGGCATTCGTTTTCCCTAGCAGGGTCAGGATGGTTATCCCCAGCAGGTGTCAAATTGATGCTTTCCCCAGTCGCCAGGCCTGAAGGTGGCTGTTTTCCGGCAGAGTATCTGTGAGCATTTCCCCAGTGAAGTCACCGGGTATCTGTGAGGGTTCCCCGAAGCAGGTGGATGTATATCCCCAGCAAGTCAAAAGACTGTATCCCCACAGAGTGTTGGTGGTTCCTATCCCCAGCATTTCCTCGAGCGGATTGGGTGCAAAGGAGGTGTTTCCCCAGCAAGGGTTACCTTTTCCCAGCAGCAGTATTATTCCCCAGCAGGGTGGAATCGGAGTATTGACGAGTTCCTCAGCAGAGTGTCTCATGCTCCTCAGAAGAGTCCCTTGAGGGGGATGCTTTTTATGCATTCATCATGTAGAGTAAGCGTAGCATGTTGCATAGAAAAAATAAATCGCGTAGCATTTCCATAATTGTGGAGCATTACGCAGAAGAATCAATCATGCATCATATTGCACGCATAAGTTAGTCTCAAGCTGTGGTTACTGTTTGAGAGGTGGTTTTATCAGACAGTGAAGGTGTTACTCCGAGGAGTCTAGCATCATGGTTTTAATCAAGGATATTCCCCAGTAGTACGATACTGGAGGGTAAGTTTCTGTCGAGCAGAAATGGGAATGTTAATCAAGAAAGTTTCGGGGTTCAAGAAAAACAAGAAAGAAGATAATCCCCAGCTAAACGCGAAGTGTTTGTCTGCCAGGGTTGAATAGAGAGCAGTCGGCTCAGGGCTTGTCATCCTCAGCATGGGTCGTTGTGGCATTCCGGCCAGTTTCCGATTTCCAGATCGAAGAGGTTCTCAACAGTCAGGACGAAGAACTTGTGGCAATCCGGCCAGTTTCCGATTTCCAGATCGAAGAGGTTCTCAACAGTCAGGACGAAGAACTTGTGGCATTCCGGCCAGTTTCCGATTTCCAGATCGAAGAGGTTCTCAACAGTCAGGATGAAGAACTTGTGGCATTCCGGCCAGTTTCCGATTTCCAGATCGAAGAGGTTCTCAACAGTCAGGACGAAGAACTTGTGGCATTCCGGCCAGTTTCCGATTTCCAGATCGAAGAGGTTCTCAACAGTCAGGACGAAGAACTTGTGGCATTCCGGCCAGTTTCCGATTTCCAGATCGAAGAGGTTCTCAACAGTCAGGACGAAGAACTTGTGGCATTCCGGCCAGTTTCCGATTTCCAGATCGAAGAGGTTCTCAACAGTCAGGACGAAGAACTTGTGGCACTCCGGCCAGTTTCCGATTTCCAGATCGAAGAGGTTCTCAACAGTCAGGACGAAGAACTTGTGGCACTCCGGCCAGTTCCGATTTCCAGATCGAAGAAGCTCACGATGATTAGATCGATGCAGCTTGCGGCAATCCGGCCAGTTTCCCGGTATCCAGACCGAAGTGGTATCCAGACCGAAGTGGTATCCAGACCGAAGAGGTGTTCAGACCAAAGTGGTGTTCAGGCCAAGAAAATGAAAAAAGAAGAGAAAATTCCGGGGTTCAAGAAAATGAAAAAGGAGAGAGAATAGTAATCCCGAGCGAGTGGTGTTCAGGCCATGGGTTATCCCTGTGTTACCATTTATTTTGGTATCCAGGTCGATAGTGTTGTTTTGGTATCCAGGTCGACGTTTATGTTTTGGGGTTCAAGCCGAGTTTTCTCCGCACCAGACGGATTTTGGTTCAGAGGTTGTTTCTTCGCCGATACTGACAGGCGTTGTTAATTGTTTTTTCCATCAGAGTGCAAATTGTTCGTCTGTTCTTGGTATTCAATCACTCTTCATCCTGATCATCTGAAAGCCGAGGCTATTCATATCGACAGGTTCACAGTGGATTGAATAGGGGCAGCTGTAACACCTCAAAATTTGCCCTCCTCTCTTGGGACTAGCATATCATATTGCATAACATTTTTAGGTCATTAGGCATTGCATATTGCATATCATGTGGTTACATTGTGCGAGTCATCCTCACAAGTCTTGATCAGAAGATGGGAGGTCATGTGCAAGCTAGGGTTTCATTGGACTGGTCATCAATCATCTGAGGATGTGGAGGTCCAATTTAGGGTTTTGTGATTCTCAAAGGATATTGGTCTTCATCTTGATTACAATGATTCATTATCATCATCATGGTTTGTCATCATCAAGTGTTGAAGCAGATTCCTTGAGATTAAGGTTTTGACCACTGGTCAACCCTAATCAGTTGCATTGGGCCAATCAGGGCATAGCAAGGAGATTGGGGCTCAGATTGATCAATGCATTGCCAAATTCATCTATCAGTTGAAAAAGTCAACTGTGGGCAACTGTGCTTGATTTTATGGATTTGGAGGTGGGAGAGAGTTGGATATACTTCATTCATGTTGGAACAAGTGTTATTTGACATGTCAAAGCTCAAGAATGAAGAAAATCAAGTCAGAACAAAAATTGCCAAAAATAGAAAGTGACTTGTAATGGAAGTTTCCAAAAGTGGAAAGTTTTTGACCTCAAAATTACATGTCCAAGGAAGCTTCAAATGAAAATTTGTTCAACATGAAAGTTGTAGATCTTGGTCTCACCTTTCCAAAAAGTCCAAGAACTTGAAATTCCCATGTATGGTTGGCAAGTTATGGTCCATTCAATTTCAAAAATGACCCATAATCAGAGGGGCATAACTTCCACATGGAGTGTCCAAATTGAATGATCTTTTTATGTGCAAACTCCATTTGACATGTACCTTCATGGTGCATAATTGGAATTCATCAAAAATGGTCAATGCAAAAAGTCAATTTTCAAGTGTACAGTTAAAAATCCAGGGGCAAAATGGTCCAAGTTGAGAAATAATGAGAATTTTGGCATGGGGATTTTTGCAACACCTCACAAATGCAATTTGAAAATGGTTTGAACTGTCATAACATGTTGAGGTTCATTATTTGGTTAAGTCACTTGTGAATTGCATTTGAAAATTATACCATTTGCCATGACATAGTGAAAATCAAAATTACACAACCAATGACCATGGGACAAGTTGCAACACATCATAACTGATATTTAGAGAATGTGTGAGCTGTCATACAGCTGTCACAGAGCCTTAAGTGAAAAGACTATTTTGCCCTTGCTTAGTAAAGTGCAATTTTGCTAATCTCATGTCACTTTGTTAATTGGATGATTAAGAGGTGATTAGTTGGAAGTATTTAATCCTAATCCTAACTAACTTTTGATGAGAATCACATTTCACAAGAAATTCAACAAACTTTTCCCTCCAAATTCTCCAAAAGCTCAAGAACATTCAAGAGCAAAATTGGATCAAACTCTTCGAATTCTTCACCAAATCACGAATTTCTTTTTGCTGCCTCTTCCCTGGATCTTCCTCTTGAACTGTTTTGATGATTTGGAGCCAAAAAGTATTGGAATCGCGACTGTTCATCTTTGGTGCATCCATGGCATTTTGTAAATTCTTCTGCTAGAGGCAACTTCAAGCTAACCTGAACACTTCATTCAACATCCTGAAGCTTCTCTTGCATCTGTTTTGGATCAATACGCGCCAAGAACTCAAGATTCGTCACTGCCTTCGAATTAAGGTGCCAAATCGAATCTCATAATTTTGTTAATTGTTGTATGCGTTTGGAAGTTTATTCCATGTAGATGATCATGATGCTTTTAGATTTTGGAATGATTGATTGTAGGACGAGATATCTTGAATTTTAGTTTGAATGTGAAAACCTAATTGGATCGATCCAGTTTATACAGTTAGATTTAGGTTGATTAGGTTATATATTCGTGCTCCTGACGATTAGACCTTTCCAACGGTTATTCGTTTGTAGATTTTAGTTGAACTTTGATGTTCTTGAGTTTGTTGAGATTTCTGGAAAAAGATGAAGAAGAGCGAAGGATTTCTGGAAATTTTCTGTGTTTGATCTTGCAATTCGCCTGGCCAATTTCAAATGTTGTTTAGCGCCAAATCCTAGCCAATCACGCGCTGACAATGCATTAGTGAAACGCGGAGTTTTGGGACCGGTTGGAGATAATTACAAATGTGCCACAGCTTCCATTTAATTAAATAAAACACTTAAATAATTATTTAACAATTCATTCAATATTAGAAAATTCATAAAAAATTATTTACAAGTCCAAAAATAGTGAGGATTTTTTTGATGGATTCCAATTTTTCCCTAGAATTTTATAGGCATGGTTTCACAAGTTGTGCATGGTAAAATGTTGACCTGGCCTATTGATCTTTGACTTGTGTACAATTTTTGCATGTTTTGCCATTTTTAACATGAAATGCTCATACTTGTAAAGAAATGATTGAAAATTTTTGTGCTTATTCTGGACATGTTGATGGTGATTTCCATGTAGAGTTTGTGATTTTTGGATACCTGATGATTGAGATATGATTTTCTGAATCTAGGTGTGACAATTTGTGTCACACCTAGCTAGGTCAACTTCATGAATTTATTTGCATGACCTATGATTGTTGGATTGGATTGAAACTTTGCATGAATGATCATTGATGTGTCAAGATAACATGTTAATTTTGCTGGGATTTTTGGTTGCAGTTTCAAATTGATTGATAATTTTTTTCACTGTATGCTCATTTGGTAACATTGTGTGACACATGTTGGTATATTGTTTGTGAAATTCTCATATGGTTTTGGATGAATGTGAAATTTGATATGCTGGTTATAGACACATTGCAGGACATCATGCTTTTGGTCCCATTCATTTCTTAATTGATTTCACTGTTTTATGAATTTTTTTAGTGAATGCTTGTGTTGATGCTATGAATTGGCTTGAATAATTGTGTCTGGATTTCTTGATTTTCATTGACCTACTTTCTTTTGTCCAATTGAGCTGAAAATTGACATGCTACTTGTTGATTGTGTCCTGTTTAGGTGTGAATTATTTGAGGATTTTTGGAATTGTTTTGGTATGCTTTTGAGTGAAATAGTTCTGTTTGGACTTTTGATGTTGCATTTGACCTAGTTTGTACCAAATTGTGCATGAAATGATATTGGAAAATGGTATGAGCATGGGATCAATTGCATTTGCTTTTGAATTGTTTGAATTTGATTTTAGTTGAGAATCATTTGCTGTTTAGAATTTTTTCTCCCTTTTGGACCCTAGGCTTGGCCTAGTGGTCTAGTTTCTCACATTTGGTTTGACTTTTCAGGATGAAATGCACAATGCTTAAGGAGATTGCTTCAAGTCATTTAGGTTTGATGTTGAAAACTAACATGAATTTGTTTTGTAGGTTGTGAAGCTTGAGCTTGAGCTTATAGTTTGCACTTATGTGCATTAACCTGTGTTGCTTAATCTGTATAGTCTGACTGATTAACATTTGCTGTTTATTGTTGTTTGTCTGAGTACTGATGATACTTGATTGATTTCAGGTACATTTAGTCGCTTACAGTTCTTTAAGAACTTGCTTGCTGCTGCTTGGTTTTTTAAACCACTTGAGGTAGGACTTCTATTCTTCATGTAGTCTGGAAGACCTGGCCTGTTACTTGGCCAGGCAACTGTCTGAAGTCCTCCTTAAGAGGCGATGTTTGTGGTTGTTTACATTTGTGCCAAGCAGGTAAAGACCTCTATGAGGCAATTGGTGGATCAAAGGGATATGCAATCTATCCCCCACTATTCTGTGAGTCGTCCCTCTGCTCACACGGCTGTGTGTTGATGCATTGGGACACAAACCCAAGATCCTGTGCTGTTGCACAATCGAGTCAGAATCTTGAGCGTAAAAGGGTCCCTCCATTCTGGACCCACGCTCCTTTGTCTGAAGCTCTCCCTGGTCAGGGATAAGAGCTGTGAAGTCTAATCTTCACTCACCTTTCATCTGCTTCACCTTAGCCCCGTAATGGCAAGGTTAAGAGCGAATACTACCCATGTACAGATGACTTGCTTCGGCAGTCAAACCCATTGTTTGAGCCTCACTTGATTGGTTATAGTGTGTGCTATATGAACATTTGCTTGAAATGCTTGTTTTGATCTGTATGCTTGTATGCTTGCTTTCTTCCTGGATAGGATTAGCTTGCAGTTGTGCAAGTAGGTAGAAACCTCAACGTAGGGTAATGATGCATGACAACACTAGGCTCGAGTACAGCTCCCTGGTAGTGTGTCTTCTCTTGGTTTCTGGCTAGAGTTTCTTTCCCTTGAGGGGGAACTACATCGCCCTGATCCTCGTTCCAGACGAGGTATGTAGGCAGGAGACCGCGCGAGGTCTCTCCGGGCACCCTTTTCTTTTTTGCGTGTGTTTTGTTTGGCAGCTATCAGGCTCGAGTTCCCGACTCCCTGATAGTCTGTGTGTGCCGTTTCTTCTGACGTCTCAGCGTCTCTTCTGGCTTGCTTGATGACTTGTAGGCTCGAGTTCCCGACTCCCTACTAGTTTGCATGTTCATCCTTTCCCCTTTCAGGGGGAACTACATCGCCCTGATCCTCGTTCCAGACGGGGTATGTAGGCAGGAGACCGTGCGAGGTCTCTCCGGGCACCCTTTTCTTTTTTGCGTGTGTTTTGTTTGACAGCTATCAGGCTCGAGTTCCCGACTCCCTGATAGTCTGTGTGTGCCGTTTCTTCTGACGTCTCAGCGTCTCTTCTGGCTTGCCTGATGACTTGTAGGCTCGAGTTCCCGACTCCCTACTAGTTTGCATGTTCTTTCTTTCCCTTTCAGGGGAACTACATCGCCCTGATCCTCGTTCCAGACGAGGTATGTAGGCAGGAGACCGTGCGAGGTCTCTCCGGGCACTTTTTTTTCTTTTTGTGTGTGTTTGCTGTTATCTTCTTGTGTATGTTTGGTTCGGATGCCGACGTAAGTCCAGTGATTGGCGGTCGGGCTCCACGTTTGCCTTCTTGTGTGCGTTTTGGTTCGGATGCTGATGTAAGTCCAGTGATTGGCATTCAGGCTCCCAGTTTGCCTGTGTTTGTGTTTGCTTGTTTGGCGTGCGTAAGCCGAACTACGGCAGCTCTGATTCTCGTTCCAGACGAGATTGTAGCACCTCAAATTTGCACCTATCATTGTACATACCATTTCATATTAGGTCATAACATATCATGATACATTGCATAGCATTTGCATTGTCCCCAGTTGCCTCAAGAGCAAGCAAGCAGGAATTAGGTCAAACTGATCAGGAGGTCAGTCAACCAACCAAGCAAAGTTGTTTCTCAAGGAGCAAAGGTCCTAGGGTTTGTCCTACAAGTTCACATGTCTTGGAGTATCATTTGAAATGTTCAAGTCAAGGGTTGAAGGCTCAGATGTTATCAGTCAATGCAAAGCCAGGTCAGAAACCCTAGACAGTCAACAGTCAAATCAAAGCAGTGGATGGTAGCCATTATTGTGGAATTTGGGCACCATGGTCAATAATCAAGAGTTCATATGTCTTGGGACACCATTTGAAGTCAAGGTCTCAAGGAATTAGGGTTTGGAATTCATCAGAAGTGCACAGTCAAGTCCAAAACCCTAGAAAGTCAAAGTTGGTCAACTGTGGTTGATTCTATGGTTTTGATGGATGGAAATGGTTTGAAGGAGCTTATTCATGTCCTAATAGGTCTCATATGTCATGGGAATCAACATCATGGAAGAATTTGAAGCAAATCAGAAAATTTCCCAAAATAGAAACTGGACTTGTAATTTCAACTGCCAAAAATAGAAACTTCTTGATCCTCAACTTGCATCATGATACAAGCTTCAAATGAATTTTTGCCCAACATGAAAGTTGAAGATCTTGTTCTCCCATTTTCAAAAAGTCCAAGAACTCTCAAATCCCATGTATGGTTGTCAAGATATGATCAAATCATTTTCACAAAATCTTGAACTTCAAAGAGGCATATCTCTCAAACCATAAGGCCAAATTTGGTGGGGTTTTTTCCTACAAACCACATTTTTCATCCCCTTTCCAAAAATATAAATTTCATTCACCAAAACCCTACCATTCAAAATGGCATTTTTTGACCTTTTCCATTAAAAATCAAAGTTTGACCAAACTTTGACTTTTTGAATCATTCACTTTTTCTTAATTTGGCCAATTGGGAAATGTTTGAAATCACATTTGAGACATGTTCCAACTCCTAAATCATCATCATGCCACCATTTTCCCACTATTTTGGACAAAAATTCAAAATTGGCAATTTGTGCAATTTGGTACCATTTGAACAAGACAAGCTAGCAATCCTTAGTACAACCACAAAACAGCAATTGGCAAAGTTTGTACAGCCTGTCCAAGCCCAATTTCGACCAGCCTACACCCTCCCTTACTCACTTACATGCTACTTAGCATTTTTGGCATTTGATTCATTTTACATAAAACCAGCTTACCCTTTGATTAGTGGAGGTTAAGCAGCATATATAATACATCTTTCTGTCACAAATGAACCCTAATTGACACAGCAGCCAAACCAGAACACTCTCCTCTCTCTCAATTGCATTTTTGCTCGAGCCACATTTTTGCCAAAAACTCTCAAAACACCATAAGCTTCCATCCTCAATCCTTCATCTGAGCACCCTTTGGAAGTTGTTTGCAACCTCAAATCCTTGCTGTAATAGCTCTTGCTCACTCTGTTTTCTTCAACCCCTTCAAATGGCAGATCGTGATTCCCTCAACTCCAAGCATTCTTGAGTTTAAATAGCTTCCTCCTCCATCATTGCAAGGCCAAGGGAGCTTCTGTTTGGGCTTAGAACCTTCAAACAACTGTTGCATCTCCATTTCTCAAAAATCAAGTAAGCTTTCGATTTCAATCATTTGCCCTGCCATAGTATGTTTTTGAAAGGTCTTTTTATGGTGATTCTAGAGAACTAAAGCATGCTTAATTTGGTTGTGTTTTGGCCAAGAAATCTTCATTTCATTTTGTGTGTTCAAACATAATTCTGTTCGATTTACCCTGCTAGCATGGATTTAATGAAATATGATCCCACATTCTTGATGCCTGATGCTTAATGATGCTGTTAGAGTGTTTAATTTTTAATTCTGGGCATGTTGATTTTTTAAGATGCATGATGATGAATGTTCAAATGCTGCTGTTTGCAACCTGCCCTGCCCAGAATTTCCACGCTTGATTGTTTGTTTGGTTGATTGCTTGATGTCACTTGATGATTAACAATGCCATGCTGTTGTGTTGATTTGTTTGGTTAATGTTTGTTTCAAGATTGAACATGCTGAACACGATTGCCCTGCTTCCAAACCCTAGCTTGTTTCCAAAACCGTGTTTTTGCTTTTATTACTTGTGATTGCCATACTGTTGCCCTGCTGTTTGAGTTAATAATGAACCATGAAGATGAGTGCCCTGTTCATAAACCCCAGGAAAGCCCAGAATTTTTTCCATGATCTTTGCTTGTCTTGTGTCATCTGATGGTGCATAATGACAGTACTCCTTTACCATGTTTGATTGCTGATGCTGGTTATGTTGTTGTTCATGGTTAAGGTTTGAAAATGAGTTGATATTGATGCTGTGTTTAAACCCTTGTCCTGTCCAGAAAGTTGCATGAATTGTTTTGGTTGTTGCTGTTTAAGATTACATGCCTTTGTTCTATTGCTGTGTTGCTCATAAAACCCTGGTTGAATTTATTTCGTGAGGATATGATGAATATGAAGGTGAATACTTGCTGTTGTTGCACAAACCCTAAGCTTCCTTAAACCCTAGCCATTTCCCAGAAACATGGAAAATGATTGGTG
This sequence comes from Lathyrus oleraceus, assembly GCF_024323335.1. NCBI lineage: Eukaryota > Viridiplantae > Streptophyta > Magnoliopsida > Fabales > Fabaceae > Lathyrus > Lathyrus oleraceus. Next base: position 401,186,176 of record NC_066582.1, read on the forward strand.
GCTGTTTTGAACTTTCTGCATAAGTTACTGTTCTATTGGAAAATGACCAATCAAATTATTTCGTGGCCTGGCCTTAAGCACAGTCGTTTGGATAAGTGGCGTGTTGAATTACAAAAGTGCCATGCGGTCAAACCTTTGACTCATCATTCATCTTATTTTGTTCATGTTTGTTTCCAAATTTCACTCAACTTCAATAATTCATTTCTCATCCAATTCAACTCCAAAAAACATGGGATTTTTTGCATTGTGACCTGTTGGATGTCTAGTATTTTACCGTGATTTTTAATATTTTTTCTGATCATTGGATTTTAATTGGCTCTAGGGTTTGTGTTATGTGACCTCAAATGATACATCTTACCATTTCAATTGTGAAATACTCTTGACATATCCATTGCCTTTGAAATTTTTTGTGATGAAACTAGACATGTTGAACTTTGTTTCCATATAGAGTTTGTGGATTTCCCATTTGTGGTTTGCTGTTTATGATTTTTTGAAGTCATGTGTTACATTTGTTGCTATACCATGATCATGCATTTTCCCCAATTTTGTTCACATGCTTCCTTGCATCCAATTGACCCCATTTTTTGCATGAATAATCCTTTGTATGTCTATTTCATGTATGAATTTTCTTGGAATTAATCTTGCTGTTTTCCATTTGATTGTGAATTTTCTTCCATGCTTGGTCATTTGTTGACCTTTTGTGCTATACATTGCCAAATCTTTTGTGAAATTCTCATACCATATCACATGACCATGAAATTTCATATGTGATAACTAGACTCTTTGAGCTTTGCATTGGTGTTAATCTCATTCATTTCTCTTCTGATTTCAATTTGATATGATTTTTTGAAGTTGACCCATGCTTGTTGACTTTCTTTGTACATGTTTGAACTTGGTTTGACTTCATGATTTTAGTTGACTGCCATCCTCTCATCCAAATGCCAGGAAATTTTACATGTATACCATGTTAGATGTTAGGATTGAGTGTGATTTATTTCATGATTTTTGAGATTGCTTAGGTTTACTTTTGATGCAAGTCATTCTGTTGACTTTTGTATGCTTCCCATTGCCATGTTTTGACTTCAAATGTTCATAAAATGATGATGATGCCTGATATGATTGTGGGCCCAATTGTGATTGCTTTCTAATTGGTTGACTTTGACTTTGAGTTGACTTTTCCTTGCTGCCTTGACTTTTTCTTTCATCTTTGACCCTAGGCTAGTCCTAGTGGTCTTCTAAGCTTATGTTGAGTTCATCTGTTTCAGGTTAAGCACCAATGCCTTGAGGATCAGTCAAATGTGTTCTAGTTTGATTGTTTAATGTGCTAACACTTGTTTTGTAGGTGACTCATATGCTTGAGTCTTTGTGCCTTGCACAATTGGTCCCTCTGTGGCTGACTATTGGGTTATTTCCTTTTGATTCTGACTGTTGAGCTGTTTACTAACTAGTTTGACTTTTTCAGGTACCTTAGTTGCCTAAGTTCTTTGAACTTGCTTGCTTTGCTATTTAGCATTTGCTTTGAGGTATAATTACTTCTTCTTCATGTAGTCTGGAGACCCGGTCTGTTATTTGACCGGGCAAACTGTCTGAAGTCCTCCTTAAGAGGCAATGCCTGTGTTTGTTTAAAATTGTCCCAAGCAGGAAAAGTCCTCATTTGAGGCAATTGGTGGAAGGTAGGGATAAGCAATCTATCCCCCACTATTCAGTGTGTCCTCTCTCTGCTCCCATTACATGGTTGAAGCATCGAGATAAAAACCCAAGATCTATCGAGTCAATAATGGGGAAAGAGTTCCATCTTTCTGAACTCCCCCACTTTCTATTATTTGATGCTCTCCCTGATTAGGGATAGAAGCAATGAGGCACACCCCTCATCTCCTTTCATCTGCTTCACCTTAGCCTCTCAATGGCAAGGTTAAGAGCAACACTTACCCCATTCCAGTTGGCCCTAGTGCCTAACCTTTGATGTTTGAGCCCCCTTGTTGGTGTGTTTATTCTTATGCTGTATGTGTTTGTGATTGCCTTGTTTGCTTCCTTAGGCTTTAGTTTGTGCTTGCCCTTGTGCAATAGCTTTGTGCTTGACTTGCTTCCTGTGCAAGTCAAGTCTGTGTGGCTTAACCCTTGTGTGAGCCATGTTTAGAACTGTTCGGCCGAACTACGGCAACTCTGATTCTCATGTTCAGGTGAGATACGTAGGCACGAGACGCGATGTCTTGCCGAGTTTGACTAACCACTAACACTGATTTCTTTTCTCTCGCCCTCGTTGCGATCGAGACTTTCCCTTTCTCTTGCCCTAGTTGCAATCGAGACTTTGCTTTTTCCTGTGTCTGTTCAGGATAGGTTGGCCCTTGTGCCATTTAGCTAAAAACCTTAACTTAGGGTTGATTTTGCATGACAACATCTAGGCTCGAGTCGTAGTCTCCCTAGTGTTGTGTCTCCCTCTGTTATCTGGTTAGGCTAGATCCTTTGTCCCTGCGTAGGGGAACTACATCGCCCTGATCTTCATACCAGATGAAGTATGTAGGCAGGAGATTGAGCTGATCTCTCCGGGCGCCCTTTTTCTTTTGTGTGTGTGTTGTTTGACCTTTGCTAGGCTCGAGTCCCCGTACTCCTTAGCATTTGCTGTCTGTTTGTTTGTGTTTGACAGTTGTAGGCTGAGTCCCAGACTCCCTATCTGTCTGTTGTGTGCGTTTAGGTTCGGATGCTGATGTAAGTCCAGTGATTGGCATTCGGGCTCTGCGTTTGCCTGTGTGTGTCCTGTTTGTTTGTGTGCGTGTCAGCCGAGCTACGAATGCTCTGATTCTTCTCTCGTCCGAGAAGATACGTATGCATGGGATGCGACATCCTAGCGAGCATGTGTCGTTTCCCCAGTCCGAACTACTTCGACTCTGATGTCTATGCCTGATAGACTAAGTAGGCCCAGGATGCGATATCCTGCCGAGTCAGTTTCAGTCAGTTTCTCTTGTCTCTTTTCAGCCAGTGTGTGTGAGTTTGAGCAGTGTTTTAGCAACCAATTTTCCTTCCTTTTGTGCGTGGATCCCGTAGAGTACTACGGATGCGTAGGGTGCCTAACACCTTCCTTTCGCATAACCGACTCCCGAACCCATCCTCTTTGGTCGCGAGACCATGTTCTTTCCCAGGTTTACTCTGAGCGTTTCCTTTCCCTCTTTTGGGATAAATAACGCACGGTGGCGGCTCTGTTGTTTCTTTCTTTTCCCGCCGGTTTTTCGCGCGATGCGACAGCTGGCGACTCTGCTGGGGACATAGAGAAGTTGACCTATGCTGGTCCATCTTCCCTGAGCGAGTCTCTCCTAGCGCTCTCTAGGATTAGGGTTTTGGTTGCTTTCTGCTTGTTGTATTTTATTGCATTCATTGTATATATGTACATTTACTGTTTGCATTTATTGTGTACACTTATGTTTGCATTCTTTCATTCATATTCATCTGCTTTGAGGCTGTGTTTCTCTGTTTGGGGGGGATTACTTGAGGTAAAAGGCCCAATACCCAGGCTATGAGTGAAATCTAGGAAACCTAGGAATAGAGTGATTCATGGGAAGCGGGTGGTATGTCGCCACTTAGCAGAACATTGATATCACGAGCAGTTCAGACCCTGGTGGGGTATTATCGGTGCATACATCGGGTGTGCACAGGATAATATTCTGCGAAAGGTTATTTATCCTGCGTTTCTCTCGACCTTACCCTGGCCTAGATGACACCCGTGACTGGGGAGGGGTTTGATCATTATTACAGGTACAGATGGTGACTGTTGGTGACTTTGGTTCAGCCTGATTTATGGATCTTTATTTCTGGACGCCGGAGGTTTGACCCTGGCATTGATCAGAGGGTTCCGTTTATTTCGGATCCCTGAGCTGAATTTGAGGGTACCTGTTCAGATAACAGTTGACCAGATAACTTTGGGGTTCAGATGGATTGCAACTCCCAGTTCAAGCCGGACCTTTGACCCTGTGTTCAGCGATACACAGCCTGGCCAGTCTTGGCTACATCATTTGCATCATAGCATGTTTATTTTCAAAAAAATAGTAATGCATGAAAATGAAAAAAAAGTTAACTCGCATACTCATATCCTTTCCAGGATCATTCATAACAAAATAGCATCCGCATCATACGCATATCATGTACATATCATCCTTGCATTACAGACATGATTGGGGACGTGGCTTCTCACTTTGGGTTTTGACTGAGACAGGATTGCTGATCGTCGTCCACACCGGTATTCAACCAGGCTTAATCAACAGAGAAGTATGGATCAGGTTCAGACAGAGCTGGCCGAGATGAGGGCAAACATGGCCCAGTTCATGACAATGATGCAAGGGGTCATTCAGGGGCAAGAGGAGCTGCGTGCCTTAGCCCAGAGACAGGAAGTTGTGATTCCAACATCCAACCGTGCTTCGCCTGTTGCTGCACCCGCTCATGAGACTATCCATGTTGCTGCTCCCACTAACGACTACGCCGTCGGGGATGAACTTGAGGGTATAAGAATCAATGGACAGCCTCTTGCTGCAGAGGTCAATGTCAGAGCTACCCGGGCTCCGATTCGTCATCCAGCTCCATTTGTCAACCAACAAGAGGACACGTTTACTCTCCTCAGTGAGGACTATGATGTTGTGAAAACCGAAGAGAGGGACAGAAAAGTGGATGCTCTCGCTGAGAAAGTCCGAGCCATGGAATGCCAGAACTCCCTTGGGTTTGATGTGACCGACATGGGTCTGGTGGAAGGGTTAAAGATCCCCTACAAGTTCAAGGCACCCTCATTCGACAAGTACAATGGCACTTCCTGTCCTCGCACCCATGTGCAGGCGTACTTCAGGAAGATCTCTGCTTACACTGACGATGAAAAGATGTGGATGTACTTTTTCCAAGATAGTCTATCTGGGGCATCTTTGGACTGGTACATGGATCTGAAGCGAGAATCAGTCAGAAGCTGGAAAGATTTGGGTGAGGCCTTCCTAAGGCAATACAAGCACAACATGGACATGGCGCCAAGCCGAACTCAGTTACAGAGCTTGTATCAGAAAGATAAGGAGAGTTTCAAAGAGTATGCCCAGAGGTGGCGTGAGCTAGCCGCCAGAGTGCAACCTCCGATGTTGGAGAGAGAGCTGACTGACATGTTCATTGGAACCCTGCAAGGTGTGTTCATAGACCGCTTGGGAAGCTGCCCGTTCAGTAGCTTTTCAGATGTTGTCGTCTGTGGAGAACGAACTGAGAGCCTTATCAAAGCAGGAAGGATACAAGATCCTGGCTCTTCAAACTCTTCCAATTCTAAAAGGCCATCCTCTGGGGCACCCAAAAGGGGAGAGAATGAAACGAATGCTGTGCACCGTCGAAGGAGTGCAAATAGAGGACCATATCGGCAAGTTGCTGCTGTGACTATTCCAGCAACTCAAACTCAACAACAGCCGAGAAGACTAGCTCAGCGGTATCAGACCCCACAACCTCATCCTCAGCAGCAGACTTATCAGCCTCCCATTGACAATCAAGCTGGTACAAGTAATGAGAGGAAGAAGATCATTTTCGATCCAATCCCCATGTCCTACGCTGAACTGTATCCCACTCTGATAGAGCGGAACTTGATCACTCCCAGAGACCCGCCGCCCATACCTGTCAACCCTCGGCGGTGGTATAGGCCTGAACAGAATTGTGTGTATCATTCGGGTGCTCCTGGTCATGACGTGGATAGTTGTTTCCAGCTGAAGATGAAGGTTCAAGACCTTGTGAGGTCAGGCATTCTGATCTTGGAGGACTTAGGTCCCAATGCTAGTCAAGTTTGAAGACAACAAGTCCTGGGCTGGCGCCGACCTTTTCCTCAGAAGGGTTGTTCGTAAAGCAGAAGCTGCTGATGCAAAAGATATTGACAGTTGTTATCCCCGATGGGATCTATCACAATTGGGTCACTGTGGGCTTTCCTACAGTTGTTCATAAGTCTCTGTAATAATCACTTTGTTTAAAAACCCCTTCTCCCATGCCAAAAGGAGAAGTGATGACATTGTTGGCAACATTTTGTGCAATGATATTTTCATTCAAATAAATTCATGTTAAAACATTTGTTTTCCATTTATTTTCCCTTTTCACTTTTGCATGAAATTGGTGATCACAAAAAACCCTAAAAACAAGAATAAAAGCAATCTTTTCATCTGCATAACGATTGTCTTGTTTGTTTTTCAAAGAGCTTCTCATATCAACATCTTTATGCAGGTTGTTTCTCAAACTCATTGAACATAATGATCAGACGTCATCTCCCAATTTTGGATTCCCTGTATTCGAAGCGGACGAAGATGATGTTGAAGGGATTCCTGACAAGATTTCCCGACTTCTTGAGCAAGAAAAGAAGATCACACTCAGCTGCATCTCGAGAATCAGCAGAACAGCCAACTGGGGCATTTATAAAAAAGGAGAAAAAATAAAAGAAAGAGGAGGGTGCAAAATCAAAAAGAAATCAAAAGCAAAATCAAAAGAAAAAACAAAAGAGAAATAGCACCCTCAAAGTCCCAAGTTGACTGATGCTGAATTCGATCGAAAAGAAGAGATCAACTGCCATGTGTCATGGACAGTCATATCAGCAGAGAGTGAAGAAAGCACGCGATAAGAAGGTCAAGCCTCATGTGTTCCGAGGGACCTTGTGCTCAAGAAAGTCTTGTCTTTCGTGCCCGATTCCAGGGGCAAGTGGACTCCAAGCTAAGAACGTCCATACGTTTTCAAGAGAGCCTCTCCAGGCAGTGTTCTGACACTTACAACAATGGATGAAAGTTCACTCGTCCTGTGAACTCTAATGCAGTCAAGAAATACTTCGTCTAAACAAAAAAAGAAGAATAGCTCGCTAAGTCGAACACCCCAAAGGGCGACTTAGGCAAAAAGGAGCGTCTCGGTGGATTGAAAACCCGAAAGGGCGATCCAGGCAAAAGTTAGAGACATTGAAAAAAAAAAGAGAAAATTCGCATCCCGCTAGATTGAGCACCTCACACTGGGGCAATCTAGGCAAAAATTAGGGATTTGGCAAGTAACTGCATCTTGACAAGACTGTGCTCTATATCTGTCATCCGTCAGGGATTCTCGATTCGTCGTCGACTGAAGCTTTGAATACATCGAAAATTCAGAATGGTAGAGGAAAGGTCATTATGTTCAATGTAGTCCTCTCCAATATACATCACCGATTTCAAACTTGTACAGATCTATGGAGTCTCGCCCTTTGCAGACTACCATTCCATCACATCGATTTGAGCTTTTATCCGTTTATTTGCACTCTTATTTGTTTCAACTCAACAAATGTTTTGCATGTTTTAACTGATAAAGTATCATTGTTTTCAAAATAAACAAAAATTTTCACAAAATTGTTCTTAAACAAAGTGAACCGTCACAATGATGGAAGGATACTTAGGAGACCCGCAGTGCTCTCCCGAGGGTGGTATGATTACCAACAGGTAAGACAATTGTTCGTATCTCGAGCATGACTGTATCTTTGTCCTGCAGAACCTCGTATGGTCTCTCCTCAGTGAATTTGCCCGATGCAGTGTTGTTTGGAGATATTCATCTTCATATTCCCGACAGTGTGGACTCTTCCTCCAAATCCTTGTTAGCTCTATTGTGGGGCATCCCCAGTAGAGTGCTGTTTGAGCCCTATCGTGGGGCATCCTCAGCAAGTTTGCCGTTTCGGACATTATTGTGGGGCAGCTCCCCTAGCAGAGTGTTTACTGAAGACTTCAACTTTCGCCTCTCCAGCAGGCCAGTCTTCCTCTCCACCAGCATGGTTGTCTTTCTTTGAAGATTCAGTATTTGGTAGATCAACATCCCAGTACTATGTCATGTCCTCAGATGGATCCCCAGCGGAGTTGTTGGCATGATGAGCTTTCTCTATGCCTATCCATCCTCATCAGAGATCTGGTTGCTTCTTGGTATCCCTGATTTCCAGCACAAGTTGTTGTGACGCGTCCGCCTGTATGTTGAACTCTGTTCTCCGGTTGTGACCGACGATCCCTCCGGAAGCCTCTTGTGGCTCTTCCTCCCCTGCAGGGTGATGACTTTGGTTTTTCTCTCCGGACGATTGATTCCCGGACCCGCGTGTTGAGCATGCCTGTTTGTCAGCATTCATCATACATTTTAGGTAGAATGCATACATGCATAATCATATCATTCAGGTACTCATGTTGCAGCTGTTGCCGGGTATCTGTTGATTGTTGCCCCTTGCTATTTGGTAATACAAATCTCTCCAGTAGATCTTTCCTCAAGCAAATATGGGTGTGTCCGATCTCTCCATGTAGAGCCAACCCTTTAAGCAGAAAGTGTCAATCCTTTCCTTCCGGTTCCCCACTGAGATACGTCCTCGTGGATGACGGTTGCTTCCGTTCCCTCCCTACACGGGATGGGTTTCCCTATTGAGTTCTTTTCCTCATTAGGTTGAGTCTTGTTTCAGTCTGCCTTTTCGGATCGATCCTGAATTGGCTCCCTATCTACTGTCTCTTGTACTTCCCTGGGGCATAAATGAATAGTTGCTCACTAACCGGCGCTCATTCATCTTATCCTCAGCGGAATTTGTTGGCCTCTACCTACAAACCGGTAGTTGTAAGTCCTATCTTTGTGGTTTTCTACCCACTAGCCGGTAGTTGTAAAATCCCACTTTCATCCCCTGGCGGATATTGTTTGTTGGCCTCTGCCTACAAACCAGCAGTTGTAAGTCCTATCTTTGTGGTTTTCTACCCACAAGCTGGTAGTCGTAAAATCCCACTTTCTTCCCCTTGTTGGAATTAACCCTTTGCGCTCATCCCGATGATGACTGGTTACTTTTCCGTGGTTTTCTGCCTACAAACCGGTAGATGTAATCCCCTCTTTGCAGTTATCAATACCATGTTTGCAGTATTGATATTCTTTTCCCCTTTGGATACTTGCCTTGATCAAGCAGTATTGTCCCCATTGGGCCTTCCCCTTCCGTTGGATACTTGCTCCGAGTAAGCAACTTTATCCTCTTTGGATTGGTCATCTTTTGCATACCTAGTCTGGTACCCAGATGCCTTTCTTTTCGGTCGTTTATCCATTTAACAACCTACAACCCGGTTATGGATAATCTTCCATGCGAGGGTATTATCTACGTTCCGACGGCTATAGATAATATGTCTCATGCGCTCTTTGGTCAATCCTTCGATTGTTATCACCAGCAGAGTAAGATTCATCCTTTAACAAGTTTGCCTCTGCTCTCTTCAGGATGTTTTCGGTCGTTTATCCATCTAACAACCTACAACCCGGTTATGGATAATCTTCCATGCGAGTTTATTATCTACGTTCTGACGGCTATAGATAATATGTCTCATGCGCTCTTGGGTCGAAGTCGTCCTCCCCAGCAGAGTAAGATTCGTATTCCCCACGGAATCAGATGTTCATCCTTTAACAAGTTTGCCTTCGCTCTCTTCAGGATGTTTTCGGTCGATTACTCATTTAACAACCTACAACCCGGTTATGGATAATCTTCCATGCGAGTTTATTATCTACGTTCTGACGGCTATAGATAATATGTCTCATGCGCTCTTGGGTCGAAGTCGTCCTCCCCAGCCGAGTAAGATTCGTATTTCTGGTGAAATCGAATGTCCATCCTTTAACAAGACTGCTTTTCTAGCCCTCTTCAGGATGTTGAGTGTTTCGGAACACCAATTAATTCACGCTTTGGCACTCAGGCCAATTTTCCGGTATTCATACCGAGGTGGCGATCAGGCCAATCTCCGACGTTTCAGATTGACATCAAATCTCTCACACACCGATGCTCAGTATTCAGACTGACTTACGGCGCTCAAGCCATGGTTATCCCTGTGTTACCATTTATTTTGGTATCCAGGTCGACGTTTCTGTTTCGGTATTCAGGCCGACTTCTTTTTCCGTTCCAGACGGATTTTTCTCTCAAGACTGTTTCTTTGCCGATCCTGACAGGCATTCTTGTATTATATCCAGTCGGTGCAAATTTTTACGGTTCTTTAGTATTCAATCCCTGTTTACCCTGAAAGTCTGACAGCCGTTGCTATCATCCGTTCGGGTTCCCAGCTGATTGAATAGGGGCAGCTGTAGCACCTCAAATTTGCACCTATCATTGTACATACCATTTCATATTAGGTCATAACATATCATGATACATTGCATAGCATTTGCATTGTCCCCAGTTGCCTCAAGAGCAAGCAAGCAGGAATTAGGTCAAACTGATCAGGAGGTCAGTCAACCAACCAAGCAAAGTTGTTTCTCAAGGAGCAAAGGTCCTAGGGTTTGTCCTACAAGTTCACATGTCTTGGAGTATCATTTGAAATGTTCAAGTCAAGGGTTGAAGGCTCAGATGTTATCAGTCAATGCAAAGCCAGGTCAGAAACCCTAGACAGTCAACAGTCAAATCAAAGCAGTGGATGGTAGCCATTATTGTGGAATTTGGGCACCATGGTCAATAATCAAGAGTTCATATGTCTTGGGACACCATTTGAAGTCAAGGTCTCAAGGAATTAGGGTTTGGAATTCATCAGAAGTGCACAGTCAAGTCCAAAACCCTAGAAAGTCAAAGTTGGTCAACTGTGGTTGATTCTATGGTTTTGATGGATGGAAATGGTTTGAAGGAGCTTATTCATGTCCTAATAGGTCTCATATGTCATGGGAATCAACATCATGGAAGAATTTGAAGCAAATCAGAAAATTTCCCAAAATAGAAACTGGACTTGTAATTTCAACTGCCAAAAATAGAAACTTCTTGATCCTCAACTTGCATCATGATACAAGCTTCAAATGAATTTTTGCCCAACATGAAAGTTGAAGATCTTGTTCTCCCATTTTCAAAAAGTCCAAGAACTCTCAAATCCCATGTATGGTTGTCAAGATATGATCAAATCATTTTCACAAAATCTTGAACTTCAAAGAGGCATATCTCTCAAACCATAAGGCCAAATTTGGTGGGGTTTTTTCCTAAAAACCACATTTTTCATCCCCTTTCCAAAAATATAAATTTCATTCACCAAAACCCTACCATTCAAAATGGCATTTTTTGACCTTTTCCATTAAAAATCAAAGTTTGACCAAACTTTGACTTTTTGAATCATTCACTTTTTCTTAATTTGGCCAATTGGGAAATGTTTGAAATCACATTTGAGACATGTTCCAACTCCTAAATCATCATCATGCCACCATTTTCCCACTATTTTGGACAAAAATTCAAAATTGGCAATTTGTGCAATTTGGTACCATTTGAACAAGACAAGCTAGCAATCCTTAGTACAACCACAAAACAGCAATTGGCAAAGTTTGTACAGCCTGTCCAAGCCCAATTTCGACCAGCCTACACCCTCCCTTACTCACTTACATGCTACTTAGCATTTTTGGCATTTGATTCATTTTACATAAAACCAGCTTACCCTTTGATTAGTGGAGGTTAAGCAGCATATATAATACATCTTTCTGTCACAAATGAACCCTAATTGACACAGCAGCCAAACCAGAACACTCTCCTCTCTCTCAATTGCATTTTTGCTCGAGCCACATTTTTGCCAAAAACTCTCAAAACACCATAAGCTTCCATCCTCAATCCTTCATCTGAGCACCCTTTGGAAGTTGTTTGCAACCTCAAATCCTTGCTGTAATAGCTCTTGCTCACTCTGTTTTCTTCAACCCCTTCAAATGGCAGATCGTGATTCCCTCAACTCCAAGCATTCTTGAGTTTAAATAGCTTCCTCCTCCATCATTGCAAGGCCAAGGGAGCTTCTGTTTGGGCTTAGAACCTTCAAACAACTGTTGCATCTCCATTTCTCAAAAATCAAGTAAGCTTTCGATTTCAATCATTTGCCCTGCCATAGTATGTTTTTGAAAGGTCTTTTTATGGTGATTCTAGAGAACTAAAGCATGCTTAATTTGGTTGTGTTTTGGCCAAGAAATCTTCATTTCATTTTGTGTGTTCAAACATAATTCTATTCGATTTACCCTGCTAGCATGGATTTAATGAAATATGATCCCACATTCTTGATGCCTGATGCTTAATGATGCTGTTAGAGTGTTTAATTTTTAATTCTGGGCATGTTGATTTTTTAAGATGCATGATGATGAATGTTCAAATGCTGCTGTTTGCAACCTGCCCTGCCCAGAATTTCCACGCTTGATTGTTTGTTTGGTTGATTGCTTGATGTCACTTGATGATTAACAATGCCATGCTGTTGTGTTGATTTGTTTGGTTAATGTTTGTTTCAAGATTGAACATGCTGAACACGATTGCCCTGCTTCCAAACCCTAGCTTGTTTCCAAAACCGTGTTTTTGCTTTTATTACTTGTGATTGCCATACTGTTGCCCTGCTGTTTGAGTTAATAATGAACCATGAAGATGAGTGCCCTGTTCATAAACCCCAGGAAAGCCCAGAATTTTTTCCATGATCTTTGCTTGTCTTGTGTCATCTGATGGTGCATAATGACAGTACTCCTTTACCATGTTTGATTGCTGATGCTGGTTATGTTGTTGTTCATGGTTAAGGTTTGAAAATGAGTTGATATTGATGCTGTGTTTAAACCCTTGTCCTGTCCAGAAAGTTGCATGAATTGTTTTGGTTGTTGCTGTTTAAGATTACATGCCTTTGTTCTATTGCTGTGTTGCTCATAAAACCCTGGTTGAATTTATTTCGTGAGGATATGATGAATATGAAGGTGAATACTTGCTGTTGTTGCACAAACCCTAAGCTTCCTTAAACCCTAGCCATTTCCCAGAAACATGGAAAATGATTGGTGGCTGTTTTGAACTTTCTGCATAAGTTACTGTTCTATTGGAAAATGACCAATCAAATTATTTCGTGGCCTGGCCTTAAGCACAGTCGTTTGGATAAGTGGCGTGTTGAATTACAAAAGTGCCATGCGGTCAAACCTTTGACTCATCATTCATCTTATTTTGTTCATGTTTGTTTCCAAATTTCACTCAACTTCAATAATTCATTTCTCATCCAATTCAACTCCAAAAAACATGGGATTTTTTGCATTGTGACCTGTTGGATGTCTAGTATTTTACCGTGATTTTTAATATTTTTTCTGATCATTGGATTTTAATTGGCTCTAGGGTTTGTGTTATGTGACCTCAAATGATACATCTTACCATTTCAATTGTGAAATACTCTTGACATATCCATTGCCTTTGAAATTTTTTGTGATGAAACTAGACATGTTGAACTTTGTTTCCATATAGAGTTTGTGGATTTCCCATTTGTGGTTTGCTGTTTATGATTTTTTGAAGTCATGTGTTACATTTGTTGCTATACCATGATCATGCATTTTCCCCAATTTTGTTCACATGCTTCCTTGCATCCAATTGACCCCATTTTTTGCATGAATAATCCTTTGTATGTCTATTTCATGTATGAATTTTCTTGGAATTAATCTTGCTGTTTTCCATTTGATTGTGAATTTTCTTCCATGCTTGGTCATTTGTTGACCTTTTGTGCTATACATTGCCAAATCTTTTGTGAAATTCTCATACCATATCACATGACCATGAAATTTCATATGTGATAACTAGACTCTTTGAGCTTTGCATTGGTGTTAATCTCATTCATTTCTCTTCTGATTTCAATTTGATATGATTTTTTGAAGTTGACCCATGCTTGTTGACTTTCTTTGTACATGTTTGAACTTGGTTTGACTTCATGATTTTAGTTGACTGCCATCCTCTCATCCAAATGCCAGGAAATTTTACATGTATACCATGTTAGATGTTAGGATTGAGTGTGATTTATTTCATGATTTTTGAGATTGCTTAGGTTTACTTTTGATGCAAGTCATTCTGTTGACTTTTGTATGCTTCCCATTGCCATGTTTTGACTTCAAATGTTCATAAAATGATGATGATGCCTGATATGATTGTGGGCCCAATTGTGATTGCTTTCTAATTGGTTGACTTTGACTTTGAGTTGACTTTTCCTTGCTGCCTTGACTTTTTCTTTCATCTTTGACCCTAGGCTAGTCCTAGTGGTCTTCTAAGCTTATGTTGAGTTCATCTGTTTCAGGTTAAGCACCAATGCCTTGAGGATCAGTCAAATGTGTTCTAGTTTGATTGTTTAATGTGCTAACACTTGTTTTGTAGGTGACTCATATGCTTGAGTCTTTGTGCCTTGCACAATTGGTCCCTCTGTGGCTGACTATTGGGTTATTTCCTTTTGATTCTGACTGTTGAGCTGTTTACTAACTAGTTTGACTTTTTCAGGTACCTTAGTTGCCTAAGTTCTTTGAACTTGCTTGCTTTGCTATTTAGCATTTGCTTTGAGGTATAATTACTTCTTCTTCATGTAGTCTGGAGACCCGGTCTGTTATTTGACCGGGCAAACTGTCTGAAGTCCTCCTTAAGAGGCAATGCCTGTGTTTGTTTAAAATTGTCCCAAGCAGGAAAAGTCCTCATTTGAGGCAATTGGTGGAAGGTAGGGATAAGCAATCTATCCCCCACTATTCAGTGTGTCCTCTCTCTGCTCCCATTACATGGTTGAAGCATCGAGATAAAAACCCAAGATCTATCGAGTCAATAATGGGGAAAGAGTTCCATCTTTCTGAACTCCCCCACTTTCTATTATTTGATGCTCTCCCTGATTAGGGATAGAAGCAATGAGGCACACCCCTCATCTCCTTTCATCTGCTTCACCTTAGCCTCTCAATGGCAAGGTTAAGAGCAACACTTACCCCATTCCAGTTGGCCCTAGTGCCTAACCTTTGATGTTTGAGCCCCCTTGTTGGTGTGTTTATTCTTATGCTGTATGTGTTTGTGATTGCCTTGTTTGCTTCCTTAGGCTTTAGTTTGTGCTTGCCCTTGTGCAATAGCTTTGTGCTTGACTTGCTTCCTGTGCAAGTCAAGTCTGTGTGGCTTAACCCTTGTGTGAGCCATGTTTAGAACTGTTCGGCCGAACTACGGCAACTCTGATTCTCATGTTCAGGTGAGATACGTAGGCACGAGACGCGATGTCTTGCCGAGTTTGACTAACCACTAACACTGATTTCTTTTCTCTCGCCCTCGTTGCGATCGAGACTTTCCCTTTCTCTTGCCCTAGTTGCAATCGAGACTTTGCTTTTTCCTGTGTCTGTTCAGGATAGGTTGGCCCTTGTGCCATTTAGCTAAAAACCTTAACTTAGGGTTGATTTTGCATGACAACATCTAGGCTCGAGTCGTAGTCTCCCTAGTGTTGTGTCTCCCTCTGTTATCTGGTTAGGCTAGATCCTTTGTCCCTGCGTAGGGGAACTACATCGCCCTGATCTTCATACCAGATGAAGTATGTAGGCAGGAGATTGAGCTGATCTCTCCGGGCGCCCTTTTTCTTTTGTGTGTGTGTTGTTTGACCTTTGCTAGGCTCGAGTCCCCGTACTCCTTAGCATTTGCTGTCTGTTTGTTTGTGTTTGACAGTTGTAGGCTGAGTCCCAGACTCCCTATCTGTCTGTTGTGTGCGTTTAGGTTCGGATGCTGATGTAAGTCCAGTGATTGGCATTCGGGCTCTGCGTTTGCCTGTGTGTGTCCTGTTTGTTTGTGTGCGTGTCAGCCGAGCTACGAATGCTCTGATTCTTCTCTCGTCCGAGAAGATACGTATGCATGGGATGCGACATCCTAGCGAGCATGTGTCGTTTCCCCAGTCCGAACTACTTCGACTCTGATGTCTATGCCTGATAGACTAAGTAGGCCCAGGATGCGATATCCTGCCGAGTCAGTTTCAGTCAGTTTCTCTTGTCTCTTTTCAGCCAGTGTGTGTGAGTTTGAGCAGTGTTTTAGCAACCAATTTTCCTTCCTTTTGTGCGTGGATCCCGTAGAGTACTACGGATGCGTAGGGTGCCTAACACCTTCCCTTCGCATAACCGACTCCCGAACCCATCCTCTTTGGTCGCGAGACCATGTTCTTTCCCAGGTTTACTCTGAGTGTTTCCTTTCCCTCTTTTGGGATAAATAACGCACGGTGGCGGCTCTGTTGTTTCTTTCTTTTCCCGCCGGTTTTTCGCGCGATGCGACAGAGATACGTAGGCATAGGATGCGATGTCCTATCGAGCTCCCTTCTCTTAACCCCACCTGCGTTTCCTGTGTGTGTGTGATGTTTAGCAACCTTTTCTTTTCTTAGAGCGTGGATCCCGTCGAGTACGACGGACGTGAGGGGTGCTAATACCTTCCCCTTGCGTAACCGACTCCCTTACCCTTTCTCTTTGGTCGCGAGACCATTTCCTTTCCAGGTTTCTCTGAGCGTTTCCTTTCCCTATTTTGGGATAAATAACGCGCAGTGGCGGCTCTGTGTTGTGTTTTTGTTTTAGCTCGCCGGTTGTTTTTTCGCGGATGTGACACTAAGAAAGCGATAAAGTACGAGAAAGGGAAAAAATTACCACACGGATAAAGATCCGAAGCTATAACAGTTAAAGGCGCAAGAAACCCTGAAATCTCTCCAGCTGGACCGTCAAAGGAAATCATTCAACACGAATAATCAGAATAAAACTCCCGGGGGTATCCCACAAATAAAGTGGGAAACCACGCGAGTGTCTCTGCAAAAGCCATGTGAGCCCTCACAAAACTCGACAAAGGGTTAGAGCAACATGATGAAATCAAGAGAAAACAATGCCATGGAAACACAAGACAGGTTAGAATAAAGAGAACAAAAAAAACGAATACTGTCACGTTCGCGACTGCTTCGCCTAGCGAAGGCTTAGCGAAGCTTCGCTACAGGCTCGCCTAGCGAAGCAGCTAGCGAGGGCCTGCGGGTTTTGGATTTTTCGTTGATACCTGCACGATGTTAAGGACTCCAAACCCTATGGAATTCATCTCAGAAACGAAATTATTAAAACATTCGATGCATTGTTCATATATTTATACACAAACATAACCCCCGTGGGTGTCGCATCCGCGAAAAACAACCGGCGGGCTGAAACAAAAACACAACACAGAGCCGCCACTGCGCGTTATTTATCCCAAGATAGGGAAAGGAAACACTCAGAGAAACCTGGAAAAAGCATGGTCTCGCGACCAAAGAGAAAGGGTTAGGGAGTCGGTTACGCAAGGGGAAGGTATTAGCACCCCTCACGTCCGTCGTACTCGACGGGATCCACGTTCTAAAAGAAAGAATAGGTTGCCAAAATAACCAGACAAACATCATACACACACTGAAGACCACACAGGTGGGGTTAAGAGGAAGAGGGCTCGCTAGGACATCGCATCCTATGCCTACGTATCTCGTCTGGAACGAGAATCAGAGCTGCCGTAGTTCGGCTCACGCACGCCAAACAAGACACACACACCCACAGGAAAACCTGGAACCCGACAACCACTCGATGGAATTACGTCAGCTTCCGAACCAAACATACACAAGAAGGCAAACGTGGAGCCCGACCGCCAATCACTGGACTTACATCGGCATCCGAACCAAACATACACAATCAGGATACGTACAGCCAATCGCTGGGCTTACGTCCATATCCTGACACACAAGAAGATTAACAAGCAAACGCACACAAAAAGAAAAAAAGTGCCCGGAGAGACCTCGCGCGGTCTCCTGCCTACATACCTCGTCTGGAACGAGGATCAGGGCGATGTAGTTCCCCTGAAAGGGAAAGAAACTCTAACCAGAAACCAAGGGAAGACACATTACCAGGGAGCTGGACTCGAGTCTAGTGTTATCATGCATCATTGCCCTATGTTATGGTTTCTACCTACTTGCACAACTGCAAGCTAATCCTATCCAGGAAGAAAGCAAGCATGCAAGCATCAATCAATCAAAACAAGCATTTCAAACAAATATTCACATAGCACACTCTATAGCCAATCAAGTGGGCTCAAACAATGGGTTTGACTGCCGAGGCAAGTCATCTGTACAAGGGTAGTATTCGCTCTTAACCTTGCCATTGAGGGGCTAAGGTGAAGCTGATGAGAGGTGAGTGAAGATTAGACTTCACAGTTCTTATCCCTGATCAGGGAGAGCCTCAGACAAAGGAGCGTGGGTCCAGAATGGAGGGACCCTTCTACGCTCAAGACTCTGACTCGATTGCGCAACAGCACAAGATCTTGGGTTTGTGTCCCAATGCATCAACACACAGCCGTGTGAGCAGAGGGACGACTCAACAGAATAGCGGGGGATAGATTGCATATCCCTATGATCCGCCAATTGCCTCATAGAGGTCTTTACCTGCTTGGCACAAATGTAAACAACCACAAACATCGCCTCTTAAGGAGGACTTCAGACAGTTGCCTGGCCAAGTAACAGGCCAGGTCTTCCAGACTACATGAAGAATAGAAGTCCTACCTCAATTGGTTTAAAAACCAAGCAGCAGCAAGCAAGTTCTTAAAGAACTGTAAGCGACTAAATGTACCTGAAATCAATCAAGTATCATCAGTACTCAGACAAACCAACAATAAACAGCAAAAGTCAATCTATACAGACAACACAAGTTAATGCACATAAATGCAAGCTATAATCCCAAGCTCAAGCTTTAATCCCTACAACACAAAGTCAAGTTAGTTCATAAACATCAACCAAACTCAATTCAAATTGCCTTGAAGCAATTTCCTTAAGCATTGTGCATTTCATCCTGAAAATCCAAACCAAATGTGAGAAACTAGACCACTAGGCCAAGCCTAGGGTCCAAAGGGGATAAAAACTCTAAACAGCAAGTACAAACAAACCAAAATCACATTACAACAAATCAAAAGCAAATGCAATTGGTCCCATGCTCATACCAATCACCATTATCATTTTATGCACAATTTAACATTAATCATGCAATTTGCAACCCCAAATGACCAAACAGAACTATCTCACTCAAAAGCATACCAAATCAATTCAATTAATTCCACAAAAATTCACACCTAAACAGGACACATTCAATGTATAGCATGTCAATTTTCAGCTCAATTGGACAAAAGAAAGTAGGTCAATGAAAATCAAGAAGTCCAGACACAATTATACAAACCAATTCAAGGCATCCACATAAGCATCATCTTCCATAAATCATAAAACAGTGACAACATATTAGAAATGAATGCGATCAAAACCATAATGTCCTATAATGTGTCTAGAATTCTCATATCAAATTCCATCTTCATCCAATACCATATGAGAATTTCACAAAAGAAATACAAACATGTGTCACACAATGTTGCAAAATGAACCAACAGAGAAGAAAATTATCAATCAATTTGAAAATGCAACCAAAAATCCCAGCAAAATTCACATGTTATCTTGACATATCAATGATCATTCATGCAAAAACTTGGAGCAATCAAACATTTCTAGGCCAGGCAAATAAAATCATGAAGTTGACCTAGCTTGGTGTGACACAAATTGTCACACCTTACTTAAAAAAATCATATCTCCATCAGCATGTATCCAAAAATCATAAACTTTACATGGAAATCACCATCAACATGTCCAGAATAAGCACAAAAATTTTCATTCATTTCTTTAAAGGTATGAGCATTTCATGATAGTTTTGGCAAAGTGTATACAAATGTGACACATTCCACAAACCCTAAGCCAATTATTTTTCTATACATGCAAAAATTCCACAAAAATCATGATAAATTCTACAGATTTCAAGAAGAACAATGCAAAAAATCTCACCAAAATTGGATAAGAAACGAGTGAGATATGATTTTCCTAAGATCATGTAACAAAATGAAATAACACAAGAAAATAAAAACGAAATAATATAAATTAAATGTAGCAGTGGCAGTTTTGTAAATATGAAAGCCAGGGTCCAAAACGCACAGCATAAGTAATGCGCTGTCACCACACCAATGGACGGTTTCGGTGGGAAACAGGAAATTTGAAAACGCCATGCACAGAACGGATCAAACGAAGCATTTTCCAGAAATCATGAAGTTCTTCGCGAGTTCGTGTGTTCTTCATCTCCAGCAATGGTCATGAACGAAACTCAACGAAAATGGACAAGCGAGATACCGTTGGAACCGTCTCTCAACCTAGGTCACAAATATGCTAACGATTTTGCCTAACTCTCACTATATCTCACGGATCGATCAAAAAGAGAAATGACATCGAAACTTCAAATCGAAATATCTTCTTCTACAGTTAATCATTCCAAAAACCAAGAGCATCATGTTGTTCTACGTTGCATGAACTATAATAAGCATATAACAATTGAAGAAACCATGAGATTCGAAAACTAACCTTAAAGTGATGGCAGTGGTTGTTCTTTGAGTTCTTGCACGCAATTACCGAAAACAGATGAAGATGAAGCTTTAGGAAGTTGATTGGAACTTGTATTTCAGCTCAAGCACGATCCAGATGTGAGAAATCTCCAAACTCCATTGTTGAGCATGATGTGAACAGTCACGAATCCAATGCTTTCTTGCTCCAAATCACCAAAACAGTTGAAGCTAAGGATCTATGGAAGATGAAGCAAAAGGAATTTTGCAAAATGATTGAGAATTGAAGAAGTTTGGATCAAGAGAAGTTTGATGAAGATTGAAGAGTTTTTGCACTTTTGGAGGGAAAGTTAGTTATGGATCTTGAAAATTGCAATTGTGATTTGCATTCTGTTACAATTAGGCTTAAATACTCATGCTTAATCACTTTGTTAATCTCAAATTAGCACAAATGAGTGAAATTAGCATAATGCCATTTTCTTAATGCAAGGGCAAAAATGACTTTTCACATTAGGGCACATGACAGCAATGTGACAGCTCAGACACCTTCTAATTATCATTTGGAATGTGTTGGCTTTGGTCTCATGTTGATTGGCCTTGTACAATTCATTTTCACTATGCTATGCCAAAATTGCATTTTAAGTGCAAGTTCAAAAATAGCCTAACCAAATATTGCATCTTGAAAACTCATGACAGTTCAAACCACTTCTATTTGGCATATGTGATGTGTTGCAAAAACTCCCATTCCAAAATTCCAAGTATTTCTCAAGTTGGACCATTTTGCCCTTGGATTTTAATTAGTGCACTTGAAAATTGACCTTTTGCATTGACCATTTTTGATGAATTTTGATTATGCACCATGAAAGTACATGTGAAATGGAGTTTGCTCATAAAAAGATCACTCATTTTGGACACTCCATGTGAAAGTTATGCCCCTTTGATTATAGGTCTTTTTTTGAAATTGAATGGACCATAACTTGCCAACCATACATGGGAATTTCAAGTTCTTGGACTTTTTGGAAAGGTGAGACCAAGATCTACAACTTTCATGTTGAACAAATTTTCATTTGAAGCTTCCTTAGACATGTAATTTTATGGTGAAAAACATTCCATTTTTGGAAACTTCCATTACAAGTCACTTTCTATTTTTGGCAATTTTTGTCCTGACTTTATTTTCTTCATTCTTGAGCTTTGACATGTCAAATGACACTTGTTTCAACATGAATGAAGTGTATCCAACTTTCTCCCACCTCCAAATCCATAAAATCAAGCACAGTTGACCACAATTGACTTTTTCAACTGATAGATGAATTTGGCAATGCACTGATCAATCTGAGCCCCAATCCTCTGATGAAATGGCTCAAGGATGAACCCTAGCCTCCATAAGCTCAATACAAACATGAAATGATCCCCATATCCATCACAGACCCCATCTCCTGCACAAACCCTGATTGGCCCAATACAACTGATTAGGGTTGACCAGTGGTCAAAACCCTAATCTCAAGGTATATGATCAAGCACTTGAATCTTCTGGATGACAACAAGACCATGATGATGATGATGTATCATTTCAATCAAGATGTAGCTCAATCTCCTTGAGAATCAAAACCCTAATTTGAACCACCATATCCTCAGATGATTAGTGATCCAATCCAATGAAACCCTAGCTTGCACATAACCTCTCCATCTTCTGATCAAAACTTGAGAGGATGATTTGCACAATGTAACCACATGATATGCAACATGCAATGCCTAATGACCTAAAAAATGATATGTAAATATGTTAAGCTAGTCCCAAGAGAAGAGGGCAAATTTTGAGGTGTTACAGCTGCCCCTATTCAATCCACTGTGAACCTGTCGATATGAACAGCCTCGGCTTTCAGATGATCAGGATGAAGAGTGATTGAATACCAAGAACAGACGAACAATTTGCACTCTGATGGGAAATAATTAACAACGCCTGTCAGGATCGGCGAAAAAGAAACACCCGTCTGGTACGGAGAAAGTCGGCTTGATCACCGAAACAGAAACGTCGACCTGGATACCAAAATAAATGGTAACACAGGGATAACCATGGTCTGGACACCACACATCCGCTGGGGATTATATTTCTTTTTGATTTTCTTGAACCCCGAAATTTTCTCTTGCGCAAATGATCCTCGGATCACTGCATTTGAACCCCGTTCTCCTGTTTGCCAAATAATGAACCCCATTCTCTAGAAAATGCCGCAACATCTCCCTTTCTCCCTTTGAACCCCGCTCTCCAGAAAATGTCTCAACACTTCCTTTTCTCCATTTGGACCCCGCTCTCCAGAAAATGCCTCAACACTTCCTTTTCTCCATTTGGACCCCGCTCTCCAGAAAATGCCTCAACACTTCCTTTTCTCCGGTTGAACCCCAGAAATCGCGCTGATCGCGTAACATCCTTTGATTTTGTTTCCATCTCCGCCCGACGGAAAAGCTTCCTCCAGTATCGCACTACTGGGGTACATTGTTGATCTGACGTCATGATGCTAAACTCCTCAGAGTGACATCTTCACCATCCGGTGAAACCAAATATCAAGCGGTATCCACGGCTTGAATCGCGCTGATCGCGTCATGATGTTGAACTTATCCAAATAACATCTTCACCATCCGGTGAAACCAAATATCAAGCGGTATCCACGGCTTGAATCGCGATGATCGCGTCATGATGTTGAACTTATCCAAGTAACATCTTCACCATCCGGTGAAACCAGATATCAAGCGATATCCACGGCTTGAATTGCGCTGCTCGCGTCATGATGTTGAACTTATCCAAGTAACATCTTCACCATCTGGTGAAACCAAATATCAAGCGGTATCCACGGCTTGAATTGCGCTGCTCGCGTCATGATGTTGAACTTATCCAAGTAACACCTTCACCATCCGGTGAAACCAAATATCAAGCGGTATCCACGGCTTGAATCGCGCTGATCGCGTTATGATGTTGAACTTATCCAAGTAACATCTTCACCATCCGGTGAAACCAAATATCAAGCGGTATCCGTGGCTTGAATCGCGCTGATCGCGTCATGTCTCCATCTCCGTCCGACGGAAAAAGCTTCCTCCAGTACCGCACTACCGGGGTACAACAAATCTCAAGCGGTAACCACGGTCCGAGTAACTGATGCTTGCAATGCTGATGTTGATCTTCCAACCAGCGAAACCACTTCTCAAATGGTAACCACAGCTCGAGTAGCAACTTCACCCACTGGCAGAACCATATCTCAAACGGTAACCACGGCTTGAGACTAGCCTATGCTTGCAACGATGCATGATTTTTTCTGCGTAATGCTCCACAATTATGGAAATGCTACGCAATTTATTTTTCTATGCAACATGCTATGCTTATTCTACATGATGAATGCATAAAAAGCATCCCCCTCAAGGGACTCTTCTGGGGAGCACGAGACACTCTGCTGAGGAATTCGTCAATACTCCGATTCCACCCTGCTGGGGAATAACACTGTTGCTGGAAAAAGGTAACCCTTGCTGGGGAAGCACCTCCTTTGCACCCAATCCACCTGGGGATTGCTGGGGATAAGAACCACCCACACTCTGTGGGGATACAACAATCTTTGATTTGCTGGGGATATCAACCCCGACTCTGCTTGGGAAACCCTCACAGATACCTGACGACTTCACTGGGGAAATGCTCACAGATACTCTGCTGGGAAACAGCAACCTCCAGGCCTGGCAACTGGGGAAGCATCGATCTGACACCTGCTGGGGATAACCATCCTGACCCTGCTAGGGAAGCGAATGCCACTCCGCTGGAGACAACCCATGCAATCCATAGGCAGAATCAACTCAGCTGGGGATGCAGATATCAGTCTGCTACGGAAACTCATCCAATCCACTGGTAGGATGAACACTGCTGGAGATATATTTCATTAAAACCCGCTCCACTCGGGGAATAGCAACCTTCAGGCCTGGCTGCTGAGGAGACACCGTTTTAAACCCGCCGGGGATAATCATCCTGACTCAGCTAAGGGATCCATAGACCCTTGGATCTGCTGGGGAGTTGGTCCTCTAATTCTGCTTGGGGACCTCACTGGGGAAATGAGAAAAGTTGGTACAGAACACCCGTCGACTCGTCGAACCATAGTATCCACCTCCCAATCTCGTATCGGCTTTTCACTTTTGAGAACTCCCAGACTCGTCTGGACCTTTTCTGCTCCATCATCTTATATTCCCAACCGCTCTGCGCTCGACGAAGATCGAACTCCTGGGATTTATACAGATTTTTCAATTTTCCGACTTTTGAAGAGTCTTCTTGATTATTCCAAGGGCCATCATACGCCTCGACGTATTCTCATCGCTTCTCTACCCATTCAAACGTCCCTGGTTGGACCCTGCGGGGAATTTCTACAGACTTTCCAATCTTCCGATTTTGAAGAGTCTTCTTGATTATCATCAAAGATCGTCGTACGTCTCAACGTCTCTTCATCGTCCCTCGTCCCTGATTGGACTCCGTGGGGATTTGTTTTCCAACAGCTTCCACATCACGACCTGCAAGTGAGTGAAAAATATCTAACAGTTCCTGCAAAACAGATCGTTAGATAAAACCGTGCCCCAGGCGTGTCAAGATTTCAACACTTGGGTCACCCAACCTTCCAAATAAGATTTCAAGCTTTCAATCTCATAAGCATGCATTGGAAGGGACCTATATGTCTTAAAATGCAAGATTCTTTATCAAAAATATCTGGATGTTTTTGCAATCAAAGCGGTAATGAAAAACAAAAACAAAATTATTTGACTGAATATGCATTTTATTGATTGAAAAAGTGTGGCTCGAATGAGCAATACAAAGGAAGCAATTCCTGAAAAGAGGTAATTGCGCACAAAAGGAAAAATCTATCCTAATGGCAATGTGAAACCCGTGATCTCATCGAGTTCCAACTCGGTTACACCCCATATGTCCTCAGACTCTCCGTGCTTTCTGCCTTCTGAACAAGACGATTCTGATTGATCCCTACCGGTCATTATCCATGATGCTTTAACCAAAGCGCAGACGATCATGCTGGACGCAGTTGTTCGTTTCAATCCCTCTTTTGCCTGGACCGCCCTTTCGGGTTTTCAGTCCACCGGGATACCCTTTTTTGCCCAAGTCGCCTTTTCAGGTTTTCGACTTGCCGGGCGTACAGTTTTTCATTTTATATCCCTAACTTTTGCCCGAACCTTTCTTTCTGTTTTTTGGTTCGTCGGGATGCCCATTTTTGCCTGGACTATTTTATTCTTTTTGTCCAGCGGGTCTCTTTATACGAAGTATTTTTTAACTGCGTCCGCATTCACAGGGGATGGAAAATCCTCGCCATCCATGGTCGTTAACAACAAGGCTCCGCCAGAGAAAACCTTCTTGACCACGAATGGACCTTCATAATTGGGTGTCCATTTGCCCCTTCGATCGTTTTGAGGAGGAAGGATCCTTTTCAGCACCAGATCACCTACGTGATATACCCGAGGCCGTACCTTTTTGTCAAAAGCACGCTTCATCCTTTGTTGGTACAACTGCCCATGATAAGCAACTGCCAGCCTCTTTTCTTCAATCAGGCTTAACTCTTCATACCGGGTCCTTATCCACTCAGCCTCTTGCAATTTCTTCACGTCCATCAGGACTCTCAAAGAGGGAATTTGAACCTCAACCGGTAGCACCGCTTCCATTCCATACACGAGTGTGAAAGGCGTTGCCCCAGTAGGCGCACCGAGGTACAATACCCAGGATACAAGCTTCACCCTTGCCCATACTGTCGGTGCATTCTAATGCTAACCGGGAAACGAAAGCTCATTCACCTTAACCTCCCCATCAGACATCAGAATCCGTTCGGATTCGGGGTCATGCCCCTCCTCCGAGATCAGTTACTCTCAATCTTTCGATTAGAGCACCTCGAGATGTCCTCATCAGGGAACTCAAACCTCCTCGGTTGATAATCCTCAATGGGTTGCGGAGCGATGTAATCAGACAATACACCCCTTTATTGCTTTCTGAGAGTATCACAAATCAGTCAACATTCTTTTGCACTCTCGCAACCTGTCCGGCCGATGCTGGATTCTCAAACCCATACTTGATCGGATCCATCTTGGAAACCCACAAAGTGGTATGAACCAGCATATACTATCTCGGTCGGCGAGCAGCCTATGCCAAAGTACATCAAGTTTCCCGAGCAGTGAATGTATTGTTTCACAGTCGGTAAACTTTTTGCTTAGGTAAATTGCATGCTCTTTTCGACAAGACTCGTCATGCTGACCCAATACACCTCGTAGACCCCTCGAAGGCCGTCAAGTACCAGCTTAACAATTTCTCCCTCCACGTAAGGCATCAGAATCAGAGGTTCCTGCGACTTATTCTTTTATTCTTTCCATGCCCCTTGGCAATCATTATTTCACCTGACCGTTTGATCTTTTTTCTTGAATGGGTTCCCTCGTGGCTGTTAGACGAGATGTGAACCATGACATATAGTTCAATCTATCTAAGAAACCACGAACCTCTCTTTTTTTGTTCTCGGTTCAGGCTTTTCTTATTTTATTTTTTTTTCTTTTCTTTTTTTTTTTTTTTTTTTAGCAGGATCAACCTCGATTCCTCTCTTACAATGAACCCCAGCAGCTTACCGGCCCGCACTCTGATAGTGCACTTATTCAATTCAACCTCAGTTTGAATCATTTCAACTAGTCAAACGACTTGCCCCGGTCTGCCAGATGCCCCTCTTCTGCTTGGAACTTTGCTATCATGTCATCAACATATCCTTCCATCTCACGATGAATCATATCATGAAATAAAGTCACTCTGATACGTGACACCGACATTCTGCTTCTCTAGAGGACAGTCTTCTCTCCATGGTAGCTTGTGCCCAACGACATCGGTATCCGACCCTGACGTATCCTGACACGACCAGGCGACGGTATCGACATGCTCTTTCCACAGGGCTACCATTCTGCTCTTGACTCGCCTCTGAAGCAGCCCGAATTTTCATTTTCTTTCTAACCTCGGCGGTACCCGGTTCACGATCAAGAAACGCTCTTCATGCGGCTGAATCACCTTCTCCTCTTGTTTAAACAACCTGGCTAATTCCAGCAGATCACAATCTTCTTCGCCTTCTTCTTCGGCATGAGAGATCGGTTTGTCGAAGTCATATGAGGTGTAACCAAATTGTTATCAACGAGATCCGAGTCGAAACGAGACAAAGCACAAGGAAGGAAAATGAAAACAAACATTGCCATTTTTATTTGTTTTTTAAACTGCAAAAATAAATGAAAAACAGGGAACACCGCTTTTTGACTGAAAAACATCCTTTTATTAATGATGCAAAATGTTGCAAATTTAAACATGAGGTGGCCCTTACAATGGACCAATACGTTTCGGGCAAAACGTATGGCTTTCATGCAAATAAAACTGAAAAACAAGAAATATTACTCTTCCAGATGAGTGACAGTGATGATCTTTTTAGGCCTTCCAGTTCTGGACTTCCATCCCTGGTACGCACGGCTTTATCCAACCATCAAACTCGCAGTCACTGTCAGTCTCTTCACCCATCACACAGGCGTGATCCGAATCTTTAGCAATTGCATTCACCATCGCCTGACCATGCGCCGACATGGGATTGGCATTAACATTTGGAGACGGTGCAAAATTGATGGCTTTGGAATCCACCAGGTCTTGGACAATATGCTTAAAAGCTTTGCAATCTTCAATGTGATGTCCGGGTGCCCCAGCATGGAACTCACACCTGACATTCTCATCATAGCTGGCAGGCCTCTGATCAGGTTTCAACGGAGTCAACATCCTTGGCCGCACCAATCCAAGATCCATCAACTTTTTAAACAGAGAGGCGTAAGTTACGGGCGGCTTATCGAACTGACGATCAATCCCTTTTCCTCTCACCTGATATCCGGCTCTCTGTTGAGGTGGCTGACGTTGCTGTCGTACTGACTGATTACCAGCAGGTGTGGTTACCGCAACAGTGTGCTGGTAGTAACGATCCCTACCATGTCCTCTCTGAGCATACACAGCATTCGATTCACTCTCATTCTTGCGCTGACCATTCCCGAATGGCTTCTTTGATCCTGATGACGAAGCATTACCTTGTATCTTCCCCATTTTCAGCCAACTTTCAATTCTCTCCCCTGCCACCACAATGTCTGCAAAGTTGGTAATCGGGCATCCAACCATCCTTTCAGCGAAAACCCCTTGCAGGGTACCCATGAATAGATCAGTCATCTCCCGATCCACCAGCGGAGGTTGAACTCTGGCAGCCAACTCCCTCCACCTTTGTGCATACTCTTTAAACCCTTCACTTGACTTCTGAGACATACCCTGCAGCTGGGTACGACTCGGAGCCATGTCAGCATTGAACTGGTACTGTTTAAAGAATGCATCTCCCAGATCCTGCCAGCTCTTGATGTCAGCAGACTTCAACTTGGTGTACCACTCCAAGGATCCTCCAGACAGACTGTCCTGGAAGAAGTACATCCACAGTTTTTGATCCATCGTGTAGGCAGAAATTTTGCGGACAAAAGCTTGAAGATGAGTCTCTGGGCAAGAACTTCCATTGTATTTGTCAAATGCAGGCGCTTTGAACTTCTGTGGGATCACAATCCCCTCAACTAGCCCCATGTTCGACATGTTGACAAATCCCGGAGTAGCATGGCTTTCCAGAGCCCTTACCTTCTCTGCCAGTAACTGAATTTCTTTGCTTTGTGGTTGAACACCATATTGACCGAATGGCTCATTCAGCATAGAGAACTGATCAGCTTCTTTATCTTCCTCTCTATCGTCATCAACCCCGAAGAATGGCGGGAACAGACTGTCTTTCATGTTATGACCCATCGGCCCAGGTTGACCACCGGTAGCAGCACCGAAACCACCAGCATTGTTTACCATACCCACCGTTGCTCTCTTTCCACCATCTCTAGACCCCAGCCCCTGGTTGGAGACACCATCCAGGTTAACACCGCTGTTCGCTGCTGAAGCCCGCTCGAGCTTCTCAACCTTATCAGCCAGAGCTTTCTGACCAACTGCAAAGCCTTGCATAATGTTAATCAGTTCACTCATCTTGTCCTTCAGCTCGAGGATATCTGCGTTTGGGAGATCCATTAGTCTGGGAGTATTGCGCCTGGTGAAGTATCTGTGAGGACGGGTTGAGTGCAAAGGTACAGTTCTACGAGCTCGAGCAATGGTTCCTGTAACAGACAAGCACGTTAGAACCCGACACCTGCAAAACAGCAAACAGGTTAATATGCATGAATGCAACGTCTGTCCATATGAGGAAGATTCTGTCCTTTGATCCTGGTTTCATCGAGACAGATAAAAATTCGACGATAACATTCTGACATTCAGGATGTCTCTCAACCAGATTCTCAATCAATAATATTCCCCATATGGCTAGACGTAGGTTAGGTGCAGATGAATGCAAAATGAGAATGATACAGATGTATGAATGCAATGCATTGGGCCATCCTCCAAGTCATCCGATCAACTGTTGCACTGAAGCCCGATCTCTGAATCGATCATAACCATCTGAGGTGCTGATTAACCATAAGTCCGCCTCAAGGGTTCCGAAATAAACGGAACTGAAAGATATCATCATCATCACCAGACAATCTCTGAGCAGATACCCAATAATCTTTGAATCGGCCCGGGGAATCCTGAAATAAACGGATCCCCACTAATAAATAACACGGACAACACTCCGGCGTCTCGGCAATAAATGACCATAAATCCGACTCATAAATATGACTCTGATCAACTGTTGAATCGATAGTCACCATCAAAGTCACCATCTGAACATGCATCTGTAAGAATCACCCTCCCCTCACGGGTAAATTCTAATCAGGTCATCCTAAGGCGGACAATAGTCTCGACAATCAGGCAGAGATACTCAATGGGTTTGCCCTTTCGGGTGTGCCATTGTAGCTCTCCTAAGATCGTCTAAACCAAAGATCCGGGAAATGATCGGTCACCAGAGTCAACAGCTCAAAAGAGATAACTAAACCAAAGTGGAATATTCCACAATGGAAAGCCCTCCAATGAACCTCGTCCGGCTTGTGGTATGTCACGTTGCAACAATATACTAATATAGCAAATGAGGAACGTGAGACCATACTAATCCTAGGTGTACACTTGGGCCTGGGTTTTAGCCCCACTCAGAACACCCACCTCAAAACAGAGGAACCACCTGCACAGAGGACGGCAACATGATAGTATGATGCATGCAAACATTTATGCAAACATATACACAGTCAGAATAATAAATGCAATAAATAAAGCAACTCAAGCAACCTAAACCCTATCCTAGAACGCTAGGAGAGACTCGCCTAGGGAAAATGGACCAGCACAGGTCAACATCTTACAAAGTCCCCAGCAGAGTCGCCAGCTGTCGCATCCGCGAAAAACAACCGGCGGGCTGAAACAAAAACACAACACAGAGCCGCCACTGCGCGTTATTTATCCCAAGATAGGGAAATGAAACGCTCAGAGAAACCTGGAAAAAGCATGGTCTCGCGACCAAAGAGAAAGGGTAAGGGAGTCGGTTATGCAAGGGGAAGGTATTAGCACCCCTCACGTCCGTCGTACTTGACGGGATCCACGTTCTAAAAGAAAGAATAGGTTGCCAAAATAACCAGACAAACATCATACACACACTGAAGACCACACAGGTGGGGTTAAGAGGAAGAGGGCTCGCTAGGACATCGCATCCTATGCCTACGTATCTCGTCTGGAACGAGAATCAGAGCTACCGTAGTTCGGCTCACGCACGCCAAACAAGACACACACACCCACAGGCAAACCTGGAACCCGACAACCACTCGATGGAATTACGTCAGCTTCCGAACCAAACATACACAAGAAGGCAAACGTGGAGCCCGACCGCCAATCGTTGGACATACATCGGCATCCGAACCAAACATACACAATCAGGATACGTACAGCCAATCGCTGGGCTTACGTCCATATCCTGACACACAAGAAGATTAACAAGCAAACGCACACAAAAAGAAAAAAAGTGCCCGGAGAGACCTCGCGCGGTCTCCTGCCTACATACCTCGTCTGGAACGAGGATCAGGGCGATGTAGTTCCCCTGAAAGGGAAAGAAACTCTAACCAGAAACCAAGGGAAGACACATTACCAGGGAGCTGGACTCGAGCCTAGTGTTATCATGCATCATTGCCCTATGTTATGGTTTCTACCTACTTGCACAACTGCAAGCTAATCCTATCCAGGAAGAAAGCAAGCATGCAAGCATCAATCAATCAAAACAAGCATTTCAAACAAATATTCACATAGCACACTCTATAGCCAATCAAGTGGGCTCAAACAATAGGTTTGACTGCCGAGGCAAGTCATCTGTACAAGGGTAGTATTCGCTCTTAACCTTGCCATTAAGGGGCTAAGGTGAAGCTGATGAGAGGTGAGTGAAGATTAGACTTCACAGCTCTTATCCCTGATCAGGGAGAGCCTCAGACAAAGGAGCGTGGGTCCAGAATGGAGGGACCCTTCTACGCTCAAGACTCTGACTCGATTGCGCAACAGCACAAGATCTTGGGTTTGTGTCCCAATGCATCAACACACAGCCGTGTGAGCAGAGGGACGACTCAACAGAATAACGGGGGATAGATTGCATATCCCTATGATCCGCCAATTGCCTCATAGAGGTCTTTACCTGCTTGGCACAAATGTAAACAACCACAAACATCGCCTCTTAAGGAGGACTTCAGACAGTTGCCTGGCCAAGTAACAGGCCAGGTCTTCCAGACTACATGAAGAATAGAAGTCCTACCTCAATTGGTTTAAAAACCAAGCAGCAGCAAGCAAGTTCTTAAAGAACTGTAAGCGACTAAATGTACCTGAAATCAATCAAGTATCATCAGTACTCAGACAAACCAACAATAAACAGCAAAAGTCAATCTATACAGACAACACAAGTTAATGCACATAAATGCAAGCTATAATCCCAAGCTCAAGCTTTAATCCCTACAACACAAAGTCAAGTTAGTTCATAAACATCAACCAAACTCAATTCAAATTGCCTTGAAGCAATCTCCTTAAGCATTGTGCATTTCATCCTGAAAATCCAAACCAAATGTGAGAAACTAGACCACTAGGCCAAGCCTAGGGTCCAAAGGGGATAAAAAACTCTAAACAGCAAGTACAAACAAACCAAAATCACATTACAACAAATCAAAAGCAAATGCAATTGGTCCCATGCTCATATCAATCACCATTATCATTTTATGCACAATTTAACATTAATCATGCAATTTGCAACCCCAAATGACCAAACAGAACTATCTCACTCAAAAGCATACCAAATCAATTCAATTAATTCCACAAAAATTCACACCTAAACAGGACACATTCAATGTATAGCATGTCAATTTTCAGCTCAATTGGACAAAAGAAAGTAGGTCAATGAAAATCAAGAAGTCCAGACACAATTATACAAACCAATTCAAGGCATCCACATAAGCATCATCTTCCATAAATCATAAAACAGTGACAACATATTAGAAATGAATGCGATCAAAACCACAATGTCCTATAATGTGTCTAGAATTCTCATATCAAATTCCATCTTCATCCAATACCATATGAGAATTTCACAAAAGAAATACAAACATGTGTCACACAATGTTGCAAAATGAACCAACAGAGAAGAAAATTATCAATCAATTTGAAAATGCAACCAAAAATCCCAGCAAAATTCACATGTTATCTTGACATATCAATGATCATTCATGCAAAAACTTGGAGCAATCAAACATTTCTAGGCCAGGAAAATAAAATCATGAAGTTGACCTAGCTTGGTGTGACACAAATTGTCACACCTTACTTCAAAAAATCATATCTCCATCAGCATGTATCCAAAAATCATAAACTTTACATGGAAATCACCATCAACATGTCCAGAATAAGCACAAAAATTTTCATTCATTTCTTTAAAGGTATGAGCATTTCATGATAGTTTTGGCAAAGTGTATACAAATGTGACACATTCCACAAACCCTAAGCCAATTATTTTTCTATACATGCAAAAATTCCACAAAAATCATGATAAATTCTACAGATTTCAAGAAGAACAATGCAAAAAATCTCACCAAAATTGGATAAGAAACGAGTGAGATATGATTTTCCTAAGATCATGTAACAAAATGAAATAACACAAGAAAATAAAAACGAAATAATATAAATTAAATGTAGCAGTGGCAGTTTTGTAAATATGAAAGCCAGGGTCCAAAACGCACAGCATAAGTAATGCGCTGTCACCACACCAATGGACGGTTTCGGTGGGAAACAGGAAATTTGAAAACGCCATGCACAGAACGGATCAAACGAAGCATTTTCCAGAAATCATGAAGTTCTTCGCGAGTTCGTGTGTTCTTCATCTCCAGCAATGGTCATGAACGAAACTCAACGAAAATGGACAAGCGAGATACCGTTGGAACCTTCTCTCAACCTAGGTCACAAATATGCTAACGATTTTGCCTAACTCTCACTATATCTCACGGATCGATCAAAAAGAGAAATGACATCGAAACTTCAAATCGAAATATCTTCTTCTACAGTTAATCATTCCAAAAACCAAGAGCATCATGTTGTTCTACGTTGCATGAACTATAATAAGCATATAACAATTGAAGAAACCATGAGATTCGAAAACTAACCTTAAAGTGATGGCACCTTAAAGTGATGGCAGTGGTTGTTCTTTGAGTTCTTGCACGCAATTACCGAAAACAGATGAAGATGAAGCTTTAGGAAGTTGATTGGAACTTGTATTTCAGCTCAAGCACGATCCAGATGTGAGAAATCTCCAAACTCCATTGTTGAGCATGATGTGAACAGTCACGAATCCAATGCTTTCTTGCTCCAAATCACCAAAACAGTTGAAGCTAAGGATCTATGGAAGATGAAGCAAAAGGAATTTCGCAAAATGATTGAGAATTGAAGAAGTTTGGATCAAGAGAAGTTTGATGAAGATTGAAGAGTTTTTGCACTTTTGGAGGGAAAGTTAGTTATGGATCTTGAAAATTGCAATTGTGATTTGCATTCTGTTACAATTAGGCTTAAATACTCATGCTTAATCACTTTGTTAATCTCAAATTAGCACAAATGAGTGAAATTAGCATAATGCCATTTTCTTAATGCAAGCGCAAAAATGACTTTTCACATTAGGGCACATGACAGCAATGTGACAGCTCAGACACCTTCTAATTATCATTTGGAATGTGTTGGCTTTGGTCTCATGTTGATTGGCCTTGTACAATTCATTTTCACTATGCTATGCCAAAATTGCATTTTAAGTGCAAGTTCAAAAATAGCCTAACCAAATATTGCATCTTGAAAACTCATGACAGTTCAAACCACTTCTATTTGGCATATGTGATGTGTTGCAAAAACTCCCATTCCAAAATTCCAAGTATTTCTCAAGTTGGACCATTTTGCCCTTGGATTTTAATTAGTGCACTTGAAAATTGACCTTTTGCATTGACCATTTTTGATGAATTTTGATTATGCACCATGAAAGTACATGTGAAATGGAGTTTGCTCATAAAAAGATCACTCATTTTGGACACTCCATGTGAAAGTTATGCCCCTTTGATTATAGGTCTTTTTTTGAAATTGAATGGACCATAACTTGCCAACCATACATGGGAATTTCAAGTTCTTAGACTTTTTGGAAAGGTGAGACCAAGATCTACAACTTTCATGTTGAACAAATTTTCATTTGAAGCTTCCTTGGACATGTAATTTTATGGTGAAAAACTTTCCATTTTTGGAAACTTCCATTACAAGTCACTTTCTATTTTTGGCAATTTTTGTCCTGACTTTATTTTCTTCATTCTTGAGCTTTGACATGTCAAATGACACTTGTTTTAACATGAATGAAGTGTATCCAACTTTCTCCCACCTCCAAATCCATAAAATCAAGCACAGTTGACCACAATTGACTTTTTCAACTGATAGATGAATTTGGCAATGCACTGATCAATCTGAGCCCCAATCCTCTGATGAAATGGCTCAAGGATGAACCCTAGCCTCCATAAGCTCAATACAAACATGAAATGATCCCCATATCCATCACAGACCCTATCTCCTGCACAAACCCTGATTGGCCCAATACAACTGATTAGGGTTGACCAGTGGTCAAAACCCTAATCTCAAGGTATATGATCAAGCACTTGAATCTTCTGGATGACAACAAGACCATGATGATGATGATGTATCATTTCAATCAAGATGTAGCTCAATCTCCTTGAGAATCAAAACCCTAATTTGAACCACCATATCCTCAGATGATTAGTGATCCAATCCAATGAAACCCTAGCTTGCACATAACCTCTCCATCTTCTGATCAAAACTTGAGAGGATGATTTGCACAATGTAACCACATGATATGCAACATGCAATGCCTAATGACCTAAAAAATGATATGTAAATATGTTAAGCTAGTCCCAAGAGAAGAGGGCAAATTTTGAGGTGTTACAGTGGGCAACACCTGATGTTACCTCATACATTCATAATATTCAAATTCAAGGCGTAAAGTAGTAGGAACAAAGGCATACCTGATGAGAGAGATCGATCGAACGGCGCGGCTGGATTTGTAAAGCTCTGTTAGGTTTGTGTGAGGCGGAGGCAAAAGAGCGTGTGAATCGGAGTGAACTCCTCAGAGCTGCCTGAAGGTTGCTGCAGAGTAATTCCTAGGTCTCCTTCTCTCAAGGTCTTTCTCCCGTGGTTCTCCCAGTGTAACTCCAAGTGTCCTTTCCTCTACTGAAACTTCAGTATTTATAGACTGATTTCGTGGGTAATGGGCTTGGAATGAGGTCAGCTGAGGCCCAAAGCTTTCTGATATTTTCTGAAATGCACGCCCTTCGCCTAGCGAAGGATCTGCTCGCCTAGCGAGCATGACAGTGTTCATCGCTAGGCGAAGCATCTACTCGCCTAGCGAGCATGACAGCTCATCAACCGATTCTTGCTTCTTCAAGTCAGGCAATTTGCACGGTGAATAGGCCTCAATTGTACCTGTTGGATTGACCTGCTGAGATGCAATATGAAATGCTAAATGACCTAAAAAGTGAATGCATGAATGAGGAGGGAAAATTTTGGGGTGTTACAGCTGCCCCTATTCAATCAACTGGGGACCCAAAAAGAAGATAGCGGCGGCTTTCGTACTTTCGAGGTATCAAGGGATTGAATACAATAAAAGCCCAAAAATTTGCACTGAAGTGAAGTGAAGTAACAATTCCTTGAAAGAAGAATCCGGCTGGTACGGTGAGAGTCAGTCCGAATACCGAAAAAGAATGCTAACCTGGATACCAAAATAAATGGTAACACAGAAATAACCATGGCCTGAATGCCGCTCATCAGTCTGAATACTGGAGATGACTTCGATCTGAACATCGGGAAAACTGACCTGAATGCCACTTTGGTCTGAATACCTGAACATTGGCCTGAATGCCACTTCGGTCTGGATACCGGGAAAACTGGCCTGAATGCCATAAGTTGTGTTGACCTGATCGTCGGAAACTTCTTCGATCTGAATATCGGAAAACTGGCCTGAACGCCACTTCGGTCTGGATACCGGAACATTGGCCTGAATGCCACTTCGGTCTGGATACTGGGAAAACTGGCCTGAATGCCATAAGTTACGTTGACCTGATCGTCGAAAACTTCTTCGATCTGAATATCGGAAAACTGGCCTGAACGCCGCAAGTTGCATTGACCTGATCGTCGGAAACTTCTTCGATCTGAACATCGGACAACTGGCCTGAACGCCGCTTCAGTCTGGATACTGGAACATTCATGCCTGTCAGTATCGGCAGAGATAGAGAATGATGATAGAGGCGGCGCATGGGCCAATGACACTTGCTGGGGATAACAAAGGTAAGTCATGAACAATCTCCAGTCTGAGTATTGGAAACAACTTCTAGCTTATCACTTGGGATACCGAGAATGTTTTATGCTTACAATGCGTATGTTTGAATTTTTCAATGGCGTAATGCTCCATGAAAATTGAAATGCTACGCGATTTGGAAGGATGCAATGCAATATGATTCTACATGCAGGGATGCGAAATGCTGGGTAGAATGCCAAGCCGGGGCAAGGGGATCTGCTGGGGAAATGATTACCATCCTCTAGGCTCTGGCCAGGCTGCTGGAGATACACACCACAATGAACTCTGTGGGGAGGTGACTAGCCATGCGGTGCTCTAGCCATACCAAGACTCTGATCGGGGAAAGAATGGCATTGGAAGCCTGCTGCTGAGGAAAGCTACAATGATTCTGGCAACCACGATTTGCGAGAGATGACTCAGCAGGGAGAGCAAACACTGATACGGTACCGAGGTTCTGCTTCAAGGAAAGAAACCATGGATCTGGCATTTGGGATTATCGATCTGGCATCGAACTCTAAGGAGCAGCCACTTCTGCTGGGAAGATACAGTCTGGCACTGTCAACTCCGCTGGGGATATATAGTTTGGCACTGTCAACTCTACTGGGGAGTTTATGTCCTGAAACAAACGCTTGGGGAAGTACAGTGGTGAGAACCTGCTGGGGATTGAAGAATCCAACACTCTGATCAGCTCTGCAGGGATAAGACACCGGATTCGTCTGTTGACGACTTCACTGGGGAAGATATTCACGATCATCTGCAGGGGATTTTAAGGAAATGCCCCGAGGGTATCTGTTCTGAATAGACGATCCAAAGCACTTAAAATTTACAGCAATTTTAAATATTTATTAAGCATGTACCTGTAAAGCCCTTATGTGTCATGATGCAATGTTTATCAAAAATTCGGACGTCATTTTTGCAAACAAAACAGTAAAATGAAAATGAAAACAGAGATATACTGAATAACATGATTTTATTGATTGAATGGCCTCTGAATAGGCATTTACATCAGGAAGCAATCCCTGGAAAGAGGTAATCGCACAAAAGATAAAAACAGAAATTAATCTAATGGCAATGTGAAATGGATTTCTATTGGGTTCCAATTCTGCTATGACTTGCCCGTCTTCAAGATCCTCCAGATGATCAGCCTTCTGAGAAGGTGATTGGACTGTTTCCTACCTTTCGAAAATTTCCAGTCATTGGCACGAGATGAGATTCAGAACGCAGTCATTCGCTTAATCCCTAATTTTGCCTGGATCGCCCTTTTCGGGTTTTCAATCCACCGGGATACCCATTTTTGCCTAAGTTGCCTTTTCAGGTTTTCAACTTACCAGGTGTACAATCTCTTTTTATTTTTGTCCCTAATTTTTGCCCGAACCTTTTCATTTTCTTGGTTCGCCGGGACGCCCATTTTTTGCCTGGACTACTCTTTTTACTGTCCAGCGAGTCTATTTTATGCGAAGTATTTTTTAACTGCGTCTGAGTTCACAGGGGAAGTGAAGTTTTCACCATCCATAGTTGTAAGCATTAAGGCCCCACCATCAAAAACCTTGGTGACAATATACGGTCCATCATAGTTAGGAGTCCACTTGCCCCTGTGATCTGTCTGAGGAGGAAGGATTCTTTTTAACACTAGATCTCCAACTTGGAAACAACGAGGACGCACTTTCTGATCAAAGGCTCTCTTCATCCGACTCTGATACAACTGCCCACGACAAATGGCTGCCATTCGCTTCTCTTCGATAAGACTCAACTCATTGAACCTTGTCCGAATCCATTCAGCTTCGTCTAGCTTGACATCCAACAAGACTCTTAGAGAAGGAATCTCCACTTCAACAGGTAGGACTGCTTCCATACCATACACGAGGGAGTAAGGGGTTGCCCCGGTCGATGTACGTACTGAAGTGCGGTACCCATGCAAGGCGAAAGGTAGCATCTCATGCCAATCTCTGTACGTGACGACCATCTTCTGCACAATCTTCTTTATGTTCTTATTTGCCGCCTCAACGGCGCCGTTCATCTTAGGGCGGTAAGGGGAAGAATTGTGATGCTGAATGTTGAAGTTCTGACACAACTCCTTCATCATTTTGTTGTTGAGATTAGAACCATTATCAGTAATGATTCTTTCGGGAATCCCATAGTGACAAATGATTTCTTTCTTTGATGAAACGGGCAACCACATGTCTGGTGACATTCGCGAACGATGCTGCCTCGACCCACTTGGTGAAATAGTCGATGGCAACAAGGATGAAGCGATGCCCATTGGAAGCAGTCGGCTCAATCTTTCCAATCATGTCAATGCCCCACATGGCAAACGGCCACGGCGAAGACATCACATTCAGAGGATTCGGCGGTACATGCACCTTATCAGCATAAATCTGGCATTTATGACACTTCCGAGCATACTTGAAACAATCTGATTCCATGGTCATCCAATAATAACCCGCTCTCAACAATTTCTTAGCCATTGCATGTCCGCCGGCATGAGTACCGAAGGAACCTTCATGAACTTCCTGCATTAACATGTCCGCCTCGTGTATGTCCACGCATCTGAGCAAAACCATGTCGAAGTTCCTCTTATACAACACATCGTCTTTGTTCAAGAAGAAACTGCCTGCCAATCTTCTCAAAGTCTTTCTGTCATTGTTGGATGCCCCTGCAGGGTACTCTTGATTCTTCAGAAAGCACTTGATATCGTGATACCAGGGCTTGTCATCGACTACCAGTTCAGCAGCAAACACATATGCGGCCCTGTCAAGGCGCATCACATCGATCCTGGGAGCATGGTTCCAACGAATTACCTTGATCATGGAGGATAGAGTAGCAAGTGCGTCTGCCATCTAGTTCTCATCACGAGGTATATGATACAATTTTACTGTTGTGAAGAAAGTCAACAGTCTTCTCGTGTAGTCTCTGTAGGGGACCAGAGTGGGCTGGAGAGTATTCCAATCACCATTTACTTGATTGATCACCAGAGCTGAATCTCTGAAGATGTCCAGAGTCTTGATTCTCAGATCAATGGCTTGCTCAATACCCAAAATACATGCCTCGTACTCAGCTTCATTATTTGTGCACTCAAAAGTCAAACGAGCGGTGAAAGGTATGTGGGCACCTTTCGGAGTTGTAAT
This sequence comes from Lathyrus oleraceus, assembly GCF_024323335.1. Classification (NCBI taxonomy): domain Eukaryota; kingdom Viridiplantae; phylum Streptophyta; class Magnoliopsida; order Fabales; family Fabaceae; genus Lathyrus; species Lathyrus oleraceus. The sequence continues at coordinate 401,226,309 of NC_066582.1, forward strand.
GATAGCACCAATTCCACTTCCTCTAGCATTGACAGCCCCATCAAACAACAAAGTCCAATTTTCGTTTGGATCAGGTCCCTCCTCAACAACTGGCTCTTCACAGTCTTTCATCTTGAGGAACATGATGTCTTCATCAGGGAATTCAAACTTCATCGGCTCATAATCATCAATCGGCTGCTCGGCAAGGTAGTCTGACAGAATACTCCCTTTGATGGATTTTTGGGATGTATACTGGATATCATACTCTGTTAAAATCATCTGCCAACGGGCAACACGTCCGGTGAGAGCCGGCTTCTCAAAGATGTACTTCACTGGATCCATCTTAGAAATCAACAAGGTAGTATGGTTCAACATATACTGTCTCAGTCGCCGAGCAGCCCAGGCCAAAGCACAACAAGTTTTCTCAAGCTGCGAATATTTGACTTCACAGTCGGTAAACTTTTTGCTAAGGTAGTATATGGCATGCTCTTTTCGACCAGACTCGTCATGTTGTCCCAATACACACCCCATCGAGTTCTCGGTCACTGACAGGTACATTATCAGAGGTCTCCCAGGAACTGGAGGTATAAGGATCGGAGGTTTCTGTAGATACTCTTTTATCTTCTCGAAAGCCCTTTGACAATCTTCATTCCACCTGATAGCCTGATCTTTCCTCAGCAATTTGAAAATTGGCTCACACGTGGTTGTTAGGTGAGAGATGAACCTTGCAATGTAGTTCAACCTCCCTAAGAAACTACGGACTTGCTTCTCTGTTCTTGGCTCTGGCATTTCCTGTATCGCTTTTACTTTGTCGAGATCCACCTCAATCCCTTTTCCGCTAACAATAAAACCCAGCAATTTTCCCGATCTCACCCCGAAAGTGCACTTGTTCGGATTAAGTCTCAGTTTGAATTTCCTCAAACGCTCAAACAGTTTCTGCAAATTCACCAAATGTTCTTCTTCTGTCTGAGATTTGGCAATCATATCATCAACATAAACCTCGATTTCATGATGAATCATATCATGGAACAGAGTCACCATAGCTCGTTGATATGTTGCTCCGGCATTTTTCAGACCAAACGGCATCACCTTGTAGCAGAAGGTGCCCCATGGGGTTATGAAAGTTGTCTTTTCCATGTCCTCTGGTGCCATCTTGATTTGGTTATAGCCAGAAAAGCCATCCATGAAGGAGAATACCGAGAACTGAGCTGTATTATCCACCAAAACATCGATGTGAGGTAATGGGAAATCATCTTTAGGGCTAGCTCTGTTCAGATCCCGGTAGTCAACACACATCCGTACCTTTCCATCCTTCTTAGGTACTGGGACGATGTTTGCAACCCATGGCGGATAATTGGTGACTGCTAGAAACCCTGCATCCAACTGCTTTTGCACTTCTTCCTTTATCTTGACAGCCATCTCTGGTCTTGTTCTTCTGAGCTTCTGCTTGACCGGAGGACAACCTTCTTTGAGAGGCAAGCGGTGTACCACGATGTCTGTGTCCAGCCCAGGCATGTCCTGATAAGACCAGGCGAAGATGTCAACGTATTCTTGCAACAATCCAATCAGCCCTTTCTTCACATCATCTCTCAAAACAGCCCCTATCTTGATTTCTCTCTTGGCGTCCTCGGTGCCGAGATTAATCACTTCAACAGACTCTTGATGCGGTTGAATAACCCCTTCCTCTTGTTTTAATAACCTGGTAAGCTCTTCAGGGAGTTCACAGTCTTCATCACCCTCTTCTTCAGCTTGAAAGATTGGATTTTCAAAGTCGAAACGAGCCGTAGCAGAAACGTTATCAATAGGATCCGGTGATGTGCATCTGCATGAGTGATGGTATGTGCTTATGAGTGTGAACAAGAAGTGAAAACTAAACAAAACATTGCCATTTTTTTTTAAAAACTGCAAAAATAGAAAGACAGGGAACGAAATATTTGAATGCAAAAATACGTCCTTTATTTATGATAAAAATGCAAGTGTCACATAGACGGGCCCTACAATGAGTCATTACGCCCTGGGCGGAACGTAAGACTTGGATATGTATGGATAAACAAAGAAAATTACTCTTCAAGAAGAGTGACTTGGATAATCTCCTCAGAAGACCAATTATTGATGACTTCACCCGGGATCCTCGGACGCACCCAGTTGTCAATCACTATCCCCATCTTCTTCGTCGACTGCAGAGACTTGACCATACTGAATGATGCCAGCACTGGAGAAAGTGATCGGCCCCTGATGAGTCTGAAGTGTTGAAGTTGTAGAGATCTGACCAAACAAAATGAGAACACCACGGCGGTACCTGTTATGCATGACATGCTAATGAATATGTAAATGCAATGACATGTTTATCAATTCCAAAAGTATTCTACCCCCTTGATTCCAGTCTCACATTTGATAAATAGTGTAGAGAAAAAAAACTCCGACTAGGATCAAGAAGAAGATATAAACCCCACAGAAATGGATAAACATGTGTTAAGTGATATGAATGATGTGATGATGTGAATGCAATGCAGTGGCATGTCAATCAGGATTGCTGTATCTGCTTGAACATCTGTCAAGTTTCACTATCTGGAGAGAAATCAAGAGTACACCAAACAAAGGTCATGGGATGGATCATGTTATCCTTAATATCAACCACCCATTTTGGTGGATTATGGTTTACACCTTATCAACACCCGAGTTTCATTGATATTAAGGATACCTGATCGGATCAACCATGAATCAAGGGTTTGTCGCAAGTCACGAGCATGGAGTTTAGGTTAAGAACCACCCAAGAGGAGTGTACTAAGGTTTAAACCTGCCAAACATGTTCTACAAAAGGTTCCCATAGTCATAATCCCATCTTTCGGATATTATCAGAGGAACGACTACTCGTATTCCAACAATATTCTCAAGAGAGACTCTTATGAGTGTAGTATCGCGTAACAATCGTATCAAATCTCACACTTGAACGACTTTCGCACTACGTCCTACGAATAGGCCAAGATGGGTTTGGTAAACTAAGGTCCTTGGCTTCTTAGGTCTATATTGGAACAAGTAATGTCTAACCACAACTTACTTATGTGACATTATTGATCTCAACATGACCTCCACCAAGTGAATGGGCTTGCAAGTCAACTCGCTAAGGAATAACTCCACACAAGTTGACAGGACTATGCCATTCTCCTATCTTAAGTGCACTCGAGTTCGGGTATAGAACTCATCTCACAAAGATCACCAAGCAGCCATAGCCAACCAACAGATACAACAATGATATGTACATAATGCAATAAGGTAAAGCAGGTAAATAAATAACTGTACAAAAGCATGAACACCCAATAAACAAACAAACCACAAAAGCTAGGAGGGACTCGCTTAGGGAAGATGGACCAGCAAGAGGTCAACTTCTTAAAATCCCCAGCAGAGTCGCCAGCTGTCGCAACCTGAAAAATACAGTGTGCGAAAAAACAACCGGCGAAAGAGAATGACAGAAGAGTCGCCACCGTGCGTTATTCATCCCAAAGGAGGGAAAGGAAACGCTCGAAGTAAACCTAAAAAAGGGAAAGGACAAGACGGGGTCTCGCAACCAAATCTTGGGTTCGGGAGTCGGTTATGCGAAGGGAAGGTATTAGCACCCCTACGCATCCGTAGTACTCTACGGGATCCACTTTTGTAGTTTTTTTTTGTCTAAAGGGTGTGAGTTTATCTAATGTACTATTTACTAAAAGGTTAAGAGAAATGACTCGCGCGGATGTCGCATCCACTGCATACGTATCTCATCTGAATATGAGAATCAGAGTCTTCGTAGCTCGGCTGACCTATGGGTTGGGGGATGTGTGCTCGCTAAGACATCGCGTCTTATGCCTACGTATCTCATCTGGAATGAGAATCAGAGCAAGCCGTAGTTCGGCTAACTACGGGGTCATGGAATGGGTTTTGGATGAACGACGTTACTACGCAATCTATCGGATGCTCGACCTTTGGAGACTTACTCACCTGTAGTAGAAGGAGTAAACGTGTGTTATGGGTTTTAGGGTTTGGGATGCGCGAGGGCAAACGGGCAGTCCTTGACGAAGGAACCGCGCTACATGTGGGGATACGAATACAAAACACAAAACATGTATCTCAAAGTAAAATGCCACCAAGGGGCTCAAACATTGCCTCCTATCGAGGTCTTCCAGCTAAGAAAGCGATAAAGTACGAGAAAGGGAAAAAATTACCACACGGATAAAGATCCGAAGCTATAGCAGTTAAAGGCGCAAGAAACCCTGAAATCTCTCCAGCTGGACCGTCAAAGGAAATCAGTCAACACGAATAATCAAAATAAAACTCCTGGGGGTATCCCACAAATAAAGTGGGAAACCACGCGAGCGTCTCTGCAAAAGCCATGTGAGCCCTCACAAAACTCGACAAAGGGTTAGAGCAACAGGATGAAATCAAGAGAAAACAATGCCATGGAAACACAAGACAGGTTAGAATAAAGAGAACAAAAAAAACGAATATTGTCACGTTCGCGACTGCTTCGCCTAGCGAAGGCTTAGCGAAGCTTCGCTACAGGCTCGCCTAGCGAAGCGGCTAGCGAGGGCCTGCGGGTTTTGGATTTTTCGTTGATACCTGCACGATGTTAAGGACTCCAAACCCTATGGAATTCATCTCAAAAACGAAATTATTAAAACATTCGATGCATTGTTCATATATTTATACACAAACATAAACCCGTGGGCAACACCTGATGTTACCTCATACATTCATAATATTCAAATTCAAGGCGTAAAGTAGTAGGAACAAAGGCATACCTGATGAGAGAGATCGATCGAACGGCGCGGCTGGATTTGTAAAGCTCTGTTAGGTTTGTGTGAGGCGGAGGCAAAAGAGCGTGTGAATCGGAGTGAACTCCTCAGAGCTGCCTGAAGGTTGCTGCAGAGTAATTCCTAGGTCTCCTTCTCTCAAGGTCTTTCTCCCGTGGTTCTCCCAGTGTAACTCCAAGTGTCATTTCCTCTACTGAAACTTCAGTATTTATATAATGATTTCGTGGGTAATGGGCTTGGAATGAGGTCAGCTGAGGCCCAAAGCTTTCTGATATTTTCTGAAATGCGCGCCCTTCGCCTAGCGAAGGATCTGCTCGCCTAGCGAGCATGACAGTGTTCTTCGCTAGGCGAAGCATCTACTCGCCTAGCGAGCATGACAGCTCATCAACCGATTCTTGCTTCTTCAAGTCTGGCAATTTGCACGGTGAATAGGCCCCAATTGGACCTATTGGATTGACTTGCTGAGATGCAATATGAAATGCTAAATGACCTAAAAAGTGAATGCATGAATGAGGAGGGCAAATTTTGGGGTGTTACACTTGGTTGCTAAACCAATTGAGGTATAACCCACTAACTCCATGTAGTCTGGAAGACCTGGCCTGTTACTTGGCCAGGCACCTGTCTGAAGTCCTCCTTAAGAGGCAATGCTTGTGCTTGTTTATTTTTGTCCCCAAGCAGGAAAAGACCTTTGTTAAGGCAATTGGCAGATACAAGAGATGTGCAATCCATCTCCTGCTATTCAGTTGAGTCATCCCTCTGCTCACACCACTGTGTTGATGCATTGTGGATAGTAACCCAAGATCCTTGTACAGTTGTACAGTTGAGTCAGTGTCATAAGTGTAGAAGGGTTCCCACTTTCTGAACCCACACTTCCTTTGTCTAAAGCTCTTCCTGGCCAGGGATAAGAGCTGTGAGGCACACCCCTCACTTCCTATTTCATCTGCTTCACCCTAACTCTCAATGTTAGGGTTAAGAGCTAACATCACCTGATACAGTTGGTTTGCTTTTGCAGCCTAACCCTTGTGTGAGCCCACTTTGTCTGTATATAGTGTGTGCTAATTGTGAATGTTTGCTTTGTTGTGATTATGCTTGCATGCTTTGCTTTGCCTGTTTAGGATTAGCTTGCTACCTGTGCAAGTTAGATAGCAACCTTAACTTAGGGATGATATGCATGATAACAGCTAGGCTCGAGTCATAGTCTCCCTAGTTGTGTCTCCCTTTGTATCTGGTTAGGCTAGTCTTTCTCCCCTGTTCAGGGGAACTACGTCGCCCTGATCCTCATACCATATGAGGTACGTAGGCAGGAGGTCGCACGAGATCTCTCCGGGCACCCTTTTTCTTTTTGTGTGTGTTTGCTTGACAGTTGCTAGGCTCGAGTTCCCGACTCCTTAGTAACTTGTTGCTTGTTTCTTCTTGAGTGTGTTAGGAGATGGACATAAGCCCAGCGATTGGCAGTCCGTATCCTATTGTTGTGTGCTTGGAGTCCGGTATAAGTCCATCAAGTGGCATCTGGTTTCCAGTGTGGGTTTGTTTGGTTCGGAAGCTGATGTAAGTCCAGCGATTGGCGTTCGGGTTCCATGTTTGCCTTTTTGTGCGTGTGTTTGTTTCGGCGTGCGTGAGCCGAACTACGGCAGCTCTGATTCTCATTCCAGATGAGATATGTAGGCATAGGATACGATATCCTAGCGAGCCCTCTCCCCTCTTCCTCCACCTGTGTTGTTTTCAGTGTGTGTGTGTGATGTTTGTTTTAGCAACCTTTCTTCTATCTTTTTGAGCGTGGATCCCGTCGAGTACGACGGATGCGTAGGGGTGCTAATACCTTCCCTTCGCATAACCGACTCCCGATCCCATTCTCTTTGGTCGCGAGACCATGCTTTTCCCAGGTTTACTTCGAGCGTTTCCTTTCCCTCTTTTGGGATAAATAACGCACGGTGGCGGCTCTGTGTTGTTTTGTTTTAGCCCGCCGGTTGTTTTTCGCGGATGCGACACATCGTACCTTACAGTGTTCCTTAGTTACTCTATTTCTCATCAATCCGTCCTTTGTGTGTGACCCTGTAGGTTTTCGCGAGGTTGTCAATTATGTTAAATCACGCATTTAACATAATAAACAGTGAGCGGTATCTAGCAACACATCACTGCTACCCAAGTCACGAAAATGTCATGTGATCTGACAAAACCTCCTGTGATAATAATTATGTGTATAATTACCCTTTTTCCCTTATGTCTATATTGAACACAAGGTATAGACCGTGTCATCCTTGTCCAGTTTAATATTGGGCCCATAAACATTTATCCTGTTACGCGGGATGGGCAAATTCCATCTAGGACACTCATGTCCCTCAACATGCTTTGTGGAGTACCCATCAACTGTCTTTATGGTCATCCAGTTACGGACAACGTTGGATCAGCAATAAAGCACTCGACTCTACATCTAGGGTCCATAGTGGTTTCAGGTCGAAGAGTGGTGTACACTATTATCACCATGAGAATAACTTATGACACTTTGCATAACTTTCTATATAGTATTCTCATAGCGGGTCAATCCGGTATAAATATTACTCTTAATATTCATACCTATGTTTAAGACTTGATAACTCTTTATCCATGATCCATGAGATGTGATCATCTGTCTACAAACATAATAGTCTTAATGCTTTAATGTTATCCCACTTCACAATAAAGCTCGACTACGGATATTTTAAAAATAGTGTCCTTATGTTTAATGTGATCTCATGATTAAGTCATACTTGATACATTAAACGGACTATCTATTCTAGGGACTTTATTAAATAAACATAATAAAGAAAGAGCCTTTTATAATTAGATACATGTACCAAAAGTATTGGCCTCTAGGGCTTACACCAACAGGAACAAAGGTTGAAATTCAACGAGGAAGTTCAAGAAACAGATATGTGAGCCTCTGATGACGGATACATGTTTTTCTTTATCAAATGAGATCTGACTGAAGAGATCGAGAAACAAAGATCTTAATGTGAAGATTCGCGGGAATCAGATTTTGATTCCCACTGACGGCACCACTATTTCGCGGAGGAACCAAAATTGTTCGGTGAATAGCTGGAGTAGTGCTTACTACAGTGGACTTGAACTTTTGATGCGGTGGAGAGAGAGTTGATTTTCAAGATAAGCACTCTAAAGTCCAAGTTAGTGAGAGAATGCAAAGTGATGTGAGAATGAGAATGAATTTGAATACTTGAGAATTGCACGCTTTGCTTCTTAAATAATGGGAACGATTCCTAACAAAAAATGTTGAGAGAGTCGTGGATCACAGTCAATTATCAGATTGATCTAGACGACCATCATAGCTCCCTTAAACGAAATCATCTGCTCAAAAGAAAAATATAGTTTATCTATTATGCACACTTTATTGCTTTCACTTTACTATTATACTTTTTTGTCTTGGACCTCGTGGACGACCAAAAACATCTCTTGAACACAAAGAAAATGTACACAATTTTGATTCCACGTACCCTATAATTTCTCCTTATATTACTAACTTGAATATTAAAGTATTTTTATATATCACCCCATCAACAAACGCAAAGCGTTGCTCGATTGTCTTTCTTAAATCTATCATCTCACTCTAATTCAGATCACTATAACTGACAAGTCAATAACTCCACGAAATGAAATCCGAGGTGAACCTAAAGTGTGTGATGGTGCAGCCGCACAAGGCCATATTTTCTTAACGCACCAATATTTTTGAGGTTTTATTGAGATTTTTAATGAATATTTTTTCCACATAGTATTAAAGCCTATCCCGACATGCGCACACATATTTAGATGAACACATATAATTCATCATTATTTAACATCTTAAACATACAACTTGTTTGTACAATATAACACTAAACTTTTTTTTATTAGTTTCTTATTTTGTCAAACTAGTGTTACTAACGTCACTATGTTTAGCTAAGGGAATGATTAGTAGAAGTTTGGGGGCAAAATAGTAAATCTAAGGGAAATGTAGTTTTAAGAAATAATTCATGGAAGGAATCAGTATGCAGCGCATTAATTGTCAAGGATTCGATAAGTCACCGGTGAATGGTTTAAATGTCAAATATCTCTCAGTAGAAAATATTTATTTAAAAAGCTTTACCTCACACTCTCGTGGTTGTTGATTCGGCCTATAGCTTTAAGTCAGAATGTACGCTCTCGCTGTCCCATTTGAAGTTAAAATTACTTTTTGAAAATAAATAAGTTCTAATTGCTTTTAAAGTGCTCTCGCTGTTTTTAAACTCAATGCCTAATTTTTACTATCCAGCTTGAGCCTCACGCTCTCGCGATTGCTGGTTCTCACCTTAGTTAATTTCCCACTCTCGTGGCAAAATCGTATTAAATAGCTTTTCACGCTTTTGTGATAAAGTTAATTAAATTTGAATTAAAAACTCCAGCCTAAAAGATTGTTTGAGAAAAAGGGTTTTCACCGATTATTATTAAATCTCATCTAATTAAATTGCTACATACCGATACCGATAATTTAGCTAGACATGTTAAATAAGGCAAACACAGAGCATAAACAAATCAACATTGCGGCAAACATAATTATAATAATAATTGGGCAATAATAATAATAGTTCAATAAAAACCTGGCAATCGAAGTAACAAAGTATAGCGATTCTTGGAGTACTTGAGCAGTCCTCCACAAGTCAGTAGGCTTTGCTTCTTCAATACAAATTGCTTACTAAAATTAAATAACGTGTAGTAGTTCCCCAGTGTAGGAAACTACTACTATGGCTAACTGGAAAACGGGAAGGAAAAGGGAAAAAGGAAATTCTAAAAAGAATGGCGAATAAACTAAGGCAACGGAAACAAGGTTGCTGGAAAGAAAATATTAAAAAGCTAGAAAGCTGTAAAACTAAATTGCAGAGCGTAAGTGTAAAAATAGGCGTTCCCAATTTTTCTCCCTTTGGTCCTTTATATAGTGCTCCTTTAGGTCTTGGTGGTTGAGATTTTTAAGGAAGACTTGGTTTGAATGAGGAATCCGCGGGAGTCAGGTTGTTGGAGGGAACTTAGGCACGTTTGGATGTCTGTGATTGACTGTTTCAAAGCGCATATTCTGACTGTGTGACGCTCGTTATGGGCCTGTGACGGTCGTCACAGTCTGGGTCGTGACGAGCGTCATGAATCTGTGACGGTCGTCACATCAGCAAATTCTAGTTTTCTGCTTTTTCCTGTGCTTTCTCATCTGTTTCTTCTTCTTTTTCTTCCTTTTCTTCATTTTGCTCATTAATGCTTGGAGATTTAAATACATGCAAAAACAACTCAAATACTTGCGGAGTAATCGGGATATTAATTGAAATGGTGTGATCTTTGAGTGTAAATCAAGATAATTATCTGATGCGTTTTCGCGTTATCAGTCATCTTTATTCTTTTATTCTTTTTTAAGAGAATTTTTTTATATTTTATTTGTGTGTTGGGTTTACACTTTTAGATGAACGTGGTTTATTCATTTAGAATCAATAATGTTTTTTATCCTGAGCGAGTTCTTATTTATTCTCTTTATTTATTTATTTTTGAAATTTTAACTTTGAAATATAAATATTTTGTCATTTTAGATCTTGAGTCATTTAATTCACTAATTTAATTTAGGTGGCGTACTTGCTATATTTTTTTTTCATTTTTACCACAATTTTTTTTAACATGTCATTTATTTAATTATTATCTTTTTAAAATTGAAATAAGTTAAATCTATAAAAAATTTAATTATATTCATCAGCTTCATCCCCTTGTTCATATATTTATTCTTAAACCTGAAAAAAAAAACGTAGAAAATATATCGCTAAATGGAGTAATTCAATCGCTATAACTTTTAGCGACCAATTTATTGACTATTTCTCGGTAAATGTTCATCATCTTCATCACCTTGTTCATACATTCATTCTTAAACCTATAAAACAATAGAAGTGAGAATGGTAGTGGGCGAGGGGGGCTGTTAGAGGTAGCCATATGAGTCGTAGTGCACACATTTTAGTGGGTCACATCAATCAGGGTCACACTACTAATTACTTAAATTTGAATTTATTTAGGGTTTTAGTGAAGATAAACACCTTTTTTTGTTAGACTTTAAGATGCACGACTTCATAGATCAAGGGGATGTCTTGAAAACCAGAGAAGCAATGAGCCAAAAAGTGAAAGTATAGAAGAAGGAGAAAAACATAAAATTTAAGTGGTTCCACTATAAATATATAATCTAACGCAATCAAGAATACAAAGAGGTTGAAGTTCTAACGACTAATAATTAAGGAATCCACAAGGCCATGGAAGAACTGAATTGATCAAGTTCCACATCACCTAAAGGTTAACAGGAAAACAAATACCTAAAGGAATCCTTATGAGTGGACATTATTAGTGATCAAATTATTACCTCTTATGGAGATTTACCCTCGATGCAAAATTCAGAGAGATACCATGAGCAGTGCATGAATGACGACACCTCTACTCAATTCACATGAACATAATATCTTCAATCTTCGCGTTATCTAATCCTAATGGAGACTTTGTGTGTGTGTGTGTGTGTGTGTGTGTGTGTGTGTATGTGCATGCGCATGAGAGAGAGAGAGAGAGAGAGACTCTAGGTTTAAGAAGTGCTAGGGTTTCATAAAATGAGTTTTGTTTGAATATGAAATACTTCAGCACATGAGTTATATTTGTAGAACTTATTATGTTGGTTGCATGATGAAAAAGCCTGCTTACGCATATGTACCTTACATTGTACCATATTTCACTTAAGTACACAATATTGTATGATGTTTCATATTCCACTTAACTACATTTATACCTAACAGTGTTTCATATTACACTTAAGTATAATATACCTTAATGTGTATCATGTTTCTCTACTTAACGCTAGTGCATTGCTATGGATCTATGTGCTTGCATGTACGAAGTTGATGATCCTGATGCTGAAAACTATCAAGATGTTTTAATGATGACATTGATGATACATGTTGAAGTCATGGTGATATCTTTCCAACTCCTTGATGATGGTGACCAACTTGAAGATATCTCAAGCCTCATGAAATAAAAGATTCAAGGCTTCAATAGAGTGCTTATCCAATTGGTAAATTTGGAAAAGGAACTTGAAAACTCCAGAGTTGTGAAAGCTCATCTGATCGTGTCTATCTGAGTGATCATAGTCTAGTGAAAGTATGAGAGTAAATTCTAAGATACTAAGTACAATCACTCACTCACACGCATTTAAAACATTTTTGAAGCCTCTGTTTACCTAACAAAACACCTAAAAATGTTTTTAAGACCTAACTAGTTTACTAGTCGCCAACTTGATTTTGAGAAAATTTTAAAATGTCTAATCAATTAGATTTATAACTTGATATATTAGATGATGCCCAATTGATGATACAACCGATTATGACAATCTATTAATGATTGGAAACAACTATATATCAACACTTTCCTTTTTGGGCCATAATAATCTATTTTGCAAGTATCTAATCGATTAGCTTATCAATTAGGTCATTTAATTGACTCATGGATTGTTTCCATTTTGAGCCAATTGTTTTCCTATATAAAGGAGGTTTCTCCTTACTTCATTACACACACGTTAAAGTTTTCATAATTCTTTACAATTCATCTCTCTCAGTCTCTAAATATTTTATTTTCACAAAATTTTCCTTAATGCCTTCTTAGTGAAAACTACTTATGAATAAAGAGTAGTATTTGTATCGTGCCATTGTTGTTATTTTTAAGAATGAGATACTCTTAAAGAATTAAGTTTGGTTCTTGAGATCAACCATTTGTAAAATCTCTATTTGGTTATAAAACTCGGGCTAAAAAAATTCTTTGGTTTTTGAGATTAGCCTGTAAAATCTCTACCCGGTTCGTGAGTTCATCATGTGGAAAAGCTCTATTTTAGTTGGGGGGATAAGATAGTGGAAAATATCTCGATTAGATTGTATCAAGAATTTGTGGGTAAAACTTATAAACGCTTAATATTTTAGTGAAATCTCAAGAAGATCTATTGGGGATAGGACTTGGTCAACGTTTGGTCGAACCTGGATAACTTTCAGGTGCCATCTCTTTAACTCTATATCCTTTATTTGCTTTACTACTTTATTTATTTCCCTATATTTCTCTCTCTCTCTCTGAATTTGTGAATACTAACACAATTTGCTTCTTAAGTAATAAAAACTTAAAGTTAATCCTGAGTAACTTGTACAACAAGTGGTATCGGAGCCTAACTCATGTTAAAGACTAGTCGTTATAGGAGGAAGACGACTTCAAGTTATTCATTAAACAAATCTTCGTCATTTAATGGAAAAGAGTATAATTTGTGGGAAGAGAAAATGAAGTTTTTCGTAGAAGGGATTGATTATGGTATTTGGAAGGCTGTGAAGGAATATCCATTTGTTCTTACACGCGAAGTTAATGGTGTTGTAGTAAACAAACCTGAAAAGGATTTTTACTAAAGATGATAAAGAAAATGTACAATGCAATTTGAATGTAAAAACAATCATCATTATTATTCCCGTTCTTGATGAATTTTTATGAGTTTCTCACAACGAGACTATAAAGGAGATGTTGCACATCCTCCTAATTACCCATAAAGGAACTAGTGAGATAAATAAGGCATGGTTAGGCACATTAACTTACAAGTATAACGTCTAAGTTAGTTTATGATTCAAGATGAAATACCACAACTTACAAGGAGAATCGACCACCATTGATGCCGATTTTGAGGAAGCAAAGAGAATATACCAAGTTCTCCAAAAAGATCAAGGATAAGGCATGACCATGGAGCTCAACATCACTTCCCTCACCAGAAAACTTAATAGGATGGGTATCATCCATCCAAAAAGTGGATAAAGAGGCCATAAGGAACTGATAAATAAGTGGCGGTCACCCTGCCTGGTTATTTTTTTTGTTCCTCAATCATACTGAGTGTTATACTTAAGTCATTTCCCATCTGTGTGCTTATACCACTGAACAATAGCAAGATGAAGTGATGTTTTCTAAGATAATCTTTTTTGTGTAAATGTGCATAGCAACGTGAAATTTGAGGTACGACTAAAGACATTGATGGTTGGCACACATAAATGGGTGATTTTAGAGACGCTTTATACGTCCATTTATAGAAATCGATTCCCCACATAAAATCAGGGGTGTTGCTGGAGACGCTTTGTATATCCAACTAAAGTAATCAATTCCTCGCATAAAGTCAGAGTGTTGTCGGAGATACTTTATACGCGCGACTAAAGCAATTAATTACCTACATAAAGTCAAGAGTGATGTCAGATACCCTCTGTACGTCCGGATAAAGCAATCAATTCCCATATAAAGTCAAGGGTGATGTCAGAGACGCTTTGTACATACCGATAAAGCAATCAATTCCCCACATATAGTCAGGGATGTTGTCATAGACGCTTTGTACGTCCGGCTAAAGCAATTAATTCATAAAAGGCAATCATGACCCACCATGTCTAATAGCTAGCCATTCCAGATGTCGTAGTGGGTTAGCCAATTGTCTAACTATGACTAGGTTTTCATCTGGCATGGGGAATGGGAACTGACCCTTGGCCGGGAATAACCCTAATGATGTCCAATAAACTTCAGGAGAGACCTAGCAAGTTCACTAAAACCCATAGCTATGCATCCATGATCGCTCCAAATACCTCCAAATAGATACCAAAAAGTAATAAATTTGTATACTTTATTTCATTGTCAAAATGATGACCAATTAACTTCAAGGGAAGAACTAATACATTCAGAAAAAGATAAAATCTAGATCCATGCACTTAAGATAATACAAAACACCTCAAATAGGCAATAAAGACAACATTTAGTATAAGAAGTATTCTATATACATTTCCTATTACAGGATACCAACAAACAAGTACCATACAATAAAAGGAAGGGGGGATCTGATACTCTGACAAACCTACATCTATAGAGAAACAACCTTCCCGTCAATGACAGCTTGATCCAGCCAAATTTTCTCCCTATAAAATGTCAAAGGATGGTGAAAATACTCTATTTAATCCAAAGCATTTTCAAATAATTGTGATACCACCTTAAGGGTCGAGCTTGTACAATCTACCGGCTTTTGAATAACAAAGGGTTCTGAGAGTGAAAGAGTTATAACTCCTTGTGAACATTTCCCACAATCTTCATCAACTGAGCCACCTGGTCAGAGAGAGGGTCGATGCGCTTTAAGGGAAGCAAGGCATCCTTCACCCCGGAAAGGGAGGTAGAAGCTTCCTTTGCTTCACTCGAGTACCTATTTCGCCGAAGCCTCAAGTCATGAATGTTATCCTCCATCCTTTTCTTTTCAACACGATGTCAGTTAGATCAAAAATCCTCCTAGTGACCAGTTGCTCCAAGGATAGAAGCAGTCAAAGCGTATCAAGTATGCTTGGCCAAATTGCCCATTTCTTCCTCATAAATAGGCCCACAATGGTCAACGAGGTAGGCACCATCCTTATCTTGAGGTGGAAGTTGAGAAGGTTTGGCATAACGAGAGCCATACCCCATCAGTAAAGGGCAAGCAATCCAATATGGGGTACTCGGTAAATTTTGTAAATTTTCTGCAACTGTGATGTTTCTGGTCGGCCATACCTCCACACCCCCTGCCTTAGCAACTACAATGTTTCTGCATAAAATGAATAATATATATATATATATATATATATATATATATATATATATATATATATATATATATATATATATATATATATATATATATATATATATATATATATATATATATATATATATATATATATATATATATATATATATATATATATATACTGCCTTAGCAACTACAATGTTTCTGCATAAAATGAATAATATATATATATATATATATATATATATATATATATATATATATATATAGAGAGAGAGAGAGAGAGAGAGAGAGAGAGAGACACACACACACACACACACCAGAAGTATACAAGTAACTGTGTCACAAAACTAAAAAAGTTTGAAATTTACCAAAAAGGTTATTCTCTCTTCCTGATAAAGGACTTTGAACAACAACATGATGTCAACAAGAGGTTTTAAACGTTTCTTATCAGCTTTTGTCACCGGGGTAACTCCCCTTACATATCCTATAATATTGATGAACTTCATCAACTGACCTTTTTGATATTGAGCCTCCTCTTAAAGTTCCTTCCCGTTATATATGAAAAAGTTATTTCCCAGCAAAACATGATCATCGGTCAAATAATTGAGAAATAGGTTGGTACATTGGCCTTCTGCTCCACTACTAACATCGTAAATTTTAGTATGTGCCCCGAGATGATGGGGCTTACTAGGAAGAATCGGTCCAAAAAAGACGGCAGTTTAGGAATAGGGAAGGATCAAGTTGAAGTAGAGTAATCTTATACCCATGTCTGAAGACACTAGGTCACAGAGACAACAGAAGAGTTGAATAAAGATGAATACCCGAGGTGTTCCTTTCACATGCTTACACTAACACTGGTAGAAGCTCATATATGCCCAACACAAAGGGTAGAGTTTCAAGGGAGCCATGACCATATGATTCAATACCTCTATCTCAAAAATAGTAAAAAAGGAAAACGAAGGCCCGTGATGGAGAAAGTGAATTCTTAAAAAGGAATGACGCAAACACCATACTTATCACGTACCCTTTCTTCTTCAAAAGGAATCTCGATTCCTCATTCATAGGACAAGCCTACCTCTACAGAAACACCATTAAAACCGCCTAGTTTAGCTAAAATAAAAGTAGTGGAAGAGTAAACAGAATCATCCAAGAAGATGGAGTATCCTTTTAAGACTTACTAATGATTCTTTGTGATTTCTTGTTCACAATGCACTGACTTTGTAGTTACAGAAAGCGAAGTATAAGAAGGGAATAATGAAACTATCAAGCTAAAGAGAAGACTCAGAAAAAGGAAAGAAAACATTTATCCCTCGAAAGAAACTGTGTTATAGAAGGAAAAATAACTTCATCAAATATGTATAATTTATCATATGCAATACTCACGAACTTAGGTTTCCAAGAACCATCATGATGATACCTACGAAAAGATGTTTGAAGTATGAAGTATTTAATGCATGGTTCCTTAAAAAACTGAAGTGACTTTCACTCGTCTACCTCAAAAAATTAGGATATGGTCGTCATCTAGAGTCATAATAAACAACCCCCGCCTACTCATGCTTTGGAAAAGGCTCATAGGGAAACTATTATGGGCCGACTAGAAAGACCCTAGACAAACTAATCCAACCGCGTGGTCTCGGCCTACATTATGATAAAGGTTTTGTTCCATCATGAATCTTCCCAATGAGTGAAGATTGTTATTTCTAAGATCCCAAGAGATTTCAACCGTAAATCACATCCAATGGTAGTTGGCAAATGAAAAATTTATTAGCCTAAACCGTAGTTGGCAACTTAAAGTCAATGTGATTTATAAGTCTAGGGATTTAAAAACCATGGACATACTCTCTCTCTCTCTCTCTCTCTTGGAAAATTTCAAGAATATGACATAGAAGCAAAAAGACTTGTAATATGTCTCCACCGGGGTTAAACGCGATAGCGAGGAACCGGGACCTCTTTAGCTAAAGATCATAAGAGTCGCCACCGAATTTTATTCGTGTGCCTCTATTGGAGAGGCGAGGGAAAATAGTTGATAAAACCCTCAAAAAAAGATAAGCACACGGGAAGCACTGGAAAAGGATAAAGAATCGGTCTCGCAACCGAGATTAGGGTTCGGGTGTCGGTTACATAAAGGGAAGGTATTAGCACCCCTCACGTCCATGGTATTCCATGGCAACCATTTGGGTTGTTTATGTGCATGGGGATTTATTTGTTATTGTTTTATTTTCAAAATAATGTGTGTGAAAGAGAGGGGTTTTGGGTTTTTTATTATGGTGTTCGCCAAGGATTGTGGCGCTTGTGCCTATGTATCACTCATCGGGGATGAGGAATCAGAGCTCCGTAGTTCATATTAGAAAATATCTGTGTGTTGGTTAATTTTACCTTTAAGAAAAGAGTTTTCAGGATGGGTGCCATAAGACACAAAAATTAGGTTTGATGGATTGTGTGGATTTTACCTTGAACAAGGGTTTATGAAAAGAGTTTGTGATTAGATTTCACTAAAGTCTATGGGTGGAGGCGAATATTCTAGACAACAAGCCAAGCGTCTTGCATCCAAAATAATCAGAGTGAGGGTAGGAATGCTTCATTCTCACTCATTCTCCACCACTTAAGGCTCGTGGCGTACAATACTAATCGTAGCTATTAAGTATTTTGAATTTGATTTAAAAAAAAGTCGTTTGACGTTGAATCAAGGTTTTTTTATTTGATTTAAGAATTTTGGATTAATGCAACATGAATGAAAAATAGCCAACAAGAAAATAAAGGAGATCATTGTAAGGTAACCCAAGAGAAAACCTTGTGTGTGAAAGAGTGACCTATGCTAAACAAAGGATAATGGTCTTACAAACATGTCCCTCTAAGGTGGTGCCATGATGCCATTCTTACAACAGGAATGTAAGTACAAATGAAACCCAAGTGTTTGAAACAAAGGGTCATAAGAAAGTAATGGAAAATCCACCAAGCAAAGGTCCTAAATGGGATCCTCTAAGTCCAAGTTGATTAAGTGTCATGACTTTTTTTTTGGTCTTATAAATTTATCACGTTTCTGTTGATTTTATGAATATGATACCAACAAAGTAAAACCAATATAATAAACATACATGATTGAAGTTTATACAATGATAATGATGATAATGAGTACTTGAATATAAATGGCATAAAAGTAAATAACAATGGATAATAACAATGATAATAACAATAACATAAGGTTAGTAGGGTTAGATTAACAAGTCAATATGATAAACAAGTGAGTATAAAAGGGGTTAGTAGATTAGTATAAACCAAGTGAAATAGCAATGTATCAGATGAATCCAAGCTAACAAAATAGGACTTCATCCATAAGTTAAATGACCAAGTTATTTTAAGTAGGGGAAACTTATCCATGCTTCAAAGTACCATGGATAAATACATGATCATCCAATGGTAGGTTTGAAGTATGGAAGGTTTTAATCAACCCTAATCCAAACATATCATGACTTAAGTGGATTTGATTAGTCCATAAGTTCAAGACCTCATAAGTCCACCAAAAATAACTCAAATGAAATAAAACAAGTCACCAAAAAAATCTAGAGGCAAAAATAAAGGGGGTTTGTGCTCAACATATTTACAAAATAATAAAAATGAAGAGAGTAAAAAATAAATCAAAATGGAAAGTAAAATGGAAAAATAAATAAATTGACACAAAGTGAAAATAAAATGGCCAGGGTGCATACGTTGGGGGTTGAACCCATGAGGTCATGGGGGGATCAACCCCCTCACCCACTAGGCCACAAGCCCGGTTATGATAACCAAGCGCTTCAACTAAATAAATAATAAAAATGCAAAGTAAATGAGATTCGTGCGCCCAACAACCAATCAGAGTGTGACAACCATTTGATTTGAATTAAAAAAAATGCGTGAGGTAACAACCACAATGTCGTCTTCAACCTCGAATCATCTAAAAATCAAACCTTAAAAACACGTGTTTTTCAGTTAGATTTTTCCATGTAATCATCTTCCCGAATCAAAAACAAACTAACCTCCACACTCACGAGCCATTTATTAGCTCTGAGTGTGGAGTTCTTGTGCATGAACCATATGAACAACCTTGCCCTAATTTAAAAATTAAATGATGGAGATGGAGTAATCAAAGCTACAAGGTTAGGGTTAATGATCATAGATGAATTTCGAGTCGAATGGTAACTTGTTTTAGAGATGGGGGTGAGTGAAACTACCTGATCAGAAGTTGTTCAGGGGAGTTTTCCGACGGTATAACTCAGGTCAGATGAGGCTTGGGGAAGGGTGGTTAAGTGTTTGGGAAGCTTGAGTGATGTGTGGTGAATGTTTCTAGGTGGTTGCTTGGGGTTGAGGAGCTCTGGAAATGAAAACCCGATGCTCTGTTAATGGAGGTTTAGCTCAAATGTGTAGAATGTATTTGGGGTATTTTTCAGTGTGGTTGTGCAGCGGAACACCTTCACCTATTTACAGGAAAGGTATGTGGATAGTTTTGGAGGGAGATTGGAGTGCTTTGCTTTAGATTGGCATATGAGTTGAAGCATGCTTGGTGTTGACTTAGGAAACATTGAAACAGATACTTTTTGTGCCTGTTTGCACTACAGGCAAGTTATCTTTGATCCCTAACATGGATTTGGAACAACCAAGAGCAATGAGAATGCCTGCTGCAGGATTTGCTTTTTGCCATTTTGGGCAAATGCTGATTTTTGCACATGGCATCGAGTTTTATGTTTGGGGAGGTTTCCAAGTGCAAGTTGACTTCCAAACCTACCACAATACCATTTCAAAGTGTTTCTGGACCATTTGTATCAGAAGGAATGAGTTTGAGGACTTAGTGTATTGAATTGAAAAATCTGACTGATGTGCATCTGGCTTGTGCATCATGGCAAGTCAGCAACTTTGAACCAAGGCCAAATAAAATTGGCTCGTTCATTTTGTTTCATTTTTGGGACATTTGTTCCTTGCCATGAACTTGATTGAATTAAAAAATAACCAGGTCAAAAGGGTTTGTGGTATGTAAATAGAATGTGTCAAAGTAATGGTATGACATGATTTTAGGGCATGGTGGGCATGGTGGACCAGCTTGGGTAATAGCAAAATTGAACCTCTTCTTCGATGAATTAGGTATTGGACCTTGAAACAAAGTTGGAGAGAAAGTTATTTAGGACATTTGGATCTAAGTGGAATCTAAAAAGGCTTTAAAAATGAGAAAGTTGTGGTCTTTAGAACTTCCCATAGGCCATTCTTGCCAAAATCTGACCAACCAACATGACCTAATTTGGTGATTTTGTGATTTATTGACTTCCAAGGCACAATGATGGATGTTTTGAGTTAATATGATCATATCATGATGGGAAATGAAGTTTGGACCTTTGTGGAATGATTTTAGGTCAAATTGGTGGGTGGATCAAGTCATGAAAAGTTGAAAAATCATGTATGAACCAAACACTTGTAACACGGATGTAATGTATGTTTAAATGGTTAATTTTGATTGTAATAGACATTAAATTATGTTTAATGAGTGGTAGGGTGATTGGATGGCCAAAAATGATCTAGGCCAATGATCAAGGGATCACCAAGCTAAGGTTTCTTGAGCCATAAGTTTCATCAAAAACCATGGTCAGATGAATTAGGGTTTGAGATGTAGGGGTCAAATTGAGATGTTTAAAGCACATGAGGCATGAAAAAACTTTATATTTGAGGGGTCCTTAATGGCACGATCAAGATCCATGGTGAATCATGACTTGTACAAGCCAAAAGGAGGGTCAAGAGCAAGGGTTTGGTTCTTGGGTTACCAGATGAGTCTTAAAACTCCTTCAAAGGGGACTCATCACCCAAATTGGACTTGGGGAGTGAGTGAGATGACTTGAGTGTTCATCCAAGATTTGTGGGATTCTTGAGGATGTGATTGGGGTTAGGGTGGCTTAGGCACACCTCAACATGATAAAAGGATCTTGGGTCTTTGTAGATGAATCTCATGCCTTTGGCTTGTGGATTATTGTGATCATTAAGTACATATGCATATGAGATTATATGTATGGGATGTATCCTTGGGGTTCAAGGCTTAAGAAGAGTGATCTGGGTAGGGCAAATTTGATGGTATGACAGCTGCCCCTATTTAATCTTCTCGGACCTGAAGGTATGGATAGCAACGACTTCCAATGCATTAATGGTAGGAGGGGATTAAATATTATTAGGAGTAACCAAAAAATTTCTTTGTTGGGAATAATGGTGATATGAATTGATTTGTTGGGGATAATGGTGATATGAATTGATTTGTTAGGGGGTCATGCATGGTTGTGATGATTATGTATGGGAGATGAGTGATATTGTGTATTGTCCTTCGCCCATAAAATCAATGACAGATGTGATGTATAATAATGTCCTTGCCCATGAAATCAGGTAGTGGAAAGAATGTTCGATTTGTACTATGTACTATTTGATCACGTTCCCATTTGATCTTATCTTCAAGTTCACTGGCTTCTGATGAAAGTTGATGAAGCATGAAATGGAGAAACATAAAGCTGGATTCAGAAACTTTAGAATCTTTTGTTAGAACCTTGACAACATCAGTAGTTTGGCTTGAGATATTCAGTATCTTCAGAATCTTCAGAGTCTTCAAAATCTTCAGTCAGAACCTTGATAACTTCAATCGTCTGGCTTGAGATCTTCATAATCTTCAGCTACATAACACAACCTCAAAAGATTGCAATTCTTCATAAGTTTGGTGATCAGAGTCACGTCCAGAAGCATGAACTAAAAGTACATTGCAGCAGCAACATATTGTCTCCTTAGAAGCTTCCCAGGAGTGAATCAACACAAAAGCAAAAAAAACATTGCAGCAACAATATTGAACATCTTTCAGAACTTCTAATAGCTGGCGCAGAAGCGGATTTTGAACACATCGTTCAGAAACTGATGGCGTTGCACATCATATATTCAGAATCAGAATTGGCTGTTAAAGCTACACAATAACAAACCATTAGGGTACCAAATTTTTTCTTACACAAATACAATGTTGTTATCATCAAAACTCAAGGTATAAATGCATAACCAAATCGTGTTCTAATAGTATGGTTTAAGGCACGGGTAGTAGGCAAAACCAAATGGTTTCAAGTCCTCATAGTTTGGTTCTTTCTTAAAAAATTAAGGAGTATGGACTGTTATTTAGATTTATTGATTATGGCAATCTATTGACTAGGTAGACAACAGTGGAGAAGGCTTCCCACCAGTAACGTATGGAATTTTGGCATGTGCTAAAAGTTTTTGTCCTAGTTCAACAATATGTCTATGCTTTATTTCAACCTTGCCATTTTGTTGAGAGGTGTAGGAACAAGACATTCTACAAAGAATTCCTGATTCTGTGACGACTTTTTGAACCAGTTTATATTCACCACCTTCATCACATTGAATAATTTTTATTTTCTTGTTAAATTGATTTTCAACCATAGCTTTGAACTGGCTGAAGGCATAAATTATTTCGGATTTTTGTTTGAAGGTAAAAATCCATGTAAATCTACTAAAATCATCAATAAAGTGAACATAATATTTAAACCCAGATGGGGACAGAGTTGGAGCAAGTCCCCATACATCAGTATGAATTAAATCTAAAATTTCCCTAACATGAGAGGAAGAAGATTTGAAAGGTAACAAGTGTGATTTGCCAAATTGACAAGCTTCACAGAAGGTGAAATTGTCACTAAATGATATCTTTACATTGCAGTCCTTCAACACCTTTTCCAAAACTTTATTATTGGGATGTCCAAGCTTTCGATGCCAGTTTTCCTTAACAGACATGTAGACACCCAAGTCTTTATTGATTTGAGGGCTCGCATCATAAAGTTAGTATAAGCCATTTTTAAGTTCCCCCTTTAAAAGTGTCTTCCTTGTTAGCTTGTCCTTCACAAAATAGTAATTTGAATCAAATTCAACAAGTATATTGTTGTCAGCAGTTAACTTAGATATACTCAATAATTTTTTGGTGATTTCTAGCACATACAACACATCATGCAGGTCTAGGTTACTCAATTTGGTTGAACCTGAGGTAATTATTTTAAATTTATCACCATTACCAATTAACAAAGAATTCTTACCATTAATTTCAGTGAGGTCTTGGATTTTGTCAGTTTGGTGTGTTACATGATTGCTAGCTCCACTATTAAAATACCAATCATAGTTCTGACCATGATATGGTGAGGTTATGCATGCATTGTGTGTTCCTTGTTTTTCACCCTTAACATAGTGATTTTTCCCCTGTATATGACTTATCAAAAGCTAATAACATTGTATTGCGGTATGATCGATTCTACCGCATACCTAACATGTTGGTTTTGACATCCTTTCCTCTGCCACCTCCCATGCCTATGGAACTAAATCCACTCCAATTTCCTCATGATCCAAATTTGTTATCTCCCGACTCATTTTTACTA
This sequence comes from Lathyrus oleraceus, assembly GCF_024323335.1. Taxonomy (NCBI): domain Eukaryota; kingdom Viridiplantae; phylum Streptophyta; class Magnoliopsida; order Fabales; family Fabaceae; genus Lathyrus; species Lathyrus oleraceus. The sequence continues at coordinate 401,250,104 of NC_066582.1, forward strand.
GCAAAGTTTGTAGATGCATTTAAGTTGATGTTGCTGAAGTTGCTGAGTTGATCTAGTATACTTTCAAGTCAACCTAACTTAAGTCAATCTGGTTGAACAATTTGACTATCACTGGATTGTATTCCGAATCTAACCCATTCAATGTCTGAATCATTAGGTCAGAATCGGAAATGAGTGTTCCTACCAATTTTAATTTGTCAGCAAGATTCTTCATCTTAGTCAGGTATTGCTCCATATTCATCTCTCATTTGTAGGTGTTGTGAAGTTCCTATTTCAAGTAAATGATTCTTGATCTGGTGTGTGCACCTGCAAGAGTTTGAGCTTTATCCCAAAGTTGCTTAAAGGTTTTGCAATGTAGCAACTGAGTTGCAATATCAATTGTCATATAATTTATCAGTCATCCTAAGAGGGCTTGATCATGAGCTTGCCAATCCTCATAATTAAGATTAATTGTCTTGGTTGTGTCAGTTGAGGTGACAAATTGTTTTGGACATTCTTTTATCCCTAGCATATAGCCATCGAGTTTGCAGCCTCTAATCAGTGGTAAGACCAATGATTTCCATAACGGATAGTTATCTTTGTCCAATATGACATAAACTGTTTAAGGAATGTCATTTTTCTAGTTTGAGTTTGCAACGGATGACATGATTGGTTTGCATGGATCGAGAGCCTTCAGGCTTAAACGCTCTGATACCAAGAAAGTAAATATTATTATTTGTTATTTTTCATTATATAATTCGGGTAGGCTTAAATACATGTAGTGATATGAAATTACGATCTTAGAATCATGCTAATGGTAATTACCATAGTTATTATAATATGATATGCAGTAAAGATATTGATCTTGATATGTGATTGCTATAATTAAGGATCACCATATATCATAAAAATTAAGTCATGATCCTTAATAATAAATTATGAGATTTTAACTTTTCTCTAACTAATAACAACGGCAAAGTTTTGATATGACTTCAAAATAATTCTTCAAAGAAAAGAAAGCTTCAAGAAAAGAGTGGTGCATATATGAAAATTCTCAAAGGTCTTATTCAATTTGAATGAAATTATAGAAAAAGTCATACATCAACTATGCTAGTCTATGTTTGGGGCTACTACGCTAGTCTATGTTTGGGGCTACTATTCTAGTTTGGACCGACCATCGTCCCACATAAACTCGGTTTACCCAAGGAAGTCTAATAAACATGGTGCAAAATATACACTTGTTCATAGGTGTACGAGATTAAGGCCGCCTAGCTATCATGGATCTACCATGACAAGACTATAGGATTTGATCACCAATGTCCTTTAAAAAAATCTAAAATACGCACATTTTCTAACCTAAAACATTACACTTGCGATCATCATCGCTATCTAGAGTGTCGAAGTATTTCCATATACATCTCCACCACGAGACTAAATCTAAAAGATTATTTTAGAGTTTGTCATCAGATTTATAATCACGAACAACAAGAAATGAAGTAGAATGTCCAATGTAGATCACATGCATATAACTATTGAGAGAAATTCTCACACAAATACATAATTATAGAGATATTAATTAAACATTCAAGATATATATCATGAAAAAGTAAAAATAAAATAACACCAAAATAAATCCTTTAAACAATATAAACGATTTGGAATATTTAATTAGATCATACACTATAATAAAACCGCATGTTAATAAAAGAATCACTCTATTCATATGAATATACATCTGTTCTAAGCACATGCAATCATGCATGCAAGTAAGTAACACAAGCATCAATTGTGTTATACAAATATTAAAACAAACTCAACATCCTCTTACCCATTTTCTCACTTAGCCATCCAAATAATCAAACCCTAACGAAAAACACACTAAGTTCAGGTCCATTGCTATTTCCATCAGGCATCATCATATAATAAGTCTCTGAGTCCTTAGACCCAATCACACGCTCAAAATGCGCCCTCATGTATGAAAGTTCTCCGTCTTGAGGGTCCGACATATCACTCGGAAGCACGCCGACCGCCACCGAAACCGCATGCAACATCTGCATCACGTTCAAGTCATCATCGGTTGGATCTCTCTTTACTCCATAGCCTGTTTTCTTCCCATTGCAAAATAGTGTCCAGATGGGTTCATCAACGACCTTTGTTTTATCGTTGCTGGGGTGCTTCTCGCACTCCAGCGCGATTCTATTAAGCCCCATTCCCATGTCTTGGAGAAGCTTTCCGGTAGGAATAGCCAACTCCAAGAGAAGGAATGGATGACATTTAGAATCTTCTTGAAAAGCAAGGTTCACCCTTGCTTTTTTGTAACCAAATAGGGTTCCGGTTATCCTCGTGCCGCCGTGTATGATTGTTTCACTTGCACGGATTCCGTTCATACTAGGCATCTTGCACGACGGCACGATGATGGGAAGCGACCGGAACATATTACGAAAACGACAGAAGATTTTGTTGGTTGAACTGCGTTTGGTTTTGCTGTTTGCTGGCTGTAAGGAAATGGGCATGCGAAGTGGCGTCGGTGGTGCGCCGGAAGGGGTCTCAGGGACGGGCGGTGGTTGTCGCGCCGGTAATGGCATTGTGTCAGCTGCGTGAGGCGGTGCCATTGGAGAAAAGAAGATGAGATAGAAGAGAAGAGGAGAACAAAATTTTATGGTTTGATTTGAAGAAATATTAAGGTTGAAAATAGGAATGGTTTGTTAGGGTTTTGAGGAAAGTTATTATACAGAGTGTAATATGTGTGAAGAAAGATGGATTGTGGTTTGCACGTTGGGATTTGGTAGCGGTTTTTTATTCAATCACAAATTCTGAAATTATGTTCTTTTTTGTTTTCTTTATCATTTAATTTTCTTCATAGTTTACTTTGACTTTTGTTAATTATGCGTTATAATTTAATTAGTTTTTTGTTTTTCTGTTTAGGAAGTGAGGCCAGCTGAGAGATTAATTAATTGGTTTTATTCAGTTGAAGAAATGAGCTAAAGATAGGTACAATGTGACTTTCAGATGTTTTTTTCTCTGTTCTTAATTTCTTAATTGTGATCAATAATGACATTTATGTGCTGGTATTTATTACATGCTGGAATTGCTGAATGTTAACGATTACCAGGATATAATTGAAATTAATTGTGACACAAGTGTTAAGCATAAGGTGAATTCTTGATTGTGCATATCAATGTCATTTAACTGTTTAAGATAGATTTTGTAAAACGTTTCGAGAGAAAAGTAATAAAATAAATAAATGAAAACAACCAACAACTTGTATTGAAAAGAGTATATATATATATATATATATATATATATATATATATATATATATATATATATATATATATATATATATATATATATATATATATATATATATATATATATATATATATTGATCAAATATGATGCTTTAATATTTTAAACAACAAATATATGATATATAAATAAAAGGAGATCGTTAAAAGTAACAATAACAAAAAAAATGTATAAAGGATCGTTTTTGAGATTGTGCATGGCATTATATTACTGTATAGATTAAAAAAAATTAAGATTAAATTGTGATTAAATATGATCTTGTCACAATTAAATTGTTGTTAAATATGATCTCTATTTATTTTGACACAGTTAAATTGTTGTTAAATATGACCTCTATTTATTTTGATATAGTTAAATTGCGATTAACTACACAAAACCTCTATGAATACTTATAGCGCTATAAATACAAGAAATACCATACTAACTTTAAAATAATAAAAAAAAACAATTAGAATAGGAAAAATAACTATAAAAATAACATACAATCAAAGTAGTAGAAAATAAAGAGCTTCCCAATAACCAATCACAAAAAGAGAAGACCACGCTACTGTGAGAAAAACAAACTAGATCTTAGCAATAAAACTACCATGAATAAAGACATAATTCTCAAAGAAAAGAACAAGAACACTTTCCCCTAAGAACCAATATCAAAGACTCTCAGAGACTCATAATTTTCAAGTCATTTTAAAAAAGAACAAGGGTAAGTCTAGACCTACCAATATACCATTTTTAAAAAGAAAAAAAATGTTTTTGTTCCACATCCTTAACATTCGTACACAAATCTAAAAAAATAGTGTTAAAGGAGATCAATGTCAAACTTTTTCTCCAAGACGACATTATAAGATGATGATGGCGAGTAAGTATCATCCTTATCATGTAGCCGCCACTACTAGTCTCTATCCATGAAGAGGGACGACATTATACGATGATGATGGTGAGTAAGTACCATCCTTATCATGTAGCCGCCACTACTAGTCTCTATCCATGAAGAGGATCGATCCCTGAATAATTAGAAGGAGATTAGGAACTAACTTTTATACTCAAATAAAAAGATATCTCTTCCATGTGAATCCCAAACAAAGACCCCTTCCTCCCACAAGTCAATCTCTCCCATAAAGTGATCTTGGAGACTAGATGCATTAAATTACATAGGGAATCATGCTCTAAGGGGTTTTTCCCACCCAAGGGTCACCCAAAAAATGTGAGAAAGTCAGTTGTAACACCCCAAATTTGATTAATTAATTTAATTTAATTATTTAAAATTTTATTTTCCTATTTGATGTTTTAATTAAAATAAAATTATGTGGTTGAAGTTACGCGAATTATACCCGAGTGCATCGCACGCTCAAAGATACAACAGAGTCGCCATCAAACTTTATTTATTCCCGAATAAAAGGAAAAACATCGATATAACCCGGGGGGAAGAGAAATGGGTAAGGAAGTCGGTTATGCAAGGGGAAGGTATTAGCACCCCAAACATCCATGGTACTCCATGGGAACCGTTTGATGTTCTTTGCAAGAATAGGTGTCATTATCTGAAGATTACTCGCAAAAAGCTGGAAATGGGGGGTTAATAGATAATTATAGAAAATGAAGGTTATAAATAATTGTGAAAAATGAAAGGAATAAATAATTGTGAAAATGGAAGGAATAGATAACTGTGCTCACCAAGGATTTGGGCCCTCGTGCCTACGTATCCTCATTCGTGCAATGAGGAAATCAGAGCTCGTCAAGGTTTAGTGGATAATACTAATGTTCACGTTCTATTGTCGACTGGCTTGTATGCTCGAGCATGGGAGCTTTAAGCGTCTGTCTGTTTACGGTAGAATGGATGAACTCGGATCGCACTCTAGCAGTTAAACATTACTTACTCGCTCATGGAGGCTTAAGCATCATTCACGGTAGACGGAAGTAACACGTCCTTTCTGAAAAGGTTTTAAATTGAAAATGAAGCCCAAAGGCAAAACTGAATTTGATGAGGTGAGTTTACTTTTATTCTGAAATGAGAGTCATGATTTGAATCGTACTAAAGTCTATGAATGGAGAGGAATACAATGAGCAATTGGATCATTCGTCCCACACCCAAAGATATTCAGAATGGGGGTAGGAATTCTCTAGTCTCATTCCTTCTCCATTGTTTAAGGCTCGTGTCGTACAATCCTAATCGTAGGGTTAATTGTTTTTGAGTTTATTTACAAAATGGTTTTTGTTTTACTGGGAGAACAAAAGGATAGAAAATGAAACCCTGAAAGGTGGAAGTCTGATCTTCAGTCTGATCTTCAATTTGTGCTTAAGTCTGTGTAGAGCGACTCGTCAGTTATTCGATTTAAATTGCACTAAAGTCTATGAATAGAGGTGAATACGATGAGCGCTGAGTCATTCGTCCCATACCCAAAGATATCTAGAATGGGGGTAGGAATCCTCTAGTCTCATTCCTTCTCTACTACTTAAGGCTCGTGCCGTGCAATTTGCATCACAATCGATGAGTGTTGAAGTTGAATTTCCTTGCAGCTTCCCATGATGAAGGGTTGTCTTTTGAATGATGAAAAGGCTTGTCAATCAACTTGAATTAAGTTGTGCTAAAGCCTATGAATAGAGGCGAATACAATGAGCATTGGGTCATTCGTCCCATACCCAAAGATATTTAGAATGGGGGTAGGAATTCTCCAGTCTCATTCCTTCTCTATTACTTAAGACTCATGGCACACAACTTGGCTCATGATTAACAAGTGTTGAGTTTGACCTTTGTAGTGCTTGAATAGTAGTCATATCCTGTACTGATTTGAATAGCTTGAACTCTTGATCTTGATCTTTGAATCTTGATTGAACTTGGAGATCCGATATCTAGCAACTTGATCACAAGGACTTGCTTTATCAAGTGATCAAGGGTCTTTTGATCACTTGACTAAGCTTGGGAAATTGAGCACACTTAAAGGATTTAGTCAATCAAAGCGTACTTTGATCAACTTAATCGATGGGGAGAAATTAGTTGAAAGTGAATATAACTACCTAAAGGGTTAATGTTTATTTGGAATTATTTTCTCAAAGCATAAACTATGGGAATATGCAAAAATTAGACTATTTCTAACATAGGGGCAAAACAGTCATTTGACAATTTTATGGACATTGAATTAAAATTCTAATTATCACTTCTAATGAGAAAAAACAATTAACTCCTAAAATAGTATAAGATATTGAAAAAATTAATATCATTTAGTTAACCTAATATCCCTAAAATCAGTTATCTAAATTCTAAGATTGTTAACAGACTAACCTAATTTTAATCAACCTAATCTATTATTTAATCGACATTACTATCAAATTCTAATCTCTAAGGATCCTAATCAACTTCCAATCCAATTTTACTACCTAATTAAAATCCTAAAAACTAATTAACTAACATGTTAATCTAAAGACTAATATTTCTAATCAATTCTAAATTTTTAATAAAATCCTAAAACTTACCCTAAATCCCTAATTAATCCTTATTCAAATATAAAAAGGGGTTATTTCTAAACAAATAGAAACTTGACAGAAACCCAAGCCCAAAAGAACGGGCCTCAGGGTAAGAGTGGGAGCGAGGAGAACGGGTCCACACGGATGGCGGCCCAAACCTGGTCCAAACATGACCTTGTGCATACAATTTTCACCTCTTCATGTCGAGCTGCAACAGAGGAAACGAAGAAATGCCTACAACGTGTCATTATGTTCTTTACATCAGCGTATCTTCATCGTCATCGTTCGTGTTTGATTCTCTGGTTCCAGCAAGAAGACACAACTGAATTCACCGCAACGTGTGCATTCTTCAATTTCCAGGTTCATTCATCACCGCGGTTTGGAGATTCAATGGCGTTTCAAGATTCGAAGCTAGCATCGTCAAACTTGTAACTCAGTTTGTTCTGCTATCGGATGAGAAAATAGAAGAAAACCACGATGAAAACGAATCAAAGACTCACCGGATTGAGGCTCGAATGTTGACTGGTACCAATCTTCTTCTTCTTCCTTGGCTTTAATCCCTTCTTTTTCTTCTGTTCGATGCGTGTTGCGCTTCTTCTTCCTTCTTGCACCTTGGATTCTTCGTGAGTGAGAGGATTGAATTGAATGTGAGATTCTGAAAATTAATGTGAGCTTAAGAATTGACATTGAAAAACTTCTGAGCTTTTTTGTGATTTGTGTGTCGAGTGAAATCGGAGTTCTGATGTGAAGTCCATTGCAAAAAATATAGTTTCTATTCTAGTTCAACGTGACGGGCGTCACCCTAATGACGCCTTGGTCGTCATCGTTGTGGAGGCGCTGACGGGCATCAGTTGCCTGACGCCATGGTCCCCAGGCATGTTTGGTTGGGACGGTCATCACATGTGAGTTGTGTGAGATAATATGGAAGGTGACGAGCATCACCTTTGTGACGGGTAACCCGTCACGCTGCCAAAATGGGTGTAATTCGCTCATTGGCTTGGAATTGACTTGTCATTTCAATTTTTGTCGTATTATGTGTTTAGGCTACTGTCAGCCACTGTTTTGAGGTGAATGATGTTGTTATTATTTTGTTATGGATTTAATCCACTTGGTTTGTATGTAAAATGATGTTGTTTTTTATTATGGTGCATACATGGTGATCATTTAGTGATATTGCATGTTATGGTGAATCATGCATCATGGGGTACAGACTTCGGTCCAGTTTTGGTGTACATTGGTCCTATGGTGGGGATTCAGGAGTGAGTAGCTGGTTCCAGATGGAAATCGGTGAAGCATTACCTGTGGTGATGGTAGCGGTTTTGTGTGTTTTGGTCATAAGATGGGGATTCAAGAGCGAGATGAACATGTGTTGTCCATGATAGTAAGACATGCATTATTGATATTATGAGAATACGCTCATAATATCAATAATGCATGTGGTACCATCATGGACAACACATGTCCATCTCGCTCCTGAATCCCCATCCTAGGACCAAAGCACCTTTGGGGGTACAGACGAGCAGGTAAATGAGTAGTTGCTTAGAAGTTGAAGGATAACGTTGAAGTTGTTCTTCTTTCTTTTCCGTTTTATGTAATATTTTAGATTCTGTTGCTCTGATTTATAACACTGGGCGAAGGAACGTTTGTTTTGCTATTGGTTTTGATGTTGTTTATGTTGAAGGCATTTGCAGTAACTATGTTGACGTTATTAAACATTTTTTATAGTTGAATTATTTCAATTATTTAAATTCTACTGCAATGCTATATATATATATATATATATATATATATATATATATATATATATATAATATATATATATATATATATATATATATATATATATATATATATATATATATATATATATATATATATATATATATATATATAATCAATTTAATATTTTAAACTCTTTTAAATTTATTTTCTTTAAATTTCATTAAAAAAATAATTTTACAAAGAAATTAGGAATTTGTTTTTCAAAATAAAAAAAATATTGCAGAAATTTGGTTTTTTTTTTTAAAAAAAATATTATTTTTTTATGAATAAAATATATCTTTTTTTCAGAATATGTTTTATTTTTATTTTCGGAATAATTTTTATATTTTTAGTACAAATATAATTATTTATAAACCAAATATTGATTTTTTTTGATATTTTTTATTTTTTTCGAAATAGTTTTTTTGTCCAGAATTCTTTTTATTTTTTGATAAATTTAAATTTTCAATTTTTCAAAATAAAAATAATAATTTTCAAAAAAATTAATATTTATTTTCAAAAAATTATTTTATTAGATTTTCGGAATATAAATTATTTTTTATTTTCATATTTTTGTTTTTCAAAATAAAAGTTTTTTATTTTCGGAATAAAAAATTTTATTTTCAAGTTTTTTATTTATTTTCAGAATATTAATTTTTCAGATTTTTTTTATCTTTTAGAATATTTTTTATTTTTCAGATTTTAATAATTTTTTCTAAAATAATAATTGTTTTTTGTGTTTTTTAGTTTTCAAATTTTTTTTTAAAGATTCATAAAATTTGTTTTAAGTATTTAAATTTTAAAAATTGATTTTAATTTAAAGTGAATAAAATTTAAATTTTATTAGATAATTTTGATTAAAATCAAAACTCATTTAGAATCGGTTTTAAACCGATTCATAATCGATTATGAATTTCAAACTGATTTTTGTGACAAGTGGTTTGATTTATAAACCATAACCATAAAAATGGGTTGGTTCACTTTAAATTGTTATTCATGCACACCCCTAAATTTAATACATGATTTGAATAACATGTGTTGCAGAGAAGATATTTGTTGTGTTGAGTGATACCCTATGTGTGTATTTGTTTCTTTTTTCCATAGTTTTTCGCGTTTTGGGATTTAGGGTGTTACATCAGTTTCCACTTTCTTTGGCAGTCCATCCATTACATATGAATCACCCATTTTAAAACATATAATGCACTACTACGGATAATACATTTCACTATAGTTGAGAAATAGATATAACCATGGTTGATGGTCTATGGTAAAATTATGTGTGGTTGTAAGTGGACTCCTTACAACTACGGTGTATTGGTTGTGATAAAAACACAGTAGCGCGTAACATGCCACTACGGTTGTATAAAACAATTGTAGTAAAAAGAATTGTGTTGAGTGACACCCTATGTGTGTAGTTGTCTCTTTTTTCATAGTTTTCCGTATTTTGGGATTTAGGGTGTTACATCAGTTCCCACTTTCTTTGGCAGTCCATCCATTACATATGAATCACCCATTTTAGAACATAGAATGCACTACTACGGATAACACATTTCACTATAGTTGAGAAATAGATATAACCACGGTTGATGGTCCATGGTAGAATAATGTGTGGTTGTAAGTGGACTCCTTACAACTATAGTCTATTGGTTGTGATAAAAACACAGTAGCGTGTAACATATCACTACGGTTGTATAACACAACTGTAGTAAAAGGTTGAGGTCAGGGGTTTGATACCCAACACATGAATTTTTGCAAATTTCAACATTTTTCACCACGATTATAGAATCCAATCGTAGTGAAAGAATTAGCGCACAACATTCCACCACGCTCATTGATTTCAATCGCGGTGATTTGCTTACATGAGTTTATTATAACTTATGTAGAATGTTTATTTCACCAACTGATCACTAAGCATATAATTTTTCCAGTTGATTTAGAAATCAATAATATGAAAAATTAAGTTATATTAAAAAACAACTTACACTTATAATTGTTTTTCGAGCTTTCTGCAGTCCATTATCCGCATTTTGCTCTTTAACAGTTATAATTATTTTCAACGCTTCTCGTTCTTCAGTTACCCTTTCTTTCACCTCTAGTTCATCTTGTAAAATATTATTTACTTTGCAGACAAAATTAGAGGTGACTGAAGGGGTACTTGAAGAACTAGAAGCATTGAAACACATTATAATTGTCAAAGAGAAAAACGCGGATAATGGGCTCTAGAAACCTGTAAAACAGTGATAAGTGTAAATGTTTCCTAATATAACTTAATATCTCTATTAGAATTTTCTAATTCATTCTGAAATGTTATATATTCGGTAAGGGGTTGGAAAAACCCTCAAAACAAATACGACATAATAAATTCATCTTCTAGGACATGTTGAGTGGACAACATGATAGCTTGAATGTCCAAGTAATAACATTATCAATATCATAAATAATAATATATAATTTTTATCAACAACAACATACCTTAAACAACAAACAACTTTTATTAACAAAAATAAAATTATCAACAAAAAGAATTTTGGGTTAAATATGTTTGTTGTCCTCCTAAATATCTCAAATTTTATTTTCAGTCCTTCAAAATATTTTATTCAAATAATGGTCCTCCTAAAAAATTTCATCGACATCTTTGATATCTCCTACAACTGAGCGACGAGCTTTACAACTTAGTGACAAAATTAGCATCAGTTTTAACGATATTTTATTATTTAGAGGTTGAATTAGCGACAATTTTAACGACGGTTTTAGTATTATGGACAAAAATGTGAATGCAGGATTTTAGGAGGAACATTCTTTAAAGGAAATATTTTGAGGAACTAAAAATGAAATTTAAAATATTTAAGAAGACCATAAACATATTTAACCCTAGAACTTTTTTCAATAATATACCTTAAATAATATACAACTTGTATCAATAAAAACAAAATTATCAACAATAACATACCTTAATAAATATATAACTTTTATAAAAAAAAAAACTAAGTTATTAATAAACTCTAGTGAGAGATTCTCATATTTTATAATTTTAATTTTTGTTGTCTACGTGAAAAAAAGAGTGTTTAAATAGAGATAATTTATCTTAAAAAAGAATACAAAAATCATAATTGTATAAGTGATAATTGTATGTGTCAAATTTTTGATAATTTTTTTTTTATAGTAAGGGAAAGAAAAAAAACGACAATCTTAAAAGTAAATGCAAGTCGTGTTTGAGACGACTCTGGATAAAGTCATAGCCCGATTCATCGTGACTTTTCCATTTAGTCTCACAATTTTTATTAAACAAAGTAACAAAAAGCTTTGAACTTGAATTAGCTTTAAAATTTTAAATCTTTGCGACAACTGAAAATGGCACATAAAGATCGTGAAAGCATTTCAATTCCTTTGAAACTTCCAATGTATCAGGAGTCAAAATTAAGGAATTTCACAAGGTAAAAAGAAGTCAACTATTGAAAATATAAGGAATTTCACAAGGTAAAAAGAAGTCAACTATTGAAAATATTAAAAAGAAAAAGTTTAAATGTATATATTAAATCTTAATAAATATATTATTTTTTATATTCTAAAATTATAAAAATTTACGTTAATATTCACGCGTGAAAAAAGAACAAGATATAATAGGATAAATATATTAGAAGGTACGAGTCTAATCTGCTTCGAAATAAAAATAGATAAAATAGATATCTTGGATGACACATTTTTTCATCAAATATAAAGAGGATTTCTTAATATACCCTTAATACTTCTTAGTCACCACGCAAAGTTATTTAAATATCTCTAGTTTACGAATATGCATTTTCGGACGCACAAATTTCTGAATAAATATTGAAATATTCTGGAGATGCATCTCTGGAATAATTTAAAACATTCAAGACATCTCAGTCAGAAGTCATTTACATTTGAATTTTATTAGAGATGCATCTCCGTGCATATTTCGGAGATACATCTCCATAACGTCTCAGAACTTAATCTTTCATGTTATATTTTGTTTATTTCTATTCAAATGAAGATTTAAATCATACCATACGATCAAAAAACATAAATATACGTACATAATTCTAGATGGTTAAAAAATACCATACATAAATAAAATACCAATAAATGTCAAAATGTCATACAATCGAGACCACTAAAAAAGCAAAACCGTCAAAATAAAATGCAGACCATAGTATTACTAATATATACTAAGACAATGTTGTGTATATCTGACTATCTCTCATCTACCTCCTCTGCCTCCTCTGTCAGCTCTGCCTCCTCGGCCATCAATCTCACCCGTCCCACGGTGTTATCTCCGGTACATCAATGCCCCTCGTGCCTTCGTCATGATGGCATCTAGAACTTGGCTCACATCAGACCCATAATGGAAGATACCTCTGTCGATGTTTGCCCGCGCCAATATTCACTATGAAACGGCACTTATACAAGACATTCTCAGCATGATCTAGAGGTGCATGCTCCTCCTCTGGTATCTTCTAATGAGCTGGTCTCGGCGGGTCTTTTGGAGTAGCCTGCACAATGTACGGATTTGACACCCTGAAGAACTATTTGATGTACCCTTTGACGTAGCTCCAATCGCTCTCGGCTATGGTAGCTCATGCCTTCTCCAATACCAGATGACTCTCATAATCATCAAACATGTCCTCTATCTGGATATGTGTTAAGGTAGGAGGACAGCGACAACAGGGTTCTGGAAATGGTCTAAGTGTAGCCAAACTGCCGCATGACGCGCTTGGGCAGATAAGGAGCAATGAGACGTGATCCGGATGCCAACCATCCAGAGTATAACAATATCTCGTCAAATGGTCGCGTCTCACGGTGATAAACATAATTGTTGAAGTGCATGTCCTCCGCAACCAAACGGTCAAGATATACTCTATAAGACTCGGTCGTCTAGTTCCCTCTGAGCGGGATAAAAGCAATAGCACGCGATATATCCTCAGTGTAATTAGGTACACTCACCCACTTAGAGATGTGTGGAAATTGTTGGAGGATCCAACCTTCAAATGAAAAGTTTGGAACACACGAATCATCGGTAATGGTTTTGCAAAGATGAAATGAAAATGACAGAGAAACATTCAAAAACCAATAATTATTATTGTCAGTAGTGTGGCGCTGCCTGTTTCGTCTTCCACATACAATCCTCTCTCGGCTTCAAATACAGGTAGACCAAACAAGCCTCCCCTAGTTGTACTCATGGATCCGCTCGAAATCCACGAAGTAACGTAGGTAGACGAATCTTGTATAGGTGGCACTCTTGTCCATAAAAATCATAGTGCCAACCAAATAAAGCGGGTATGCTCTAATGAATGCGATTTGTGGAGCGCCATATTCTCATCATCACCATCATCCAATTGTGCACTCAAGAGCACATCCTCATATACCTTCTTCAAGTATACAAATGTAACATGAGCACCCCTAGTCTTATCCAACCCATTCGTCGCCTCCCCTGGATCAGTCCTTAGACACTCTACCATCATATCGAGTGCCTCATCTTTGATCATTCTCCCATGATCTAGGAATCTCCCCATGATCAGAAGATATAGAAAACAGGAGACATCATCGAATGCGATAGACATTTCACCATGCGGGAGATGAAACGACGAGGTCTCCGAGTGCCATCTCTCCACAAATTCATTAAGCATCATGTGGTTGACCGTAATATAACCGGTCATGCACAAGTTCTTCAGGCCAGACAAGGATAAAACTGACTGAAACCATTCCTTATTATGTTGAGGCAATGCATAAATCTTCCTCCCGTGGTTAAGAAACTTCTATAGATCACGCTTCTGAAATTTGTCAAAAATAATAAATGTCAAAAATTAAAATTAACGTAAAAATAAATAAAGAATCCAACTAATGCTACCTCTCCGTCCCATATATGTATGGCAAAATGGTCTGGATACAGAGGCAGTAAGGACAAATCAATTGGACCACCTCCAAAAGCCTCTATCTCAGCATCCGCAACAACCTCACCATTCAGAGGTGGTAGTGTATCAGCAACACCATCAGTAGGAGGTGAGACAGGAGGTGGGATTGGATCAGTAGTATCATCGGTAGGAGGTGGCACTGGTGAAATCTGACGCCTGCGTGAGGATGGGGGAGTGATGCGTCAGATGGTGAATATCGTCTCCTACGGGAAGAAGATGATGAAATGGTATGAGGAGAAACATGGGCCCCAAAAGTAGGCGGCTCTGCTCGACCAGAGGGACCAAGAGCCTCTAGAACTTGCTGACTTTTCTCCTACCGAACGGATGCGTGTTGAGCAACCATACCATACCTCAATCTATCATGCTTATTGGTCATTATGCATGTAAGTTAGATTAAGCCAGACCATTAGTGCAAACAAACAATACCAATAAGAAAAAAAATGAGAAATTTTCAGAGATGCATCTCCGATTACTGAAAAACTAAACCACTGAAAAATTCTGGAGACGCATCTCCGGTTATTCCGGTTATTGGGAAACTAAACTATTGAAAAAATTCGGAGATGCATCTCCAGAATTTTCTGCAACTCAAAAGTCGCGTCAATGGCGTAATGTACCACATGCAAGCTCAAAAAAAATATTTTGATGATCAATTTCAACCAACAAACAACTAATACACTATGGTTAAACTATCTCAAATGTGAGTTTTACTCATTTCTAACTCTAATGATTGATTTTTACTCATTTACACCAAAACTCAAACATTTATCGGAAACTCGAAAAACTTACAAAAAATTGATGTTTTTGATGTTCTTGAACAAGGTTTTAAATAATGGTCGCGGTCATGTTGTGATCGCGAAAATCAAATGTGAATTAACCGTAATTTACTTTTTTTATATAAAAATGATAAATATAAAAGCATCCACAACGATTTCATAAAAAAAACTTTTGTTTTAAAATATTAATTTTTAAAATTGTAAATCCATATTTTAAAATTTGGATATATTTTGGATATTAAAGGAATTTTTGAATATATTACTCTTTTCATCTTTTATTATAAATAAATTTAAATTTTTTAATTCGTATCTAGTTTATATATAGTCATAATGTATTATATTTTAATGAACTTAAAAAAGTCAATTTTCTTTGTGATAGAGAATCAAGTTAGTGATTTTTAAATGGTGTCTCGATTTATAAAATCTGGACATATTACTTGAGTCCAGATGGATATCATTACTATCCGGACTAGACAAAGGGAGTAAAATTTTGGAAATTTATTAGGATTTGAGAGAGAGAATAAAGGTGTAATTAGCAATCCTTCAAAAAGTAGGCCGAATATTCGACCGGACCGGACCGGGCCGGCCCATGTGAGATAGTCCATAGATCTTGGTCTACTTTTAACCCTAAAAAAGTTATGACCTTTACTCAAGTTTGCAAACAGCTGGTTGATAAATTCACTCATTTACAATAAGACAAAGTATCAAGGTCCTCATTAGTGGATCACTAATAGCTAGTTAATAAAAAAAATTCATTCATAAACACACTAAGCAAAACAACACCTAAGAATCCTAAATCACTTACATTACAGCCAAAATTTTGCTGGGTAGAAACAGCTATTCCTTCAACAAAAGTTCCATAGTACTTATAATTTCTGGTGCAAACTGATATATTTACAGGGAATTGCTTTTTGCTTATTCATTCATATAGCTTTTTCAGCTCGGAATTGCATTGCCTTAGCAAACTCCAGCATATGATCAGCATTCGCAGTATGCGGTTCCATTGAACATGAGATTTGCGACCGCTCTGTCAACACTGTTGGTTTCTGATTCCATCGGTTGCTTGTCGTCGGACCTAAACACAAAGGTAGCATTTCAAGTTAGTGCGTGTTTCATCATTTACTCGACGTATGACAGAGCGCGAATCCAAACATGAACTAAAAGTATGCGGCAAATCTAAGTTATTGTACCTCAGGGCTTCTTGCATGCTAATATCGCCATCCAGATCGTCTACGGCGTGCTGTTGTTTTGTGTCTCTGGCGAGGCGGTAAAGTGCGTCTCGGAAGCTAATTCGAGTCTTGTCGTTGAACTAGTTAAGAGAAAAAGGGAAAACATGGATTAGTAACATAATTAATTGCACTTAACTCAGATTCCAAGGATTACTCGTAACTCAATTCTCAGTCATGTCACATACCTGTGAAATTATTGCCTCGAGATTCTGAAGTGTTGATTCCTCAATAGATGAGTGTGTATGCATTGATTCATCTCCATTGAATTGCTCAGAATGATCCAAGATTTGGAGTGTCTGTGGCAGAAAAGATAAATAACTTAATAGATATTACATTACACTATAAAGCTTGATAGCAAAACCACTTGCATTTTTGTAACCGAATAGATCATGGTTTTAAGTTGCGGTCATTGCAGTTGCTACGACGCGCATTGCGGTGTGTATTTTGATTGAGAAGAGTTTGAAATACATCAGTTAAAAAATTTCAGAAGAAAAATGAGTTTTGACGAAAATACTTAAAGAAACTTGGGCGAAGTTGTCTGATGCGGTTCCTAACGTGGAATGACGCGTGATTTAAAATCACACCGCAATTGCGGTCAGATGCGGTTGCAGAGACTACCACATCAGTAATATTGCGGCCACAGTTGCGGTTGCAGAGACTACCACATCAGGAATATTGCGGCCGCAGTTACGGTTGCAAACCACAATTTAAAACCATGGGATAGATACTATTGGAAAGAATGGTTGCATCTACGAGACAAGAGGAAAGCATACCTCTATATTCAAGCAATCATCGGAATTCGAGTTGTATGAAAGAAACTCAGAAGCTGCCATATCTCTCTGCAATCCACCTGATGGAAATAAAAGAATGCATGTGTATTAAGCAATTTTGTACTTCAACACCATAGAAAATTTTCAGGCTACTTATACGCAATAAAATTTAAAAAGTTCGAAAAGTGTTATTACCGGGTGAATTGCTGCATTGGTTTTCAGGATAAAAGTAAAAGGACTTGTTTAGGTTTTCAGCGCATGGAAAATCTTCGAGTATCGAATCCCTGCATTATATGAAACAAGTAAAGGATGTAAGATAAGATACACAGTTATGCGAATTGTATAAATTTCATGCCTATAGTAGCCAGTGAGCATTGAATGTCTCCGTTAAATTACAATTTTCGATGCATCGACATTCAAAATATAGGACTGTTTTCATGCTAGAATCATCATTAAATATGTTTTTGGTCCTTGTAAAAACATACCACTTTTTTGTTTCCGTTTCTAAGAAAAATCTGAAAACATGGACTAAAAAAAGCAAAAACCGAAAACAAAAAAGCTGTATATTTGCAAGGATCAAAATCGATTTTGTTAAAAAAATTTGAACTTTAAAGAAAATAGGAGCCCTTACCCTGCAATAACAGGTTCATGCTTATAGGTTTCTGATGAGAACCATTATGTTTTGTCTCCAATGATAATGATAAATATGTTGAAATTCGGAATGCAAAAAACACGAGAGCATTCAATTTCGCACTGGACTTTGCTAAAATGCAAAGCATACTCATGATGCTACATGATTATTTATCCTACAGGCATAAAACCAAGCATATTAATCCCAGAAGTTACGCTTGTGTACAAGAAAATGTCATCGGTCTGTTCGAAACTTGATGAAAGTTCTTGAAGCTGGTAATTCGTCTGACGACGATGATGATGTGAAACCGATGATTGTTGAAACGATTGATCAGTCAGTCCTTCACATACACTTGAGCTGCTAGATTGAGCTTTATCGTAGGAAGACGATTCGAACTTGACTCGGTTACTGAAACTTTCGCCATCGAAGTTGAATTCTGCGTCTGTTGTATTCGAATCCATGCTCATGAAATTCTTAGGCGAATTGTAACCTTCCGGTGCGTTAATTCCCCATTTAGACCAATTTTCCGGTGAAGGATGCGTAGCCAATAGATCTTGATCGCCCGGTACAACAAAATCGTTCGTTCCACATCCGTAATACCAATCCATAGCGAATAGTCTGTAAATGTTTGAAAGATAACAAGATTAACATCTAGAAAACAAAATTAATAATTTACAATATGCAGAACTTTCTGATTCATAACCTAAAAGCTTCATGATTAACACGAAAAGTAAATTTTCAAATATCCTATTTTCTTTTGAAAACTTGTTTTTATTAAAGCTTCTTGCTACCGACTAATCCAAGGAGACAAATTCCACAATCCACCTGCTGTGGACCATTTAAAGCCAAAGCAAAACTCTCTATGAACTTGACCCAACAAAGGAATACTTCGCAGTTAGCAGGATTCAAACCTGTGACCTTGATTTACAAAACTCCATTAAACCAAGCATACTAAAACTACTTTCCATATAACTTTCTCAATCAAACACTAAAGAAAAAAAAATCACTTGTTACCCTTTTTTACCCTTATCAAAATAATCAAAACCCATTTCATTAAACCTTTAGAATCTTCAAAACCCAAAAAAAAACCCAGAAAAAAAAAATCAAAACTTTGTCAAAATACAAAACACCCCATATGATTTCCATCAAACCTATAGATATTGATATGAAAAAAACAACATAGAATCATTCCTCACACTTACACACATGAATACTACTCAAAACATAACAACATACGAGAAAAAAACATAAGAAACAAAAAAAAACATACCTGTCTGAAAACTGATTGATGATGAAAACAAACCACAGCAAGAAATCAACAGAGAGCTTGTTGAAAGGATCCAAGAGTTTTAGAGGCGGCTACAGGTTATTGTTGTAGTTGAAAATAAAATATTGAAATATAATTGAAAACTGTAAGAAGAGTTAAGAAACAAGAGACACTTGTAAGAAAAAGAAAAAGATGCTTATAGCGAGTTTGTGGCTGAGAATGTTTTGGTACGAAGATTTGTGGCTTAAAAGAAATCCATCAAAATCTGAAAATGGATTGGTCCACGTGGCGTTGTGGGTCCCACTTGAGATCGATTTCGTGGTGTAGATTGTAGATCCCATTTATGGAAAGACTTTAATGTTATGCTTTGGAAATCACGTTCGAGATGTTGTTAAGCATGTGTACCCTACTATTTTGTTTCATGCGGCAGTGGTTGATTGTGGATAATATTTGGGAAAATTTGGTATAGGGTAGCTTTTTTTTTAATTTGCTATTTTAAGGTACTAAAGAGTGTTTTTGAAGCATCCTTAATATTTTCCATTATTAAATCATGTTTTTAAAATAAATTTAAAGTTAGTGCGTGACTCTTATCACATTAATTTTTAAGTAATTTTTAAGGGATTTTTTACCAATATATCCCACTTTTTCAAATAAATTCCCAAAATAATCCAGTTTTCAAAAAATTTCCCAATATACCCCACTTTAAGAGGGAGGCGCCAATTGGATTGGCGCCCCCTCTTAAAAATTGCAAGGAGGCGCCAATTGGATTGGCTAGGGCACCTGCCCTAGCCAATCCAATTGGCGCCTATGTGTAATTTTTAAGAGGGGGCGCCAATCCAATTGGCGCCTCCCTTAAAAAAGCCTCAAATGAAAAAACTTCCAACATGAAAGTTGTAGATCTTTTCAAGACAATGAATTTGGATATAAATTTTGCATCATTTGGATTTTTTATGAGAAAGTTATGGGCAGTTGAAGTTGGACTTCTGAGTTTTTTAACTGTTATCTGAGTCATAATGTTTTGTATTATTGCATGTGTTTCTTTTAGGAATATGAATTTTTGTCCAACATAACATTTGAAGTAGACATCTTAAATTTTCCATTGCACTTGGTCCCACCTCAAAATAATTAAAAATGACTGAGTTAGGTCCCTGCGAACTTGACCCAAAATTAGGGTTTCTGTCAAAACAAGTGTATGTGAATTTTGCCAAAAGGGACCAACTTCAAGCCCTTTAGTTTGAATGATAAAAGCCTCAAATGACAAAACCTTCAACATAAAAGTTGTAGATCTTTTCAAGATAATGAATTTGGACTAAAGTTTTGCATCGTTTGCAATTTTTATGAGAAAGGTATGGGCACCTGAACTTGGACTCTTTGACATTTTATTTGTTATCTGACCTATAATGTTTTGTATTATTGCATATGTTTGTGTTAGAGTTATGAATTTTTGTCCAACATAACAAGTGAAGTAGACATCTTAAATTTTCCATTGCACTTGGTCCCACCTCAAAATAATTAAAAATGAGTGAGTTATGTCCCTGCGAACTTGACCCAAAATTAGGGTTTCTGTCAAAACAAGTGTATGTGAATTTTGCCAAAAGGGACCAACTTCAAGCCCTTCAACATAACAATAACAAGTCCTTGAATTAGGGTTTCTGACCTATAAATTTTTGTATTATGATATGTGTTTATTTTAGAATTATGAAAGAAACCTAATGTTTGGAGTTTACACAAAGATAAATTAGACATAATACGAATTGATATTAATAAAATTTGGATTTTACACAATGAATCCTAATGGTGATGACCGGGATCACCTAACCGACCTCCGGTCCCACATCCCCTAGCTACCCTAACCCTTGGCCCTAACCCACGTTGACGATTCTGCACCGGTGGTTGTTCATCTGATGGTCCAGGAGCGTCATTACCTCCTACAGGAGAAGATCCGTTGAGGTATTCAGCCAACTCAGCATAGTCTTCAGTATTCAATGATGGTGTACCGGCGTAGCTGAGCTCATGACCCATGCCAGAGAAGTTGGGGTGTGGTTGACCCATGGATGGGCGACCAGGACGGTTGAAGGGGGACATGGGTGACAATGATGGGTCTAGGAAAGGTTGGAAAGGTTGTTGGGGTGTTTGGAAGAGATATGGTTGTGGGATGTTTTGGTATTGTGATGTTTGGGGTTCTTGGCTACGGTAGGTGATGGGGCGGTTAGTGTTTTGGGTAAGGCGACTTTGGTAGGGTGATGGTGTGGGTGCGAAGCGATGTTCGGTCGAAGGTTGATGGTCCATTTGTTGGTGGTGGTATGGGGGATGTTCTTGGTTTTGGGGTTGGGTGAATGACATGTTTTGGTTGTATGTTTGTGTGTTTGTGGAACGGAAAGTTTGTCGGATAGGTGGTTGTGAGTAACCGGGCTGAGAATGTTGTTGGGGGTTAGATGTTGAGCCTTCTTGTGTGTAACTTGTCTGGCGTGGGTCGTAGAGGTACATATCATCGGCGATGAATTGAAATCCAATTGATCTATACCAAGCCATATAAGTACGACTTGGTTTTACCTCATTTGGCATGACTGCGTCAGTTAAGACATGGTCATGACGGTGCTTCCACTTGCGACACTCTGATCTTGCGAAGGTTTGCCAAGGGTTGTAGTTCCATTGGTCGTTCACTTTACGCATATGCCATTCTCCTAGGCTAGCTGGGGGATCTGGGATGTTCTGGACCATACCAAACTGCAGCTTCACACGATCGGTGTTGTGCAGCTCCACTGTTGTGAACCGTATTATCGGTGTGCATGTTGTCCATACAGCTGCGTCTTCAGGGTTGATCTGATGCTCATGATCCATATTAAGGTATGGACGCCAAATGAACTGAAATGTTAAAGACAATAGGATTTAAATGAATGTAGAAAAAGTCAACATAATATGAAGAAATAATGTAATTATTTTGCTTACGTCTGCCGGTCGAAGGTGATCCAACAGGTTGCGATATTGAGTAATACAGTGTCTCGGACATCTTTTGTAATTCATACCGCGTGCCGACCATTTACACCAAAAAGTTAAAATAAATTAGTTATGGGTAATAAACTGTAAGGAAGGAAGTAAAGATATAGCAATTTAAACAACTTACTTTTTTGCATATGGAAAAGTGAAGGGGTTGTTATTGACCGGTGCTAGAGACGGTAGTATTGACCATCCCCATGCTTGTAGCAAAACAACACATCCAGAAAATGTAGAAGTATCTTTGTGGGAGTTTTTGCACAAAGAACTATAGAGATAGGCTAGACATGCGGATCCCCAACTATAACTACCTATTCTATTTATATGTCTAAGTAAAGGTAAGTACATAATATGCATGCTAGAACCACTACCTTCGGGAAATAAAAAGGATCCTATTAACAACATAATGTAACACCTAGTTTTGATGATTCGAGCATCTTCGGTAGAATGCTCATCTAAATAAAAACTATTATAATATGACTTTAAGCGTGAAAGTAGTATACCTTGTCCCCTAGCATTATCATCTAACAAATCAGTGTTTAAAAGCTCCATGCAAATTGAATTTGGAAAGTTGGTCTTACCATTAACAGCTTTGCCTTCAATTCGTAGTCCTAAAAGCATGTAGACGTCTTCTAACGTCACGGTACACTCACCGGTTGGAAACCAAAATGTGTGTGTCTCTGGGCTCCATCTTTCGCATAAGGCTAGAATGAACTTGTTATCTATAGACCAAGACATAATTTTGCTAAGGTGACCAAAACCGGCGAGTTCAACATAAGGTTGAATCATCGGGTCCATTGGGACAAATTCGTGGACTCGAGTGCGAAACCTTGAGACATCCTATAATAGAAATAATGTAACACTTGACTAAGTCGGTATTTCAAAATAAAATGGGGTTGTGGAGATGAAACATAAAAAAGAAGTATAAGAAAAAACTTACGTATGTCGCGATGTTTGCAACTGTTCCTCTGTGTGCTTCGCCCATTGTGAGTAAAGACATATTGTTGGGGAGTTGGTGTAGATGAAAATGGAAGATTTTGTTGAAGATGAAATTGTAAAAGAAGTAATGTAGATGAAGTAGTGAGAAATGTAGATGAGATAGTGAGAATGTTGGTGTGGAAGAATTGTTGAAGGAGTGGATCAATTTATAGGCAAATGGAGGACTGCATGGAAAATTGTGTTTGCATGGTGTCTCCACCTCATTTGGCGACCATGTACAACATTAAGGAGGTGGCGCCATTCAAATTGGCGACACCATAGGGTACATGCATGCAAGGCTAGTTCTGAATGCTTGGTTTCGAGGACTGACTACATGGGGGCGCCATTCAAATTGGCGACCATGTACAAGCCTTAAAGGTAGGCGCCAAACCAATTGGCGCCACCTTCTGCATGTCTGACACGTGGCATTGTTGTCTCCTGCATGCTGAACAAAACACTTATGGATGGCTTGCATGATTGACACTTCATCTCTGACCATCTTAGGTGTCCGACACGTGTCTGTCTTGTCTCCTGTATGCAGATGACTACCTTCTTGATAGCTTGCCTGGCTGACACATCAACTCACACTGTCTTGCAGGATTGACACATCATCTCAGAGACGTGGCTCTCTAGTATCCTGCATGCTGAATACTCACTTCTGTCTTGCATGACAGACACATCAAGTCTTGACTAGCTAGCATGCTTGACACATCAACTCACACTGTCTTGCATGACAGACACATCAACTCTTGACTAGCTAGCATGCTTGACACATCAGGTCACACTGTCTTGCATGACAGACACCTCATCTCTGAAATTACTTGCATGCTTGACACGGTATCTCAGACTAGCTTTAATGTGAGACACTGATACCATCTATTTAAGTGTCTTACTATCACATTCATCTGCACTTGCAAAATCCTTTTCATCTTCACTCACATTCATCTTCACTCACATTAATACTTATCATCTGCAAAATACTTAGCATCTTCACTCACATTCATCTGCACTTGCAAAATAGTTTTCATCTCCAAAATGTCATCTTCATCATTATACAGTATCAACGTTCACTGCAACGGTGAAACTTTTGAGTCTGAGATTCATGGTTTTTGTTTTAAAAACACTGATACCATTAGAGTCACGATGAAGAGAAATGCAACCTTTTTGCATTTCAAAAAAAGAATACAATCCTTCATAGCATCAGGTAATGTGTCAAAGATGACATATCAGAATCCTATATTTTTTGAGAATGGTCAATGCAAGTTTTTCCCCCTAAAGATACGAGACGATGAAGATGTTGAAAGCATGTTTCTTAGTCATGAACATTCAGGAATGGATTGTATCGAGTTGTACATTACTCTACAGCCATGTATACCGTCTCAACAGTCTCAACTAACAGATCAGGATCCAGCTGGTGGAGATGCTGCAGATGATGCACAATGGTCAGATGAACTCAACCCAGAAGCAGAAGTAGAGGTCGACGTTATTGATGAAGAAGAAGAGGAGACTGAGATACAGGTTGATCACATCCTGAATAACGACGATGAAGATGAGGCTCAACCACCACCAATACCTCCTACTCATGCCTATATTCCTCCTCAACATATGACAAATATGGCTCTTAACGACGATGAAATGTCCGACAGTGTCTTCTATAATCCGTATCCGAGACCAGTAGGCGAATTAAAGGTGGGAGACATGTTTCGTACCAAAGAGGAATGTGTCTTGGCAATCAAAAAATACCACATGAACAACTTTGCTGACTTTACGGTGAAACGCACTGATTCTAGAAGGTATGTTATCGAATGTCGTAACATGCTTTGTAAATTTCGTTTGGCTGCATCTTACAAGAAGAAAAATGACTCTTGGGAGATCGCTTCAATAGACCCACCACACAGTTGCGTCGCAACAACCGTTGAACAAGATCACCGTAAACTGAGCACAACTTTGATATGTCGAGACATTCTGCCATTGGTAAATAAAGACCCATCAGTGAAGGTGAGTATAATTATATCCCATATCCGAACAACATATAATTATACTCCATCTTACAAGAAAGCATGGATTGTGAGGACAAAGGCTGTTGAGCAGGTTTTCGGAAACTGGGAGGACTCATTCAAGGAATTACCACGGTTTTTATGGGCACTAAAAACTTATGTCCCAGGAACTGTGGCAATTCTGGAGACAGTGCCAGCAATGATGCCAGACGGAACCTGTGCTACAGGTAATAGAATATTTCACCGTCTCTTTTGGGCATTTGACCCGTGCATCAGAGGTTTCGCTTTCTGCAAACCTCTCCTACAAATTGATGGCACTTGGTTATACGGAAAATACAAGGGTACGTTGCTCATGGCAGTTGCACAAGACGGTAACAACAATGTATTTCCCATTGCCTTTGCTCTTGTTGAAGGTGAAACGGCTGGTGGATGGGGTTTCTTTCTTCGACATCTCAGAACGCATGTCGCTCCACAAGCCAATCTATGTTTGATTTCTGATAGACATGCTGCCATCGAAAGTGCCTACAACAACCATGACAACGGATGGCATGATCCTCCTTCTACACATGTCTACTGTATCAGACACATTGCACAAAACTTCATGCGTGCTATAAAAGATAAGAATCTTCGCAAGAAGGTGGTGAATGCTGGGTATGCTTTAACTCAACCGTCTTTTCAATATTATCGTGATGAGATTCGTCTGTCTAATGAAGACGCGGGGAGATGGATAAATAACATCCCAGTTGAGCAGTGGACAAGAGCATTTGACGGTGGTCGTCGATGGGGCCACATGACAACAAACATTGTGGAATGCATGAACGGGGTTTTCAAAGGAATTCGAAACCTGCCGATAACCGCCTTGGTAAGATCAACCTATTATAGGTTGGCTTCTATGTTCGCAACCAGAGGTGAAAGATGGAGTGCAGTGTTAATGTCTGGACAAGTATTCAGTGAGTGTTGCATGAAGGTCATGAAAGAGGAGAGCATCAAAGCTACGACACACGCTGTAACAGTGTTTGACCGTCAAAGACAAAATTTCAGCGTCCAGGAAACAATGGGCAACAGCGACGGGAGACCAAACTTAGCCTACGCGGTTAAACTACACAGAAGTTGGTGCGATTGTGGAAAATTTCAGGCCTTCCGCATACCTTGCTCCCATGTCATTGCAGCATGCGCTTATACTCGTCAAGACGCTTACACCCATTTATCTGATGTGTACAAGGCAAACACCATCATGAATATATATAGTCAAAGCTTTTCAGTACTACCAATGGAGGATTACTGGCCTCCATATGAAGGAGATATTGTTTGGCACAATGAAGAGATGCGTAGAAAGAAGAAAGGAAGGCCAAACAACACACGTATCAGAACAGAGATGGATTCCACAGATAAAATGATAAGATTATGTAGTATCTGTCGTCAACCAGGACACAACAAAAATAACTGTCCCAGTCAAAAAGCATCATCTAGATCTTAAGATTTTTGTAACATTTTATCTAGACCTTAAGCTTTTTGTAACATTTTATCTTGATCTTATGCTTTTTGTAACATTGTATTTCTGTAACAATCAATCAATATATATCATTAAGTTCTTGTTACAACGAGTTTCATAACCAACATCAGTACAAAACATCTGAAAACATAAATAATTCTAACTGATTACAACAATCAAATTAATGTCGTCTCGACCAAACATCATTTCCCTAGCATCCTTATCAGTCTTCATTCGCACCCAACCAAAGATACTGTCAAGTCTCTCAATACTTCTGATTTTTTCCCCTTCTGGTATTTTCCCGTCTAACCATCGAACCAGCTCCCTCTTCAGTTGATCTAACGTGGTGATGTTCCAAAACAGCATCAGCAATTGAGGTTTGTCTCTCGCATAAATCACCTTACCGTATCGGCGACGAACACCAAACATGATAGCCAAATGATTATATGATTTGTGGAACAATAGGTCACACAACGCATCTATTTATAAGACAAAAAAGGCATTTTATGAGGGACTCGCCAATTGAGTTGGCGCCTCCTTTTAAAACATACACAGAGGCGCCAATTGGATTGGCTAGGGCACCTACCCTAGCCTAGGGCACCTGCCCTAGCCTAGGGCACCTGCCCTAGCCAATCCAATCGGCGCCTCCATTCAAGTTTTAACAACAGTCGCCATATGAACAACTTTCATGTTCATCAAAAATCCATTTGAAACTTGGAAGCTCATCATTCATTTCAAAACATTATAGATCATTTTGACAGAAACCCTAATTTTAGGTCAACTTCGCAGGGACCTAACTCACTCATTTTTAATTATTTTGAGGTGGGACCAAGTGAATTAGAAAATTTAAGATGTCTACTTCAAATGTTATGTTGGACAAAATTTCATAACTCTAAAAGAAACACATCAAATAATGCAAGACATTATAGGTCAGATTACAGTTGAAACCCTAATTTTAGGTCAACTTCGCAGGAACCTAACCCACTCATTTTTAATTATTTTGAGGTGGGACCAAGTGCATTGGAAAATTTAATATGTCTACTTCAAATGTTATGTTGGACAAAATTTCATAACTCTAAAAGAAACACATGAAATAATGCAAGACATTATAGGTCAGATTACAGTTGAAAAACTCAGAAGTCCAACTTCAACTGCCCATAACTTTCTCATAAAAAATCCAAATGATGCAAAATTTATATCCAAATTCATTGTCTTGAAAAGATCTACAACTTTCATGTTGAAGGTTTTTTCATTTGAGGCTTTTTTAAGGGAGTCGCCAATTGGATTGGCGCCTCCTTGTAATTTTTAAGAGGGGTCGCCAATCCAATTGGCGCCTCCTCCTAAAAGTGGGGTAGATTGGGAAATTTTTTGAAAACTGGGTTATTTTGGGAATTTCTTCGAAAAAGTGGGTTATCTCGGTAAATTTGCCATTTTTAAGGTAGATTGTCTAAAAAATATTAAGAAATATACGTTCATTGGCTTGTATAATACTATTTAAAAGTTTATTATCAAGATTATGGTTAACAGAATGTGTCCTTATTTAAATCAGATAGTTGGATGATTCAATAATAGTCCTTATTTAACAGAATGTGTCCTTATTTAATGGATCATTATATGTGTAAATCTAAAATGAAAAAAGTTGATATGGTGTTCAAAATAAATCAGGAAAAGGCCTATGACCATGTTAATTAGGATTTCTTGGAATTTTATTTGAAGCGAAACAAATTTTCTCCTATTACTATAAAGTTGATCATGCATTGTGTAACTAAATCCTCTATCTCTATTCTTTAGAATGGGAGACGACTACTAAATTTTATTCCAATTAGAGATTATGACAATGTGACCCCCTTTCACCCTATCTCTTTGTTATCTGCATGAAATTCTTGTCGTAGACAATCATCAGGGCAATCGACGAAGGCAATTGAAAACCTGCTAGGTTATCTCGTAATGAACCCCCTCTATCACATTTATCTTTTGTTGATGATGTTCTTCTTTTTGCGAAGGTTACTAATGTAACACCCCGATAAAAATAAGATAATTATTTAAATTAAGTTAATAGTATATTTATTAATTTAATTAAATAATTGGATTATTATTGGAATATTATTGGGATTATTATTATTGGACTATTATTATTATTATTATTATTGGAATAAAAGTTTGAATTAGAAAAGGTCCCATTTGGTAAAAAGAGGTTTTCACGTGAAAACAGAGAAACGACTCAAAAAGTGGAAAAGGGAAAAGGGCAAAGAGCCAGAGAACAAGGGTTGAAGAGAGGAAGAGCCCGAAGCTAAAGGATTGCCGGATTAACTCAGGTAAGGGGGGTTTATCATCGTTTAATGGGTATTATGGGATAACATGTAATGGGTAGTGATAAACCATTGATTTGACTCTAATTGGAATGATGCGTGATGAAATTGTGAACTTTTGGATGAACGAAATTTGGATTATAATTGAAGGAAATTCGTAGGAATTAGATGTAATAATGTTAGAATTTGTGAAATCGAATAGGGTATGATTCGTGTCAGATGATATGAACGAATACTGTGTAAAATTGGATTGTGGGAGGTTGGATCTGAGGAATCTCGTAGCAGAGAAAAACCATAGCAAATCTGGAATTCTGGTTTCTGGTCATACGCGTGTGGCACTAGGCAATACGCGTATGAGATGGTCTGGTACGCGTATGGCACTAGGCAATACGCGTATGGATGAGGAAGATGATGATTTTAACGTAGTTTTGTCTCTGTTGGTACGCGTATGAGGATGTGGTACGCGTAGCATACGCGTTTGAGACAGGTGATACGCGTATGGGATTTGGCTGAGAAATGGGCCATACGCGTATGGGACTAGGCAATACGCGTATGGGCAGGATTGTGATTTTTCTGTGCTGTTGTTGTGCAGTTTTTGGTTGTTCAGCTGAGTAATGTAATTTAGCTGATGTATGATAGAGTATGGATCATTTCCCGTTGTTTTGATCAGTATAGGGATTAGTAGAGTGTGCTAATACTGTGATTGATTATTTGGTATGACATGATATGATTATGTGGTGAATATGTTGATGATGTATGATGATATGCATAATGTTGTGAGTGTATCTATCATGTATGAAATTAGGAATGGACTGTTTATGGCTTAGAGTGTGAGCATATGTCCATTGTGGATGATTGTTGATGTTTGCATGACTAAGTGATTTAGCTTGCATATTGTGGCCTTTATGGTGGTAGCTAATTCCCATGGTGAGGAATTAGTGAGTGAGTATTGTAGATTATTGTTGATGTTTGCATGCTAGGTGATTAGCGTGCATATCATAGCCCTTGGGGTGGTAGCTAATTCCCATGGTGTGGAATTAGTGAGTGAGTCACTAGGTCTCAAATGAGTGGGACTAGTGAGTTTGGTAGCCGTATCTGGATTTGATCGGTGAGGTTGAACTATATGTTCACGAATAGTCGGTACCGCATGCATGGAGTCTCATTGCATAATGTATGTATGTATGGCGTATAATATGAATGGATGTATTCCAATATTATACGTGTGTTTGTGTTTGTGTTGAGTTGATGTTGCCGTTGCTGAATGTATGTTCTGATTAGGGGAAGGAATGTGTTAAATTACTTAGCATTACATGATATTTTATAATGCTTATTATATCGATTGAGGAACTCACCCTTACAACTATGTTTCAGGTAACGAGCAGTGATTGAGTAGAAGCTAGTCCTTGGAGTCTAGTGTAGTTCCTTAGTGGGTCATGCTCTGGTAGATGTAACATCGGGACGGGATGTTTTACTTGTTTTTCATTGATGATTGTTGAACAAGTTTACATGTAATGTGTTACATGTTTTGCATTGTTGTTAGTTTTTATCCGCTGCGTATTATGCAAATGTTTTATTTTGATTAAATAAATGAGCATGACAGGATATTTTGGAAAATGGTGTGAAGTGTCAAGTGTGACACCCTTGAATTGCATATTTACTCTGATTTATGTTTTGTTATTTTAATTAATTGTTGGGGTATTTTAGAAGGGTGTTACATTAGTGGTATCAGAGCATAGTCGGTCGAGTCGAGTCGTAATTATTTTGTTTCCCTGTACGTGATAAGTGTTGTGTAAACCTATCAGTACTTATTGTTTTAGCTTGTTGGGTTTTCAGAATAGAGATGGCTGAAAGAGGTAGAGACGATGCTGCGATTGCTGAGGCTCTGGGTATGCTAGCTGGAGTACTTGGAGGAAATCCGAATGTTGTGGGAATGGGAGCTGCTCGTCAACTGAGTGAGTTCCAGAAGAACAATCCTCCAATGTTCAAGGGAGCATACGATCCAGATGGTGCTCAGAAGTGGTTGAAGGAGATTGAGAGGATCTTCCGAGTGACTGAGTGTGCCGATAACCAGAAGGTCAGGTTCGGTACGCATATGCTGTCAGAGGAAGCAGATGATTGGTGGGTTGCTACCCGCACTGAGTTGGAAGCTGCTGGGAGTGCTGAGATCACTTGGGCGGTGTTCAGAGAGAGATTCCTGAGGAAGTACTTTCCCGAGGATGCCAGAGGAAAGAAAGAGATAGAGTTCTTAGAATTGAAGCAGGGTAACCGGTCTGTTACTGAGTATGCTGCTAAGTTCACAGAGCTGTCGAAGTATTACACTCCCTATAATGAGGCTACTGGGGAATTTTCAAAGTGTGTGAAGTTTGAGAACGGGTTACGTCCCGAGATCAAGCAGGCTATTGGGTACCAGCGGATTAGAGTGTTTTCTGACCTGGTAGACTGTTGCAGGATTTTTGAACAGGATACCAAGGCCAGAGCAGAGAGCTATCAGCAGAGGGTTGATAGGAAAGGCAAGAATCAGAATGATCGTGGGAAACCGTATGCAGCTGGCAAGGGTTTCCAGAGACAGGGTGGGATGAAGAGACCTAGTGGGGGAGACTCCAGTGCCCCTGCTAAGTGTTATAGATGTGGTCAGGCTGGACATCGTATCCATGAGTGTACCAGTAATGAGAAGAAGTGTTTTAAGTGTGGAAAAGGTGGTCACTTGGCTGCAGAGTGTCGGTTGAAGACTGTGACTTGTTTCAACTGTGGAGAAGTGGGTCATATCAGTCCACAGTGTCCTAAGCCGAAGAAAGAGAACCAGTCGGGAGGCAAGGTCTTTGCTTTATCGGGTTCTAAGACTTCTGCAGATGATCGTTTGATCCGAGGTACGTGTTATATTAATGGCTTTCCTCTTGTAGCTATTATTGACACAGGTGCGACTCATTCCTTTATATCTTTGGATTGTGCTGTGAAACTTAAATTAGAGATATCTGAGATGCATGGAAGTATGGTGATTGATACTCCTGCGAAGGGTTCAGTGACTACTACTTCAGTTTGTCTAAATTGTCCTTTGAGTATTTTTGGTAGAGACTTTGGGATGGACCTAGTGTAACACCCTTCTAAAAAACCCCAATTATTCAATTAAAATAATAAACATATAACAATTCAGAGTAATTATGCCCTTCAAGGGTGTCACACATAATATTCACACCATTCAACAATATAACGGTCATGCTCTTTTATTAAATCAAAACAGTTGCATAAAACACAGCGGATGTAAGTTTCATCAATCATGTAAAACATTACATGTAAAATGGTTCTCAACCAACAATAAACATTCGAAACAAGTTAAACAACCCATCCCGATGTTACATCTATCAGAGCACGACCCACTAATGAGACTACACTAGACTCCAAGCATTAACTTCTACTCAACTCACTGCTCGTTACCTGAAAAACAGTTGTAAGGGTGAGTTCCTCAATCAATATAATAAGCATTATAAAACATTATGTAATGCTAAGTAATTTTAACACACTTCATCACCCTAATCCAAACATGCATTCAGTAACAGCACATCAACTCAACATAATACTCAACACCAACACAAACACACGTATAATATTGGAATACATCCATTCATATTATACGCCATACATATATTATGCAATGAGACTCCATGCATGCGGTACCGACTATTTGTGAACATATAGTTCAACCTCACCGTCCAAATCCAGGCACGGCTACCAAGCTCACTAGTCCCACTCATTTGAGACATAGTGACTCACTCACTAATTCCTCACCATGGGAATTAGCTACCACCCCAAATGGGCCATGCTATGCACGCTAATCACCTAGCATGCAAACATCAACAACAATCAAAATGATTTACTCACTAATTCCTCACCATGGGAATTAGCTACCACCCCAAATGGGCCACAATATGCATGCTAATCACCTAGCAATGCAACAACAACAACAATCTTAAGAATAGACATATGCTCACACTCTAAGCCATAAAACAGTCTATTCACAAATGCATACATAACTGATACATTCACCACATCATGCATACCATCACACATCATCAACACATTTTATCACAAAAGCATATCATATCATGCCGCATAATCAACACAGTATTAGCACACTCTACTAATACCTATACTACCAAAAACAACGGGAAATGATCCCTACCACGTCATACATCAGCTAAGTTACATCCCTCAGCCTAAACAACCAAAAACTGCACCACAACAGTTCAGAAAAACCACAAGTCTGCCCATACGCGTATAGCCTAGTCCCATACGCGTATGGCGCATTCCTCAGCCAAAACCCATACGCGTAACACCATCCCATACGCGTATGCTACGCGTACCACATCCCCATACGCGTACCAACAGAGAGCAAAACACGTTCAAAACATCATCTTTCTCACCCATACGCGTAAGGCCTCATCCATACGCGTACCAGCCATATCATACGCGTATTGCCTAGTGCCATACGCGTATGACCAGAAACCAGAATTTCCAGATCTGCAATGGCTTTTGCTCTGCTACGAGATCTCTACAATCCCAACCTTCTACAGTCCAATTTTCATACATGTTCGTTCGTTTTATCAATTACAGATCATACACATTCATCTTCCCAAATCGCTAACCTTATTATCTCTAATTCCTACGAGTTTTCGTCAATTATCATCCAAATTCGTTCAGCAAATATTTCACAATTTCAGCATGCA
Organism: Lathyrus oleraceus; assembly: GCF_024323335.1. NCBI lineage: Eukaryota > Viridiplantae > Streptophyta > Magnoliopsida > Fabales > Fabaceae > Lathyrus > Lathyrus oleraceus. Next base: position 401,283,700 of record NC_066582.1, read on the forward strand.
TCATTCAAATCAGAGTCAAAAATCCATGGTCTATCACTACCCATTACATATTATCCCATAATACCCATTAATCGATGATAAACCCCCCTTACCTGAGTAAATCCGGCAGTCTCTGAGCTCCAAGCTTTCCCTTCCTTCAACCTTCGTTCTCTGGCTTTTTGCCCTTTTCCCCTTTTCTGCCTCTTTTCCCTTTTCACGTGAAAATAACTTTTTTACCAAAAATGGGATTTTTCTAAATTCCAACTTATATATTTTCCAAATTATATTATTATTCCAATAATAATAATAATTCAATAATTCCAAAATAATAATAATAATAATAATAATCCAATTATCTAATTAAATTAATAAATCTATTATTAACTTAATTTAAATAATGATCATATTATTATCGGGGTGTTACAACTCTCCCCCACTAAAAGAGTTTTCGTCCTCGAAAACATACCTCAAGCGAACAACTCTGGGTAAGATTCCTTCATCTTACTCTCCAGTTCCCAAGTCACATTGCCACCTGCTGGTCCTCCCCAAGCTACCTTCACCAAGGCAATCTCTTTACCCCGCAACTGCTTCAACTCTCGATCCTCGATCCTCATAGGTGATGTTTCAACAGTCAGGTTATCTCTCACCTGTACATCATCTACTTGGACTACATGCGACGGATCATGAATGTACCTCCTCAACTGAGACACATGAAAAACCTCATGCAAATTCGCAAGCGACGGCGGTAAAGCGATACGATAGGCTACCTCTCCTATCCTCTCCAAAATCTGATAAGGACCAATAAATCGAGGTGTCAACTTCTTTGACTTCAAAGCTCGACCAACACCAGTTATCGGAGTAACACGAAGAAACACATGATCTCCCTCTTGGAACTCAAGTGACTTCCTCCTCTTATCATGATAACTCTTCTGACGACTCTGAGCAATTCTCATCTTCTCCTGAATCATCTTAATCTTTTCCGTAGTCTGTTGAACAATCTCCGGTCCAACCACAACACTCTCACCGGACTCATACCAACATAACGGTGTCCGACATCTCCTACCATACAAAGCTTCAAACGGTGCCATACCAATGCTCGAATGAAAACTATTGTTGTAGGTAAACTCAATCAAAGGCAAATAACAATCCCAAGCACCTCCCTTCTCCAAAACACAAGCTCTCAGAAGATCCTCTAATGACTGAATCGTCCTCTCAGTCTGACCATCAGTCTGCGGATGATATGCAGAACTCAATCTCAGCTTAGTTCCCAAAGCCTTCTGCAAACCTTCCCAAAACTTCGATGTAAATCTAGGATCTCTGTCCGAAACAATACTCGACGGAATACCATGCAAACTTACAATCTTCTCAATATACAACTCAGCTAATCTCTCTAACGGATAATCCATTCTGATCGGAATGAAATGAGCCGATTTTGTCAATCTGTCAACAATCACCCAAATGGCTTCAAAATTCTTACTTGTCCTCGGTAAACCAGAAACAAAATCCATACTGATACTATCCCACTTCCACTCTGGAATAGCCAACGGTTGCATTAGCCCAGACGGCTTCTGATGCTCAATCTTCGACTTCTGACAAGTCAAACAGGAATAAACAAAACTCGCAATTTCTCTTTTCATCCCCGGCCACCAAAATAACTTTTTCAAATCATGATACATCTTCGTAGCTCCAGGATGAATACTCAAGCCACTACGATGTCCTTCCTCTAGGATACTCTTCTTAAGTTCGGTAACATCCGGAATACACACCCGATTACCAAATTTCAAAACACCATTCTCATCAACTCTGAATTCACCACCTTGACCTTGATTCACTAAAGTCAACTTATCAACCAAAAGCATATCGGATTTCTGACCCTCTCTGATCTCATCCAAAATATTATTCGTCAACTTCAACATTCCCAATTTAACACTATTGTGAGTACTCTCACACACCAAACTCAAATCTCTAAACTGTTCAATTAAATCCAACTCTTTAACCATTAACATAGACATATGCAATGATTTCCGACTCAATGCATCAGCCACCACGTTTGCTTTACCCGGATGGTAATTCAAACCAAAGTCATAATCCTTCAGAAATTCTAACCATCTCCTCTGTCTCATATTCAGCTCTTTCTGATCAAACAAATACTTTAAACTTTTATGGTCACTGAAAACCTCAAATCTCGATCCGTACAAATAATGCCTCCATAGTTTCAGAACAAATACCACAGCTGCCAACTCTAAATCATGTGTCGGATAGTTCCTCTCATGAATCCTCAGTTGTCTCGAAGCATAAGCTATAACCTGCTTGTTCTGCATCAACACACCATCCAAACCCAACAATGAAGCATCATAGTAAACCTCAAATGATTCCGACGAACTCGGTAATATCAGAATAGGAGCAGTAGTCAACCTTCTCTTTAACTCTTGGAAACCTTCTTCACATTTTGAATCCCAAACAAACGCTTGCCCCTTTCTCGTCAACATCGTCAACGGTAACGCCAACTTAGAAAATCCCTCAATGAACTTCCTATAGTAACCAGCCAAACCAAGAAAACTTCGAATCTCAGCAACAGACTTCGGAGCTTCCCACTTAGACACCGCTTCTATCTTAGAAGGATCAACAGCAACACCACCTCTTGAAATCACATGACCAAGAAAACTAACCTCTTCTAACCAAAATTCGCATTTAGAGAGTTTAGCAAATAACTTCTTTTCTCGGAGAACTTCTAAAACCACCCTCAAATGCTCAGCATGCTCTTCTTCAGATTTCGAATACACCAAAATGTCATCAATAAACACCACAACAAACTGATCTAGATACGGATGGAAAATTCTATTCATATACTCCATAAATACTCCAGGCGCATTAGTCACACCAAAAGGCATTACAGAATACTCATAATGTCCATACCTTGTTCTGAAAGCAGTCTTCTGAATATCCTCAGTTTTCACACGTATCTGATGATACCCAGATCTCAAATCTATCTTGCTGAACACACTCGCACCAACCAACTGATCCATCAAATCATCAATCCTCGGCAAAGGATACCGATTCTTGATCGTCACTTTATTCAGTTGCCTATAGTCCACACACAACCTCATAGCACCTTCTTTCTTCTTAACCAACAACACTGGTGCACCCCACGGCGACACACTCGGACGAATAAATTTCTTATCCAACAGATCTTCCAACTGACTCTTCAACTCAGTTAACTCAACAGCAGACATACGGTACGGAGCCATCGATATCGGTCTAGTACCAGGTACTAAATCAATCGAGAACTCAACTTCACGCTCTGGCGGCAATTCATTCACCTCTTCCGGAAACACATCAGGAAAATCACACACCACAGCTAGATCACCAATCACCAGTTTATCTTTAGCTTCCATAGTCGCTAACAGCATAAACAACTCTGCCCCATCTACTACTGCCTCATTCACCTGCCTTGCAGATAGGAACAAATTCTTTCCTTCCTCAATCTCAAGAAAAATCACAGTCTTATCAAAACAGTTGATATAGACTCGGTTAAACACCAACCAGTTCATACCCAGGATAACATCAACCTGTACTAGTGGAAGGCACACAAGATCCATTCCAAAGTCTCTACCAAAAATACTCAAAGGACAACCCAAGCAAACTGAAGTAGTAGTCACTGAACCCTTTGCAGGAGTATCAATCACCATACTACCACGCATCTCAGATATCTCTAACTTAAGTTTCACGGCACAATCCAAAGATATAAAGGAATGAGTAGCACCGGTGTCAATAATAGCTACAAGAGGAAAGCCATTAATATAACACGTACCTCGGATCAAACGATCATCTGCAGAAGTCTCAGAACCCGATAAAGCAAAGACCTTGCCTCCCGACTGGTTCTCTCTCTTCGGCTTAGGACACTGTGGACTGATATGACCCAACTCTCCACAGTTGAAACAAGTCACAGTCTTCAACCGGCAATCTGCAGCCAAATGACCACCTTTTCCACATTTGAAACACTTCTTCTCATTACTGGTACACTCATGGATACGATGTCCAGCCTGACCACATCTGTAACACTTAGCAGGAGCACTAGAGTCTCCCCCACTAGGCCTCTTCATCCCACTCTGACTCTGGAAACCTCTTCCAGCTGCATACGGTTTCCCACGATCATTCTGATTCTTGCCTTTCCTATCAACCCTTTGCTGATAGCTCTCCGCTCTGGCTTTGGTATCCTGTTCAAAAATCCTGCAACAGTCAACCAAATCAGAAAACACTCTAATCCGCTGATACCCAATAGCCTGTTTGATCTCGGGACGCAACCCGTTCTCAAACTTCACACATTTTGAAAATTCTCCAGCAGCCTCATTATAGGGAGTATAATACTTTGACAGCTCTGTGAACTTAGCAGCATACTCAGTAACAGACTTGTTACCCTGCTTCAATTCCAAGAACTCTATCTCTTTCTTTCCTCTGACATCCTCTGGAAAATACTTCCTCAGAAATCTCTCTCTGAACACCGCCCAAGTTATCTCAGCATTCCCAGCAGATTCCAACTCAGTGCGGGTAGCAACCCACCAATCATCTGCTTCCTCTGACAGCATATGCGTACCGAACCTGACCTTCTGGTTATCGGCACACTCAGTTACTCGGAAGATTCTCTCGATCTCCTTCAACCACTTCTGAGCGCCATCTGGATCGTATGCTCCCTTGAACATTGGAGGATTGTTCTTCTGGAACTCACTCAGTTGACGAGCAGCTCCCATTCCCACAACATTCGGATTTCCTCCAAGTACTCCAGCTAGCATACCCAGAGCCTCAGCAATCGCAGCATCATCTCTACCTCTTCCAGCCATCTCTATTCTGAAAACCCAACAACTAAAACAATGAGTACTGATAGGTTACACAACACCTATACCGTACAGGGGAAACAGAATAATTACGACTCGACTCGACCGACTATGCTCTGATACCACTAATGTAACACCCTTCTAAAAAACCCCAATTATTCAATTAAAATAATAAACATATAACAATTCAGAGTAATTATGCCCTTCAAGGGTGTCACACATAATATTCACACCATTCAACAATATAACGGTCATGCTCTTTTATTAAATCAAAACAGTTGCATAAAACACAGCGGATGTAAGTTTCATCAATCATGTAAAACATTACATGTAAAATGGTTCTCAACCAACAATAAACATTCGAAACAAGTTAAACAACCCATCCCGATGTTACATCTATCAGAGCACGACCCACTAATGAGACTACACTAGACTCCAAGCATTAACTTCTACTCAACTCACTGCTCGTTACCTGAAAAACAGTTGTAAGGGTGAGTTCCTCAATCAATATAATAAGCATTATAAAACATTATGTAATGCTAAGTAATTTTAACACACTTCATCACCCTAATCCAAACATGCATTCAGTAACAGCACATCAACTCAACATAATACTCAACACCAACACAAACACACGTATAATATTGGAATACATCCATTCATATTATACGCCATACATATATTATGCAATGAGACTCCATGCATGCGGTACCGACTATTTGTGAACATATAGTTCAACCTCACCGTCCAAATCCAGGCACGGCTACCAAGCTCACTAGTCCCACTCATTTGAGACATAGTGACTCACTCACTAATTCCTCACCATGGGAATTAGCTACCACCCCAAATGGGCCATGCTATGCACGCTAATCACCTAGCATGCAAACATCAACAACAATCAAAATGATTTACTCACTAATTCCTCACCATGGGAATTAGCTACCACCCCAAATGGGCCACAATATGCATGCTAATCACCTAGCAATGCAACAACAACAACAATCTTAAGAATAGACATATGCTCACACTCTAAGCCATAAAACAGTCTATTCACAAATGCATACATAACTGATACATTCACCACATCATGCATACCATCACACATCATCAACACATTTTATCACAAAAGCATATCATATCATGCCGCATAATCAACACAGTATTAGCACACTCTACTAATACCTATACTACCAAAAACAACGGGAAATGATCCCTACCACGTCATACATCAGCTAAGTTACATCCCTCAGCCTAAACAACCAAAAACTGCACCACAACAGTTCAGAAAAACCACAAGTCTGCCCATACGCGTATAGCCTAGTCCCATACGCGTATGGCGCATTCCTCAGCCAAAACCCATACGCGTAACACCATCCCATACGCGTATGCTACGCGTACCACATCCCCATACGCGTACCAACAGAGAGCAAAACACGTTCAAAACATCATCTTTCTCACCCATACGCGTAAGGCCTCATCCATACGCGTACCAGCCATATCATACGCGTATTGCCTAGTGCCATACGCGTATGACCAGAAACCAGAATTTCCAGATCTGCAATGGCTTTTGCTCTGCTACGAGATCTCTACAATCCCAACCTTCTACAGTCCAATTTTCATACATGTTCGTTCGTTTTATCAATTACAGATCATACACATTCATCTTCCCAAATCGCTAACCTTATTATCTCTAATTCCTACGAGTTTTCGTCAATTATCATCCAAATTCGTTCAGCAAATATTTCACAATTTCAGCATGCATCATTCAAATCAGAGTCAAAAATCCATGGTCTATCACTACCCATTACATATTATCCCATAATACCCATTAATCGATGATAAACCCCCCTTACCTGAGTAAATCCGGCAGTCTCTGAGCTCCAAGCTTTCCCTTCCTTCAACCTTCGTTCTCTGGCTTTTTGCCCTTTTCCCCTTTTCTGCCTCTTTTCCCTTTTCACGTGAAAATAACTTTTTTACCAAAAATGGGATTTTTCTAAATTCCAACTTATATATTTTCCAAATTATATTATTATTCCAATAATAATAATAATTCAATAATTCCAAAATAATAATAATAATAATAATAATCCAATTATCTAATTAAATTAATAAATCTATTATTAACTTAATTTAAATAATGATCATATTATTATCGGGGTGTTACAACTCTCCCCCACTAAAAGAGTTTTCGTCCTCGAAAACATACCTCAAGCGAACAACTCTGGGTAAGATTCCTTCATCTTACTCTCCAGTTCCCAAGTCACATTGCCACCTGCTGGTCCTCCCCAAGCTACCTTCACCAAGGCAATCTCTTTACCCCGCAACTGCTTCAACTCTCGATCCTCGATCCTCATAGGTGATGTTTCAACAGTCAGGTTATCTCTCACCTGTACATCATCTACTTGGACTACATGCGACGGATCATGAATGTACCTCCTCAACTGAGACACATGAAAAACCTCATGCAAATTCGCAAGCGACGGCGGTAAAGCGATACGATAGGCTACCTCTCCTATCCTCTCCAAAATCTGATAAGGACCAATAAATCGAGGTGTCAACTTCTTTGACTTCAAAGCTCGACCAACACCAGTTATCGGAGTAACACGAAGAAACACATGATCTCCCTCTTGGAACTCAAGTGACTTCCTCCTCTTATCATGATAACTCTTCTGACGACTCTGAGCAATTCTCATCTTCTCCTGAATCATCTTAATCTTTTCCGTAGTCTGTTGAACAATCTCCGGTCCAACCACAACACTCTCACCGGACTCATACCAACATAACGGTGTCCGACATCTCCTACCATACAAAGCTTCAAACGGTGCCATACCAATGCTCGAATGAAAACTATTGTTGTAGGTAAACTCAATCAAAGGCAAATAACAATCCCAAGCACCTCCCTTCTCCAAAACACAAGCTCTCAGAAGATCCTCTAATGACTGAATCGTCCTCTCAGTCTGACCATCAGTCTGCGGATGATATGCAGAACTCAATCTCAGCTTAGTTCCCAAAGCCTTCTGCAAACCTTCCCAAAACTTCGATGTAAATCTAGGATCTCTGTCCGAAACAATACTCGACGGAATACCATGCAAACTTACAATCTTCTCAATATACAACTCAGCTAATCTCTCTAACGGATAATCCATTCTGATCGGAATGAAATGAGCCGATTTTGTCAATCTGTCAACAATCACCCAAATGGCTTCAAAATTCTTACTTGTCCTCGGTAAACCAGAAACAAAATCCATACTGATACTATCCCACTTCCACTCTGGAATAGCCAACGGTTGCATTAGCCCAGACGGCTTCTGATGCTCAATCTTCGACTTCTGACAAGTCAAACAGGAATAAACAAAACTCGCAATTTCTCTTTTCATCCCCGGCCACCAAAATAACTTTTTCAAATCATGATACATCTTCGTAGCTCCAGGATGAATACTCAAGCCACTACGATGTCCTTCCTCTAGGATACTCTTCTTAAGTTCGGTAACATCCGGAATACACACCCGATTACCAAATTTCAAAACACCATTCTCATCAACTCTGAATTCACCACCTTGACCTTGATTCACTAAAGTCAACTTATCAACCAAAAGCATATCGGATTTCTGACCCTCTCTGATCTCATCCAAAATATTATTCGTCAACTTCAACATTCCCAATTTAACACTATTGTGAGTACTCTCACACACCAAACTCAAATCTCTAAACTGTTCAATTAAATCCAACTCTTTAACCATTAACATAGACATATGCAATGATTTCCGACTCAATGCATCAGCCACCACGTTTGCTTTACCCGGATGGTAATTCAAACCAAAGTCATAATCCTTCAGAAATTCTAACCATCTCCTCTGTCTCATATTCAGCTCTTTCTGATCAAACAAATACTTTAAACTTTTATGGTCACTGAAAACCTCAAATCTCGATCCGTACAAATAATGCCTCCATAGTTTCAGAACAAATACCACAGCTGCCAACTCTAAATCATGTGTCGGATAGTTCCTCTCATGAATCCTCAGTTGTCTCGAAGCATAAGCTATAACCTGCTTGTTCTGCATCAACACACCATCCAAACCCAACAATGAAGCATCATAGTAAACCTCAAATGATTCCGACGAACTCGGTAATATCAGAATAGGAGCAGTAGTCAACCTTCTCTTTAACTCTTGGAAACCTTCTTCACATTTTGAATCCCAAACAAACGCTTGCCCCTTTCTCGTCAACATCGTCAACGGTAACGCCAACTTAGAAAATCCCTCAATGAACTTCCTATAGTAACCAGCCAAACCAAGAAAACTTCGAATCTCAGCAACAGACTTCGGAGCTTCCCACTTAGACACCGCTTCTATCTTAGAAGGATCAACAGCAACACCACCTCTTGAAATCACATGACCAAGAAAACTAACCTCTTCTAACCAAAATTCGCATTTAGAGAGTTTAGCAAATAACTTCTTTTCTCGGAGAACTTCTAAAACCACCCTCAAATGCTCAGCATGCTCTTCTTCAGATTTCGAATACACCAAAATGTCATCAATAAACACCACAACAAACTGATCTAGATACGGATGGAAAATTCTATTCATATACTCCATAAATACTCCAGGCGCATTAGTCACACCAAAAGGCATTACAGAATACTCATAATGTCCATACCTTGTTCTGAAAGCAGTCTTCTGAATATCCTCAGTTTTCACACGTATCTGATGATACCCAGATCTCAAATCTATCTTGCTGAACACACTCGCACCAACCAACTGATCCATCAAATCATCAATCCTCGGCAAAGGATACCGATTCTTGATCGTCACTTTATTCAGTTGCCTATAGTCCACACACAACCTCATAGCACCTTCTTTCTTCTTAACCAACAACACTGGTGCACCCCACGGCGACACACTCGGACGAATAAATTTCTTATCCAACAGATCTTCCAACTGACTCTTCAACTCAGTTAACTCAACAGCAGACATACGGTACGGAGCCATCGATATCGGTCTAGTACCAGGTACTAAATCAATCGAGAACTCAACTTCACGCTCTGGCGGCAATTCATTCACCTCTTCCGGAAACACATCAGGAAAATCACACACCACAGCTAGATCACCAATCACCAGTTTATCTTTAGCTTCCATAGTCGCTAACAGCATAAACAACTCTGCCCCATCTACTACTGCCTCATTCACCTGCCTTGCAGATAGGAACAAATTCTTTCCTTCCTCAATCTCAAGAAAAATCACAGTCTTATCAAAACAGTTGATATAGACTCGGTTAAACACCAACCAGTTCATACCCAGGATAACATCAACCTGTACTAGTGGAAGGCACACAAGATCCATTCCAAAGTCTCTACCAAAAATACTCAAAGGACAACCCAAGCAAACTGAAGTAGTAGTCACTGAACCCTTTGCAGGAGTATCAATCACCATACTACCACGCATCTCAGATATCTCTAACTTAAGTTTCACGGCACAATCCAAAGATATAAAGGAATGAGTAGCACCGGTGTCAATAATAGCTACAAGAGGAAAGCCATTAATATAACACGTACCTCGGATCAAACGATCATCTGCAGAAGTCTCAGAACCCGATAAAGCAAAGACCTTGCCTCCCGACTGGTTCTCTCTCTTCGGCTTAGGACACTGTGGACTGATATGACCCAACTCTCCACAGTTGAAACAAGTCACAGTCTTCAACCGGCAATCTGCAGCCAAATGACCACCTTTTCCACATTTGAAACACTTCTTCTCATTACTGGTACACTCATGGATACGATGTCCAGCCTGACCACATCTGTAACACTTAGCAGGAGCACTAGAGTCTCCCCCACTAGGCCTCTTCATCCCACTCTGACTCTGGAAACCTCTTCCAGCTGCATACGGTTTCCCACGATCATTCTGATTCTTGCCTTTCCTATCAACCCTTTGCTGATAGCTCTCCGCTCTGGCTTTGGTATCCTGTTCAAAAATCCTGCAACAGTCAACCAAATCAGAAAACACTCTAATCCGCTGATACCCAATAGCCTGTTTGATCTCGGGACGCAACCCGTTCTCAAACTTCACACATTTTGAAAATTCTCCAGCAGCCTCATTATAGGGAGTATAATACTTTGACAGCTCTGTGAACTTAGCAGCATACTCAGTAACAGACTTGTTACCCTGCTTCAATTCCAAGAACTCTATCTCTTTCTTTCCTCTGACATCCTCTGGAAAATACTTCCTCAGAAATCTCTCTCTGAACACCGCCCAAGTTATCTCAGCATTCCCAGCAGATTCCAACTCAGTGCGGGTAGCAACCCACCAATCATCTGCTTCCTCTGACAGCATATGCGTACCGAACCTGACCTTCTGGTTATCGGCACACTCAGTTACTCGGAAGATTCTCTCGATCTCCTTCAACCACTTCTGAGCGCCATCTGGATCGTATGCTCCCTTGAACATTGGAGGATTGTTCTTCTGGAACTCACTCAGTTGACGAGCAGCTCCCATTCCCACAACATTCGGATTTCCTCCAAGTACTCCAGCTAGCATACCCAGAGCCTCAGCAATCGCAGCATCATCTCTACCTCTTCCAGCCATCTCTATTCTGAAAACCCAACAACTAAAACAATGAGTACTGATAGGTTACACAACACCTATACCGTACAGGGGAAACAGAATAATTACGACTCGACTCGACCGACTATGCTCTGATACCACTAATGTAACACCCTTCTAAAAAACCCCAATTATTCAATTAAAATAATAAACATATAACAATTCAGAGTAATTATGCCCTTCAAGGGTGTCACACATAATATTCACACCATTCAACAATATAACGGTCATGCTCTTTTATTAAATCAAAACAGTTGCATAAAACACAGCGGATGTAAGTTTCATCAATCATGTAAAACATTACATGTAAAATGGTTCTCAACCAACAATAAACATTCGAAACAAGTTAAACAACCCATCCCGATGTTACATCTATCAGAGCACGACCCACTAATGAGACTACACTAGACTCCAAGCATTAACTTCTACTCAACTCACTGCTCGTTACCTGAAAAACAGTTGTAAGGGTGAGTTCCTCAATCAATATAATAAGCATTATAAAACATTATGTAATGCTAAGTAATTTTAACACACTTCATCACCCTAATCCAAACATGCATTCAGTAACAGCACATCAACTCAACATAATACTCAACACCAACACAAACACACGTATAATATTGGAATACATCCATTCATATTATACGCCATACATATATTATGCAATGAGACTCCATGCATGCGGTACCGACTATTTGTGAATATATAGTTCAACCTCACCGTCCAAATCCAGGCACGGCTACCAAGCTCACTAGTCCCACTCATTTGAGACATAGTGACTCACTCACTAATTCCTCACCATGGGAATTAGCTACCACCCCAAATGGGCCATGCTATGCACGCTAATCACCTAGCATGCAAACATCAACAACAATCAAAATGATTTACTCACTAATTCCTCACCATGGGAATTAGCTACCACCCCAAATGGGCCACAATATGCATGCTAATCACCTAGCAATGCAACAACAACAACAATCTTAAGAATAGACATATGCTCACACTCTAAGCCATAAAACAGTCTATTCACAAATGCATACATAACTGATACATTCACCACATCATGCATACCATCACACATCATCAACACATTTTATCACAAAAGCATATCATATCATGCCGCATAATCAACACAGTATTAGCACACTCTACTAATACCTATACTACCAAAAACAACGGGAAATGATCCCTACCACGTCATACATCAGCTAAGTTACATCCCTCAGCCTAAACAACCAAAAACTGCACCACAACAGTTCAGAAAAACCACAAGTCTGCCCATACGCGTATAGCCTAGTCCCATACGCGTATGGCGCATTCCTCAGCCAAAACCCATACGCGTAACACCATCCCATACGCGTATGCTACGCGTACCACATCCCCATACGCGTACCAACAGAGAGCAAAACACGTTCAAAACATCATCTTTCTCACCCATACGCGTAAGGCCTCATCCATACGCGTACCAGCCATATCATACGCGTATTGCCTAGTGCCATACGCGTATGACCAGAAACCAGAATTTCCAGATCTGCAATGGCTTTTGCTCTGCTACGAGATCTCTACAATCCCAACCTTCTACAGTCCAATTTTCATACATGTTCGTTCGTTTTATCAATTACAGATCATACACATTCATCTTCCCAAATCGCTAACCTTATTATCTCTAATTCCTACGAGTTTTCGTCAATTATCATCCAAATTCGTTCAGCAAATATTTCACAATTTCAGCATGCATCATTCAAATCAGAGTCAAAAATCCATGGTCTATCACTACCCATTACATATTATCCCATAATACCCATTAATCGATGATAAACCCCCCTTACCTGAGTAAATCCGGCAGTCTCTGAGCTCCAAGCTTTCCCTTCCTTCAACCTTCGTTCTCTGGCTTTTTGCCCTTTTCCCCTTTTCTGCCTCTTTTCCCTTTTCACGTGAAAATAACTTTTTTACCAAAAATGGGATTTTTCTAAATTCCAACTTATATATTTTCCAAATTATATTATTATTCCAATAATAATAATAATTCAATAATTCCAAAATAATAATAATAATAATAATAATCCAATTATCTAATTAAATTAATAAATCTATTATTAACTTAATTTAAATAATGATCATATTATTATCGGGGTGTTACACCTAGTGTGTCTTCCACTAGTGCAGATTGATGTTATTCTGGGTATGAACTGGTTGGTGTGTAACCGAGTTTATATCAACTGTTTTGATAAGACTGTGATCTTTCCTGAGATTGAGGAAGGAAAGGATTTGTTTCTATCAGCAAGGCAGGTGAATGAGGCAGTAGCAGATGGGGCAGAGTTGTTTATGCTGTTAGCGACTTTGGAGGCTAAAGATAAACTGGTGATTTGCGATCTAGCCGCGGTGTGTGATTTTCCTGATGTATTTCCGGAAGAAGTGAATGAATTACCACCAGAACGTGAAGTTGAGTTCTCGATTGATTTGGTACCAGGTACTACGCCGATATCGATGGCTCCGTACCGTATGTCTGCTGTTGAGTTAACTGAATTGAAGAGTCAGCTGGAAGATCTGTTGGATAAGAAATTTATTCGTCCGAGTGTGTCACCGTGGGGGTGCACCAGTGTTGTTGGTTAAGAAGAAAGAAGGTACTATGAGGTTGTGTGTGGACTACAGGCAACTGAATAAAGTGACGATCAAGAATCGGTATCCCTTGCCGAGGATTGATGATTTGATGGATCAGTTGGTTGGTGCGAGTGTGTTCAGCAAAATAGATTTGAGATCTGGGTATCATCAGATACGTGTGAAAACTGAGGATATTCAGAAGACTGCTTTCAGAACAAGGTATGGACATTATGAGTATTCTGTAATGCCTTTTGGTGTGACTAATGCGCCTGGGGTATTTATGGAGTATATGAATAGAATTTTCCATCCGTACCTAGACAAGTTTGTTGTGGTGTTTATTGACGATATTTTGGTGTATTCGAAATCTGAAGAAGAGCATGCTGAACATTTGAGAGTGGTTTTAGGAGTTCTACGAGAAAAGAAGTTATTTGCTAAACTGTCAAAGTGTGAATTTTGGTTAGAAGAGGTTAGTTTTCTTGGTCATGTGATTTCAAGAGGCGGTGTTGCTGTTGATCCTTCTAAGATGGAAGCGGTATCTAAGTGGGAAGCTCCGAAGTCAGTTTCTGAGATAAGAAGTTTTCTTGGACTTGCAGGTTATTATAGGAAGTTCATTGAGGGATTTTCTAAGTTGGCGTTACCGTTGACGATGTTGACTAGAAAGGGGCAAGCGTTTGTTTGGGACTCAAAATGTGAAGAAGGTTTCCAAGAGTTAAAGAGAAGGTTAACTACTGCTCCTATTCTGATATTACCAAGTCCGTCGGAACTATTTGAGGTTTACTGTGATGCTTCATTGTTGGGTTTGGGTGGTGTTTTGATGCAGAATAAGCAGGTTGTAGCTTATGCTTCGAGACAACTGAAGGTTCATGAGAGGAACTATCCGACACACGATTTAGAGTTGGCAGCTGTGGTATTTGTTCTGAAGTTATGGAGGCATTACTTGTATGGGTCAAGATTTGAGGTTTTCAGTGACCATAAAAGTTTAAAGTATTTGTTTGATCAGAAAGAGCTGAATATGAGACAGAGGAGATGGTTAGAGTTTCTGAAGGATTATGACTTTGGTTTGAATTACCATCCGGGTAAAGCAAACGTAGTGGCTGATGCATTGAGTCGGAAATCATTGCATATGTCTATGTTAATGGTTAAGGAATTGGATTTAATTGAGCAGTTTAGAGACTTGAGTTTGGTGTGTGAGAGTACTCACAATAGTGTTAAATTGGGAATGTTGAAGTTAACGAGTGGTATTCTGGATGAGATTAGAGAGGGTCAGAAATCCGATGTGCTTTTGGTTGATAAGTTGACTCTAGTGAATCAAGGTCAAGGTGGTGAATTCAGAGTTGATGAGAATGGTGTTTTGAAATTTGGTAATCGGGTGTTATTCCGGATGTTACCGAACTTAAGAAGAGTATTCTTGAGGAAGGACATCGTAGTGGTCTGAGTATTCATCCTGGAGCTACGAAGATGTATCATGATTTGAAAAATTTATTTTGGTGGCCGGGAATGAAAAGAGAAATTGCGAGTTTTGTTTATTCTTGTTTGACTTGTCAGAAGTCGAAGATTGAGCATCAGAAGCCGTCTGGGCTAATGCAACCGTTGGCTATTCCAGAGTGGAAGTGGGATAGTATCAGTATGGATTTTGTTTCTGGTTTACCGAGGACAAGTAAGAATTTTGAAGCTATTTGGGTGATTGTTGATAGATTGACGAAATCGGCTCATTTCATTCCGATCAGAATGGATTATCCGTTAGAGAGATTAGCCGAGTTGTATATTGAGAGAATTGTAAGTTTGCATGGTATTCCGTCGAGTATTGTTTCGGACAGAGATCCTAGATTTACATCGAAGTTTTGGGAAGGTTTGCAGAGGGCTTTGGGAACTAAGCTGAGATTGAGTTCTGCATATCATCCGCAGACTAATGGTCAGACTGAGAGGACGATTCAGTCACTAGAGGATCTTTTGAGAGCTTGTGTTTTGGAAAAGGGAGGTGCTTGGGATTGTTATTTGCCTTTGATTGAGTTTACCTACAACAATAGTTTTCATTCGAGCATTGGTATGGCACCGTTTGAAGCTTTGTATGGTAGGAGATGTCGGACACCTTTATGTTGGTATGAGTCCGGTGAGAGTGCTGTGGTTGGACCGGAGATTGTTCAACAAACTACGGAAAAGATTAAGATGATTCAGGAGAAGATGAGGATTGCTCAGAGTCGTCAGAAGAGTTATCACGACAAGAGGAGGAAGTCACTTGAGTTTCAAGAGGGAGATCATGTGTTTCTTCGTGTCACTCCGATAACTGGGGTTGGTCGAGCTTTGAAGTCGAAGAAGTTGACACCTCGATTTATTGGTCCTTATCAGATTTTGGAGAGGATAGGGGAGGTAGCCTATCGTATCGCTTTACCACCGTCACTTGCGAATTTGCATGAGGTTTTTCATGTGTCTCAGTTGAGGAGGTACATTCCTGATCCGTCGCATGTGGTCCAAATGGATGATGTACAGGTGAGAGATAACCTGACTGTTGAAACATCACCTATGAGGATCGAGGATCGAGAGTTGAAGCAGTTGCGGGGTAAAGAGATTGCCTTGGTGAAGGTAGCTTGGGGAGGACCAGCAGGTGGCAATGTGACTTGGGAACTTGAAAGTCAGATGAAGGAGTCCTATCCAGAGTTATTCGCTTGAGGTATGTTTTCGGGGACGAAAACTCTTTTAGTGGGGGAGAGTTGTAACACCCCGATAAAAATAAGATAATTATTTAAATTAAGTTAATAGTATATTTATTAATTTAATTAAATAATTGGATTATTATTGGAATATTATTGGGATTATTATTATTGGACTATTATTATTATTATTATTATTGGAATAAAAGTTGGAATTAGAAAAGGTCCCATTTGGTAAAAAGAGGTTTTCACGTGAAAACAGAGAAACGACTCAAAAAGTGGAAAAGGGAAAAGGGCAAAGAGTCAGAGAACAAGGGTTGAAGAGAGGAAGAGCTCGAAGCTAAAGGATTGCCGGATTAACTCAGGTAAGGGGGGTTTATCATCGTTTAATGGGTATTATGGGATAACATGTAATGGGTAGTGATAAACCATTGATTTGACTCTAATTGGAATGATGCGTGATGAAATTGTGAACTTTTGGATGAACGAAATTTGGATTATAATTGAAGGAAATTCGTAGGAATTAGATGTAATAATGTTAGAATTTGTGAAATCGAATAGGGTATGATTCGTGTCAGATGATATGAACGAATACTGTGTAAAATTGGATTGTGGGAGGTTGGATCTGAGGAATCTCGTAGCAGAGAAAAACCATAGCAGATCTGGAATTCTGGTTTCTGGTCATACGCGTGTGGCACTAGGCAATACGCGTATGAGATGGTCTGGTACGCGTATGGTACTAGGCAATACGCGTATGGATGAGGAAGATGATGATTTTAACGTAGTTTTGTCTCTGTTGGTACGCGTATGAGGATGTGGTACGCGTAGCATACGCGTTTGAGACAGGTGATACGCGTATGGGATTTGGCTGAGAAATGGGCCATACGCGTATGGGACTAGGCAATACGCGTATGGGCAGGATTGTGATTTTTCTGTGCTGTTGTTGTGCAGTTTTTGGTTGTTCAGCTGAGTAATGTAATTTAGCTGATGTATGATAGAGTATGGATCATTTCCCGTTGTTTTGATCAGTATAGGGATTAGTAGAGTGTGCTAATACTGTGATTGATTATTTGGTATGACATGATATGATTATGTGGTGAATATGTTGATGATGTATGATGATATGCATAATGTTGTGAGTGTATCTATCATGTATGAAATTAGGAATGGACTGTTTATGGCTTAGAGTGTGAGCATATGTCCATTGTGGATGATTGTTGATGTTTGCATGACTAAGTGATTTAGCTTGCATATTGTGGCCTTTATGGTGGTAGCTAATTCCCATGGTGAGGAATTAGTGAGTGAGTATTGTAGATTATTGTTGATGTTTGCATGCTAGGTGATTAGCGTGCATATCATAGCCCTTGGGGTGGTAGCTAATTCCCATGGTGTGGAATTAGTGAGTGAGTCACTAGGTCTCAAATGAGTGGGACTAGTGAGCTTGGTAGCCGTATCTGGATTTGATCGGTGAGGTTGAACTATATGTTCACGAATAGTCGGTACCGCATGCATGGAGTCTCATTGCATAATGTATGTATGTATGGCGTATAATATGAATGGATGTATTCCAATATTATACGTGTGTTTGTGTTTGTGTTGAGTTGATGTTGCCGTTGCTGAATGTATGTTCTGATTAGGGGAAGGAATGTGTTAAATTACTTAGCATTACATGATATTTTATAATGCTTATTATATCGATTGAGGAACTCACCCTTACAACTATGTTTCAGGTAACGAGCAGTGATTGAGTAGAAGCTAGTCCTTGGAGTCTAGTGTAGTTCCTTAGTGGGTCATGCTCTGGTAGATGTAACATCGGGACGGGATGTTTTACTTGTTTTTCATTGATGATTGTTGAACAAGTTTACATGTAATGTGTTACATGTTTTGCATTGTTGTTAGTTTTTATCCGCTGCGTATTATGCAAATGTTTTATTTTGATTAAATAAATGAGCATGACAGAATATTTTGGAAAATGGTGTGAAGTGTCAAGTGTGACACCCTTGAATTGCATATTTACTCTGATTTATGTTTTGTTATTTTAATTAATTGTTGGGGTATTTTAGAAGGGTGTTACAACTAACTCCAAGACAAGGATCATTTTTGATATTTTGAATCATTATGCCATAATTTCTGGTGTTAAAGTGAATCTTGCTAAATTAAAGGTGTTGTTCTACGCTACCACTGAGAGGAGTAAAATGGATTTAAATGTCTTTGGCATAAGTATCTAGTGAACTCATACTATAGATAAGTACTTGGTTTTCCATATATTGCACGGTCGTCTTTAACACAAGGACTTTGAGTTCCTAGAGGAGAAAATCAGTCAAAGGTTAGCATCTTAGCAACATAAATTGTTAAAGAAGGCTCGTCATTTGACTTTGGTTAGGTTTGTTCTGAACTTTATTCCAAATTATTATATGCGAGTGGCCTGGCTACCTCAGTCAACTTGTGATTTTATTGATAGGATGGCTATGATTTTTTTGTGGAAAGGTAATTGAAACTCTGGTGTGCATCTTGTTGTATGGAATAAAATCACAAAGCCCAAAAATCTGGGTGGTCTTGGGATCCATAAAGCAAGAAAGGTCAATACTCTATGTTGGGTAAGCTAGTTTGGGGTCTCCACCGAGATTGTGATTCCCTATGAGTTTAAGTTTTGAAGCATAAGTAGATTAGTGAGGAAACGTTCCTTAATATGAAAAAAAATTAGGATCAGTTACTTGGAATAAAATTATGAAAACTCTTTATGCTCTTAAAGATGACTTTGAATTTAGATTGGGGGATGGGAACTCCTCTTTCTGGTTTTCCATTTGGTATGGGGTAGGAAAATTAGCTGAGCAAGTTCTCTATGTGGATATCCACAATCTGAAAATGTGAGTGAATGGTGTTTAATTGGATGAGAATTGGAATTTCAATTTATTCTATACTAATATTTCTTCGGTTGTATGTGACCGTCTTAAAGCGCTTCCAATTTGTTTGAATTCTCTGGTGTCTGATCGGTTAACATGAAAAGACAATTTATATGGTATTTATACTGCTCAATATGATTGTAACTCGCTTAACAAACTTGAATTTGTTTAGAATATAACAGAGAATAGCTCTTAGAAGTGGATGTAACATATTCTAGCTCCCGAGAAGGTGAAATTTTTCATTTTGGACGGCTTTACATAGGTCCCTTCCTACAAGATCAATATTATGTCATCGGGTATGCTCAAGATGAATCTCTATCCTATATGCAATCAGGACGCTGCGACAACTCTACACTGCCTAAGAGACTGTGAATTTGCTATTCGCTTTAGAAATCCATTGGCTTCTTGGATCCACAATTCTTCTAAGGGGATAACTTATATAATTGGATTAGACATGGAATTGATGGTGGTTGTATCTTTTTGGTTGCTTGTTGGTGGTTGTGGTGTGTTAGCAATAAATTATGTCTTGCGAATGAAGTGATATTGAAACTCATCACAATTAATTATGCTAATCTATTAGCTAAATTTTTTCTCAAGCATAATATGTCTCATCTAACGAGAACAATCACGTAAAATGCATACAAAGCTAGTAATATAATTTTAAATGTTGATACATTAGCCTCTGTAATCCCGACGTCTTGGATTTTGGTGGATTGATTCGAAATGCTGATGGTGTTTAGGTTCACTATTTTATGGGTAATATTAGTTATTCCAACATTCTTCATGTTGCGTTGACGACGTTATATCATGGCTTGCGTATGGCATGAGAACATGACATCAAAGACCTAATATATTATTCTAACTCAAACTCTGCTATCAAGTTTATCTTATAGTATGTTAATGTTTGACATCACTATGTCGCGATTCTTCACAATATTAACGAGCTTATCTCTAAGGAATGACGAGTTCAAATATTTCATACTTTTAAGAATAGAAATGCTTGTGCTGAATATCTAGCAAAACATGAGGTTGATAATCGGTATATCAATTTTTTTGCAGAACCTCTTGTTAGAATCATCACTTTCCTACTAGTTAATGCTAATGAAACTTTATTTTCTAAATAATTTTCTCTTTTCTTTTTCTTTTCCTACTTATTCAAAAAAAATATGATTTAATTTGTTTGATTTTGTGGCAATAAAAGCAAAATTAAATTGGTCTAATTCATAATTGCTTGATAGATTTTATTCTTCTATTTCTTAAAAATATGTCAAAATATAAATAAATAAATTTAAACGGTAGATTTAGATAAGCCAAATGCTTCACTCGAAAGTGGCTATGGAAGCTTTGTCTATGTTTATAAACATTTAACTCTTCCAATGTTCAATTCATCATCATTAATATCATTTAGAATTATGTTTTTGTCGCATTTACATTGTTAAAAGTTATTAGTTGTTTTATCTCGATCGCACTATTTAGAGAAAATATATTTAATCTTTTTAAAAAAAAATTAAATCAAAACCGTTCAATTTTGATCGACCGATCAATTATGTTTGAATATGTAATAGAGTGTTTTTTACTGCAAAGAGTTTGAGTTCCATTTTCCTGTGTTTTCTTAATGCATTCACCTTTCACTCTATTATAATTCTTTTTCTCCTTCCATAAAAAATTATAATAAATTAAAAAATATAACGATTGCTATATGAGAAACACAAATTATATATGACCTTACAATATCCTTCTTTATTTATTATAAATGAAAAAAAACTAAAAATATTAAAATAAATAATAGATGATATTAAAAAAATCATCATTATTGAAATTATAAAATAATTTATAATTTAAAATAATATTTTTAAAAAATAATTTATAATTTAAGATAGCGAGTAAGAATTAGGAATTAAATCCATTCTTTATCCAATCACATTGGGATAAGCTCAACCACTCATACTTCTTTTCTTTTTCTTTCTTTTAAATAATGTGGAGACTCCCATCTAAAGAGGGACCCATCTAACATTTAGTGTACCAAAACAACTTGAAACAAGAACAAATGCCAAACGAAAGATGCTTTATTAAGAATTCGTGGCTGAAAACGTTTTGTGCAAAGATTTGTGATCTCGAGCTCTCCATCTAAATCTCATATACTATTGGTCCACGTTGCAATATGGGTCCCACTTTAGATCTCAACAACTTGGAATTCATGGCCTAAAATGAAGATCCCATTTCCACAAGACTTGTTTGTGTATGTGCTTCCAAGACAAGTTGGAAATGCTTTGAAAATAAATCATGTTCTTAATCTTTATACTAGTTGATTGTGGAATTTTTTTGTGTGTAAAATTGTGTTTGGTTTATGAAGAAAAATGTTTGAGTTGCTTTTATCTTGTTTCAAATGTGATTTTAGTAATATAAAGTGCAAGTTGTTTTATTGTGGGAGTAAATGATTTTAGATGCACTTTGTTTATTTATTTATTTTTGTTTTCTCTATTTTAAAAATTAATTATTTAGCTCCTTCATTTCACTTGTTCATTATCTTCTTTGTATGCTTCAACGACATAGTAGATAGTGTTGTTTATAAAAATGGGATGAAATATATATGTCTGTGTTTCGATTTATTATATTGCATGTTTGTATTTTAGAGTTGTGGATCCTTATTAAATATTTTCTTATGTTTCTATATAAGTGGTCTCATGTTTCGTAATGTTAGCTTTATTGTGGTCCCTATTGATTATGATATTATCATTACAATTGGGTCTTTATTATAATGGTTGCTTTGTTGCATGTCATGTATTGAGTCAATCATGTTAATTTTTGTTTGTGCATGTCAACAAAGAAAGAACTTGTTAGAATTAGAATTCACCATATGGGTCAACTTATCTATAATCATATGAAATGGTATGTTGATGAATTTGTTTATGAAATGGATTGAAATTAATGTCGATGTTATGCCCTATGTGAAAATCGAAGCAATGATAAACAAAATAGTGGTATGGTGATACAAAGTGTTTATGTTACTGGAACCTCAAGTTTGCATTTGCTCGTGGACGTATGTCATTAAATAATGACCATGATGTACTAAAGTTTCTTGAACATGTTAAGGGATTTGAATTGATTGATGTTTATGTGGAACACAATATTTGTTGAGAATGTATCAAGTGTGAGTAGTGTGGATAATAGTCCCACATTGGTTGGTAATATGGAGACTTGAGCATTTATAAGTGAGAGAACTCACTCACCTATCACCTTAAGGTTTTGGATGAGTATGTGGTGTGTCTCTCACAAAGATATTGCTCTAGAAAAGAAGTCTCACAATGTTCAATGCTCCCTAGTGAAAAAAAACTCCCCCAACAAATGGTATCACGAGCCTTTGGAGAAACGTTCCGTTGAAGAGTGTCAACGGCGCCAGCGTTCCATGCGGTACAAGAGCTTGTTGAAGTAAGAAGAGCTTTCACTTGAAGGGGAGAATTGTAGACTCACACTTGAGGGGGAGTGTTGAGAATGTATCAAGTGTGAGTAGTATGGATAATAGTCCCACATTGGTTGGTAATATGGAGACTTGAGCATTTATAAGTGAGAGAACCCACTCACCTATCATCTTAAGGTTTTTGGTGAATATGTGGCGTGTCTCTCACAAAGATATTGCTCTAGAAAAGAAGTCTCGCAATATTCAATGCTCCCTAGTGAAAAAAACTCCCCCAACAATATTGACATACTAGATATGACTAATTAGCTTGTAATATAAGATAGTGAGGTTGAAGAAGTGAATGTTGAGAAGGCTAGTGAGGAGGGAGGTTCATGATGATGTCCATGAGGAGGCTAATGAGCAGGCTCATGATGATGGTCACGAGGAAGCTAATGAGGAGGTTCATATGAATGTTTATGTGAAGGTTAATGAGGATAATGATGTTGGACAAGTGACTCCAAATACAATAAGAGGGAGTGAATTGTGTAGGTTAAAAAACAATATCCAATTATGAAAATATTGATTTATAAAAACATTTAAAACAGTTTTATAGTTCAAATATAGAATAGGTAGCAGGATAATTAAAATAAATAAAAATTGAAGAGATGAAGATAAAGAAATGTAACAGAAAGAAATAACTAAAATATAAAGAGGTAATGGAAGATATAAATGCACATGTGATTTATATAGATTTGACCTAACCACCTGGTATGCTCATGTTCCCAAGAATTTCTTCTTGAGAGTTTTCACTATATCAGATGTGAGTTTTTTCACATGTTATATCCACAATCCTTTTTTCAACCAAGTAGAAGATTTTACACTGGCTAATCCCCAAACCAAACGAGAGATTTTACACCAGGATAATCGCCTAAACAAATAGATATTTTACACTAGGCTGAGCTCAGGAACCAAACAATTTTTTTACAGCTAAACTCAATAGCCAAACAAGAGATTTTAACAGATTGAGCTCATGAACCAAACATAGATTTTATCTAGCTAATCTCAAGAACCAAACAAAGCTTTTAACTAGTTTAGCTCAAGAACCAAACATCGACTCCTTTCAAAGACACTACACAAAAGCACAAACCCTTTTGAGTAACAAATAAAAGCCTTAACGGCATTTTTCACTCTCAAAGCACTAAGGTAAATTAGTGGAAAAGAAATAAATTAAATGGAGAGGGTAGAAAATGATATATTATAGAAATACATTTTATGGTGTGTTTTAAAATGAGAATAAGCTCTCTATTTAAAGTGAAAACTAAGGCGTAAGATTAATCAATTATAAGTTTCAAAAATACAAAAACCATAATTCCAAAAAAGGAAACAATACAACGATTATGCTTCTTCATCGATTAAAAAGTCTTTGATTTTGCTCTAATCAGTTGGATTAAGTCCCTAATCTATTGGGTAGTTTATAAAGGCTTCATAAATGAATAGGATCATTCTTGGTCAATCCCACATGCACATTGATGGTTTCTTTATAGATTTTAAGGTATTTTAGCAAAAGAGAGAGGTTTAAAACTATTTTTATGTGTGTAAGTTGCCTTGGTAATTTAAGAGTTACTCTTATATCTTTATAATACATTTGGAATGGAATAATTGTATTGGTCCCTAGAAGGAATAGCTCAAAGGAAACAAGTCAAGTCAGTGTTGGGTGAGCACCCAACAACATACCAGAAATCGCCCAAAGTTGGTCCAGGCCGTCTAAAATGCATACCCCATGATTACAAGAAGAACTAGTCTTCCTAATCCCTATCTCTGGCCGAAAAGGGTGGAAATCCATCCTTAGAGTCTTTGATAGACCCAAGGAGCCATATAAATATGCATTTAAGTTAAGGAAAATATGATAATAATGTTATGAACCGTTTAGCAAAATATTAAGTTTCCGTTGATGGTTAATTATTATGGTAAATTGCTAATATAACTGCAGGTTGTTCGATTATTGTGTTTTGATGACATGTTGAGTTGAGATGCATGGTTTTGATGTGAAACCATCTTGTTGATGTTGTACAGGAAATTATACAGTTCGATGTAATACAGTTTGTGTTGTTGCAATTGTGGTGATAATGTTGATGTGATTATGAGATGAATTGTTATGCATATAATGATAATATGTTGAGTTGAGATGTGTAGTTTCGATGTGGAAGGTACCATGTGGTTGTTGTACAAGTATCGTACATAGGGATGCTCATGACAAGTAATTTTCATAACCAATCCATAACCATAAATAATCTATATGTTATAACGAGTTCTTAAAACCAATTGTCATAACCAATTTTTATTTTGTAAAATGGTTATAAGCTAGTTATCAACGGGTTATATTCATAACCAGTTTTATAATTAGTTTTTATTTTATTTTATTTTAAAGAAAAAAAATTTATTTACAAAAAAAATCATACTTTTTTATATTTAAAAAAAATGTTTTTTACTTGAAAAAAATAATATTTTTTATTTTTTGTAAAAAAAAATTAATATTTTTTTTATTTACTGAAAAAATATATATTTTAAAAAAAAATCCTGACAATTTTTTTTTCAAAATAAAAAATAAGTATTTTTTTATTTTATTTTCAGAAGTACAGTTTTTTTTTTAAATAGATTAATTTGGTTTTTATTTTGGATATGGATGTCCAAAATATGGATTTGGTTAAAACCATATTAATATTATATCAAAAATATGGATTTGGTTAAAATCAAACTAATAATTAATCGATTTTTTATAATCGGATTTGGATATGGATATGAATAATTTAAATAACCAGTTAATTCAAGCATCCATAATCATACGGTTCGATGTGATACCGTTAATTGTTGTTAAATTGTGACAATGATGCATTCATTCATTCATGCATCATGAGTTATTGTTATTGGTGAAAAAGGCGGGCTACGAGTCTCGGTAAGGGGACTTGTGATTGTCTCAAGCTCGGTGTGGGGCTTGGAGCTCGGTGTGGGGCTCATGGGTTCGGCAGATGGAACCCGGTTCATAATGAGAATCATTTGAGGTTGGTACCGCATGCATATGAGTCTATAATGTTATTGAGATTCACATTGCATATTAATTGTGTATTATGGTGAAGTGGGTGAAACTTGAATACATGTGTTATGGTGCATTGTGGATTATGTTTGAACTGTATTATATTTAATCTACTCTGATTGTTTATGCATCATAAATTATTTGAATGTATTTCTCACCTCTTCGGCTTGAATGTTGCCTTTACATGGACATCGTGTAAATACTCAGAAGTAGATCTCGCTGAAGTAAGTGGAAGCTGGATCTTGGAGTAGTTCCTTAGTTCATCATTTTGATTAGTGGTGTCTTGCTCTGATTATGTAACATCGGGTTAGGAACACTTGTTTTACTTACTATGTTATTTATGTTGAAGTTAAATACCATTTTTGTTTTGTGGAGATTCAGACTGATTCGTTCGAGTTAATTGATATAACTCCTTTTATTTATGTTATGAAAGTTGAAGTTTAAGACTAAATGTCATGAGATGGTATACCTTTAATAATTGTTTAATGATGATTCCATTGCGATGATACCCTAAGTGAATGTGAGCATATGATGATAGGTTTTATGTGAAATAACGTAACCCGTGTTACGGAGCAGGATATGTTTGGTATGAGTGACATCCTATGTGGTTGTACTTTTTACTAAATATTGTGATAATTTGTATGCGGGGTTTTAGGGTGTTACAACGCGCACATGTGTGTTCACCAAGTGACTCCAACCACAAGAGAGGGGGTGAGTTGTGTTGATTAAAAATCAAAATCAATTTATAAAAACTTTGTTATTTGAAATAATTATCTGGATTTTGATAGTCATCGGAGATAAGGCAGTAGAAATAAATAAAGAAGATGAAGATGAAGAACGATATGCGGCAGAAATAAAATAGATAATAGATAGAAAAATTGCATAAGAGATTTATACAGGTTCGACCTAATCACTTGGCCTACTCATGCTCCTAAGAGTTTTCTATTGCCAGTTCCACTAAACACACTTAAGCTTATTGTAGGATTTTCCCAATAACCTTCAATAACAAACAAATAGAGTTTTTACACTAAATAAGCTCGATAACCAACATATAGAACTTTTACACAGGCTTTGCTCATGAACCTTCTAAAATAGAGCTTTTACATAGGATAAGCTAAAGAAAGATGTTGTATGAAAGATGCAAACTACTCCAAGTTCATGAAATATGTTCTATCAAAGAAGAAAAATGTTAGAGAGTTTGCTATTATAGTATTAACTCAAGAATGCATCCAGCTACTACAAGGAAATCTACCTCTAAAAATAAATTATTTATGAAGCTTCATTATACCTTGCAACATTAGAGATACTTTCAATGGTAAATATTTGTGTGACTTAGGTGCCAGTATTAATCGCATGCCTTATCTATATTCAACATGCTTGGAATTGGAGCTTCTATGCAAACTACCATAACACTTCAACTAGCTAACATGCAAATATGTTATCCTCATGGGAAAATTGAATATGTTTTGGTATGAATATATAAGTTTATATTCCATGTTAATTTAATAATTATGGAATTCAATGGTGATTAAGAGACACTCATTATACTGGGAATACATTTTCTTGCGACATGGAGAACACTTATTTATGTAGAAAAAAGAGAACTTCATGCGATAGTCAATGGGAAACATGTGGCTTTTAATGTGCTTAATGCTCTAAAATATCCAAAAATAAGATGTTGTTAGATGCTCATTGATTTCTAAATGGGACTCATTAGTCCATAAACAATACACCCAAGATAATGATGAGCTAAAGAAAAAGTTAGGCAAGTTTGATAAAAAAAGAGTTAAAAAGGAAAGGTATCATGAGTATACCACCATAACCCACTGCAAAGTGGTTAATAATTTTGAAACATTAGAAATGTCTTTTGAGATGATCAAAGACAATGTTCCATATATAAAACTCCCTCGATTTTCTAAATGAAGCAATTGCCTCCCCTACACTTTATTGATCAAATATTAGATGACATGGTTGAAAAAAGTATTATTTCTTCCTTGATGATTATTAAGGTTGCAACTAGATTGTCATAGCACTTGAAGATCAAAGAAAGATAACATTTACATATCCTCATGGAACATTTTACTTTAGAAGGATGTCATTTAAATTATGTAATGCATCTCCTACATTTCAGAGATGCATGATGAAAATATTTTCATATCTCATTGAATATTTCATGGAAGTCTTCATGGATAATTTCTCTTTTCTGGAGAATATTTTCAAAAATCCTTGGACAACCAGGAATTAATGTTAAACATATGTGAAGAGAGTAACTTGGTTATTAATTGAGAAAATTTCCATTACATGGTCAAAGTAGAAATTATAATTGGTTATAGTATTTCAAAGAAAAGGTTATAAGTAGATCAAGCAAATATTGAATTGGTCAAAAAGCTTCCAGCATAAACAAATAATAATGGAATCATAAGTTTCCTTGGTCGAGTTAGATTTTATAGGAGGTTCATTAAGGTTTTTCCAAAGATCATAAAATCCATGTGCAAATTGTTGCACCATGCGTGACATATCTCTTCAGTGAGGAATGTCTACAGGATTTCAAGACTCTAAAAATGATTTGATTTGTGCTCCTATTGTTAAAGCACCAGAGTTGACCAGGCCATTTGAAATGATGTATGATGAAAGTGACTTTGTTATTGGACTTGTATTGCGGCTGGCATATACCAAGGTGTAATACCCCAAAATTTACCCTTCATTTTTCCTGGAAGCATGGGATTATGTTTTACACTTCATTAGCATCATATTAGTTCATACTCATTGCATACTGCATTAGTGACATGGAGATCAGGTTTTGATCGATCACTCCTTAACAGAAGGAGCCCACACAAAGCAAGATTGAGAATTGGACTTCATTTTCTAAGTATACAAGTCTCAAGGGTCTCAGGGGGGGTCCAAGTATCTTATTATGGTCCTCAGTTCATTAGTGAAGGATTCAAAGCTATCAGAGTGTTCATCTGGATTTAATCAGAAATTAGGGTTTCATGGCTACCTGCAACAGGCAATGTTTGTTTGGAAGTAGAGGAGCTTATCCATGTCATGATTAGAGAGGCATCTTGGCTTGGGAAGATTCACAATTATCTCAGAAAGATCCATTGGCAATCAGTGCAATCAGTTCCTGATCATTTTGCCCTAAAACTAGGGTTTGGTATAAAATCAGTTTATTTATGATTCTTTGGGTGAAACTCTTTTTCATGGCCCTCCATATGTCCACAAGGCTCTACATACAAAAAAATCATCTCTTTATTTGAGCTAGAAGTGCTTCAATTGATCAATGGAATCGGGAATCAGACAGTTTGGGAAAAGTCAACTGTGGGGCAAGAAAAGTCAACTCCTGACATTTTGAGAGTGGAATCTCAAAATCCATGCCTAGAGGATCCTACATGTGAAATTTGATCAAGTTTGGATCATGGATTCATCATTTAATCAGGAATTGGAAAAGTTACTTAATTTGGAAATGGTGACTTTCCATTTAGGGCAAGCTTTCATGATCGTTGCACTCACTTTAAGCCCATTTTGCATCAAGATAAAAGCTCCATTTGAAAATTTCTCCAACATTAAAGTTGTTACTCTTGTTCCAAGCTTTCTAGAGATATAAAGTTTGCTCCATTTGGATTATAATTGAGAAATTTATGCTTAGTCAAAGTGAGACATTTTTTTAGGACACTTAGAAAAATTTCTAAGTCCAAAATCTTCAAAATTTGTCAAGACTTCTTGGCCAGTTTTCTTGCACTTCAAGGGATTATTTGAAAATACTTTCTTCACAACAATTGTACCTTCCCATGTCCTCTTTCACATCCTTTTGGAATCATCTCATTTGGATCCATGGTTTGAGAGATACATTCATTTAAAGTGGGCACCATGACTTGATTTTCTAGGCAGATTTTGGGCCTGGATGGCCCAATCAGATTTTCTAAGCATGCTGCACAAACCAGACACATTTTTTTACCTCTTTTGGCCATGCATTGGACATCCATTCACTTAAGTTTGGCCCAAAATAACAACATTTTACACCTCACTTCACACTTTTATTCTTATGGATAAATCACTTATTAAAAAGCCCATGAGAACACCTAATCCATCCTATTTAAGAAGCTGAAACCCTAACCCTAAAGGAGCATTGGAATTTCGTGGTAAGGAGGCAAAGCTTCATCATATATCAGATTCCATTCCACTTCTATTTTCCATTAGGTAATCATCTCTTCCATGGCCATATTTTGATATATCTACGCTTGCTTACCATGTTCATCACCATTAATCCTTCCATTTTCATATTTCTTTTTCTTATTTAAAATAGTTTCTTCGTCCATAAAATTACCCAAAAATATTTTTCACTTTTCTTAACGTTTTATTTAATTTTATATAATTTTTATTTTCGTATTTTTTAAAATTAATATTTTATTTTAATTATTTATTCTAAATGGTCCATTTTAACACACTTTTTTATTGATTTTATTTTTATGACTTAAAATTATTGTTAGCATTTGATTTTTGGGATGAAGGTTGACCACTGTCTCATGGTCAACCTGACCTTTTCTTGGAATTTTATTTCACATTTTCAATTTATTTTGGATTTATTTTTGACCTAGTCTGGTTGGTGGACTTTTAATTTGACTTCTGTTTTATTTTAATTAATTCACGTACCAATTTTCATTATTTTTAAAATATTTTTGGGGTATGATGATGTCCTGACCCCACCTTATTTAGTTTAACTTTTCATAATTTTCTTGATTAATTTACTATTTATTCTTGATTTATTTCTAACCTAGTCTTATTAATTGACTTTTGGTTTGACCTATGTTTTATTTTAATTAATTCACATACCAATTTTCATTATTTTTAAAATATTTTTAGGGGATGATGATGTCATGACCCCACCTTATTTAGTTTAATTTTTCATAATTTTCTTGATTAATTTGCTATTTATTCTTGATTTATTTCTAACCTAGTCTTATTAATTGACTTTTGGTTTGACCTATGTTTTGTTTTAATTAATTCACGTGCCAATTTTCATTATTTTTAAAATCGTTTTGGGGGATGATGATGTCCTGGCCCCACCTTATTTAGTTTAATTTTTCATAATTTTCTTGATTAATTTGCTATTTATTTGTTATTTTTTAAGTTGACTTGAATTTTCAGTTGACTTCTTTATGATCGATGTTTGACTTAGGGATTGCTTATGGCCATTGAAGAGATCTTTTGATCCTCCCTTGTTCATCTCATATGCCATGTATTAGAGGCCTTTTACCTTGATTTTATTTGGTCCTTACCTCATTTCCTGATTAAATTATTCAGTGGACCCTTCGTGTGCATATTTTCATCTGTTTGATTCATCTGTTATCTTTTATACTTGTTTCTCTCATTCATGCTTTCTATTGCTTGATTATTTAACATGTTCATACTCCCATGCACTGTTTAAATGCTCCATTATTTGATTCTTTGGTTTGATTATATATTGTTTATTTATCCGATCTGATTGATAACTGTTGCCTACTTGTATGATGTATGAGGCATATATTCTTATTGTTTGTTTGCCATGAACAATCCCCATTCATAACAAATGTACCCCTCTCCCATAAAGTGTATAATATTTATTTCTTTATTTCTTTAGTCACCTGTTAATACAAGAATTAAAATGAACATTCGATAACCATTTCAAAATAAGATCAAAAGCTCGATCTAACGTCGAGTAATCATTTTCAAAACTCAACAGAACCAGCACACATTCATCCATCCTCTTGTAAGTCGATTGCCTCAGGCATCGCCATCTACCTGTAAGTCGATTGCCTCCAACATCCCCATCTACCCTTATCCGTAACTCTTCTCCGCGCTCTATCCGTCGACTCTTGTTCCGTTTAGGTAGCACCCATTAGGTAGAACCCTTTGTATGATAACATAGGTAGAATTCCCCTATTCTTTGCATGCTAACATTAGGTAGATGTTCCCCTTTGTAAATCCTAACACATAGGTCCATATTGCATGACAACTCTAGAGCAGAGCTTCCCCACTTTTAGACCTTCCGTGTGTCTCCGATCTTGTGGCATGTCAGTCCGTTATATTGCAAAGAGGTAACTGCCTAAGACTCGATTCAGCGAGCTGTGACACCTACTGCTAGGACGTTGAACACACTGCCCATCCTCCTTTGACACAGCTGGTGTCCTCTTTTGTATGTCCATGTTCAGATGGAAATCCTTAACCCCTAGTTAGCCGAACTACGTTTTGCTCTGATTCTCATTCCAGATGAGATACGTAGGCATAAGACGCGACGTCTTACCAAGCACACTTCTCTTTAACCCATAGGTAGCCGAGCTACGAAGACTCTGATTCTCATACTCAGATGAGATACGTAGGCAGTGGGTGTGACATCCTTGCGAGTCATTTTCTTTTAACCTTCCTTTTAGTAAATAGTACTTTAGATATACCTACACCCTTTAGACTAGAACAACACTTATGAAAAGGGCTCCCTAGGAGTACCTATGATGTTTTGGGTGCTTAAAACCTTCCCATTGCATAACCAACCCCCTTACCCAGATCTCTGACATTTTTACTAGTTTTTGATTCGATAAAACTTTTAGGTTTTTGTTCGCTTTCTAACCATTCCTTTGGATAAATAGAAGTGCGGTGGCGACTCGACTTGTATGGTTTACCTTGGATTTAGTCAGTATCTCTAATGGTAACGAATACCCCGCTACACAAGGTATTCCATATCATCTACTATACAAGTAATACCTAGATGCACAAATTAATTATACCACCACTAAAAAGGAAGTTGTTGTTTTTGCTTTTGAAAAATTTGAATCTTATTTGGTGGACATCAAAGTGGTGGTATAGATAGATCACAATGCAATTAAGTACATTAAAGCTAGAAAAGATGCAAAGACGAGATTGATAAAGTGGGTAATGTTATTAAAAAAGTTCTATTTGGAGATAAGAGATGAAAAAATAGTGGAGAACCAAGTGGTATATCACCTGTCATGACTCCCATATGAAGTACGAAGTCATAACAATGATGACATCAGAGAAGAATTCCATAAGGAAACTTTTTTAACGATGTCTACTATCATGATTCCCTAGTATAATTACATATTGAACTATTTTGTCAGAAGGTATGTGCCTCCAAAGTTTAGTTCTAAAAAAAGACAATATTTTACCATATATCAAAGGACTGCTTATGGGATAAGCATTTTCTATACAAGAAGTGTGATGAGAAATTTCTGAGAAGGTGTGTAGTTGAGCAAGAGACACATCGGATTCTGGCATCTTGCCATGCTTCACCTTACGGAGGACATTTTGGTGGAACCAAAATTTCAGCAAAGGTATTCAATATGGTTACTATTGGCCTTCATTGTTTAAAAATGCCCATGAATTTGTTAAATTGTGTGATAGGTACCAAAGACTGTGGAATATCTCCATGAAATAAGAAATGGCACTTGCAAATATTTTAGAAGCTGAATTGTTTGATATATGCAATATATATTTCATGGGACATATTCCTCAATTATTTGGAAATATCTATCTTGTGGTTGTTGATTATGTGTCTAAGAGGATAAAGGTTATGGCGTCACTGGCAAATGATACCAAAGTTGTAAAAGATTTTAATCAAATATGTTTTGACAAGATTTTGCATACCATGGGAAGTTATTAGTGATGAGGGAACTCATTTATGTAATAAATTGTTTGAGTATCTAATATCCAAATATGATGTTAAACACAAAGTTTTCAAAGCCTAACATCCATAAAGAAGTGATCAAGATGAATTATCCAATAGAAAGATAAAATAAATACTTGAAAAGTTATAAATCCTTCTAGAAAGGACTGGTCAGGGAACCTTTATGATGCTTTGTGGGCTTATAGAACAACTTATAAAACACCAATTGGAATGTCTCCCTTTAGGTTAGTTTATGGGAAAACTTGTAACTTGTCCATTGGGTTATAACATACAGATTTTTAGGGCACAAAGAAATTGAATTTTAATTTGAAAATTATTGGCAATGCAAGGTTGCTGCAACTCAATGAATTATAAGAACATATATTGTTTGTCTTTGAAAATGTTGAAATCTATAAAGCTAAAACTAAAAAATGGCATGGCATAAAATGTCAAAAAAGAGAACTGATGGAGGACAACAAGTCCTCCTCTATAATTTAAAACTCAAGTTTTTCCATGGTAAACTAAATTTTAGGTGGTCATTTCCCTTGAAACTTATTAAGGTCCATCCTTATGGGGTTATGGACCTTCTTAATGGAAGAGAAAAAGGAAATAAGTTTAAAGTTAATGGTATAAGAGTTAATATTTATATTGGTGATCCTTTGTCTATGACAAGGAGCACAATAGATCTTGATAATTAATTATCGTGTTTTAATTTAGGTTAAAATACTCTAAAATAACACAATTGGGATATAATCTAGAATAGTTTAATGTTTTCTCTTTAGGTTTATGATGTTGGCATATTTTTAAGGAAAATTACTAGAATAATCTTGAATTTGATGAAGATCGATGAAGAAAAGAAGGCTCACCAAGATCCATGACAGAAAAAGTCATAATCTCCTTATCAAAATCTCAAAAGAACTCATTTGGGACCTTCTACTCCAAATGTAAAGAGAGACCAAAAAGAGTTATAGAGATTTTTCAGAGATCAACATGTGTGGCACCGAAGGATATACTCCCTACACAAGGGAGAAGTTATGAAATGAACCCCTATTTTCTCAGAACATATTATAGGAGAATCACATGATGAGGAGAATAGGAATCCAACAATTAAGAAGGAAAAGGAACTTGAGAGTAAGAATGCCAAAAAGAAAAAAAAATGAAATTTGTTGATGCTAAGACTACTCCTAAGATGACTTTGTTGTGCCTTCTGAGGTGGTACCTTCACCATGAGAAAAAAAAGACAAAAATCCCAATAAATGATTCCAATGTATCAAACAAAAGAAACGAGGAACCTGAGGACATAACACCCAGAGTCTCATGCATAAATTAACCAACATAGCATCAAGAAGAAAAGGATATTATTGATGAAGAAATTGATGAAATTATTAAGCAAGCTGACCAAGAAAATGCAGAGGTAGAAGCAAAATCCAAAAAGAAATAAATAAAGAAAGAGAGGGAAGATTCAAAATAAGAGGAAATTATTGAAGAAAAATAGAATGATGAAGAAGAATGGAGTAATTAAGAAGAAGAAGAAGAAGAAGAGTCATAAGGAGTTGAGTAAGAGGAAATCAAGAATCATAGGAGGAAGAGATTAATAACGAGGATCTTGAGACAATTTTGACCAAATATAATTTGAAAATGAATGAAAAATAAAATACTGAATAATGAAGTTGTGGAAAATGGTATTGTCATGCCAAAAAGTGTCACAATGTTTAAGGATAAAGACCCGTATAAAACATCTTAAGTGCCAAAAAGTAGCTCAACCATAATGAAGAAAAAATCAAGTCCAAATAAAGTGTTAGAAAAAGATACCCAATATCTCGATGTAACACCACTTGTCAGAGAAGCCACCAGCAGAGCAACAAAATACCTTATTGTCTTCCCTAAAAGTGAAGAGTGGGATTAAAAAATTAACTTTTATAGTTATACAAGAGACGACATATATCGTGCCTCATGTGGATGAGGCGGGAATGTTGACTAAAATGTAAAAGAAGACCAAAATTGAGAAGAAAAGAAAGAAGACTCATAAAGCCATAACCAAGAAATGTAGTAGGTTTATGGCCTAACTGATATTTCCATTCAAACAAACCAACCCATGATTAATGTTAATTTCTTTTTTTTTAATTATGTCAACTAGGAAAAGTAGTAGACTTCTGCCCTTTTTTTGTAAAACTTTGATTTTGAAAAAAAAAACTTTTGAAATTAGTTTTTGGGAAAAAGGTATATTCAACTACCCTCATTCTAGACCATTCTACACTTATATTCTACAAAAAATTAGCCTCAAAGCAGTTTTTTTGATTAAATCTTGCAACTTTAAAAGTTAAGAATACGGGTAAGAACGATCTGAAGAGTGTGTATAATAGAACTCCCAAATTCATGGGCAAAAACTATGTGTATTGGAAAGATAACATGTATGTTCACTTAATGTGAGTTAATAAAATGTTTTGAGTTGCTATATAAGACGATTCTTTTGTCCCAAAAAGAATAATTAATGTATTATATCTATAACCCCCCCCCCCCCCCAAGGATTGAGATGTTGAAGAAACTAAGAAAGCTTCTTATGATTTGATAACGAGAAATATATTAATTTTTATCTTGAGCGCTATTGAATATTACTCAATTTTGCATTATAAGACATCTCAAACGATGTGGAAACACACTTAAGATACTCAATAAGGGTACTGAATATGTGGAGCTGAAGGTAGAGGGAAACAAGAAATGGGGGTTTGAATTGTTTTTACAGGAATTAAAAGATTTTTGCAACAACACACACAAAGAAGAAATAATAACAACACAAACGATTTATCCTGGTTCGCTTGAAAATCAAAGCTACTACAGTCCACTCGGCCAAGGTGATTTCACCTTCAACAAGGACCTAATCCACTAATCTCAACAAATTACAAAGTTCGTCTAAGGGTTCAACAACCTCTTAGCCCTTTCAAGTCTACAGACCTGAACAAGTTACTTGAAGAATAAAAAACAATCACAAGAATTATAAAGTGTTTCGCTAGATGCTTCTAGATAAGCGGTATAAATACAATTTAAGAATTGTAAAAGATAACCACACTATATTGAGCAGCAACTCTTGTATGGAAATTTGTCTTACAGCAACAGTGGTGAAGAAATAATCAGAGTATGCAGAGCGTGAGTTGTTCTTTGTAAGAGTGGTGAAAAAGTTGTATGATAAAGTTGTTGTGTCAAAGTTGTATTTTAGAAAGTTGTGAAAAGGCCCTTATATAGCACTTGCGATAATACCGTTAGGGGGAAATCAATAAATATTTCGTGCCAACTGTGGGAGAAAATGGAGTAAATTCCTTGTCCTTTCCATAGCAGACTAGGAGCATAATCAAATGTTTCCTTAAAAGGATTGTACTACAATTTTAATGCTTCCAACTTAAGTTTCTGACCAGTTGACATCTGATGGCGTGTTTCTGAGCATGTATCAGAGTGAGGTGAGCATGATTAGAGTCTTCAGATATCTATTTGCATAGTCTTTAGATAGAGTTCTCAGAATCATATCATCAAAGCTTGAACTTCAGAGTCAGATTCTTCAGGTGATTGCTCCTTAGATGCATTATGTTCAGAGTCAGATGTGATTTCTCTTTGTCTTGAGTCAGTGCTTCCGGACTACAGATGCCAAATATTAGTTTCTTAAGAATCAAAATGTGACTTATCATAGTCATTTCAACTTAGAATCCTGCACACTTAAGAAAATTGTTAGGGTACCAAATTATTCCATTCTTTGTTATCATTAAAACTTAGAGATACATTACAAAATCAAAATCTTGTTCTAAAAATCTCCCCCTTTTTGATGATGACAAAACTTAGGATTTTGATGAAATAATAAGTACTTTAAGAGATACTAAACTAAAAATGATCAGAGTCAGATAGAAAAGTGACTCCCCTGAGATTAACAATCTCCCCATAAGTTTGATACTTAAAAATGATTTTTAAAGATATTTAGTATCAGATATGGGTTTCTGGGGTAGAGAATTTCTTACCAGATCTTCTTAGGTTGCTTGACTTGATTTAGTAGTTTCTGAAATAAGAATTCAAGCTCCCATTGGTTCAGATAGGTCCTGAAAAATGACTTAGAACCATGCAATAATTTTATGTCAGAATGTCAGTAGTGCATTTCTGAGATTTAGATAAAATAATTCATTAAAAGACTTCTATCTAATTATCCCCCTTTTTGTCAGACTCAAAGAGTAAATAAACCATAATTTAATTGATTAGAAAACTTCATAAAGTACAACGAGAAAAGATCATAAAATAAGCCTTAGAACTAAAAACACTTATAATTTTTTTAAAGAAAAACCCTAAAGTGTCTAAGGTTTAGGTGAAGGAGGCATCCTCTGAAGTAGCTCGGCTAACAGGTTCTGAATGTTGTTGTTGACCTGATCTTGTTTGTCGAGTCTGGTTCTGACCAATTGTTGTTCCTTCTGCAACTCTTCCAAAGTTATGATGACCAGAGGGGCAAGATCAGTTGTTGATGACTCTCCCTGAGTTAGAGCAACCTCAACAACTTTCTCAGATTCAGCCTTTTGAGCAGATTTTGCGACCCTTGCAGCTCCTGCTTCTTTCTCAGCAGATTATGCAGCTGCTTTCACATCAACCTCCTTGGCAGTTTTCTCAGCTGCTTCCCGTTCATCCGTTCTGCCGTTTCCTTCGCCAACCTAGCTTCTAATCTTTTCTCAACACTTCTGATGAAGTCATTTATGACATGTTCAGATAGCCTCTTCATCTTGAAAATCTCAGATGTCATTCATCTGATGAATATGTTCCAGTTAGTCCTTACTTCAGAAGGATTCTCAATGGTGCTAGATTCGTCAGAGAGCTTCTTGAACATAGAAGTTGAACTTTCCGAGAACTTAGCTAAGGCATCATCAAAGGTTGGCAGGGTGAGTTTAAGTTCAGAAGGTTCATAAATTGGTTGGTCTGCTGGTACAGAAAGAGTTCTTTCTGAGTCAATTGTGGATTGAATATCTTCAAGGTTTGGGGAGGTTAGGTCGGGATGATCTGAACCAGAATGTTCAGAGGCTGTGGTGAGGTCATAGTAAGGAGGGGTGTTATGGGTGGTGGAGAAGGTTTGTGAGAAGGGTTCATTTAACAACATTGCTTCAGAATGTGGGATGGAGGTTGTTTGGAGGTTGAAGAGATGTGATGAAGGAGCATGTGTAGGTATGATGGTTCTAAGATGGATGGGTTCAGAGTTTGTGGGTTTTAATGGAAAGGATTGAGAAGGAGTAGGTTATTAGTGGGTTTGGTTGGATGGGTTTGGTTCATAATGAATTGGTATGGATGGTGTTGGTTCATATGAGGTAGGTTGTGAAGAAGTTTGATGAGAATGGAGTGAGGTTGTTGATTGTTGAGATTTGGATTTTTCAGTGGGAACATTTATATTTATGGTAGATGGAGTGGAGGAAGTTGTAACTGTTGATGAGATTATGGGAGGTGGTAGAGTAATTGATGATGCAAGTTGCCTAGAAACAGAGACAGAGGAGTTCGGAACTTCTGAGATGGAGATCTTACCATAAGGTGCTGAAGAAAAGGTCAAAGGCACTGGCTTCTTCTTGGTTGCTGAAGACTCTCCAAGATTGAGAATCTTCTTTTTTTGAACAGATGTCTTCTAAGAGGGTTCCCTCTTTCTTTTCATGAAGTTTGAAGGATAATCTGGAAGCCAATCCATGCTGAAGTTGGACATGTCGTAGCCTTGAGCTTCCAGATCTTTTAGATAAACTTCTATGACTTCTGGAGGATTAATCTTTGTGAAGATGTACATCTCATCCACTTTCTCTTTTTTATCCTTCAGTTCCTCCCAGGAGGTGTTTTCGGTAGTCTTGACAAGGACCTTGTCAATCAGTCCCATACTCTTCAAATTCCTCCCGTTTAGGGGCTTCTCAACATCCACTATGACGTCCTCCATCAAATTCAGATGAATGAGATGATCTACCAAATTGTTCTTAATCAGAACATATGAAATCAACCTACCCAAAGGGATGTAGTTCCTCGGCTTCATGTTATTTATGGTATCTCTAACAGAATCTCTTAAGTATTTGAAGAGAAGAGATGGTAGATTAAACTTCAAATCCTTGTGCAAACAGTAGAGGGTGCACTTCTGATATGTGTTGACATAGTCAGAAGAGCTGAATGATGGACGTTGGTGGATGCATCCCAGAATTATCTTGATCTACACCCTCAGATTCTTGTGGAGCTATTGATTTTTAGAGGATGCACATCCTTTAGGGTTATGGGAAAATATGGTGGGGATGATTTC
This sequence comes from Lathyrus oleraceus, assembly GCF_024323335.1. Classification (NCBI taxonomy): domain Eukaryota; kingdom Viridiplantae; phylum Streptophyta; class Magnoliopsida; order Fabales; family Fabaceae; genus Lathyrus; species Lathyrus oleraceus. The sequence continues at coordinate 401,323,678 of NC_066582.1, forward strand.
CTGGGTCATGTACTTAGCCCTAAGATTGATGTTGTAAATCCTTCTACCCCTAGCCTTCTCCATGTTCAGAAGCGCAACAATAGACTTTTCAGTTATCACTACCTTGACACCCAGAACATGAGAAACTATGTAATGGTCATCGCAATCAGCAAATCTCCAAAATTCTTTACCAGATTTGTGTTGATGGGACCATATAGACGATTGAAGTATATGAGCCAACCTTGATGCTTCAATTCTGGTGTAAGATCCATGCCATTGTCTTTGAGGTTTTCAAAATCCACCAGCAATTCACAAAGAACTTCTAGTTGTTCAAATGGTGTTGACAAGTTGATGTGGGTTGTGAAGGAGAATTGCCATCCAAGGCGCAGCGGAATTTAAAATTTTCTCCTTTAATGATCCTTACGAATGGGCATGATCAGTGATAGAATCCTTACCTCTTGTGGCGATTCAAACCTTTGGTGCAGATCTCTGATAATGATCGAATCCTTTGAAGCAAATCTGCGGGGCGATCACGAACGTTGAATGATGACAACGTCTCTACTCAGTCCACACGAACGGATTCCTTCAATCGCAGTGCTAGCTGTTTGTGAGTGAAGGCTTTGAGTGAGAGAGAGAGAGATACGAAATTCCAACTCTTCAGTTGTGTTGTCTGGAGTGTGAATGCTTCTACCCAAGGGGTTCTATTTATAGAACCACTTGTGTGGGCTTCAAGCCAAAAAGCCCACTTAAGTGCATTTTGGCCCATATCTCAGAATATGCCAAAATCACTTAAGTATTTGGTACTTTACCATATTTCGTATTCTTCTTAAGTACACCGTACCTTACGATGTTCCTTAATTATTCTATCTCTCATCAATCCGTCCTTTGTGTGTGACCCTATAGGTTTTCGCGGCGTTGGCTGTAACACCCCGATTAAAATAAGAGAATTATTTAATTGAGTTAATATTATTTTATTAATTTAATTAAATAAAGTTGAATTAGTGGATTATTATTATTATTATTATAAATGTTATTTATTTTAATAATAATTAAATAAATAAAATAATTGGAATATGAAGAGTGGAAGGGTAAAAGTGGAAATTGGATATAAGAGGCCAAAGTGAGAACTCAGGTGGTTTTCACGTATTTTTGCCTCAGAGTCAGAGAAAGGGAGAAACGCTTAAGAGAAAGAGAAGGAAGAGGAAAAGGCCAAAGATTGCTCAGAACTTCCTTCAATCCAAAGAGGTAAGGGGTCTGAACCTTATTAAACGATAATATGCGAGCAAATTCATGATATATGTTGGATTGTTGATGGATTTTGGGGATTTTGGGGAGATTGAGAAAGTTTGGGGTTTTGATGGAAAAATCACGTTGGATGAAACTGTGTTTATGCTGTAATTGAATATGTGTTTGGGTTAGTTGTGAATTTCCGAACGTATAGCTTTTTACGGAAGTTGAATCGGAGGTCCGGAAGTCCTCCAACGGCGGAAAATGCGGAGAACTCTGCATTCTGCCTTGTGTTAGCGCAGGGACTGCTGTTTTGTCTGCGTTAACCGGTTAACCCAGGGCGTTAACCGGTTAACACTGTTATATTTTGTAAAAATGTGCTGTTTTGCCTGTGTTAACCGGTTAACCCAGGGCGTTAACCGGTTAACACTGTTGCGTTTTGCCAGAAAATGTATTTTTCCTGCGTTAACCGGTTAACCCAGGGCGTTAACCGGTTAACACTGTTGCAGTGTGGAAAAATTGTTAATTTTTATGTTGTGAACACAATTGGTGAGTGGCCTACTGTAGTTAATTATGATGAGTAATGTTGTTGAGTTGTATGTCATGCTATTAATGATGATGATAATATGACTATATGATGCTGTTGTTGCTATGTTGATTATGATGCATGTTTGGTGTGCATGCATTCATGAAAGGCCGATGCCTAGTGATGAACGGACTGAGTTCCAATGATGTTGTTGACTCCGGGCTTGTTGAGAGGCTTGGTTCCTTGCGGGGAACTCGGATTCTATGGTGATGAATCTGGGAGTGGTGATCCTGTAGTTGGTCACAAAATGGGTATACCGAGTCGTGTTGAGTCATGCATGGGTGTGTGCATTGCATTTGATATGTTGTTTTGTTGATGTTCATGAGTATGTGATTATGATGAATATGATGAGCTGTGTTGGCATATGTGAAATATATTTATGTTTATAATTCTGTCGTTATATTATTATTTAATAATGTAATTCTCACCCCTTCTGCATGTGTTTATGTTCATCTATGATGAGCAATGTGCAGATAAAGCGGAGTAGCTATTGTTGAGGTTTGAAGAATAAGTGTAGAGTTATTCTACAGAGTCGAGTCAAATGCTCTGGTCATGTGACACCGGGGTTATGGGATTCGATAGATAGTTGGTTATTAATTACGTTGTTTATGATGACTAAATGTTGAGATAATGTTGAAATATTATTATGAATTATGATAATACTGTTGTTCTCCGCTGCGAAGTTTTAAATATTAAATAATATGTTTTATGTTGTAATGCAATAAGTGTTATGTTGTAAGAAATGTAAACTCTTCTACATGTTGTACTCTGATAATATATTTAAATATGTCGTTTGGGTAGAAGGGTGTTAAATTAGTGGTATCAGAGCATGGTCAGTCCAGTCGAGTCATAATGTGATGTTTTCCCTGTTGGTCGACTAGTGTAAATGACACTGTCGATATTTAACGGTTGTGGTTGTGTTGTGCAGAGTATGGCTGGAGAAAATGACCGTGCGATTGCTGAGGCTTTGGCTGCTATAGCGCAGGCTATGCAGGCGCAGCAGAATCCGCCGGTCGACGAGTTTAAGAATTTGGGAAGGTTTCTGAAGAATAACCCTCCTACATTCAAAGGGCGCTATGATCCAGATGGTGCTCAGATTTGGCTGAGGGAAATTGAGAAGATTTTCCGGGTGATGACGTGTACTGAAGCACAGAAGGTGCAGTTTGGTACGCATATGTTATCTGAAGAGGCTGAAAACTGGTGGGATAACACTCGCCAGAGAATTGAAGTACCAGGTGCTGAGATGACTTGGGAAAGGTTCAAGACGGTCTTTCTGGAGAAATATTTTCCTGCTGATGTGCGATGTAAGAAGGAGATGGAATTTCTAGAACTGAAGCAGGATAACATGTCTGTTGCTGATTACGCTTCGAAGTTTGAGGAGCTGGTGCAGTATTGTCCTCATTATAATGATGCTGATGCTGAGGAATCCAAGTGTGTCAAGTTTGAGAACGGGTTGCGTCCCGAGATCAAACAAGGCATTGGTTACCAGGAGATTCGTAGGTTTCCTACACTGGTTAATAAGTGCAGGATATTTGACGAAGATAGCAAGGCTAGGACTGCTCACTACAAGAGTCTTAGTGAGAAGAAGAATAAGGATCGTGGTAGTCCTTATGCATCTCCGAATGGTAAAGGTAAGCAGAAAGTGGTAGATGCGAAGAAGCCAAGTGGGGGAGGATCTCCCATAGCTGGTAAATGTTTCAAGTGTGGCGAGCCAGGCCACCGTGCTGATAGCTGTACCAAGAAGGTGCTGAGATGTTTCCGATGCGGTCAGGCTGGTCATAGAGTTACTGAATGTAAGGATGCTGGTCCGACATGTTTTAATTGTGGCGAGAAAGGCCATATCAGTTCGCAGTGCTCGAAACCGAAGAAGGCGGCTACTGCAGCTCATACTACTGGTAGGGTGTTTGCTCTGAGTGGGGCTGAAGCTCCTAAAGAAGATAATCTGATTAAAGGTACTTGCTTGATTAATAATGTTGAATTGCTTGCTATTGTTGACACTGGTGCTACTCATTCGTTTATTTCGTATGAGTGTGCGACCAGGATTGGTGTGATTATGTCGTCCCTAGGCGGAAGTATGGTGATAGATACTCCTGCTAATGGTTCTGTGAAGACTTCTGTTATCTGTCGAGGTTGTCATTTGACGATCTTTGAGAGGGAGTTCGTGGTTGATTTGGTGTGCTTACCCTTGCACCAAATTGATATTATTCTAGGAATGAATTGGCTAGAATTCTATGGCGTGTTTATCAACTGCTATAGGAAGACGGTGCGGTTTTCTGAAGTTGGTGGGAATGATGAGGCGAGATTTCTATCTGCTAGGCAGGTGGGGGATTTTGTGAAAGATGAAGCTCAGATATTCGCTTTATTTGCGTCTCTGCAAGCGGATAAGAAAGTGGTGAGTGTAGAATTGCCTGTTGTTTGTGAATTTCAGGATGTGTTTCCGGAGGATGTAAGTGATTTACCTCCAGAACGGGAAGTCGAATTTGCCATTGACTTAGTACCAGGTACGAGTCCAGTGTCGATGTCTCCTTATAGAATGTCGGCAACTGAATTAGTTGAATTGAAGAAGCAACTTGAAGAATTGCTTGAGAAGAAGTTTGTGCGTCCAAGTGTTTCTCCTTGGGGTGCACCAGTATTGTTAGTGAAGAAGAAAGAAGGTACGATGAGGTTGTGTGTCGATTATCGGCAGTTGAATAAGGTGACTATCAAGAATCGGTATCCATTGCCGAGGATTGATGATTTGATGGACCAGTTGGTTGGAGCTCATGTTTTCAGTAAGATTGATTTGCGGTCGGGTTATCATCAGATCCGAGTGAAGTCAGATGATATTGCGAAGACTGCTTTCCGTACGAGGTATGGTCATTATGAATACACTGTGATGCCGTTCGGTGTGTCTAATGCTCCAGGTGTGTTTATGGAATATATGAATCGTATATTTCATCCGTACCTTGATAATTTTGTGGTGGTGTTCATAGATGATATATTGATATATTCTAAGACGGAAGAAGAGCATGCAGGACATCTGAGGATTGTTTTGCAGGTGTTAAGAGAGAAGAAATTATATGCAAAGTTATCTAAATGTGAGTTCTGGTTGAAGGAAGTGAGTTTCCTTGGCCATGTGATTTCGAGTGGTGGGATTTCTGTTGATCCTGCTAAAGTTGATGCTGTATTACAGTGGGAGACTCCGAAGTCTGCTACTGAGATACGCAGTTTTCTGGGGTTAGCTGGTTATTATCGCAGATTTATTGAGGGTTTCTCTAAGTTGGCATTGCCGTTGACGCAGTTGACTAAGAAGGGTCAAGTGTATGTGTGGGATGCAGCTTGTGAAGCGAGTTTTGTTGAGTTGAAGAGGCGGTTGACCAGTGCTCCAGTGTTGATCTTGCCTAATCCTGGTGAGTCCTTCGTTGTTTATTGTGATGCTTCTTTGATGGGTCTTGGTGGTGTTTTGATGCAGAACGGTAAAGTTGTAGCTTATGCTTCTAGACAGTTGAAAGTTCATGAGAGGAATTATCCTACGCATGATCTAGAACTTGCAGCTGTTTTATTTGTGTTGAAAATGTGGAGGCATTATCTGTATGGTTCCAGATTCGAAGTGTTCAGTGATCACAAGAGTCTGAAGTATCTGTTTGATCAGAAAGAGTTAAATATGAGGCAGAGAAGGTGGTTAGAATTACTGAAGGATTTTGACTTTGAATTGAGTTATCATCCCGGTAAGGCTAATGTAATTGCGGATGCGCTGAGTAGAAAGTCTCTACATATGTCTATGATGATGGTTCGGGAGCTTGAGTTAATTGAACAGTTCCGTGATATGAGTTTGGGTTGTGAAGTTTCCGCTGATAGGGTAAAGTTGGGTATGCTGAAGTTGACTAGTGGAATTCTGGAAGATATTCGGAATGGTCAGCAAGTTGATGTCGCTCTAGTTGATCATATTACTATGGTTAACCAGGGTAATGGTGGTAATTTTGAGATTGATGAGAATGGCATCCTGCGATTTAAAGGTAGAGTTTGTGTTCCTGAGGTGTCTGAATTGAAAAAGAGTATTCTTGAAGAGGGCCATAGGAGTGGATTGAGTATCCATCCAGGTGCAACTAAAATGTATCAAGATTTGAAGGAGTTATTTTGGTGGGCTGGTATGAAAAGAGATGTTGCTAAGTTTGTGTATGCCTGTTTGACTTGTCAGAAGTCAAAGATTGAACATCAGAAACCGGCAGGTATGATGCAACCTTTGAAGATTCCTGAATGGAAGTGGGATAGCATTTCCATGGATTTTGTGATGGGATTGCCGAGGACGGTGAAGGGTAATGATTCTATTTGGGTGATTGTGGATCGACTGACTAAGTCGGCGCATTTCTTGCCGATGAGGATTAATCACTCTTTAGAGAAGTTGGCAGAGTTGTATATTGAGGAGATAGTGAGGCTGCATGGTATTCCATCCAGTATTGTGTCTGATAGAGATCCCAGATTTACTTCTAGATTTTGGGAAAGTTTGCAGAAAGCGTTGGGGACTAAGTTGAGGTTGAGTTCAGCTTATCATCCTCAGACTGATGGTCAGACTGAAAGAACTATCCAATCCTTGGAGGATTTGTTGAGAGCTTGTGTGTTGGAGCAGAGTGGTTCTTGGGATAGTTATTTGCCGTTGGTGGAGTTTACTTATAATAATAGTTTTCATGCTAGTATCGGTATGGCTCCATATGAAGCATTGTATGGTAGGAGGTGTAGAACTCCATTGTGTTGGTATGAATCAGGTGAGAGTGTTGTACTCGGACCTGAGATTGTGCAGCAGACGACTGAAAGGATTAAGATGATTCAGGAGAAAATGAAGATTTCTCAGAGTCGTCAGAAGAGTTATCATGATAAGAGGAGAAAGGCACTTGAGTTCCAAGAGGGAGATCATGTGTTCTTGAGAGTTACTCCGACGACAGGTGTGGGTAGAGCTTTAAAGTCTAAAAAGCTTACTCCGAGGTTTGTGGGTCCGTATCAGATTTTGAAGAGGGTTGGGGAAGTGGCGTATCGGATAGCTTTACCGCCGTCGCTTTCTAATCTGCATGATGTGTTTCATGTATCTCAGTTGAGAAAATATATTGCGGATCCTTCGCATGTTGTTCAGTTGGATGATATCCAGGTGAGGGATAATTTGACCGTTGAGGTGTTGCCAATTCGGATAGATGACCGAGAAGAGAAGACCCTGAGAGGTAAGAAGATTGCTCTAGTGAAAGTTGTTTGGGGAGGTCCAGCTGGTGAGAGCTTGACTTGGGAGCGTGAAGATCAGATGAAGGAGTCGTATCCGGCTCTATTTGCTTGAGGTATGTTTTCGAGGACGAAAACTCTTTTAGTGGGGGAGAGTTGTAACACCCCGATTAAAATAAGAGAATTATTTAATTGAGTTAATATTATTTTATTAATTTAATTAAATAAAGTTGAATTAGTGGATTATTATTATTATTATTATAAATGTTATTTATTTTAATAATAATTAAATAAATAAAATAATTGGAATATGAAGAGTGGAAGGGTAAAAGTGGAAATTGGATATAAGAGGCCAAAGTGAGAACTCAGGTGGTTTTCACGTATTTTTGCCTCAGAGTCAGAGAAAGGGAGAAACGCTGAAGAGAAAGAGAAGGAAGAGGAAAAGGCCAAAGATTGCTCAGAACTTCCTTCAATCCAAAGAGGTAAGGGGTCTGAACCTTATTAAACGATAATATGCGAGCAAATTCATGATATATGTTGGATTGTTGATGGATTTTGGGGATTTTGGGGAGATTGGGAAAGTTTGGGGTTTTGATGGAAAAATCACGTTGGATGAAACTGTGTTTATGCTGTAATTGAATATGTGTTTGGGTTAGTTGTGAATTTCCGAACGTATAGCTTTTTACGGAAGTTGAATCGGAGGTCCGGAAGTCCTCCAACGGCGGAAAATGCGGAGAACTCTGCATTCTGCCTTGTGTTAGCGCAGGGACTGCTGTTTTGTCTGCGTTAACCGGTTAACCCAGGGCGTTAACCGGTTAACACTGTTATATTTTGTAAAAATGTGCTGTTTTGCCTGCGTTAACCGGTTAACCCAGGGCGTTAACCGGTTAACACTGTTGCGTTTTGCCAGAAAATGTATTTTCCTGCGTTAACCGGTTAACCCAGGGCGTTAACCGGTTAACACTGTTGCAGTGTGGAAAAATTGTTAATTTTTATGTTGTGAACACAATTGGTGAGTGGCCTACTGTAGTTAATTATGATGAGTAATGTTGTTGAGTTGTATGTCATGCTATTAATGATGATGATAATATGACTATATGATGCTGTTGTTGCTATGTTGATTATGATGCATGTTTGGTGTGCATGCATTCATGAAAGGCCGATGCCTAGTGATGAACGGACTGAGTTCCAATGATGTTGTTGACTCCGGGCTTGTTGAGAGGCTTGGTTCCTTGCGGGGAACTCGGATTCTATGGTGATGAATCTGGGAGTGGTGATCCTGTAGTTGGTCACAAAATGGGTATACCGAGTCGTGTTGAGTCATGCATGGGTGTGTGCATTGCATTTGATATGTTGTTTTGTTGATGTTCATGAGTATGTGATTATGATGAATATGATGAGCTGTGTTGGCATATGTGAAATATATTTATGTTTATAATTCTGTCGTTATATTATTATTTAATAATGTAATTCTCACCCTTCTGCATATGTTTATGTTCATCTATGATGAGCAATGTGCAGATAAAGCGGAGTAGCTATTGTTGAGGTTTGAAGAATAAGTGTAGAGTTATTCTACAGAGTCGAGTCAAATGCTCTGGTCATGTGACACCGGGGTTATGGGATTCGATAGATAGTTGGTTATTAATTACGTTGTTTATGATGACTAAATGTTGAGATAATGTTGAAATATTATTATGAATTATGATAATACTGTTGTTGTCCGCTGCGAAGTTTTAAATATTAAATAATATGTTTTATGTTGTAATGCAATAAGTGTTATGTTGTAAGAAATGTAAACTCTTCTACATGTTGTACTCTGATAATATATTTAAATATGTCGTTTGGGTAGAAGGGTGTTACATTGGCAATTATATTAAATCATGCATTTAACATAATAAACAGTGAGCGGTATCTAGCAACACATCACTGCTACCCAAGTCACGAAAATGTCATGTGATCTGACAAAACCTCCTGTGATAATAATTATGTGTATAATTACCCCTTTGCCCTTATGTCTATATTGAACACAAGGTATAGACCATGTCACCCTTGTCCAGTTCAATATTGGGCCCATAGACATTTATCCTGTTAAGCAGGATTGGCAAATTCCATCTAGGACACTCATGTCCCTCAGCATGCTTCGTGGAGTACCTATCAACTGCCTTTATGGTTATCCAGTTACGGACAACGTTGGATCAGCAATAAAGCACTCGACTCTACATCTAGGATCCATAGTGGTTTCAGGTCGAAGAGTGGTATACACTATTATCACCATGAGAATAACTTATGACACTTTGCATAACTTTCTATATAGTATTCTCATAGCGGGTCAATCCAGTATGAATATTACTCTTAATATTCATACCTATGTTTAAGACTTGATAACTCTTTATCCATGATCCATGAGACGTGATCATCAGTCTACAAACATAATAGTCTCCATGCTTTAATGTTATCCCATTTCATAATAAAGCTTGACTACGGACACTTTAGGAATAGTGTCCTTATGTTTAATGTGATCTCATGATTAAGTCATACTTGATACATTAAATGGACTATCTATTCCAGGGACTTTATTAAACAAACATAATAAAGAAAAATGCCTTTTATTATTAATAAATAATTCGATACAAGTACCAAAAGTATTGGCCTCTAGGGCTTACACCAACAATCTCCCACTAGCACTAGAGCCAATTAGACATATCCCTAATGCCCATAGATCTAGTATGGCCATCATGCTTCTGCTGCGCAAGAGGCTTTGTCAGTGGGTCAGCAATATTGTCGAGTGTAGGTACTCTACATATTTTCACATCTCCTCTATCTATTATCTCTCGAATGAGGTGATAACGCCTAAGTATGTGTTTGGATCGTTGGTGAGATCTAGGCTCCTTAGCTTGTGCGATAGCACCATTGTTATCACAATAGAGACCAATGGGATCCACAATGCTAGGAACTATGTCAAGTTCACTAACGAACTTTTTGATCCAAACAGCTTCCTTTGCTGCACTTGAGGCAGCAATATACTCGGCCTCGGTTGTAAAATCAGCAACTGTATCTTGCTTTGAACTTTTCCAGCTCACAGCGCCACCGTTTAAGCAAAACACATAACCAGATTGCGATCTAAAGTCATCCTTGTCTGTCTGGAAGCTAGCATCGGTGTAACCAATTACAGCCAATTCTTCCTGACCTCCATATATCAAGAATGAGTCCTTAGTCCTTCTTAAGTACTTAAGGATATTCTTAACAGCTACCCAATGGGCATCACCAGGATCAGATTGGTATTTACTCGTTGCACTTAAAGCATACGAGACATCTGGTCGAGTACATAACATGACATACATGATAGATCCTATTGCAGATGCATATGGAATCTTATTCATGCGTTCCCTTTCTTCCTTAGTTGAAGGGGATTGTGTTTTTGATAGACACATGCCATGTTGCATAGGTATGAATCCTTTCTTGGAATCATGCATATTAAAGCGTCTCAGCACTTTGTCTATGTATGTACTCTGACTTAGGCCAAGCAGTTTTTGTGATCTATCTCTATAGATTCTGATTCCTAATATATAGGCTGCTTCGCCTAGGTCCTTCATAGAAAAGCATTTCCCCAACCAAGTCTTTACTTGTTGCAGGGTAGGGACATCGTTTCCAATGAGTAATATGTCATCTACATATAATACCAGGAACACGATCATGCTCCCACTAACCTTCTTGTAGACACAAGGCTCATCTTCGTTCTTAATGAATCCATATTGTTTTACCGTTTCATCAAAACGAAGATTCCAGCTTCTGGAAGCTTGCTTCAATCCATAGATTGATCTTTGTAGCTTACATATTTTATGGGCTTCTTCTGGTATGTCAAATCCTTCAGGCTGTGTCATGTACACATCCTCAAGAAGATTCCCATTAAGGAAAGCAGTTTTGACATCCATTTGCCATATTTCATAATCATGATATGCAGCGATAGCAAGTAAAATTCGAATAGATTTAAGCATTGCAACTGGTGAAAAGGTTTCATCATAGTCAACGCCATGAATTTGTTTATATCCTTTTGCAACCAGTCTTGCCTTATAGGTATGTACCTTACCATCCATGTCAGTCTTCTTTTTGAAGACCCACTTGCATCCTATAGGATTAACTCCTACAGGAGGCTCTACCAAGTTCCAAACTTGGTTCGTGTACATGGAATCTATTTCGGATTTCATGGCCTCTAGCCACTTCTCAGACTCGGGACCAGTTATGGCCTCTTGGTAGGTCACAGGCTCATCTTGATCCATGAGTAATACATCACCTTGATCTGTTATGAGATATCCATATCTTTCAGGTAGGTGACGTATCCTGCTTGACCTACGCTGGTCTTGTTCTACTTGAGCAGGTTGTTCTTCCACAACTACTTGTGTTTCCTGCTCTAATTCCTCCATAGGTGTATCAATGCTTTGCGATTCTTGAATTTCTTCAAGCTCTACTTTCCTCCCACTGGTTCCTTTGGAAATAAAATCCTTTTCTAGGAAAACTCCAGTTCGAGCGACAAACACTTTGCCCTCAGAAGGATTGTAGAAGTAATATCCTCTTGTTTCTTTAGGATACCCCACAAATAAGCATTGGTCAGATTTGGGCTCAAGCTTAGTTGAAATTTGTCGTTTCACATAAACTTCGCAACCCCAAATCTTCATGTAAGACATATGTGGTCTCTTACCACTCCATATCTCATATGGTGTTTTATCAACCTTTTTGGATGGAACACGGTTAAGTGTGTAAGCTGCTGTCAATAGCGCATGTCCCCAAAAGGAGTTTGGAAGATCGGCGTGACTCATCATGGATCGGACCATGTCCAACAGGGTTCGATTTCTTCTCTCAGATACACCATTCCATTGGGGTGTTCCAGGAGGAGTAAGTTGGGATAGTATCCCACACTCTTTTAGATGGTCATCAAACTCTAGGCTTAAATACTCACCACCTCGATCTGATCGAAGAGTTTTAATATTCTTACCTAGTTGGTTTTGTACTTCATTCTTGAATTCCTTGAACTTTTCAAAGGACTCTGATTTGTGTTTCATTAAATACACATAACCATATCTACTGAAATCATCAGTAATTGTGATGAAGTATTGAAAACCTCCTCTGGCTGGTATGTTCAGTGGTCCGCATACATCAGTATGTATGAGGGCCAAAAGATCATTAGCCCTTTCACCTTTTCCTGTGAATGGGGACTTTGTCATCTTTCCAATTAAACAAGATCTGCATGTCTCATATGATTCATAATCAAAAGAGTCCAAGAGTCCATCTTTATGGAGTTTGGAAATGCGTTTCTCATTTATGTGGCCTAACCGACAATGCCAAAGGTAAGTTGGATTTAACTCATTTGGTTTCATCCTTTTAGTATTAATGTTATAAATAGGCATTTCAAGATCAAGGACATATAGTCCATTGTTCATCTGTGCAGTAGCATAGAATATATCATTCAAATAAATTGAGCAACAATTGTTCTTTATTATAAATGAAAAACCAAACTTGTCCAAACAAGAAACGGAAATAATATTCCTGCTAATTGCAGGTACATAATAACAGTTCTCTAACTGAATTATTAAACCACTAGGTAAAGTCAATCCATAAGTTCCTACGGCTAAAGCAGCAACCTTTGCTCCATTGCCAACTCGTAGGTCGACTTCACCTTTTGCCAATTTTCTACTCCTTTTTAGTCCCTGCACATTTGTACAAATGTGAGAACCACATCCAGTATCTAATACCCATGTCACAGAAGTAGATAAATTAATTTCAATAACAAAAATACCTGAAGTTGAAGTCTCTACTCCATTCTTCTTATCTTCCAGGTACTTTGGGCAATTTCTCTTCCAGTGTCCGGTTTTACCGCAATGGAAGCAGGTGCCTGCTTTTGCTATGCCTCCACTAGGCTTCAAAGCAGCAACGGTGGGTTTGGGTTTGACAACTTCCTTGCCTTTCCCTTTATCACCCTGCTTGATGGGCCTTTTGTTCTGTCTCTTTCCATTTCCGATCATCAGAATGGACTTCCCTTTTGACTTCAGATTCTGCTCAGCCGTTCTTAACATGGCTAGCAGCTCAGGAAGCGATTTGTCCATATCATTCATATTGAAATTTAGGACAAACTGACTGAATCTATCTGGCAACGATTGCAAGATCAAATCAGTCGCAAGTTCCTTTCCGAGGGGAAAACCCAGTCTGTCAAGGTTTTCCACATACCCAATCATCTTGAGTACATGGGGACCTACAGAGGCTCCCTCAGCTAACTTGCCTTGAAAAAGGGCTTTTGAAATTTCAAACCTCTCATGCCTTGCTTGCTCTTGATAGAGCAGCTTCAGGTGTTCGATCATATCGAATGCCGACATGTTCTCATGTTGCTTTTGCAATTCTGAGTTCATGGTAGCTAGCATGAGACAGGCAGTTTCATTGGCATCATCGACATGCTTCTTATAAGCATCTCTTTCTGCCTTAGGTGCAGAACTAGGAGGTTCCTCTTCAGGAACAAGTGTCTCCAAGACATACAACTTTTTATCATGTTTGAGGACAATCCTCAGGTTTCGGTGCCAATCCAGAAAATTTGTCCCAGACAATTTTTCCTTGTCAAGGATCGATCGCAAAATGTTGTTAGAGGTGTTTGTTGTCATGGTAATCTACATAAGAAATAATGAAAATATAAGTATCATTGGCATATTTAATTAGGCCTTTAATTAAACATGCTCCCACTATTTTACTCAAAACAAATGACCCTCATCATCTGATTCGGAAAATCCCGTTGGAAGATTTTCTAGTGGGTCGAGATCCATATTTCACTTCGTTCTAAGTCCGCGTAGGCGGATTACACAAAACTAGGTTATTTAGGTAGGAACTCCTTCCAATTGTATCTCATACAACTCTCGAAAATTTCAATTGGGTGAATAACTCCTTATTCTAATCCATCATATGGATTATTCCCAACTCTTGCTTCTAAACATATATAATCTTATTATAATTTGTTTAGTTAAGTTTGACCCATTGTTTTAACAGTTGGATATTACAATTATCCCATCGCACCTTACTAATATATAGATCATGCACCTCGCGTAGGCGAAACCTACAATTTCCATTACTAGTCTTGATGAGTGTTAAAACTTGGAAAGCTTAAAACTTAATATTTAGTTTTGAGGGAATTGCAATTTTACTGATCTCACCGGCTTGTTTATCATATAAACCGTCTCTCACATGCATCAACATACATACACATGCATCAACATACATATAAACAAAATGAAACAGTTATGGCCCCTAGCGCAATTGTTCTCCCAAGCCAATGAGAGAACCTAAGCTAACCTATAACGATCTAAGCTTCTCCAAGCAAGATCTTCAAGGTTGTCTTCCTTTGGCACTGACTTCTTTGCTTTCTTCATATCATTACATTACATGAAAGAAACTCGTTTTACATACGAGGGAGTGAGATGAGAAAAGAAGTTACATTTGGGAGATTAAGAGAGAGGCACGACACGCAGGTCGTATTTTAAAATCCAAAACAAAACAAAGGAAAACTAAGGCCATAACCGATCACCACAAGACAATAATAAAAACTTTATTATTATTATTAATTCCTTTAATTAATAAAATCAAATTAAATTTCGACGACCGATCACACTACGCAGAGTTAGCCGGGGGTCCGCTGCCCGGACAGCGGGAACGGGTGTTCCGCTGCCCGGTCAGCGGACGGTGGACAGGGGTCAAGGGGGCAGCGCCCCTTGCGGGGTCTAAGGGGCAGCGCCCCTGCTCGAAAATTTTAATGAACAATTCATTTAAAATTGACGTCGTTTTTCGTATCAACACTTGATACTTCAAAGCACTTTTTCTAGCCGAACCGGTGAATTTTTCCTTGCGTTAACCGGTTAACCATATGCGTTAACCGGTTAACCATATGCGTTAACCGGTTAACACTGTTTGAAAACATTTAGAAAACTCTTTTCTGCCTTGCGTTAACCGGTTAACCAAATGCGTTAACCGGTTAACACTGTTTGAAAATCTCAAAAATTTTATTTCGCATTCCGTTAACCGGTTAACCATATGCGTTAACCGGTTAACACTGTTCCAAAATTAAAAAAAAAAAAAATTATTTCGTATTACGTTAACCGGTTAACCATACGCGTTAACCGGTTAACACTGTTCGGAAAAGTGTTTAGGACGCACAACTCTTGTGCAATCAAACCCCAATCGCATAACCCTCTAACAACACAACCCTTGTGTCGTCACTAACCCTGGTGCACCAATTTCAGACCGTCAAACACATCTCGATTGTTAATTCAGTATGATTGATCAACATGTCATTGCTTCACCATACTAATGTCGGATCAAGAAGCAAATGACCATTGATCGCTCAAAGGAAAACAATCATCGAGGGTTTGAATGAACGAAACAAGAACATTATATCATATATAATGTATTTTGCATCAGGATTACATATATCACATATATGTAACTTGATCGATCTCAATTTAACCTTTGATTCATTCTGTCTTTAATCATATTATTACAGAACAAAAACAGTTATCAGATTCATGGTTTCGTAACCAGGCTCTGATACCACTGAAGGAGAATTGCCATCCAAGGCGCAGCGGAATTTAAAATTTTCTCCTTTAATGATCCTTACGAATGGGCATGATCAGTGATAGAATCGTTACCTCTTGTGGCGATTCAAACCTTTGGTGCAGATCTCTGATAATGATCGAATCCTTTGAAGCAAATCTGCGGGGCGATCACGAACGTTGAATGATGACAACGTCTCTACTCAGTCCACACGAACGGATTCCTTCAATCGCAGTGCTAGCTGTTTGTGAGTGAAGGCTTTGAGTGAGAGAGAGAGAGAGATACGAAATTCCAACTCTTCAGTTGTGTTGTCTGGAGTGTGAATGCTTCTACCCAAGGGGTTCTATTTATAGAACCACTTGTGTGGGCTTCAAGCCAAAAAGCCCACTTAAGTGCATTTTGGCCCATATCTCAGAATATGCCAAAATCACTTAAGTATTTGGTACTTTACCATATTTCGTATTCTTCTTAAGTACACCGTACCTTACGATGTTCCTTAATTATTCTATCTCTCATCAATCCGTCCTTTGTGTGTGACCCTATAGGTTTTCCCGGCGTTGGCAATTATATTAAATCATGCATTTAACATAATAAACAGTGAGCGGTATCTAGCAACACATCACTGCTACCCAAGTCACGAAAATGTCATGTGATCTGACAAAACCTCCTGTGATAATAATTATGTGTATAATTACCCCTTTGCCCTTATGTCTATATTGAACACAAGGTATAGACCATGTCACCCTTGTCCAGTTCAATATTGGGCCCATAGACATTTATCCTGTTAAGCAGGATTGGCAAATTCCATCTAGGACACTCATGTCCCTCAGCATGCTTCGTGGAGTACCTATCAACTGCCTTTATGGTTATCCAGTTACGGACAACGTTGGATCAGCAATAAAGCACTCGACTCTACATCTAGGATCCATAGTGGTTTCAGGTCGAAGAGTGGTATACACTATTATCACCATGAGAATAACTTATGACACTTTGCATAACTTTCTATATAGTATTCTCATAGCGGGTCAATCCAGTATGAATATTACTCTTAATATTCATACCTATGTTTAAGACTTGATAACTCTTTATCCATGATCCATGAGACGTGATCATCAGTCTACAAACATAATAGTCTCCATGCTTTAATGTTATCCCATTTCATAATAAAGCTTGACTACGGACACTTTAGGAATAGTGTCCTTATGTTTAATGTGATCTCATGATTAAGTCATACTTGATACATTAAATGGACTATCTATTCCAGGGACTTTATTAAACAAACATAATAAATAAAAATGCCTTTTATTATTAATAAATAATTCGATACAAGTACCAAAAGTATTGGCCTCTAGGGCTTACACCAACAGGTTGGACGATCAAGAACATGAGGTTATTGATAAGAGGTTGTTGTTTGAAGAGCAGTAGTGGAGGCGACTTGTTGTGAGGATTCACCTTGTTATTCTTGGGCGTTCATCTCTTGAGAGAACTCTAGAACTTGTTGTTCTTGAGCATTCATGATGAAGTTTCAGGGAAAAGATGAAGAGAGGTTGTAGAGAAAAGTTGGAGGTTAGGGTTTGTGTAAGTAGTGAAAAGTGAAAGTGTGAATAGTGGGAGTATATAAAAAAAATCAACGGTAACTTGAGAAGGAAAACAAAATTAATTTTGGCTAAAAATGAGTTTAGACAATCATGGGAAAAATTAAATACAGCCAATAATGAGATTCTAATCTCAAGATTTGCACACTGCTCGAGGGGATCTCAATAGTTTGGCCATTGTGTTCTGAGCTTGACAGGTGTCTAGAAGAACCAGAGCCACACGTTTGAGAGGCCATATGCTGATGTACTCGGAGTCAAGAGTACCAAAAGGTTTATGAATTGAGATGTTTTTGATAAAGATATATTCTAACTTGTAGAAGTATCAGAATCAGAATCAGATAAACATCATATGCTTGAGTTAGAATCTAATTTTACATTAGAGATGAGAAAAACAGGTTCAGAGTCATTCTGGGCAATCTGCCATATTTAAAATTTTCAGAATGAAGAGAAATCTATATTCAGCTAAGGGTTTTGTAAATATATCAACCCATTGATGGTATGTATCTATAAATTTTAAAATAATTGTCCCTTTTTGAACATAATCTCTAATAAAATGGTGTTTAATTTCTACGTGTTTCGCTCTAGAATGTAAAATTGGATTCTTACTTAAGCAAATATCAACAGTATTATCACAAAAGATATGAATGTTACTCTCATAGATCTGAAAGTCCTCAAGCTAATTCTTCATCCATAGCATCTGAGTGCTGCAAAGTGAAGCTGGGATATATTATGCTTCTGTAGTTGACAATGAAATGGTTGATTGTCTTTTGCTAGATGAGTTTTCCTCCCAAAAACTAACAGTTCTCATATGTGCTTTTGCGTTCCAACCTATCTCCAGCATAATCTACATCACAATACCCATAAAGCTTGTACTATAATGTTTTCTTATACATCAAGCAAAGATTAAGTGTTCTTTTCAGATACCTAAGGATTCTCTTAACAACAGTTAAGTGAGATTCCCTTTAATCTGACTGAAATCTAGCACACAGACATACGCTGAATAATATATCAGGATGAAAAGCAGTCAGATAAAGGAGAGAGCTTATCATACCACGAAAGAGTTTCTGGCAAACCTTTTGACTTACCTCTTCCTTTTCCATGATGCATGTAGGATACATGAGAGTCTTGGTTGGCTTGCTTTCTGACATGTCAAATTTCTTCAGAAGATCTTTTATGTATTTGCTTTGATAACATATGTAGCTTCTGTTGTTTGATTGATTTGAATACCCAGAAAGAATTTTAGTTCTTGCATTAAGCTCATTTCAAATTTTGCCTGCATTAACTCAAAAAATTATTGGCAAACAGAGGGGTTAGCAGAACCAAATATTATATCATCAACATAAATCTGAAAAATCATAAGATCGTTTCTGATGTTTTTGCAAAAGAAAATGGAATCCACTTTGCCTTTGATAAAATCATTTTCTAGAAGAAATGAACTAAGTCTTTCATACCAAGCTCTGGGAGCTTGTTTTAGACCGTAAAGAGATTTCTTAAGTTTGAAAACATGTTCTGGAAGTTTTGAATTTTCAAAGCCAGGAGGTTGATAGACATACACTTCTTTAGAAATGTAACCATTCAGAAACGCACTTTTGACATCCATTTGGTATAATTTAATAGAATTATTAACAGCAAAAGATACAAGGAGACGAATAGATTCTAACCTTGCGACTGGAGCAAAGGTTTCATTGTAGTCAATTCCTTCTTGTTGACTATAACCTTGTGCCACCAACCGTGCTTTATTCATGATGACTTCACCTTTTTCATTTAGCTTGTTTATGTAAACCCATTTAGTTCAAATTACATGGGTTCCCTTGGGTCTTGGTACAAGATCTCAAACGTCATTTATGGAAAACTGATCAAGTTCTTCTTTCATTTCCAGAATCCATTCTTTATCTTGAAGAGCTTCTTCACAGGATGTTGACTCTATCAGAGATACTAGTCCCAGAAGTGTTTCTTCAGAATCTTTGAATGTTGATCTTGTTCTGACAAATCCATCCTTGTTTCCCAGAATCAGTTCTTTAGAAACATTATGCATATTTCTTTGTCTTTTCTGATTGATTGTGCGTCCAGGTGCTTATGAAGTTCCTCTTTCTGCTTCTTCAGAACCTTTTGTCTTTTCGCCAAAGCCTGCAAGTGTAATCTCCAGATCTGCAAATTTCTCAACTAGCTTTGACTTTTCAGAGTCAAGCTTGTCATCAAATTTGACATGAATTGATTCCACCATAACTTGTGTTTCTGTATTGTATACTTGATATCCTTTAGAACCTTTTGAGTATCCCAACATAATACACTTTTGTGCCTTAGAGTCAAACTTGTTCAGATTGTCTTTAGTGTCTAAAATAAAACAAGAGCATCCAAAAGGATGAAAATAAGAAATGTTGGGTTTTCTTCTCTTACACAATTCATAAGGAGTCTTCTCCAAAATAGGTCTGATAGAGATTCTATTTTGAATGTAACATGTTGTATTCACAACTTCTGCCCATAAGTGCTTAGCCACATTAGTCTCATTGATCATGGTTCTTGCCATTTCTTGGAGAGTCCTATTCTTCCATTCTACAATTCCATTTTGTTGTGGAGTTCTAGGATAGGAAAAATAATGGGATATTCCATTAGAGTAAAAAAATTATTCAAAAATTTTGTTTTCAAATTCTCCACCATGATCACTTCTGACTTTGATAATCTTAGAGTCATATTCATTTTTCACTTTTGAGCAGAAACTGGTGAACACGGAATGTGACTCATTCTTGTGCCTTGAGAATTTCACCCATGTACAACGACTGTAGTCATCAACAATGACAAGTCCATACTTCTTACCATTGACTAACGTTGTCTTAACAAGTCCAAAGAGGTTAATGTGTAGAAGTTATAGAGGTCTGGAGGTGGAAACAACATTTTTGGTTTTGAAAGTAGTTTTAGAAAATTTCCCTTTCTGACATGCTTCACAAAGAGCATCTAAAGAAAACTTCAGCTTAGGCAAGCCTCTGACTAACTCAAGTTTATTTAGCTGAGAAATCCTCTCAAGCTAATGTGACTCAAGCGTCTATGCCATACCCATTGCTCTTCATTAACTAACATCAATCATTTCACGTTTTGGTTTTTCAAATCTGAAAGTTTTATTTTATAAATGTTATTCTTCCTCTTTCCAGTGAAAAGGATTATGCCATTTTTCTGATTGACAAACTTGCTCATTTTTTTATTAAAGATAATATCATAACTGTCATCACTTAATTGACTTATGGATAACAAATTATGCATTAATCCCTCAACATAAAGAACATCGTAAATAAAGGGAAGAGATATGTTACCAACTATTCCAGATCCTCTGATTCTTCCTTTATGATTTCCTCCAAAGCTTACTAAACCAACATCTTTAAGTTCCAAGTCTTGGAACATATGCTTTCTTCCCATCATGTGTCGCGAGCATCCAAAGTCCAGATACCATGACTGGTGTTTTAACTCTGCTGCATAGGATATCTGCAACATACACTATTTTATCTTTTGGTACCCATAATATTTTGGGTCCTTTATGATTAGTTTTCCTAGAGTTTCTGAAAACTTTGGGTTTTCTAGCGTTACTGAAATCATGTGTCTGTGCCGGTGTATAATGGTAAGAAAAAGGAGATTTTGGTTTGTTTTCTATAGAATGTTTATGATCATCATCATCAGAGTCATAACCAATTTTTCTTTTTCTATTATGACTTACACCATAGATCATAGAAGTCATTTTACTTCTATTTAGGCTGTTGTTCAGAAATTTCTGAAAGGCTTTATCATATTTGTATATGATAGTGTCATAAGTAGGTGGAGCTTTAGAAAGAGTTTCCTCAAGTTTTGAACATTTCTTAGTTGAAAAATCTTTTTCTCTTTCTAGAATAAAATTACTTTCTTTGAGTTCAGAAACTTCTTTCTCAAGCTTGTCACACTCTTCAAAAGTCTCTTCATGAACATTTTTCAAGTTCTTGAATTTCTGTCGAAGCTTCTGAGACAAGCTCAGAGATTCTGACAAACATGATTTAAGATCAGAACGAGAAAAGTTAGAGAATACCTCTTTAGAGTCAGACTCTATTTCAGATGAACTTCCAGAGGTAGTGGCCATGAATGCTACGTTTGCTTGCTCCTCTTCAGAACCAGATTCTGGAGCTTCAGATTCAGAGTCATCCCATGTTGCCATGAGTCCTTTATTCTTTGCTTTGAATGAGTTCTTCTTAAAGCTTTCTTTTCTGGAGATATCCTTTGTTAGCTTTGGACAATCATTTTTGTAGTGTTTAGGCTCTTTGCATTCATAACATGTTACTTCCTTGTTGGGTCTGCCTCTGGAGGTTGAATCTGGACGATCTCCCTTCTGTCTGGGCCTTCTGAAGTTATTATGTATCTTTCCTCAAAGTTGTTTGATTCTTCTGGAAAGAAGAGATAATTCTTCTTCATCATCAAAATCTTCATTCTCAGAGTCATCAGCTTCTTCCTCTTCAACTTGAAAGACTTTGTTCCTTTCTGGCTTTCTTCTTTCTGGTCTTGACTTTGAAGCAACAAATCTTCTCTTATTCTGAGGTTTATCTTCTTCTAGCTCTATTTCATAACTTATGAGAGAGATGATAAGTTCTTCAAGACTTATGTTGTTAAAATCCTTGGACGGCTTCAGAGCAGTAACCATGGGTCTCCACTTCTTGGTAAGACTTTTGATTATCTTCTTGACGTGATTTACTGTAGTATATCCTTTGTCCAGAACCTTGAGTCCTGCAACCAAGGTTTGGAACCTTGAGAACATCACTTCAACAACTTTATCATATTCTATTCCGAAGGCTTCATACTTCTGGATTAAGGTCAGAGACTTAGTCTCTTTAACTTGGTTGTTGCCTTCGTACGTCATTTTTAAGGAGTCAAAAATATATTTGGTTGTTTCCCTATTGGTTATCTTCTCGTACTCGTTGTAGGAAATAACATTTAACAAATGGTTCTAGCTTTATGGCGATTCTTGAAATCACACTTCAGATCGTCACTCATTCTGCTTCTTGGAATAGGAATACCAACTGCAGAGATGGGTAGCTCATAACCATTTGTAACCATATCCCAGAAATCAACATCGTAGCCTAGGAATAAACTCTCAATTCTGTCCTTCCAGTAGTCAAATTTTTCTCCATAAAAAACTGGAGGTTTTGCATTGTAGCTATCTCTTTCATTTGTGTTGGCCATGAAGTTTTTCTCACCCTGGGTCTCTTTACATGGTTAAGTGTTTGATTCAAAAATCAATAACAGAGTCGGAGCTCTGATGCCAATTGAAGGTAGAGAAAAATAAGAAATGGAGGTTTGAATTGTTTTTACAGGAATTAAAAGATTTTTGCAACAACACACGCAAAGAAGAAATAATAACAACACAAACGATTTATCCTGGTTCGCTTGAAAATCAAAGTTACTCCAGTCCACCCGGCCAAGGTAATTTCACCTTCAACAAGGACCTAATTCACTAATCTCAACAAATTACAAAGTTCATCTAACGGTTTAACAACCTCTTATCCCTCTCGAGTCTACCAACCTGAACAAGTCACTTGAGGAATCAAAAACAATTACAAGAATTACAAAGTGTTTTGCTAGATGCTTATAGATAAGCAATATAGACACAATTTAAGAACAGTAAAAGATAACCATACAATATTGAGCAACAACTCTTGTATGAAAACTTTTTCTTACAACAACATTGGTGAAGAAATGATCAGAGTATACAGAGCGTTAGTTGTTCTTCGTAAGAGTGGTGAAAAAGTTGTATGATAAAGTTGTTGTGTCAAAGTTGTATTTTGGCAAGTCGTGAAGAAACCCTTATATAGCACTTGAGATAATACCGTTGGGGGGAAATCAATAAAGATTTTGTGCCAGCTATGAGAGACAAATGTAATAAATTCCCCGTCCTTTCCATAACAAACTAGGAGCATAATCAAATGTTTCCTTAAAAGGATTGTACTACAATTTGAATGCTTCTAGCTTAAGTTTCTGACCAGGTGACATCTGATGGCGTGTTTCTGAGCATGTGTCAGAGTGAGGTGAGCATGATCAGAGTCTTCAGAGTTAGAGTCTTCAGATATCTCTTTGCAGAGTCTTAGAGTTCTCAGAATCAGATCATCAGAGCTTGAACTTTAAAGTCAGATTCTTCAGGTGATTGCTCATCAGATGCATTATGTTCAGAGTCAGATGTGATTTCTCTTTGTGCTGGATCAACGCTTCTGGACTACTTCAGATGCCAAATATTAGTTTCTTAAGAATCAGAAGGTGACTTATCAGAGTCATTTCAACTTAGAATCTTGCACACTTAAGAAAACTGTTAGGATACCAAATTGTTTTATTCTTTGTTATCATCAAAACTTAGAGATACATCGCATAATCAAAATCTTATTCTAACAGAAGCAATCTAAGATTAACACGTTGGTGGAACTTGGTGAAACTGTGGAATTCATGCAGATGTGCTTTATTTATATAATCAACAACTTAGAGAATTTAGGAAAAACTTTATCTAATCAGGATTATGCTAACAAAGTTGTAAGCTCTATGTACAAGAAATGACAACCAAAAGTAACAACTATAAAAGAGTCACATGGCTTTAAAGCTTTGGATGTATATACATTGTTTGGAAAGCTAACCGAACATGATCACGAGTTAAAGAAACTTAAAGTAAACAAAGTTAATGTGAAAAAGAAAAAGGAAGTTATAAAAGATAAGATAAACATCTCCTTGAAGACCCCCACTTCCAAGGCTAAGGTAGAGGAAGTTTATGAGAGTACCGATGAAGATTCTTCTAAAGAACAATAAATGAGTTTATTCGTGAAACAATACAATAATTACATAAATTGAAATATTCTCAAGCATTAAGACAAAAAATTTATAAACTTCATAAAGTTTCACCCACCAAAGAAGACAGAAGACAAAAAGAAGGAAGACATACAAGTGATCTGATATGAGTGTGGTAAATCCAAACACTACAAAACTGATTGTAGAGTTTACATAAGCAAGAATAAGCAAAAGCTCTACAAAGACGAAGGGAAAGAACGCCAAATATCGTAAAGTTTACATAAATTGGGAAAAATAAAATGAAGACTCTTCCTCCTCCAACTCAAGTTTAGATGATGATGAAATGGCTTATCTATGCTTAATGGTGTGTCATGGAAAAAGACCGGGAGGTAAGTGATTCAGATAATTTTAAATCTTCATATAATCAATTGTCTAAAGCATTCCAAAAAATGCATGACGATGCTCTAAGTATTTTAAAGAAAATCTCTCTTAAAAAATGATTTTAAAACTTTATCTTAATAGTGTATTTTTAGAAAGAAAAAAAATAGATATATTGAAATGTGATAATGGTCTAATTTTAAAACTTAGAAACTTGAAATTAAAAATTTAAAAGAACAATTAACACGTATCATTAAATCACCTAATGTTGTTTTTATTAGTTAAAATATTAAAAGACAAAATTTTGGAAAATATTTCAAGAAAATTGCATATTTAACTGGAAATAATAGAAAAACAATTCTATTAAAGTAGTTGTCACCATTGAGGTGAGAAGGGTCATATATTTTTTTATTAAAAAAAGAAAGAATTGTATTAAAATGAAGCATTATGAGGGCTTAACTCAATACAAAAGAAGAAACAAAGATACAAACTCAATCAAACACAACAAGCTAACTAAGAAAATCCAATTTGCACGATAAAAAAAATTCAAATATCCCTATCAAAAAACAAAAACTCTTATGATCTAGCACCTAACCAATTCCAAGATAAAAACTTAGAGAAAAACACATATATGTCGCTGTTTTTATCCCACCCTTGAAAAGAATGTCTTTACATACAAGTTAAATAATCCAAGATATGGATATCTAAATTAATAGTCTAAATGTCTTAAAATTCTAGTTAAACTTATTCTTTAGCAATTTTTCGAAATGCAACAAGTGATCCATCGTAGAGAAGTTATCTATCTCCAAAATAAAGTTCACTAAATTGTAAATTTTATCCCAAATAAAAACAACTTAAAATCACATTTTTTATTATAACTATCTCCTAAAAACCTTTCAATTATTTTATAAAATAAATAAATAAATAATAAATAACTAATTCAAAAATATTTTTACTAATAAAAATATTTAAAATAATTAATATTCTAATTAGCATAAAAATATCAAACTTACCTGATGTTATGTTTATTTTATTTTATTGTATATATTTCAATGGTATGTTTTATTTTATCTTTGATTTATTATTTATTTTATATTTTACTTTTATTATTAATTACAATATTTGTATTTATTTTCTTTTGATTAAAATTTGATACTCATATTTGTTAGAAGGTTAGGAAAAAAATAATTGTGAAATATTAAAGTTTTTGGAAATGAATTACTAAAATAGTTTCCATATTCTGAGGTCTTTTGTGAGTCTCCGATTCCTTTCTCGTCTCCCTCGCGTCCGTTGCTGTTCTTCTGAGCAACCACCACCGCTCATCGTCGTAAGTCTCTTTAACCCTCTCTCTGTTATGTCTTGTTTTTCCTCTCTCTGATTGTCACTAAACCCTAAATTCATCTTTCTCTCAAATCCCTAAATTCTGATTATTCGTTTGAATTGACGGAGATTGATAACCAATTTCATCTCTATTAAATAAATCACTATGACTTTAGGGTTACCTTTGTGTTTGTGCTTGATTTAAACTCAATATTAAATAACTCTGAATATCACTAACCTCTAAACTTGTCATTCTCTGAAAGCCCTAAAATGTGATTATCGGTTTCCGATTGATGGAGGGTCATGATGTTCAGCTTTATTGATGATTAAGGGGTTCGGGACTTTATGTAGCTTGAAAATAGTCTCTAGCACCGACACCTCTGAAAAAAGACGCGTCTCTGTCGGTATTGGACACATGCTCCGATACTTGTGATTACTTTTAATTTATTCATTTTTTCAAATTATTACTGATGTCGTCGTGTGAGTATCGGGGTCAAATTCGGAGTGTCCGTGCTTCATAGCCGATACCTTTGAAAAAACTTGTGTTTGTATGTGTTTGTAACCGACATTTGTGATTTAGTTTAATTTATTCATTTTTTTCAAATTTTTTCAAATTATTAACGGTGTCGACGTTTAGTGAAAATATGCGTTGCACCTACTATCATTATGTTCTGTTGCCTAAATATATGTTATAGAATTTTCCTCGGGTGTTTAAATTACGCAGCATTATTATTCTTAGTTGAGCCGCACTATAGGACGGATAATGATGACATAAGTTAAGGTTTCATTAATGAATTATGGATAACTCATTGAGGTATTTCATTAAAACCAGTGAGTTAACACTAAAAAACAGAAATAATAATTTTTCAAATCATTTCGTCTTTCTTCTTTTGTTTCTTTTTGTTGTTATGATATAGGCCTCCCCTCTCCTACTAAACCTTCCCAGTAAACTGAAATTTCCAAGTCGTGTCATTTTTTCATTCGAGTACTGAAATTCTCATTTTTATCGATTTTGGAATGAAAATTTGATTTTGCCGTGCCTTTTGTCATTGCAGAAAATGTTCAAGAACACATTCCAGTCTGGATTTCTTTCCATATTATACAGCCTTGGGTATGCTGTGTGTTTGGCTTGTTTGTTTCATATTTCAGTTTTGCATGTTGTGATTAAGGTACTGAATTTTTGCATTGTGTTTCAATTTTGATTTTTTTTGTAGGAGCAAACCTTTGCAGATATGGGACAAAGAAGGTAAATGTTTTTCTGTTTGCAGTGGCATTATTTGTAATCTTCAGCTTGTTAGAAATTTGATATGCTGAATAGAGTTGATAAAAATTCCTTAACTCTAATTGATTATTTATTCTCATTGTTGAAGTTTTGTTTTGTTGTACTTGTTGTG
Source organism: Lathyrus oleraceus (assembly GCF_024323335.1). Lineage (NCBI taxonomy): Eukaryota > Viridiplantae > Streptophyta > Magnoliopsida > Fabales > Fabaceae > Lathyrus > Lathyrus oleraceus. The sequence goes on from NC_066582.1 coordinate 401,350,695, forward strand.
AAACGGTAAGGTTGCTGCCATATGCGTTACAATGTCCATTTGGCCATGTTGTGAAAGGCGGGTATGTAAAATGTAACACCCCAAACTGCTTTCAGGATTATCGACTAACCCCACAAACCAACACGGGTCTTTTCGGCATGTTTTGTCCTCACTCACACACTTTCCAGGAAACTTCCCAGAAGGTCACCCATCCCAATACTACTCCAAGTCAAGCACGCTTAACTATGGAGTTCTTATCTATTGGGCTACCGAAAAGAAGATGCATCTTGTTGGTATAGGTAGTACCAATTAATCCTTATAAGCTTTCATTCAACCATGCAGTCCCATACCTGCATAGCCTCAGGATCCCTCTCATTACATGTAACCACTTTTCGGCCTCTCCGACATCGGGTGTTACATGCCCACCAACTTCCGCTTGGTTCGTCCCCGAACCACATCGTACTGGGAGAGGTATGGCTCTGATACCATTTGTAACACCCCAAACTGCTTTCAGGATTATCGACTAACCCCACAAACCAACACGGGTCTTTTCGGCATGTTTTGTCCTCACTCACACACTTTCCAGGAAACTTCCCAGAAGGTCACCCATCCCAATACTACTCCAAGTCAAGCACGCTTAACTATGGAGTTCTTATCTATTGGGCTACCGAAAAGAAGATGCATCTTGTTGGTATAGGTAGTACCAATTAATCCTTATAAGCTTTCATTCAACCATGCAGTCCCATACCTGCATAGCCTCAGGATCCCTCTCATTCCGATGTGAATTCGGTTTTCCCCTCAAAGCTGCTAGGAGTGTCTCATTGCCATGCATCATGCATCGACAACCACTCCATCGCCCTCGGATGTTACATGTAACCACTTTTCGGCCTCTCCGACATCGGGTGTTACATAAAACATGTTGAATAGTGCTTGTGAGAGATGGAATTTGGTATTTTGACCCTCATTGTATCGTGAAAGGGAATTGGTGCATTCTGTATTTAGATCAAAATATTAAGTGGCCCTTTATCTATTGGATTTAGTTACTCTTTCATTCAGTTGAGAAATGTTGTGTTTTGTAAAACATGTATATTGCTTCAATGTGTAATTAACAATATCTTTTGAATTACTCTTCATGATCATGCTCCTGTTGTAGTTCATGCTGAATGGAAATTTAGGTAGACGAGTGGAAAAGAAAAACTTTTATTAGGAATGAATTCATTTGGGAGAAAGTTGGAATAGAAGAGATATAGGAGGAGACAGCAGAAACTTGCTCTAGCTTATTTAGCTGTGACTCCATTAAGAAAAAAGTGAACTGATGGAACCTAATTTGGTTCAAAGGGTAGAGAAAGACTGAAGAAAACTTATGTAAAAACCACTAATAAGGAATGCATTGAAAATTTAGTTCTTGATGGAGCCTTATTGCATCAATTGATCCATGTAATAGACTTTCTAGTTGGATAAGGCTAGGTGGTGGTTTTTTAAAGGAGCCTGATAAAAAGTAATAAGATGGATAAAAAATTCAGTCTCTTATTGTATTGATCAAAATGGAGAATTACATATAAGGAAAAACAATCCCTAGCCTGACTTGTGCTCCTATAGGAAGCTACTCCTACCTAATTTCACAATTCACCAAGGTACCGCTTTCAGCCCACACTCCTACTTCTTATAACACGGAAATAGTTATCAGTCTCTCTTTTTACCCCCACGTCACTAACAAACTAAATTTACCCATATATTCCCTTTTTGCCCCCTCTAGAGTAAACCTTCTAAACTCTGGGCCCACTTGGCTTAATATGGACTAATTGTTCTCTTGGATCATTCTCTCTGACTCCGTTCCAAATACTATAATATTTATGTTATTTCACATTCAACATTGTTTGTGTGGATATACTTTGTACTCGGCCTTGAAGCATTCAGAGAAATGAGAGTTAGATAATTTTTCTGATAATCTGTTCTGATTCTGTTCATTGGTCAGTCCTTTTGTGTTGTTTCTTGGTGATATTAATTGTCTCTATTAGTTGACTGCTTATCTTAACATATCTGTGATTTGCTTGATGATAGTAACCGTTTTTTTTATACTTATGATTTTGTAGTTGTGAATGGCCATATTAAACGACCACAAGATGAAGACATACAATCCAATGTGCTTGAAATAATTGGATCGAATATTCAGTCCACATTCATTACGTGCCCGGCAGACCCCGCTGCCACACTTGGTATAAAACTTCCATTCTTGGTTATGATTGTCAAGAATCTAAAGAAGTACTTCACATTTGAGATTCAAGTTTTGGATGATAAGAATGTCAGACGACGATTTCGAGCTTCTAATTTCCAAGTGTGTAAGTCCGCCATGATTGAGTGTCTTGTAGGATTGCCAACATCTTGCCGATGTTTAACTTCTTCCATATATATATTTAGATTTTCTTACTAGTAACACATTTGCATGATTTCTTTTGCTGAAATAAACTCTTGCTAATAGTATCACAAACACAGATATGTCATTTCTACCCAAATTGCTATCAATGTGCATTGCAAGTAATTTATTTTATTATTTTCATTTGATAGGGTGTCACTCGAGTAAAGCCCTACATTTGCACTATGCCACTGAGAATGGATGAGGGTTGGAATCAAATCCAGTTTAACCTAGCTGATTTTACCAAGAGAGCATATGGTACTAATTATGTGGAGACACTGCGAGTTCAGGTCCATGCAAACTGTCGCTTGAGAAGGATATACTTCTCTGATCGTCTCTACTCGGAAGAGGAACTCCCACCAGAGTTCAAATTATACCTCCCAATGCAGGTAAGAGATGTCTATATATATATATATATATGAACATCTAGTCTTTTGGTTTATCTTTTCATCTCAATTGCATGCCGAGTTTCACCTTGTATGTTTTCATAATGCAGAAATCATGAAAAAATTATGGGAGGATGGAATTGAAGCCACAAGATGTTATTTGAATGTTATGTGTAGTTTTGCATTGCACTAAAAATTGTATTCTCTGTAATGGTAGAACAAGAACTTGTATTGTTTTTCTGTAATATTTAACCTCAATTTTATTGATAAACCTGTGTTTTTATTGCGTTACCAAAGAAAGAGGGTGGATATGTTTTGAATGCAAAAGAAGATATGTGCCTGATTCTTGGTAAACTGCAATGCGCACTTCACTATAAATGTAATGAAATCCTTCACTACAAACAGAATTTTTCATATTGGTGTCACTTATGTTGCAACTTTCTAATAAGAAATAGTTCAAGTTTTTATAGATAGAATGATAATGTCAAATTTGCATTTAACCATAAATTAGATTGTAGATACAATTATTCTGCCAATCTATTCAAATTTCTATCACCTTATGCTACAAAAAAGAACTTTTATCCCTTAGGTTCTCTATAAATAGGATATGCCCCTATTGTAATAATTAATACCAGTTGGATTCATTCAATCAAAAGTAGAAACTTAGATTTAACATTCAGTTCATAGTTTCCTTACCTTTCAGTATTTATGAATTGCTTAAAATTACATCTATAGAAATTCTAATGCAGTATCAGAAGTTCGAACCGAACCTATGATCTCTTTAAACGGAGTTAGACTCATCCGCGCACACCACCATATCTCAGCCAACCTCAGACATAACTATCTCTACCTCTTTTCAACCATTGTCACTATAACTACCAGCTTTACACACACCTCAACACAACAAGTCTACCTGACCAGTCAGCTTCACCTTATTCATCAACTTCCACACACCCAACCTTAAATATCCTCCCTAACATTAGTTAAGCACGTCCCTCACCTTAGATCACTGGACCAACCTACATTGTCCCTGTCATTGCAACTATTAATGACCTAATGACCATACACTGTAAACCAGATCCAAAGATGAACTATTTTGTCTCAGAATTAATCCCAAACTCTTTAATTGCTCATGTTGAACCTAAAATCAGAAAACAAGCCTTGTCCGACCCTACTTTGATAGATGGCATGAACATTGAATAACAAGGTCTCTTCTTCCTTTACATCCCTACTTTTATTCCTATACTCATATATTTTATAAAAAATATCAATTTTATTCTTGTATATTTGTAACTAATTTACCATTTTACGTTTATTAACTTTTATTTTGTATTTTGAATTTTTTTTTTTTTTAAAATTCCGATAGTCGATTTTTTAATATTTATTTTGAATATCGAAATACTATACAAAATAGTTTCAATAATCAGTTTTTGACATTAATTTTTATTTTATATACTAGAAGACTTTGCAAGAGTTCTGAAAGTTAGTTTTTAAATATTTTTTAACTTTTATTTTATGTATTGAAACATTTTGTAAAAAAGTTTCGATAGTTAATTTTTTAATTTTTTCTAATATTTTTTAATTTTTGTTTTGCGTACCGGAAAACTTTGCAAAAGAATTCTGATAATTATTTTTTAACATTCAATATTTTTTGAGATTTTTTTAATCCCCTATCTAACATTGTGGATGTCGCGCAATATCATAAAATGTGTGTCACGTCACATTTTTAAAATAAAAAATTAATTAAAAATATTTAATAATTAATACATTAAATTAAGTTTATTAGTTCATTATTAGTTAATTATTAGTATCAAACAACGAATGACTAATATATAACAAATTAATACTAAGTATTTGCGCAACATTAACACTTGACCATCTATACTACTGAAACATTTAATAAGAATGGCTAATGCTAATTTGTGAGTGTCTTATCTTGAAACATTTAATTATAATTGATTTTTTCAATACAAACTTTCTACAAGTGAGTGTCTTATCTTGTGTTCCTAGGGCACAAGTTAACATTACCCTAAAAAAATTAGGCTTAATTGCAACTTTGATATTCCTAACTTTTTTTATTCCTTATTTTAAAAATCATATTTTTATTTTTTTATAGATTTTAATCCTAAAAAGGGATCAAAGTTCAATCCAAAATTTAAACAAAAAAACCAAAATCATGATTTTTAAAATGGAGGACCAAAACAAAAACAAATAAGATAGGGGAACGAAAATTGCAATAAAGCCAAAAAATTAGAATATGGGGACTAAAAATATATTTAAGCCTTTAAAATTTTATTTTGTGTACCGAAAGACTTTGCAAAAGAGTTTTGGTTGTCAATTTTAAAACTTTTATTTTATTTATTGAAAAAGTTTGAAAAGATTTTCGATAGTCACTTTTTTAACATTAACTTTTATTTTGTGTACCGGAAGATTTTGTAAAAGAATTTCGTTAGTAATTTTTTAAATATTTTTTAACTTTTATTTTGTGTACCACAAAACTTTGCAAAAGAGTTCAAACAGTCAACTTTTTAAATATTTTTTAACTTTTAATAAATTATTTATATAAGTATATTTTGATAAAAAAAATATAATGTAGAGATACGAGAATAAATAATGAGGTATAAGATAAAAATTTCTTTCTCATATGGTAGAGTCCTTATCGATTACAAATGGGTGTTCCGAATGAAAGAGAATCATAATTGATCTATCAAATAATAGGCTAGACGTGTAGCTAAAGGTACAATGATAATTATATTGAAAAAATTTCACAAGTCATAGTCAAAACTATCCTCCTGCTATCAATTTCTCAAGGCTGGAAACTTAAAGGAGTCAATGTTACTCTCTCTATTCCATAATGAGTGATTCCGATGACCATTTCACATAGATTAAAAAAAAGAATAAATAAAAGAGAGAAATAATAATTTTACTAAAATATCCTTATAATGTATTGAGAATGATGAAAGTAATAATAATTAAGGGTAAAATTGAAAAAGATGCATTGGAAATTGAAATGGATCATTCATTTTAGAAAAAAAAAGTATTCTAAATGAGCCGCTCATTGTAGAACGGAGGGAGTAATAATATAGTACTAATTTCTCAATGGTGTCCAACTTTAAAGTGTATATGACTGAACCCACTCATTTTGAGTCCCAAAGCAAGTCTTATGTGTGCAAACTTCACAAAGCATTCTATGGTCTTAAATTGGGAAGTTTTACCTCGTACCCCTACAATTGTACCCATACCCCTACCATTAATTTTTTGGGACCAATATACCCTAGTATAAATAGGGTATATTTTCCAAAAATTGAATTTTTTTTCATTTGTGCCTGAAGACTTCCGGATCAACAATTTTGGCCTTGTAAACCGGAACACTAAGAGTAAGTCTTTCGGTTCACAAGACATATATACCGGAACACTTTCCAGAAGACTTCTGGTTCGTTGCAGTTTTGGGACATTGAACCAGAACTCTTTAAGAAAGTCTTCCGGTTTGGAAGAGTATATACCTGAACTCTTTCTTAAAGACTTCCGGTTTGCATTCATTTAATCGGAAGTCATATGGGAAGTGTTTCGGTACTCAACCTAGTTTTTTTTCACATCGGAACTCTTTTAAAAAGTGTTCCGGTGCGTATTTTATTTTTATTTTTAAATTTTTTTTATAATATATTTTTTTAATTATTTTGTTATAATATTTTTTTCTAGTGGTTCGAAGACGAGGTGTAGACGGTAGGATTCCAGACCGCAGTTTAGGACGGGGCGCATCTTCATCTGAAGCAGAGTCAATTGGCTATCCAGGAGGGCCGTACGATACGTCTCTTTTGGTAAAACACGAGCGTCATGTTTCTCGTCATTTATGGTTTGGTTAGGTAAATAAATGACGTATATTTGAAATTGAATAATATTAGAATATTTTATATTGTGTTTTATAATATGTGTTTTAATTGTTTTTAGAAAAGAGGTCCGAAGAAAGAGTTAAAGGTTGATGGACACGGACTTAAGCTGACATTGAGAGTTCCACTAGCTCTTCCACAACAGGTGGAGAGTTGGGTTTTTAGGTCTGGGTTATCTTCACTTTAGAGAACTAGTTTGAACAAGATAGACACAAATCTGGTATCTGCATTTGTGGAAAGATGACATCTAGAGACATCTTCATTTCACATGCCGTTTGGTAAAATGAGCATTACTTTGGATGACGTCTCATGTCTGCTTCACTTGCCCATCAGGGGTGTATTCTAGAGTCCTCAGGATGTCACTGAAGAGGTTGTCGTTGAACTTGCTGTTGACTACTTAGGAGTGTCACATGGTGAGGCACAATCACATGTTCGTAGTTGCAGGGGTTCTTCTTATAAATTGGAGTGGTTATACGATTTATTCGTACAACATAGAGCTGCTTCTAGTTGGGCATATGCGACTAGAGCATATTTGTTGATGTTGGTGGATTCCATAATTTTTGCCGACAAGACCTTTACACTTGTCGAGACACGACATGTCTTACTGTTTACGGACTTAGATAGATGTTCGGGATATAGTTAGGGAGCATCTGCATTGGTTACCCTATACATATACCTTGGAGATGTGTCCATGTTCAGTTGCAAGCAACTCGGTGGATTCATTTTATAAAGTATGTTAATTTAATTTATTTTGTTTATTATGTTTTTATTTTGTAACAGTGCTGGATTCACGAGTACTTTCCAACTGCAGGTTGCTCTTCCACAACTACTTGTGTTTCCTACTCTAATTCCTCCATAGGTGTATCGATGCTTTGTGATTCTTGAATTTCTTCAAGCTCTACTTTCCTCCCACTGATTCCTTTGGAAATAAATTCCTTTTCTAGGAAAACTCCAGTTCAAGCGACAAATATGTTCTAGGATACTTTTGAGTTTGATCCTTTAAGTATTAAACCTGTTTTGTTTACCAAATTCACCCGTAAACATTTCCTCACCTCTTCCTCTTCATCATATCAACCTTGCTCCCTCTCCAAATGCTACTAGTCAAATTGTTGCCCCCATGTCTAGCTCTAGACCTGGCCCTTATCTTCCTTTTCCCTCTAACAACTCTGCTTCACATGACACATCCTTGCCCACCTCACTTATATCATCCATCTCACATGTTTGTGCCTTCTGTGATATAGCTAAAGCCAACACTATCACACCTTCTTCCTCACCTGAAACTCCCTCCTCTAACAGTCTCTTTCCTGCTCATACTCATATCTCCGAGCCTACCATCAATCCCCTCAATATCCACTCTATGCAAACTAGGGCTAAAAATGGTATCATTCAACCAGGACTCAATCTTACCCTTCTACTCACCCACATGGAAGCTACCTCTGTAAGTCAAGCCTTGGCTGGTCCTCATTGGTTTCATGTTATGAAAGATGAGTATCAGGTACTTTGGTGTCTCCATATGCTACTAAAAAGCCCATTGGTTGCAAGTGGATTTTTAGAGTGAATGAAAACCCTGATGGTTCCATCAACAAGAAACTGATTTTTTTTAAAGCGGACTAAAAATTTAAAAAAATTAGGCTTAATTGCAACTTGTGATATTCCTAATTTCTTTTATTCCTTATTTTAAAAATCACATTTTTATTTATTTTTATAGATTTTAATCCTAAAAAGGAACCAAAGTTCAATCCAAAACTTAAAAAAAATAAATCGTGGTTTTTAAAATGGAGGACCAAAACAAAAAACAAATAAAGTAGGGGAACGAAAATTGCAATTAAGCCAAAAAAATTATAATATGGGGACTAAAAATATATTTAAGCCTTTAAAATTTTATTTTGTGTACTGAAAGACTTTGCAAAAGAGTTTTGATTGTCCGTTTTTAAACTTTTATTTTATTTATTGAAAAAATTTGAAAAGATTTTCGGTAGTCACTTTTTTAACATTAACTTTTATTTTGTGTACCAGAAGATTTTGTAAAAGAATTTCGTTAGTAATTTTTTAAATATTTTTTAACTTTTATTTTGTGTACCACAAAACTTTGCAAAAGAGTTCACACAGTCAAATTTTTAAATATTTTATAACTTTTAATAAATTATTTATAAAGAATATTTTGATAAAAAAATATAAGGTAGAGATACGAGAATAAATAATGAGGTATAAGATAAAAACTTCTTTCTCATATGGTAGAGTCCTTATCGATTACAAATGGGTGTTCCAAATGAAAGAGAATCATAATTGATCTATTAAATAATAGGCTAGACGTGTAGTTAAAGGTACAATGATAATTATATTGAAAAAGTTTCACCAGTCATAGTCAAAACTATCCTCCTGCTATCAATTTCTCAAGGCTGGAAACGTAAAGGAGTCAATGATACTCTCTCTATTCCATAATGAGTGATTCCGATGATCATTTCACATAGATTAAAAAAAGAATAAATAAAAGAGAGAAAATAATATTTTTACTAAAATATCCTTATCATGTATTGAGAATGATGAAAGTAATAATAATTAAGGGTAAAATTGAAAAAGATGCATTGGAAATTAAAATGGATCATTCATTTTAGAAAAAAAAATTATTCTAAATGAGTCACTCATTGTAGAACGGAAGGAGTAATAATATAGTACTAATTTCTCAATGGTGTCCAACTTTAAAGTGTATATGACTGAACCCACTCATTTTGAGTCCCAAAGCAAGTCTTATGTGTGCAAACTTCACAAAGCATTGTATGGTCTTAAATTGGGAAGTTTTACCTCGTACCCCTACAATTGTACCCATACCCCTACGATTAATTTTTTGGGACTAAAATATCCTCGTATAAATAGGGTATATTTTCCAAAAATTGAATTTTTTTCATTTGCACCTGAAGATTTCCGGATCAGCAATTTTGGTCTTGTAAACCGGAACACTAAGAGTAAGCCTTCCGGTTCACAAGACCTATATACCGGAACACTTTCCAGGAGACTTCTGGTTCGCTGCAGTTTTGGGACATTGATCCAGAACTCTTTAAGAAAGTCTTTCGGTTTTGAAGAGTATATACCAGAACTCTTTCTTAAAGACTTCCGGTTTGCATTCATTTAACCGGAAGTCATATGGGAAGTGTTCCGGTACTCAACCTAGTTTTTTTTCACACCGGAACTCTTTTAAGAAGTGTTCTGGTGCGCATTTTATTTTTATTTTTAATTTTAATTTTTTTTTATAATATATATTTTTAATTATTTTGTTATAATATTTTTTATAGTGGTTCGAAGACGAGGTGCAGACGGTAGGATTCCAGACTGCAGTTTAGGACGGGGCGCATCTTCATCTGAAGCAGAGTCAATTGGCTATCCAGGAGGGCCGTACGATACGTCTCTTTTGGTAAAACACGAGCGTCATGTTTCTCGTCATTTATGGTTTGGTTAGGTAGATAAATGACGTATATTTGAAATTGAATAATATTAGAATATTTTATATTGTGTTTTATAATATGTGTTTTAATTGTTTTTAGAAAAGAGGTCCGAAGAAAGAGTTAAAGGTTGATGGACACGGACTTAAGCTGACATTGAGAGTTCCACTAGCTCTTCCACAACAGGTGGAGAGTTGGGTTTTTAGGTCTGAGTTATCTTCACTTTAGAGAACTAGTTTGAACAAGATAGACACAAATCTGGTATCTGCATTTGTGGAAAGATGACATCTAGAGACATCTTCATTTCACATGCCGTTTGGTAAAATGAGCATTACTTTGGATGACGTCTCATGTCTGCTTCACTTGCCCATCAGGGGTGTATTCTAGAGTCCTCAGGATGTCACTAAAGAGGTTGTCGTTGAACTTGCTGTTGACTACTTAGGAGTGTCACATGGTGAGGCACAATCACATGTTCGTAGCTGCAAGGGTTCTTCTTATAAATTGGAGTGGTTATACGATTTATTCGTACAACATAGAGCTGCTTCTAGTTGGGCATATGCGACTAGAGCATATTTGTTGATGTTGGTGGGTTCCATAAATTTTGCCGACAAGACCTTTACACTTGTCGAGGCACGACATGTCTTACTGTTTACGGACTTAGACAGATGTTCGGGATATAGTTAGGGAGCAGCTGCATTGGTTACCCTATACATATACCTTGGAGATGTGTCCATGTTCAGTTGCAAGCAACTCGATGGATATCATACTCTCCTACATGTATATAATTTAATTTTGTTTATTAAGTGTTGGATTCATTTTATAAAGTATGTTAATTTATTTTGTTTATTATGTTTTTATTTTGTAACAGTGTTGGATTCACGAGTACTTTCCAACTGTTGGAAAAAGAGGAGAGAATTGAAAATTAGCTGATAATTGTGGTCTTCCTCGAGCGATGAGATGGTCCTATAGGCAAGGAGTCCTGAAGGTGAATGATTTACGACCTATTTTGGACGAGCTGACACCTGCCGACGTCATATGACGTCCATTTGAGGATCATAGAGGATGACGTCAATTTGATGAGTTATGTCTGTACGAGGGTGTTTGAAGTGGGTGTCGCACCTCGAAAATGATAATGTGATCCATCGCGATAGGACGCGGAAAAATTGTTAGTTCGAACAGAGTCGCCACCGAACTTTATTTATTCCAATGAAGGAATAGGAAAATATCGAGAAAACCTTTAGAAATAAGAATAATGGTCGTCGCAACCAAATTCGGGTTCGGGAGTCAATTACGCAAGGGGAAGGTATTAGCACCCCTCATGTCCGTTGTACTCAACGGGAACCTTTTAGTCTGATTTTGCTATTTGAACGTTAGTTGACTGTTATTTGCTTGCTTCGAGTAATTAGAATTGATGATAGATATGGATGAAGACCTTAGGAGGGAAAAGGGGAGGTTTTTTATTAGTGTGCTCGCGAAGATACAACAATCTCCTGCCTACGTATCCTTATAGTGCAATAAGAAAATCAGAGCATTCGTAGTTCGGGCTACTACGAATATTTGGTGTGTTTTATTTTGTGAACGACTGTATAGGTCAGCGTTCTAAAGGCTAAACGTTGGTTTGTCTACTCTCGGCGGAGGCTTAAGCACTGGTTTGTTGTGCGCATTAGAAAGGATTGACAGTGTTCTTTTTGAAAGGGTTTTGGTCACGTGGGGGTGACAAGTTGAATTGATGTGTTTGATGTTTTTGGTTTGGTTTCGATCGCGCGGGGGCGAGAAGCTAGTTTGATTTGTTTGAGATGTCTTTTTTTTTTTAAGAACGACGAAAGATTGAGCAATGTGGTGCACACCAATCGTTCAATTCTTTCGAGGAATAATAAGGCGACCGCCTTCTACTCCTTTTTTCGTTCGAATTATTTTGAAAGTTTGTTTGTGGATGTTGAATATGCACGGTAGTGAGGTGTACGCTTCCTACTTGCTTATTCAAAGAATAATGAGGCGAGCGCCACCTATTCCCTTATCCAAGTTTATTTAGCGTGTTTTAGTCGGAAGTCGATAATTTGAGCAATGTGGCGAGCGCCAATTATTCAAATAATCGAGAGATGGTGAGGCGAACGCCTCCCATCTTTTATCATCTTAAGTTTAATTTAAAATGTATTAATCGGAAGTCGATGATTTGTGTAATATGGCGAACGCCAATTATTCAAATAATCGAGAGATGGTGAGGCGAACGCCTCCCATCTTTTATCATCCGAGGTTTAATTTATGAAAAGAAATGCTTTTAAATGTTGTATTTGATTTGCGAAAATAGTTTGAATTTGAATTAGTAGGTTTTGAAAAGTCGATGATTTGAGCAATGTGGCATACGCCAATTGTTCAAACAATCAAAGGATGGTGAGGCGAACGCCTCCCATTCAATCGATTAAAGTTAAGTTATTTATTTTGCGAAATTGGGTTTGATATGAAAAGGTGATTTGAATTTATTTGATTGCGGTTTAATTTGATGACGAGAATTCGATTAATATGGCGTACGCCAATTATTCGAATAATCGAAAGATAATGAGGCGAACGTCTCCTATCCTTTTCTTATCTGAAATTTGGAATTAAAAGGATTTAGAATTTATAATTAATTTGAAAGAAGTGATTTGAACTTGTATTTGGTTAAGGTTTTTACTTGGGTGACAAAGATTCGAGCAATATGGCGTACGCCAATTGTTCGAGTAATTGAGAAATAGTGAAGCAGACGCTTCCTATGTTCTTTTTCATCCAAATTTTAAATTATGAAAAGATTGTGCAAAAATAATTCAAATCCGAATCAATGTGAATTTAGTTGAGTTTTTGAAACAAATTATTCAACATTGGATTAAATTTCGGTTTATTGAAAATATTGATTTTAAGTTGTTTTGTTATTTAATTGATAATTAAGCAATCTAATTAATTAAAAAAACTGAATTAGCTATTCAAGCAATCAATTATTAAAATCAATATATGTACATTTTATCAATCATAATCGAATTACTTAATCTTGCTTAACCAAAGCTAATTAATGGATAAAAACTGCTGAGTTTAAGCTTACTAAACAACAACAAAAAATGATCTTAATTCGGAATAGATTTTTGAACTTTGAATTTCACTTAAGGCTTTAAGCCCCAAACCTGCATTTCTATATTATGGGCCTTGCTCTTGTGGCATACAAAGTGTGATGGCTATGCTTAAACATATATACAGAGTGAACACCTAATCGTGAGCCATAAACACAAACATCAACATAATCAAGAAGCATAACACACCAAACATTCTACTAGCTCTTTCCACAAAGAACAATCATACCAACTATTCCTTACAGCCAATACAAACAAATAAACTTTACAAGGCTTAACGTAATACCAAAATCAGCACACACTCAACGACAATATGATGAAAACGGCTTGAAGCAGACGATGCACAATCAACAAAAATACAAAAAATAAATTCGAAATTTTTTGTTAATCACAACCAAAACATAAACGGGATTGAGATGAGAAAACAGCCATACAGACACAAAAAGGAAACAAAAAAAATTAAACTACTCTGGATTGTGGTGTTTCATGGGACTTCTGCCATCTATCAAAGACAAATTACCTCGTTATTCTGCTACTGGGAATCAACGTACAAGCCTCACTTTTCCGGCCACGCGAACAAGAGTTTCAATGCTTCCTGTAGTCAAAATGCGATTCACGTATAACCGAGTCGTAATGGTAGCATCAACATCCCAACATTCAAAACAACAATAGCGCATGGCATTGAAACGAATCACCAATGCTAAAGCCTATAAACCAATCTCTAACAGATGCCGTCTTCTTCACAACGTAGGATTTAAACAGAAACGGAAAATGCTTGAATGTGGTTATGAGTTCGTGTTACTGAAACGACGCCTTTGTTTGTTAGATGGGTTATTTTCACAATAACACGGTTGGTGCTCGTTCCAAACGTCGACGGCGTGTGGTTGGGTAGATCGCGGAGAGAGGGAAGACGGAGGAGAAGATCTGGTGTGTTGGAGGATTTGACGGTCGTGTGGTTGCCGACGCGAATCGCGAACGGGGGGTGGAGCTCGTGGTCGAACAGGGGTTGTTGGTGGTGGTGAGGGTGCTCGTCGGAGGGTTTGCGGTGAGGGAACGACGAGGGTTTGTGAAAGAAGTTGGAAGGGTTTTACGGTAAAAGGGAAAGGCGATGAAGGTTTATGGTGAAGGAAACAATGGCGATGAGATGAGGGTTTTGGTTGGTGGAGATGATGGCAGATCGTCGGAGGAAGAGAGGGGCTTTGATGTGGAGATGGCGGCGATTGGGTTTTGAAGGAGACGAAGAGTCTCCTCTTTTACTTTTCTTTCTCTTTTTTCTTTTTCAGCTTTTTTTTAGAGAGAGGGATGAGAGGGTATTGGGTGAGTTGTTATTGTGAGTGGGATTTGTGTCGTCTTGTGAATGAGTGTAGTAGGTGGATACTCCCTCCGTTCCTTTTTAAGTGTCATTTTTTGACTTTTTACACATACCAAGGAAGCTAATCATTATTGTTACTTTTCAAACAATAATTCTTCTTTTACCTATAATACCCTTAATTATTTATTACATTCACTTTACTTTTTCTCTCTCTGCAATCATTACCTAGGGGTAATTTTGACAGAATTGCAATTAATACTACCTTGAACTTTGTAAGTGACAATTAAAAAGAAATAATTTTTTTGCAAGAAAGTGACACTTATAAAGGAACGGAGGGAGTATATGCTGTGGGAGAGAGAACGTGAGGTGTGAGTGCTGAGAGTATAGGGAGACGCGTGTGAGGTTATTGAGTGGGAGTGGGAATGAAGAAAAATGTGAGTGTGAGGTAGCGTGAGGGAGTGAGAGACGAATGTAGGGATAGGTCTGTGAGAGAGAAAAGGTGAGGTGATGTGTGAGTGTGAAGACGTTGAGAGAGGGAGAGAGGCGTTATGAGTGAGCTGTCCAATTGCCAAAGAAGAAAGAATCCAATGTTGATTAAATACATTTATTTGCAAACAATTTTATTTTCTATTATTAAAAATTAGTTATTGAAAAATCTTAAACAGTAATTTAACTTGGATAATAGTAATAATAAAAACTCTAATTGTTTAATTTGATATTTTAAATAAAGAAATAAAATGACCTGATTAAAAATAAAAATCGAATAAAATTGACTAAAAAAAATAGATCGAACACACTAAAATAATCAGCACAAAATATACTTATTGAAAAAATACAACGTTTCCTCAAATTCTGAAATAAATTTGCACCGGTTAAAAGGCTCAGGCGGGTCGAAATGTAACTGAAACAGCCGCTGAAAAATACAACGAGCACATCAGGTTAAACTGTATGAACCGTAGATTAATAATACTGGCGTCTATGATTTTAATTTTGAAACTTTTTACCCGCTGATTTTGCATATTCTTAAGGAACAAATTAACCGATTTGTCTGTATTCTCAATAAATTTATCTTGACTGAATTTTTAGGTATTTATTCATGATGAAATGTATGTCACGTTATGCATATGATGCAAAATAAAAATGAAATTAATTCTATGAAAATTTAAATATGCTCGGACAAAATCGGGGTATGACAGCTGCCCCTATTTAATTATCTTGAACTAGAAAGTAAGAATGACGACAGTCTTCATACATTCGTGGTGGAAGGTAATTAAATACGAATAGACCCAAATTTTGTCCTTTTGGATGCAATGGATATATGTAGAAAGAAAATGCAATGAGTTCTAATAGCACCAAGGTATTAGGGGTAGAATGCCAAATCACTACCAACCCTCGCGTTGACATTCAAATCTTGCAAAGGTCGTTATTGATGTGAAGACAAAGGTGGGACTAAAACTGAACAGGTTTTCTGGCATCGAAAGGATGACAGTGGAATTAATTGCTACCATCAAAAGGATGATAATAGTTCACCATGATTTCCATGATCGTCATCACCAAAAGGATGATGGATAAGCTGAACTTCAAAGGTAGTCATCACCAAAAGGATGATGGTTATAGTGGCTACAACAAAGATCGCCATCACCAAAAGGATGATGGTAAGATCAACATCAAATCTCACTATCACCCAAAAGGATGAAAGTTAGACACAATCAAAAGATTTCCATTACCGAAGGATGACAATTATTCTGACAGAATTTTCCATTACCGAGAATATAATATCAAGGCTACCACCAAAAGGATGATAGTTAACTCATCAACTTCAAAGATCACCAACACCAAAAGGATGAAGGTAAGATCCAACAACAAAACTTGTTATCACCAAAAGGATGATAATAAGTCGATAACCACCAATGATCACCGTCATCAAAAGGATGAAGGTAAAGTCACACAACAAACTTGTTATCACCAAAAGGATGATAATAAGTCGAAACTCAATGATCACCATCACCAAAAGGATGAAGGTAAGTTACAAGACAAAACTTGTTACCACCAAAAGGATGATAATAAATCAAAACAATCACCATCGCCAAAAGGATGAAGGTAAGATCAACAACAAAACTTGTTATCACCAAAAGGATGATAATAAGTCGAAACTCAATGATCGCCATCACCAAAAGGATGAAGGTAAGTTACAAGACAAAACTTGCTACCACCAAAAGGATGATAATAAGTCAAAACAATCACCATCACCAAAAGGATGAAGGTATAATTAAAAACAAAACTTGTTACCACCAAAAGGATGATAATAAGTCACACAACTCAAAGGATCCAGATCACCAAAAGGATGAAGGTAAGATCAACAAAACCTTGTTATCACCAAAAGGATGATAATAAGTCGGCAATCATCATCACTAAAAGGATGAAGATACTACAAACAACATAACTCGTTATCACCAAAAAGATGATAATAAGTTACAACAATTTAAATGATCACCATCACCAAAAGGATGAAGGTAAGAACAACAACAGAACTTATTACCACCAAAAGGATGATAATAAGTCAATAACCTTAAATGATAACCATCATAAAGGATGAAGATAAGAACAAAACTTTAAAACTTGTTATTACCAAAAGGATGACAATACGCACACAACTCAAACAATTACGATCACCAAAAGGATGAAGGTAAGATAAAAACTTCAAAACTTGTTATCACCAAAAGGATGATAATAAGTCAACAACCTTAAATATCACTGACACCAAAAGGATGACAATAAGATCAAACAAACAGAAGTTGTTATCACCAAAAGGATGATAATAAGGACAGAACTTCGAAACTTGTTATCACCAAAAGGATGATAATAAGCCGAAACAAACTTAATGATCGCCATCACCAAAAGGATAAGGGTGAGATCAAAACGAAACCCGTTATCACCAAAAGGATGATAATGAGCCCATAACTCAAATGGTTACCGTCGCCAAAAGGATGAAGGTAGGATTAAACAATAAAACTCGTTACCACCAAAAGGATGATAATAGTCGACAATCACCATCACCAAAAGGATGAAGGTAAGGTCAAACAACAAAACTTGTTACCACCAAAAGGATGATAATAAGCACACAACGCAATTGATCACCATCACCAAAAGGATGAAGGTAAGATCAAGACAAAAACTTGTTATCACCAAAAGGATGATAATAAGTACACAACGCAATTGATCACCATCACCAAAAGGATGAAGGTAAGATCAAGACAAAAAATTTAGGGATCCTCGACACCAAAAGGATGACGGTGAGATCACAAATGTCAAGGATTTACCATTACCAAAAGGGTAACGGTTATCGTAAACAGGGTGATGATTAATATTATTCCTCAATGGACTTTCACCAAAAGGATGACAGTGAGATAAATACTGGAAAAACAAGGCTACTGACAAAGTTCAGTAAACCCGACTTGCTGGGTAGTATTGGAACATTACTGGGTAAGATTTGCTCAGGGTATCGACAACAAAAGGTTGCAGAACAATATTCTCTGGGGAGATGTAGTTTCTATTAACAAAAGGTTACTGGAAACGACTCATTGAGGGACGCTCAACGCGAAACAAGGTAAGTGTTTAAAGAAACAATGCTTGACTTAGATGAGGATAACATCTTATCAACAAAAGGTTGAAGGATGTAACTCAATGGGGAACGCCCGATGATAAGGTAGGAATTCACTTAGAAAAAGTGACAATGACTCGATTGAGGGTTGGCCTGGATGCCCACGACTAAAACTTGGATTTTGATTCGTGCTATAAATGCATAAATGTCATGTATGCGTCATGTAATGAGGTGATGCATATGATGCATGTGATGCATGTTTGAATGCAAAGGATGATTGGTTTGTTTGGGATTGGCCCCCCTTTTCAAAGGCAATGTGTTTTCTGGAAACCAATGTTGGTTGTATTTGTTTTTATGAAGATGCCAGCGAGGTGGACTTTGGTTTTTTGGGTAATTGTCAATATGGATTGGACTAATGATTGGTGAAAGGATCTGACTTCCCGTCACTCGGTAGCTGATGATGTGATGAACACGCAATAGGTGTGGATACTCTTAGTGCCCCAAGTTTGATCTCTTGCTTGATACATTATGTCTTTGTCTTTGAGACAATCTCGATTTCTTCTCCTGAGATGTTTGACCAGCCTGTAACTGAGCATAGCGACGTGATCAACATATGATGATTATGCCTTTGACATGCCCTAAGGATTCTCATCAACATATGATGTTGTATTACCATGGACTTTCGACGTCTTTGTTGAGAATTCAAGCAATCACTAGTGTCTGACGTAATCTGCTTGACTGACTTGAAGATATGAAGGGAATTTGCCCCTTGCAACTTGTCTTGCCCCCTGATTAGCCTTTGAGGGACCTGCCCCATATGGGTTGAATACTGAAGTTCTTTTCCTCCCTGATCAACTGATGCTTGGAGATTTATCTTATACTGACTACTTCTTATGTCAATATAATCAAAATGATGTCATGCCCCTGATTTATGAGATGGTCTTGATTCGTGTCAGCACCAATGATCAAGTGCCTCTTGAATTGCCCTTTGTTGGAATTTCCTTGATGTCAAGCACTGACTTGCAGTTAAGAATTGTTCATTCAATAAATGGTGATTTTAATGAAATAGTTATGCAAGTTTTGAAAAATAATCGTTCATTTGGAATGTTATGGTAGTGTGTGGCGAGTGGATCATGTGTCCAAACGCGGTGCTGGTTCAGCTAGTGTGTGAATGATGTAGTGAGAATAGAATATTAGCAAATCTCTAAGAGTCAGCTTACGCAACCTTGTTGTAGTATGCTTTCAGAATAAACCCTACTTCAATTAGGTCTTTTGAAGGTTGTAACGTGGCTTGGTTCATGGTTATTGAAACAAAAGGATATAAGGCTCAAAGTTTATTTTAACCCACCTCTTCTTCATGATGATCTCTAATCCTATGTTCAGTTAATTCACATACATTCGTCTTTTGCAGGTGTAAGGATAAATATGGTGATTCAAGGTCTCTTGGAATGGCAGCCACCTTATTTCGTTTTTTGGATGTCGGTCACCCTTTGATTTTGGTATGGTGGTCACTGAATCTTGTTTTGTTTTGTTGGAGACTTTCATTGTCTCTTTCTATTTTTGTTTTGATCCCTAACTTTTGCATGGACCGCTTTGTTTGAAGCTTTAATCCATCGGGATTTCCCCTGTTTTTGCCTAAGTCTCCTTTAAGGGTGTTGGACTTAGAAGGCTCTTTCTTTGACTTTTTTTTGGAAATTATGACTGCCAAGTCATTGATTTGAAGAACAACCGACATAGATTTTGGATTTGTATGGTTTCTTCGACACTTCAAGATGTGTGCGAAGAATATCATGTGATTGATCCTTGTATGGGATATTTCATCTTGTAATTCGAAAGTGTAGTTAGACCAACTGAACACTACCCTGCCCCAGGTTAAGCGTAAGGGTTTGTAGATCCGAAAGAAACTCCTACTTCTAGGCTCGAAGTGGTTGAATAGGGATTAACTCCTTATCTCTCCAGTGTTTGGGGATTTGAAACAATGCATGTACATCATCAGTAGTGTTGATTCTAAGAGTTGGCAACAATTTTGGTAAAACAAAGAGTGTTCACAAGATGTCATGTGTGATGTCTTAACATGAGATATCCTATGTACCTGCTGGAGTTGAAGAACATATGCAAGCAGGATTGTTTCAGAATGCCACATACATTGACAAGGCTTCTGATATTGGATGTACCTGTTGGAGTTGAAGAACATATGCTGCTGGATTGTTTCAGTTGACATACTCATTGTCATGGTAATTGATATGGCTGTACCTGCTATAAAAGGAAACTGGATTATGCAGGATTTTTCCAGATGTCAGACCCGATGTCATGACATCTTGTACACAGAACATTCAGTATGAATGTCTGGTGTTTTGTGATTGCACAATTGGTGGCAATCATTGGTTGATTGAAGATATGGCTAGCTGGCGCATTCTATCAGGGATATCAACCAGATTTGTTTATTTTCCAAGGAAATCTTTACAGCTGATATGAAAAGATTTGATTGGAAAATATATTTAGGGTTTTCAAGATGTCCAATGTTTCTATAAAAAGGGACTCAGAAAACCTGATTGAACACACAACCAAGACTGAGCGAAATTTAGAGAGAGAGCTAGGGTTTGTGTCTGTAGGTCATTCAAGTCATCCATTGATGATTGAATTAGACTAATTTGTCTTCTTGATCAAAGCTTTGAAGCAAGATCAAGAGTGTGTCTTCTTGATTGAAACTGTGAAGTAAAATCAAGAATATTGTAATTGAAAAGTATTTTCTTTTCACAAGAGATTGTTGTTTAAGATCACGGGTGTGTGATTGTAAGGGAAGTGAGTGGGTTCTCATATCTAAGAGTGCTTAGGTAGAAATTGCACGGGTAGAGATTAGGTGAGAAAGACTGTAACTTGGTGAAGTGTACGGATAGTCTTTGAACTAATTCTATTATAGTGAATTTCCTTCCTGGCTTGGTAGCCCCCAGATGTAGGTGAGTTGCACCGAACTGGGTTAACAATTGCTTGTGTTATTCGCTTTATCATTCTGTTTTTATCCATTGTTTATAACCAGATATCAGTGTCGTAACATTATCTTCGACATCTTATATCTAATACCAGAATTTCAATTGGTATCAGAGCAGGCATCCTGCTCTGGTTCTGGGTGAGATCTAGGGGCAATACTTTCTGGTACAATGGAAAGAGATGGAGGATTTGTTCATAGGCCACCAATCCTAGATGGTTCTAACTATGACTATTGGAAACCTAGAATGGTAGCGTTTTTAAAATCCCTTGATAACAAGGCTTGGAAAGCTGTCTTGACAGGATGGGTGCACCCTGTAGTCACTAAAGAAGGAGAAGTCACTACTGAGAAGAAGCCTGAAGAACAATGGTCCAAGTAGGAGGATGATCTTGCTCTTGGAAACTCTAAATCCTTGAATGCAATATTCAATGGTGTAGACAAGAATATTTTCAGGCTGGTAAATAACTGGGAAGTGGCCAAAGATGCTTGGGACATTCTCAAGACCACTCATGAAGGCACCTCTAGGGTAAAGATGTCTAGACTTCAGCTGCTCACCTCCAAGTTTGAAAACTTAAGGATGAAAGAAGATGAAACCATTCATGAATTCCACATGAGTATCCTTGAGATAGCGAATGCTTCAGGAGCCCTGGGAGAGAAGATGACAAATGAAAAGTTGGTAAGAAAAATACTTAGGTCATTCCCTAAGAGATTTGCAATGAAGGTAACTGCCATAGAGGAGTCTCAAGACATCTCCAACATGAGGGTAGATGAGCTAATTGGCTCCCTCCAAACCTTTGAGATGGGATTGATTGAGGGAACTGAAAAGAAAATCAAGAGCATTGCCTTTGTTTCCAACACAGAAGAGGAAAACAATCAAGATGTGGATAAAGAGTGGGCCAATGAAGTTGCTATGCTGGGAAGACAGTTTAACAGATTGTTAAAGAAAATGGATGTCAGATCCAAGGCAAATGTCAAGAACATCTCGTCTGACATCAGTAAATCCAACAATGCTGGAAGAAAAGCAAGAGCAGATGAGAAGCCCAAAGAAGGAAAAAAGGTTAAGTGCTATAAATGTGATGGGTATGGACACATCAGGTCTGAATGTGGGACCTACCTTAAGAAACAGAAGATGAGTCTTGCTTCCACATGGTCTGATGAGAGTGATACTGAAGAGGCTGCAAATCTTGTGACTGCTTTGACAGGAAGATGGGAATCTGATGAAGAGTCAAGTGATGATGAAGTAACCTTTAAAGAATTGGCATCTACCTACAAAAAATTGTGTCACAAAAGTGTAGAGTTGTGCAAACAGGTTGATATCCAGAAGAAGGAAATTACTCAACTTGAGAACAAAAAGATAGAATACTTGGAAACCATCTCCAAGTTACAAACAGAAGCAGTGGCTCTGAATGCCAAGCTAGACAAAAATCCACAAGCTGAAAATCAGAAGATAGCATAGCTGGAAAGTGAGAAGGCAGACCATGCAATAATCATCTCAAAATTGAAGACTCAAGTCATGTTTCAAAATTCTAAATTAGAAGAGATGACCAAGTATGTAAGAATGTTAAGCAATGGGTCTGACTCCTTGGACAAGATTCTTCAAAGTGGACAAATAACAGGAGACAAATCTGGCATTGGGTATAATAGCTCAAAACCCAAGAGCAGTAACACAGGTGTCAAACCTCAAGCCAAATTTAGGCGCATTCAAAAACCTGTGATGTCACATAATATGTCACAGCATCAAAGGAGAAAACAGTTGAAAGGAAAACACCAAAAATGGAGATGCCATTACTGTGAGAAATTTGGTCATCTAAAGCCATTCTGCTATAAACTGTATGGCTATCCTAAGTCTGATCATCATCAGGATCACCATAAATTCAGACCCAAACATCACATGCCTATCATCAAAAAGCAATGGGTCCCCAAGACTAAGGTCACAAGTCTGATAGCTCACAGTCCCCTCAGAATCTCAGCCAAAGAAGAATGATACTTTGACAGTGGATGCTCCAGACACATGACTGGGAACCAAGACCTGCTAACTGATCTGCATCAACATACTATACGTCATGTAACCTTTGGAGATGGAGCAAAAGGTGAAATCAAGGGAACAGGGAAACTTGATTGCCTTGGAGTACCTAGACTTGACAAGGTTCTACTAGTCAAAGGACTAACTGCAAACCTCATAAGCATTAGCCAATTGTGTGATCAAGGTCTGAATGTTAACTTCACCAAAACTGAATGTCTTATCCTTGACATAAATAGTGAAGTAATTATGAGAGGAATCAGGACCAAAGACAATTGCTACATATGGAGCTCTCAATTGGATTGTCCCTTAGAGTATTGGGTGAGTACCGATGCCCTCAAGAGTGATGAAAAACAAGGCTGGGGGAAATGTCACACCAGAAGTCCAGAGAAGAAAAGGTTATGATGGCTCAAAAACCTGAGAAGGTAGACCAAACAGAGGGACATTTGACCAGTCTCAGGGAGAATGGAACTGTTGGGACTAAGCCACAAAGGACTCTGTGCAAAAAGGGCAAGGACAATATGGAGAAGATTTGGGTGACACCTGTAAAAGGTATAGAAGATGATAACAGTTGGGCTCAACTGGGTTGGATGAACCTATTACTATTTACAAACAATGTTACACATGATGTCATAACATTGTATTATGACTTCCTGAATGCTGAAGCCAGGTCCAAAAATCAGATTCAACACAGATGGACAAAATACTTTTCTAGCTATGGTCACTCCATTAGGAAATTTGTGGAAGACAAATTCAGAAGTCAAGAGGTTGAACTAGAACTAGCAGACAAGCTTGCACGGAATTTGGATAAAATTGAATATGAGGAAGGGAAATTAGGGATTTGGACTCTTGAGGAATTATGGCAATTAAAAAGAAAAAATAAAAGAAATAAAAATAATGTCTGTCATTTTAAAAGAAAAAGCCACATTAATGATAAATCATTCCCAAGCTTTGAAAACAGTATTTATTCCCTTGGCACACGCTACCTAAACTCAGCAATTGCCATTCCCATTCAACTTCTAAGAAAAGCTCAGCTAGGGCAAAGAAACCTTCCTCTAAAATCCTACAACATGTCTCAACATCCATCGTCATCTGGTCCCAAATCCTCCAAACATGCAAAGACTTCATCCATGGAGTTTGTAGATGAAGACGTTATGGACGTCACCCCTCTGTGCATGATACCGGGCGACACCACAGGTACCTCCTCCAATGCTGGAGATAAACAAGGTAATACCTCTGGTAACTCCTCTCTTCCTAAAGACATGCATTATACTGATCACGCTATAAGGAGACTTGTTACTAGAATACTGAGTGAAGGACATAAAGTTGAAGGAGTCTCTACCCCTCTGTCCAGAAGGGATCCCTCTCCTGAAAGAGAACCCCATGCTGATAAAGATGATGATTCATCTAGATCAGAAAAAGAGGTGGCCGCTGAAGGGCTTTGCTCTCTAGGTAAAACCCTACCTAGCAAGAAACAAAATGTGCCTCAAGAAAATATTATTGATCTGGAGGAAGAAAGCACTGAAGGAGAAGATGATCCTTTGGTTCATCTGGTTAAACCTAGCATAGATGAGAAACTAAGAACTAAGAAAGGGAAGAGTATGGCTAAGATGAAAGCTGCTAGAGTGAAAAAGACTGCAGGAGTAGGACCCTCAAAACCCTGGAGCAAGGTTGAGGTTGGAAAAAGAAAAGAAAGACACAACTCTGATTCTGAGGAGGATGTTAAAGACGATGTCCCAGACATCTCCCCTGCAAAAAGGCAGGCTGTTCAGAAATCTCCTGGCAAGGCTGCTACTGTCCATCTAGACAATATCTCCTTCCATTTGGAAGATGGAGCAGCAAAGTGGAAATATGTCGTTCAGAGAAGAGTTGCCATTGAAAGAGAACTTGGTCAAGAAGCTGTAGAGGTAAAGGAGATAATTGAGCTGATCAAAAATGTTGGGCTCATGAAGACTGTGGTAACTCTACCCCAATGCTATGAGGGGCTGGTTAAAGAGTTTATTGTTAATATCCCTGAGGATATTCATGATAAGAACAACAGGGAGTTTTGCAAGGTATTTGTAAGAGGCAAATGTGTAAAATTCTCCCCAAGTGTTATCAACAAGTTCCTAGGGAGAGGAACGAATGGAGGAGTAGATCTAGAAACCACAGACAATGAGGTCTGTAGGGCTATCACAGCTGGCCAAGTTAAGGAATGGCCTAGTAGAAATCACTTATTAGCTGGAAAGCTCAGTGTTAAATATGCCATCTTGCACAAGATTGGCTCAGCTAATTGGATTCCTACTAATCATGCCTCTACTATCTCCATCAATCTTGGAAGAATCATTCATGCAGTTGGAACAAGGGTTAACTATGATTTTGGCAAGTTCATATTTGAACGAACCATTAGACATGCTTCTACAAATGCTGTAAAGTTACCCATTGTCTTTCCCTCCCTTATCTGTGGCATTATCCTGAGCCAACAACCAGGGATTCTGAGCACAAGTGACATCCCAAGCAGGAGAAAATCCCCTCTGTCCATTCATTACAAACTGTTTGAGGGAAGTCATGTCAATGATGTCATGACATCTGCCAGAAGGGAGTCTGCATCCAAAGGAAGTCTGATTGACCAACTAAAAGAGACCTGCAAAGAATTGGAGAATGGTATAAGGGTGGCCAAGGCCAGAAAGGAAGCTTTAGAAGTTCTCATCTGTAGCCTGGAAAGGGAAGACAGAGAAAAGGCTGGAAAGGAATCAAATACAAGACCCCAATCCAGTTCTGAAAGCTCAGAAGACTCTGAAGGAGTAGCTGAAGATGAAGATGAAGGTGAAGGAGATACTTCTTCTTCTGATTAATGGTTTCTGCCTGTATTAAAGACTGGGAGGTGTGGTGGAAGCTGGGCTGCTGTTTGGAAAGCTGATGTTCTTTCTATTTTTTTGTTTTTTGTGGCAGTCCTCATGATGTCTGTTATGTAATATTTAGGGCTCTTAGTGAGTTCCTTGAATTTGTTCATTATCTCAGCTTTCTGCTGTGTATAATGATGGTGTGTACTTCCTGAATATTCTGTTTTAACATGCTTAATGTTATAACATCTGATCTAACATTCTCTGCTAGGCTAAGAGACATTTATTTTGTCTCATTGGTCACCTTTGGTCAATTTTGACTAAAAAGGGGGAGAAGTGAAGTGTTGTTATGGAAGTTGTATGTGGCTGGACTGGAGGACAGCTATTATTGAGAAGTGCACAGGTGCTACAACAGTATGGTTGTCTGTTTACAGATGTCAAACAGGATGTCTGATATGGTGCACAGGTGCTGATGTTGAAGCAGATGTCAGTATGACATTTTGGCTGGTACAGGTACTGGAGTTCAGTAGCTGTTATGGTTATCCACAGATTTAGGGGGAGAAGAAGTACCCTGGTGCATTGTGCATTTGTGTGTCTTACTAGTTGCATCTGTTGATTCCTTAGGATTGGCAGTAATTTTAGAAAACAAATAATGTAATCATCTCTGTTGTTTTAATATGTTGGGTTGAAGAAAGTCAACATCTGGACCAACATGTCATGTACGATGTCACGACATCAGGTCTGTGACATCGCACATGTGTAGGAAACTGGATTAATTAATTCAGTATATGTCATGGGATCAGCAAGGATATCTGGTGAATATCCTAACTCCCATGTGGAGGTCTTGAAGACTAAATCAGAATATATATAGGCTCTAAACATGGAGATATATATGGAGAGAGTTTAGGAACTTGAAGACCTTGTTTGTAGCAGAATTTTTCTGCTGAAGTTGCAACAGCAAAGAACAAGTCTGCTGCAGTTTTCTGAAGGCCCAAATCCAGTTGGGTGATTAGGTTATAAATAGCTGATTGTAATCTAGTTTTTGTAAGCCTCTTAGAATGAATTTTTAGGGGTGTGTGTAAGGTAAACCTCCCAATCTGTGGGAAGGTTACCATGTGTTTCTCAGTGGTAAACCTGAGAGTGTTTGTCACTCAAAGCCTGTAGGCAAGAGTGATTATGTTCTTGAATGAAGCTGTGAAGCAAGTTCAAGGTGTTTGCACATTACATTGTATTTGTAGTGATAGGAATGGAAACTGGAGGTTTCTATCTAGGAGTTCCTAGGTATAGATTGCATTGGGTAGGGATTAAGTGATGAGTTGTAAACGGGGGAGTTTAACTCTGAATTGATACTACTAATAGTGGATCTTCTTCCTGGCTTGGTAGCCCCCAGATGTAGGTCATGTTGGACTGAACTGGGTTAACAATTTCCTGTGTTTGTTTTCCTTCTGTATGATATAATCATGTCTGCCATAACTAAGCATGTATTCCAGTCTGTTCATCAAGATAATAGCAGACCTGATACATAGCCTTCTGTTGGAATGTCAATCAGAATGTTTTGACATTCATCAACAACAGCACATACTGTTTAATAAGCTGATGAATTCAGTTCAGTATGTAGTGAAGTCTGGAGTTCAAGAGCACAACAGACCTGGCCAAAAGATCATTGTGAAACTGTCAAACTGGATGTCTTGACAGTTCTTCCAGTAAGCTGATACTGAAGTAGAGACTGGTTGGTCTTTTACAGTACAGCAAATTTAGCACAGTCTGTTTTCAGGAACCAAACAGACTTAGCATAGGGTTCTGGACTTGGATGTCAAACGGAATGTTGTGACATTCACTCACGACTGCATATGCTAAATTGTTGGATGGTTAGTTTTCTGTTTCAGGATTTTTCTCAGGCTATTCTTCAGGAATCCACCAGCTGATCTAAAATCTAGGAAACTAACAACTAAGCTACAATTAATGAACCTAACAAATAATCTATTTGTTAGCTCCTTAATAAGTGGAGATTAGTTTAACTTGTTACAACCTTTAATCTAGGAAATACAAGTACATGACCAACAAACTGGAACAAAGTAACAGATGATGTCCAAAACAGGATTTAGACATCGTGCTGATAACTGTGTAGGAAAACAACAGTAGTGAATGTTATGGTGCACATAACTAAGTGTTCCTCCATTCTAGGATGACATAGAAGGAGAGGATGTGACACTGTGAAAGGGTGCACATTAGTACAGAGTGTAATAACTGTCTTGCTGTATTAGGTACAATGTTAGATCAGATGTCATGACTTGAAGTAGAACATCTGAATACTGACTACACCAGAATTTCAGCATCCATAACTAGTAATTTTGATTGTTGCACAGATTTAGGGGGAGGAGAAGTACCCATGTGCATGTGTGTATCACTAGTAGCCATAGCTAGTAATTGTTTTGCTTTTGCTGCTGATTAAACTACTGTTATGTGGTTTAACTGCTGATAGTTTACCTTGTGAACAAAAAGGACAAATATATGTTTTAGCCAAAATTTGCCAAAGGGGGAGTTTGTTGATTCTAAGAGTTGGCAGCAATTTTGGTAAAACAAAGAGTGTTCACAAGATGTCATGTGTGATATCTTAACATGAGATATCCTATGTACCTGCTGGAGTTGAAGAACATATGCAAGCAAGATTGTTTCAGAATGCCACATACATTGACAAGGCTTCTGATATTGGATGTACCTGCTGGAGTTGAAGAACATATGCTGCAGGATTGTTTCAGTTGACATACTCATTGTCATGGTAACTGATATGGTTGTACCTGCTATAAAAGGTAACTGGATTATGCAGGATTTTTCCAGATGTCAGACTCGATGTCATGACATCTTGTACACAGAACATTCAGTATGAATGTCTGGTGTTTTGTGATTGCATAATTGGTGGCAATCATTGGTTGATTGAAGATATGGCTAGCTGGCACATTCTATCAGGGATATCAACCAGATTTGTTTATTTTCCAAGGAGATCTTTACAGCTGATATGAAAAGATTTGATTGGAAAATATATTTAGGGTTTTCAAGATGTCCAATGTTTCTATAAAAAGGGACTCAAAAAACCTGATTGAACACACAACCAAGACTGAGCGAAATTTAGAGAGAGAGCTAGGGTTTGTGTCTGTAGGTCATTCAAGTCATCCATTGATGATTGAATTAGACTGATTTGTCTTCTTGATCAAAGCTTTTAAGCAAGATCAAGAGTGTGTCTTCTTGATTGAAACTGTGAAGTAAAATCAAGAATATTGTAATTGAAAAGTATTTTCTTTTCACAAGGGATTGTTGTTTAAGATCACGGGTGTGTGATTGTAAGGGAAGTGAGTGGGTTCTCATATCTAAGAGTGCTTAGGTAGAAATTGCACGGGTAGAGATTAGGTGAGAAAGACTGTAACTTGGTGAAGTGTACGGATAGTCTTTGAACTAATTCTATTATAGTGAATTTCCTTCCTGGCTTGGTAGCCCCCAGACGTAGGTGAGTTGCACCGAACTGGGTTAACAATTGCTTGTGTTATTCGCTTTATCATTCTGTTTTTATCCATTGTTTATAACCAGATATCAGTGTCGTAACATTATCTTCGACATCTTATATCTGATACCAGAATTTCAAGTAGGATTTTATCCGAAAGCATACGATTAGTAATTATGAGTATTTTGTTTTCGTCATCCTCCTTCCAACATTTACTAACAATAGTGTGATAAAGAAGGTGAAATGGAAAAGCATGTGTTTGTGATTTGCAAATGTGATAGATGAGTGAATATGAAAGATTGATTCAAAGCATGCATAATCATCCCATTAATAAAACCAGATACATATAACAATGTTTAAAGCATACAGTACTTAAATAGACAAGAACAAATTACAAAAATATGAAATGGTAAAAATGGCATAATGATTGCCTTCATTCAACGAAACGGGACTTCATCTCCTAATTCACTATCGAGCTGGCTTCATCAGGAACTACTCTGCTTGTTCAGGTTGGTGAGAAGCTTTATCTTCGAGCTTCACTCGACTCTGCATGCGCTGGCATGGGATTTGTTGCAACATTTATTGCAATGCATGATGAAATGAAATACATGGTAAATAATGATGTTTGGGAACTATTGGAGTTACCAAGAAACTATAAGGCGATTGGTTGCAAGTGGATATTAAAAACAAAGAAGGACTCAAAAGGTAAAATTGATAGGTTTAAGGCAAGACTTGTGGCTAAGGGCTTCATACAAAAGGACGAGATTGATTTTAATGAAACTTGTTCTCCCGTTTCCACTAAAGACTCTTTTAGAATCGTTGTGGTTCTTGTAGCTCATTTTGACTTGGAATTACATCATATGAATGTTAAGACTTCTTTTCTTAATGGTGATCTTAATGGTGATCTTAATGAGGAGGTGTGCACGCAGCAGCCTGAGGGTCTTGTGACAAGTGGTAATGAGCATTTGGTTTGTAAATTGAGAAAATCTATTTATGTTTTGAAACAGGCTTCCCAAGAATGGTACTTGAAATTTGATGAGGTGGCGACTTCATTTGGTTTTGAAGAAAATAAAGTTTATCAGTAAATCTTTCTTAAGGCCAGTGGGAGAAAATTCATCTTTCTTGTGTTGTATGTTAATGATATTTTTCTTGCCAGTAGTGATCTTGGTCTACTTCATGGGACCAAACTTATTCTAACCAAATTTTTTAATATGAAAGATCTCAATAAAGTGTCCTTTATTGTGGGAATTGAAATACATAGAGACAAATCACATGGCGTACTTGGCTTATCCTAGAGGGATTATATCAATAGAGTCTTAGAGAGGTTCAATATGCAAAATTGTAAGTCAGGGGATGTTCCAGTTACTAAAGGAGACAAATCAAGTAAAGGTCAATGTCCTAAAAATGAGATTGAGCAGATAGAAATGAAGGGAAAACCTTTTGACATCCGTATTGAGCAACTTGATGTATGCTCAAGTATGCAATATGCTTGACATTGCTTTCATAGTTGACGTTCTGGGAGGGTATCAATCTAATCTTGGGAATGATCATTGGATTGTTGCTACAAAAGTGATGAGATATTTACATAGAACTAAAGAATATATGCTTATTTTTAGGAGAGTTAACAACTTAAAAATAGTTAGATATACTGACTCTGATCTTGCTGGTTGTGTTGATGATAGGAAATCTAGTTCTGGTTACATTTTTATGTTGGTTGAAGATGTGATATCTTGGAAGAGTAATAATCAAACTTTGGCCGCCACTTCTTCTATGTGGACAAAGTTTATTGCTTGTTATGTTGCTGCCACTCATGTTGTTTGGTTGAGAAATTTAGTAACTGGTATTGTTGATTCCGTTGCCAGGCCACTGAAACTTTAGTGTGATAACAATGTAGTTGTGTTCTACTCTAGGAATAATAAAACTTCTAGCGATTATAAGCATTTGGAATTTAAGTATTTAATAGTTAGAGATCTTATAAAGAAAAATGACATTATCATTGAGTACATTGGTACTTATTTCATGCTTGTTAATCCTTAACCAAGGGACTTAGGCTCATTATGTTCAAAAACCATGTTGAGAACATGGACATTGTGAGTTCTTTCGATGTACTTGGTTAGTGAGAGTTTATTCTTTATGTCATTTTCTTATCACGTTGTATTTGGACACTTAAGTGTTGGGTTGTCAAGTATTTATTATTTTGAGCATTTGATATTGCAATGAATATTATTATTATTATTATTATTATTATTATTATTATTATTATTATTATTATTATTATTATTATTATTTATTGTTTATTCATAGGTCAATTTGGACTCTGTGTCACTGGGAACATAGTTCATGTGTTCGACACTAGTTTGGAGTTTGAGGCATGGTTATAATTTTGAGCTCGACATCTTTGGGACCATTATACCGGTGGTTGATGTCATATTGAAGTTGTGACATGATTTTAAGCTCGACGTTGTCAGGACCACAATGTCGGTGGTTGACGCCATATTGGAGCCGAGGCATTATGGTTTGTAAAATCATGCAACTTCTTTGGCTTTAAGACATTTGAGAGAAATTGTTAAGGATTGACAAAGAAAATAATAGTCTGGCTACTGGATCACATTGGCGTGTTATTCTCTTACCACACTCTATATTGATGACTAGTTGACAGAGTCCGTAGTAATTGTAACCATAGAAGGTTATATGTCAATGAAGGATATAGTAATTTCCATGATTTGATATTGCTTGGCTTTTGTTGGATGGGGTTGTATTCTGATACTGCACCTAGAATCATGCATTTTCTTAAATTGCGGCCACATTTTAAGAAATTAGTCATTAATCTAAGAGTCGTTTTCAAATATATATATTTTTTAAAATTAAAATCACACAATTGATTTTTCCCAAATGAGATAATGTTAGATTTATTTAATATTTTGTAGGTTGAAATCAATTGTTATTTTGGTTTGTGAAAACGGGTTAATCATGATTTTGATATGGGTGCATAAGTAGGTTCCTTTATTGGTTAAGTGGTCTTTTTAATTAAAGCATGGGTATCTTAAACCTGATTGGTGTGGACAAAAGTGGGGCCTCAACCCTTGACCCATAATAGGTAGGAACTAGGGTTATATATTTTATGGCTATGGCCCCCACGTAATCACAGAATCATAAAAAGAACTGGCAGCTCCACAGCTTTCCCTATTGAGAGTTGTGAACGAGAGTGTGAGATACAGAGGAAGATCCAATCACTCATCCTTTTAGAATTCGGAATCAAAGTGACAAGAAATGCAACCCTTATTCTCAAATCATGTATTCAATAGGTAAGTGTTATTGTTCTAATTTCATATAATTGATCGATAATTTTTTGGATTACATGACAAACTCAAAGGTACACTGCTCCAACTTGGTTTTCTTGCTAGTAAACATGATCTCTATATCTTCATCAACTCAAAATACTCTACACTCGTCTATATGTTGGTTTATGTGTATGATATCATCCTCACTAGAAACAACTCTCAACTCCTCACAACCATAGTTACCAGTCTGAATTCTAGTTTTTCTCTAAAAGAGTTAGGTGATCTGAACTAGACATTGAGGTGAAGGTTCAACCAAATTTGTGCCTACTTATTTATCAAGGAAAATATACTAGAGACTTACTAGAAAAGACTAATATGCGTGAAGCTAAACCTATACCCTCACCAATGGTAGTTGGTCTCAGGCTCTCTAAAGAAAGGTACACACTTTCTTTGATCTCATTCAGTACAGGTCCATTGTGGGAGCTCTTCAATATTGACATATGCTTCTTTGTCAACTAGGTCTTTCAATTTACGACACATCCCATCCAACTTGATCTTCTTGTCAAACATGTACCGCCTTTTTCCTGTCATTTTGCAAGCCTACTGAGATGCTAATCGGGGCTATATCCCACATGAGAAAAGGTGTACTTCATTGGCTTATGTGCTTCTATGGCCTAACTTGGTAAATTGGTAGGCTAAAAAATAACTAGGTATTTCTAAAAGGAATTGTTTTTCCCACTTCTATTGGTTCTCTCAAACCCTTTGTGAAAAGTAAAAAATGCCCCCTATTTTCGGAGATGCATCTCTGTATGTATTTTAGGGGTTGTCCGCAAATACATCTTCGGATTAACCTTTATTTTCAAATTCAAGTGTTTTCTCGGAGATGCACCTTCGAACGCGTTTAATTTATATATAACGCGCAGACAAACCCTCTTTTCCTTCTTCATTTTCTATACTTTTACAAACCCTCATTGAAGCTCGTGAGCAACTTTTTTCCAGACAATTTTTCAAGGAACATCAGTGCCTCTACTTCAATAATACCAATCCCAACTCACTCCATACTACATTTAACATTTTTTCATCCTTATCAATATTTTTTGAGTAAGTTTCTTATTTAACTTTTTTTATTAATGAATTAGGTAAAATATTTAGTTTTATATAAATTAGGTAGTAGTCACATTCGAAATAGGTATCTACTAGAGACATGCACTATTATTTGGTTGCATTTTGGGTTGTTAAGGAAAGACTGGTTTTCATGCCAATTTTGCAAACGCGATTACACTAGATGATGTTGCTTGCCTTCTCTACCTTCCCATCAGGGGAAAGTTACTTGATCATTCTAGAATAAAACTTGATGAAGCCCATGAGATGATGGTCACTTATTTGGGAGTTGTCACAATGGATGCCCTGATGCATTGTGAGAGCGCCAGAGGTGCTCATGCAAAAATTTCATACTTGCAGAAGCTATATGAAGACAATTTGGAGTTGGCTAATGATGTCGACGACGATGATCTATATGTTACCTATCACTGGGAGTGTGCTTTGAGGTGTTACCTCCTATTCTTGGTTGACACGTTCATGTTTGTGGGAAAAGTGCAACCTACGTTGATGTGGCATACCTTAAGTACTTCATCGACTTGTCGTCCATTCAAGAGTGGAACTAGGGACGCCTGTTTGCTATACATGTACTCCAACCTGAGTGAATGATCTATGTGGACGACAAAGCAAATGATAGGCTCATGCGCAACTAATAATTTTAAAATCACTTATTTTATTTTTCACTTGTTACTAATATTTTTTTCTTATTCATTTTCAGGAATGGATCCCACCCTATGTTCACCGGATACACGGGTTTGATCGTGTGCTAGAGTATACTGAGGATTGGCCACGTGCTTGCCTCTATTGTCCATGTAGAGGAAATGATGTTGTGCGACCATTTTGTGTGTATATTGACCAGGCTCAACATGATGACATCGATTGGACAACATACACTCCTCACTGAGGCACTATGATCTTCGACCCCATTTCATTTTATTCTGGATGGCTGGCATGTGGGATGAATATGATGTGTTAGTATCTATCGGAGCGATGCATGTGTCAGTTTGGATATGTGCAGATCATTCTAAGATCCTCCTTCGTGTTTGCTCCTAACAGCTTCGTCCAAAGACATCTTGATGACATACTAGCAGATTACGATAATCAACTGGTATTAGAGGAGTATTGGAGTATGTCGGCCACAAGTTAGTGGTCTTATGTGGACGGTTACATGACTTGGTTCTATAGTGTGTCACACTCTGTCATGATATCATACGCTCCTAGACGTCCACCTAGGCCTGCTCATGAGGAGATCCTGGAAAATGAGCGGGCCAGAGATGATCATGTCATTGATGTGTTGCCGATCTGTCAAAATATCATGTGGATTACGTATGAGGGCATGGAGCCTGGGTTGTTTGAGATAGGCGACGATGATGTGGTTACCCTAGCATGTTCCATTCTTATTGAGGCAAATAATGCCTTGGGTTACCGGCGGCGTAGGAGGAGTCAGGGGATTAGGCATACGCGGTAGGTTATGCTTTTATTTGTATTTTGAGATTTTTTTTTATTTTTTTTCATACTTCAAGAATAATATTTGTATTATTTTAGGCTGTCTTTTTAATTAATGCATTACTTTATTTTATGATGTTAGTGTTTGTTAATGTTTGAATCAAATTATGACATTGTTAGTTGAATTAAAATGACTTTGGATTTTAAAAAAATACAAATTTAAGACAACGTTTATGTCCAAGATGCATGCAGGTAAGTTTTCAGAGATGCATATCCGAATTCACCATAAAAATATTTGCAGATGCATCTCCAAATCTATTTTTGGTAAAAATAAATAAATAGGGTGGCTACTTGAGTTACGAAAGATGAGGTAATTTTAGATACATCCGAAGATGCATCTCCGAAAATACCTAAAAAAAAATTTAGATTTTCAAATGTGTGAATCACACCCTAAGAATGGAAAAAGAGATTTCCTTTTTAAATCTACCACAAATATAGAGTATTGCAGTTTAGCCTTAGCCACCTCAAAACTTCTCAAGGTGCAACATCTTCTCGAGTTATGAATCAAGTTCAGAACACCTTGAATCGACAGTGACAATATGAGCTCCATTGCTCTAGCCCACAACACTATCTGTCATGCTCACACAAAATACATGGAATTGGACTATTTTTTTTCAAAGAGAAAGTACTTCAAAAACAACTTCAAATGGTGCATATGGTCTTTAACACTGTTGATGGCATGACTTCAAATGGTGCATAATTTATGAATAACTTAAAATACCAATTACATACTATTTATAAATTCAGTTCATATTCACTCATTGAAAATGTGATTTGACCTCAAATCTTTTTTAATAATGAAAAGGCCTATATGCCTAAAAAGAAGTCTACACATAAATCAAACGGAAGTAGGAACTTCGATCAAACTAGCATCCAACACTAACTTAATATCTATCGGTTGTTGTTCAAAATAATAAACATCATCCTCCAAGTCACATCATAAATTGTCAATTTTTTTTTAATGAATGCAAGTGATTAGGACTCATCGCCCATGACACTGTTGTTCCAGTTTTATCATATTGGAGCTAGCCTCGTTAGTTAGTTGTCTAATGCTAGTTATGGATAACACGACATAATAGCCTTGTTAGTTCGTTATCTAATAATTAAATGTGTGTTGTGGACCTTTTGTCTAGATATGGCATGGCAGAGGAAGCTGAGATGTCTATGGAGGAGAACATTAGTGGACTGATATGGCATGGTGGAGGAAGCTGAGATGTCTATGGAGGAGAAGATGAGTGGACTTGCAACTGGGGATGCAAATGTGTGGGGTGATATACTGAATGCATGTAGAAACTCATGTTCTTACGTATAGCATATATAGAGAAGCTGGTTGGAATGCAAAGACAAACAGTTGGGAGTATGATTTCGGAAGCAAAGAATGAAGAAACCGAGATGCATGCAGCACAACATGGGCGTGGATCAGTGTCATCCACGCACGCACAGGAAATGTGCAGGTTACTTGATTCAATTCCTTGATTCAATTCTCAAGAATGGTCAATTTAGAGAATGTTTGGCTTCTGGGTGTCAGGCAGTTGTAGAATCTTCTACTGGTTCTATTTTGTGAATGCCTTATTTACTATTTTCATGTGCAGATAAAAATAAATTCGTTGCTTAAAGATTATGCACTACAAAAAAAAGTATAAAGTGTTACAAAACAATAATATATTGATTCACCTATTGTTCACTTTCAGAAAACAGCACAAGTTTTAACATAATCATCGGTTGCTGTAGCAGTGACCTTGCATAATTAACCCTCCAAAACTGAAGCGCGACAAGGGCGATGTGGAACAATGGTTAGGGTGAAAATAGAAACTTGTCTGCAATAGTCACAGTTACTCACTCGAGCTTAGCTGTATGTTTGGAGTGGGTATACTCTAAAGCTTTGAAAACAGATGAATATTTATGTTGACGAATAATCATGACCAGGATGAATATGTTGGCTGCAAGAAACATTAAGCCTGCCACCCAAAGCTGTAAGAAGACATTTTTACCCTTGAACTCGAGAAGGTAGCCCCACATTAACCAGTGGGTCTGAGCTCCGATCC
Organism: Lathyrus oleraceus; assembly: GCF_024323335.1. Classification (NCBI taxonomy): domain Eukaryota; kingdom Viridiplantae; phylum Streptophyta; class Magnoliopsida; order Fabales; family Fabaceae; genus Lathyrus; species Lathyrus oleraceus. The sequence goes on from NC_066582.1 coordinate 401,388,062, forward strand.
ACAGAAGAATGCAAGACAATCCACCCCATTTTAGCTTCATTTTACTCCAAGGGAGTATTAGAGGCAACAAGCTAAAGAACCAAACAAAGTACTGTGCAGTAATCACCTGCAAGAAACCAGAAATCAGATGCGTAGTCCAAAGGATTTCCGCTAAAATATGAGGAAATGTGTAGATTATTCAATTTTACTTAACAAACCTTATTGAAGGCAACAAATGATACAGTCTGCACAAATAGGCAAAATGGCAAATCCTGTGCAAAGCTGAAAATAAGAACCAGCTGAACCAAAAACTGTGGCAAAAAGGAGACAAGCTTTTCCACCACCGAGATATTGTGTCCATAATGAAGATATATGTGATAGAAATAGATTGAGAAGTTATGCCTTGGATCGGTACGAGTAAGATGGTACAGTAGTGCCTCATGTAGAAAATCCCAACCATATAAGCAGAAGAACAGACCAGTACAAAAGAGAAAAACTGATCCTGAAACCAGTCCAAATATCACCCTGTTCCAAGTGAATATGCTTTTCAATAAATTAAGTAGGGTAAAGCAGCCATTCAGGTCTTCGAGTCTCTCTTTCTGAACAGCACTCCAATTCCTTAGGACGGGTTTCTGACCAGATGGGAAGAAGTTCGGATCAAGAACCAGGATTATAGGAATAGAATAAATTATAGGATAAATCCTGAAATGGACAACAAGTCCATACCAAATTGCTGACTGTAACACATTACCTGCAAACCAGGGGGAATAAGAAGGAAAATGGGACAGAAAAAAAGAGAATACCATCAAAGCAACAAGATATATGCAAATATCTAATATTTTACATCTTTTAAGAAAAATGTTTCCTTTGACATGTCAATCAACAGCAAGACTAAGAATCAAATGAAAGACCCAAACGTAATCTTATTCGCAAATTGATATTAATAATAGAAAACAAATTTGAAAGAGAGGTAAAAGGCATTCTGCTTTACCCCCTATTTAAAAAATATTTCTGTTTTCAGTCGCGAATGCTTGGTAAAAAACACTGAAAAATTATTTTGGATCTTTTACAGAATGACAATTAAAAAGTGGGATTTTGATAAACATTTTAAAAAATGACAATTAGACCAGGAAAGTTGGAGTTTTGGGTTATGCGGGAGAATGTTGAGAGGTAGGATCCGCAGAGGATGGAATATCAGGACCAACACGACAACCTTCAAGCATGAAAACAATGCCGGACATCGTTGATCGATCAAGAGGGTCTGGTGCTGTGCAAAGCAATCCAACTTTCACACCTAGTAAAAACTCTTCCCACTCGGATGATTCTGGGTCCAACTCAAGTAAACCAGGTTCTAATAGCTCTGTTATTTGACCCCTCTGAAGTTGTTTTTTCACCCACTTCACTATGTCTTCATCCTAGGTGAACATTACTGGTCTCTTTCCTGTTAGGAGTTCCAACAACACAATGCCAAAGCTGTAAACATCAGACTCTTTCGTGACTTCGCTGATTAAGATTGCTTCTGGCAAAACGTAACCTAAAGTGCCAACTGAAGATGAACTGGAGGCTGCTTCTCCTTGAGTTGCTACTGTTAGTCTTTCTAACTCGAAATCTGATAAATGGGCTTCGAAATCTGCGTCAAATAGAACGTTTTGAGGTTTCACGTCGCCATGGACCATTGAGGATTGGTGAATGAAGGCTAATCCACGGGCAATTCCTAGATTCCTAGTGAAACGAGGTGTCGCATTGGCCAATTTAGAACATGGCCATCTTGGTGAGAAGCCTCTTGGAGGAGAGTTGCAAGATTTCCGTTGGGCATGTATTCATAGGCCAAGAGTCACATATCTGGTGATCCTGCATAATAACCTCTGAGAACAGTTATATTTCTGTGCTTTATTTTGCCTAGCGATTCGGCTTCTTTTCGGTACATGTTCTCATCCAATGATCCATCAGGGAGCCTGCAAATGGAAAGGACCATTCCATCATTGTAACAGGCCTTGAATACTAATCCATATCTTGTTCTGCTTAGTACATTTCCTTCGTCAGACTGTCTCGTTGCTTCAATTGTTTCCGCAAGTGTAATTTTGGTGTTGAACATCACCAGTTTTGGCCACCATTTTCACTGCTACCACGACCTCCACTTGCTCTTGCAGGGCATCTTTTCTTCTCTCCAGAAACCCTTTCTTTGTGCTTCTTGCGCCATCTCCATAAGCTGATGATGTAAAAACAGCAAAAAAAGGACTAATATGCAAGCTCCTGTTGCAATGATGATAATCAACAAAAAAAAGAAGGAACTTCTCCGGCAAAGTCACTGCCTTAAAATCAACAACACTGAGGGACCCACATTTCTTGATTTCCACCGGAATGACATCAGTAAATGAATTATTAGCCATCTTCATCTCTGTCAAAGCAGCAAGATTTCCTATATATGGCAGAACGTCACTGGAAAGTGCATTGCTGGAAAGGTCAAGCACTGACATCCTGGTTATATTGGTTAACCACAAAGGAAACGTGCCTCTTTTGCTATTATGTTGAATATCCAAAACCTGAAGAAGACTAAAACACATGTTGGTCTCGAGCCCAACGAAACCCGTGATACCATTAAATCCAAGTTGAACTATCCGCAGAGACGGTGCGTGCAACGAAACATTGCAGAAAATGGAAGCAGGAATGGAACCAGTAAGATTGTGCTGAGAAAGAGAAATCACCTGAAGATTCGGAAGCGCCGACAGAAGCACGCCGCCGAGTACATTTCCTTCTGCGCTCAAATGGATGAGCGAAGAGCAATTAGCAAGTGCAGAAGGTAAGGTTCCTCCAAGGATGTTAGGGTCAAGCCAGAGATATTGCAGTATCGGAAGCTCCCCAAACGTCACCGGAATCTCACCGGAGAACTCATTGTATGATAGAAACAATAATAATAATAATAATTTACCGTTACCAGGACAATTAATTCATCATGCCTCTAGTGGTCCCAGAGTTTGGAAAGTTTGGAAAGTATATTCTAGAAGGGGTAAAACAGGGATTTGAGGCTGAGTTAGTTAGCAATCATGAGGTGGCATGAAAAAGGGGAGCAGGGCGTTTACGGAATATAAGGAACAGTAAGTGGGAGAGAATAATCATCTCTGGATTTGGCAGTTAGATCTAGGGAGAATGAATAGATCCTATAGGAGCGTAGCTCTTGACCCATGTTGGGATTGATACTTTCTATTCTCTGTACTATTTCCATTTACCATCTATAAAGCTTCCTTTTCTCCTCTTTCTCATAACCTTTTTACTGTTATATTGCTTATTGTTCTGTTAGTTCATAACAAACTGGTCCGACCTACCGGATTATCACTCCCGGAACCAGTGAATGCCCCCGAAGAAGGTTAGGATGGATGCGAAGGTAGCGGCGTTAGAAGGAGAGATGTCGGAGGTGAAGTCGACATTGATAGACGTTCAGAATGCGGTGAAGACTAGCCATGAGAGTCTCATGGCCATGTTTGAACGGTGTCTAGGGAAGACGATACTGGAAGAAGAAGGTAGTGCGAATGGGAAGGGGAGATCCTCCGGATCTGGGTTTCACAACCTCAGTCGTGATGCATTGACAGAGTTTCGTCAATCCGTCAAAAAAGTAGAGCTTCCGTCCTTCACCGGCGAAGATCCCGCTGGGTGGATTTCACGCGCTGAAGTGTATTTCCGTGTTCAGGGGACGCTACCGGAGTTGAAAGTGAGTCTAGCTCAGTTATGTATGGAGGGAGCTACGATTCATTTCTTCAATTCTCTGGTCGGAGAAGATGAAGATTTGTCGTGGGAGAAGTTGAAGGAATCACTGTTGGCCAGATATGGTGATCACGGCGACGGTGACGTATATGAACAATTAACAGGGCTTAAACAGAATGGGACGGTGGAAGAATATATCACCGAAGTTGAATATCTCATGGCTCAGATTCCGAAATTGACTGACAAGCAATTTTTGGGGTATTTTCTTCATGGGTTGAAGGCGGAGATTAGAGGACGAGTTCGCAGCTTCGTAGCCATGGGGGAAATGAGTCGCGCGAGGTTGTTACAGGTGACGCGTGCAGTAGAGAAGGAGATCTATGGAGAAAATGGATCGTCCAGTAATAGAGGGCCCAGATTTGGAAGCGGGTCACACCGACCCGGAACTCATGGAGCGGGTCGAGGAAATTCAGATTGGGTTTTAGTGAAGAATAGAGAAGGTGGAGTGAATGGGGGTTCTAAAAGCAATCCTATTGGGCTTAGAGATGAAAGAGCGGCCCATGGAGATAAGAGAAGGAATGGGCCTCGTGATCGTGGGTTTCAACACTTATCATATCAGGAATTGATGGATAGAAAACAGAAGGGGCTTTGCTTCAAATGTAAGGGGCCGTTCTCTCCTACACATCAATGCCCCGATAAACACCTTCGGATCCTTCTTGTTGACGACAGTGATACGGAGGAGCTAGAAGGCCAAGTTCTGGCGATCGAAGTGAATGAGGCGGAAGACAATGAGATGGGAGAGATGAGTCTGATGCATTTGGATCAGATGGCTAATCATACTCCCCAAGTTATACGTTTCCAAGGCGAGGTCAAAGGAGTTCCGGTGCTTGTGTTGGTAGACAGCGGGGCGACGCATAACTTCATTTCTCAGAAGTTGGTAAGCAAGATGGATTGGCCCATGGAGAAGAATTCACAAATGCGAATCAAGTTGGGTGATGGGTTCCAAACCATGACTCAAGGAGTTTGCAGAGGGGTGGAATTGAAGATTGGAGGATTCGGAATTCAAGCGGATATGCATCTGTTTGAGTTAGGGGGAATTGATGTTGTGTTGGGAATAGAGTGGTTGAACACGCTTGGAGATATGATTATGAATTGGAAGAAACAACTCATGAGTTTTTGGAGTAATAAAGAGTGGGTGACATTACAGGGCTTAGGGAGCACCAAAGAATCCATGGTGGCTCTGCAGAGTATTTTGGAGAAGCCTAAGCGAGGGAGAGAGAGGAAGTTAGGGAGTAAAGAGAAAGAGGAAAGTGCAGCACAAGAGGGCCATTTGTCTCAACTACAGAAGGAAAGGTTGGATCAGTTATTACACAATTTTTTTTCGGTGTTCGAAGAGCCTAAGGGGCTACCTCCAATCAGAGACAAGGAACATGCCATTAAGCTAGTCGAAGGAACAAGTCCGGTGAATGTAAGGCCCTATAGATATCCTCATCATCACAAAGATGAGATTGAGAAACAAATCAAAGAGATGCTGGCTACAGGAATAATCAGGAACAGCACAAGCTCTTTCTCTAGTCCGGTAATATTGGTGAAGAAGAAGGACAGTTCGTGGCGAATGTGCATAGATTACAGAGCCCTAAACAAAGTAACCATCCCTGACAAATTCCCAATACCTGTTATAGAAGAGTTGTTAGACGAGCTGCATGGTGCTAGATTTTTTTCTAAATTAGATTTAAAATCGGGTTATCATCAAGTAAGGGTCAAAGAAGACGATGTATACAAGACAGCCTTTCGTACTCATGAGGGACACTATGAATTCCTCGTAATGCCATTTGGCCTTATGAATGCACCCTCCACATTCCAAAGCCTCATGAATGAAGTGTTTAAACCCATGCTTAGAAAATACGTGTTGGTCTTCTTCGATGATATCTTAGTATACAATGCTGATTGGGAGTCCCATTTGCAACATTTACAAACTGTGTTGCAAGTTTTAGAGGACAATGGATTAGTAGCCAACAAGAAAAAGTGCCTGTTTGCTCAGAAATCCATTGAATATTTGGGGCATGTCATATCCCAAGAGGGAGTAGCTGTGGATCCTAATAAGGTAGTCAGTGTGACCCAATGGCCTACACCTAAGAATGTGAAGGGAGTGAGAGGTTTCTTAGGGCTGACTGGATACTACAGAAAATTTATCAAACAATATGGCAGGATAGCTAAACCGTTAACGGAGTTAACAAAAAAAGAAGGGTTTAAGTGGGGAGATGAATCTCAAAGAGCTTTTGAAGAATTGAAAGTGAAACTCACTACTGCACCTGTCTTGGCTCTACCTGATTTTAGTAAGCCATTTGTAATTGAGTGTGATGCCTCTGGTAGTGGTATAGGGGCAATTCTATTGCAAGACAAACGACCGATAGCTTACTTTAGTAAGGCGTTGGGAGTACGAAATCTGTCCAAGTCTGCATATGAGAAAGAGCTTATGGCATTGGGCTTGGCGATACAACATTGGAGACCCTATCTCATTGGCAGGAAATTTATTGTTTCCACTGACCAAAAAAGCTTGAAGCAACTATTGCAGCAGAGAATATCCACTGCCGAGCAGCAAAACTGGGCTGCAAAACTACTTGGTTATGACTTTGAGGTTGTTTATAAGCAAGGCAAATTGAATAGAGGAGCAGATGCTTTGTCCAGAATGCACGAAGGAATGGAGTTGAGGAGTATTACCTCTTTTCTGCAGTGGGATCAGACACAATTAATGAAGGAGGAGGTGCAGAATGATGAGGAATTACAGAAAATAATAGCTGAAATATCACACGATCCAATTTCCAGACCTGGATATGTCTACAAACAGGGAGTTTTAATGTATGATGGGAGACTAGTCCTTTCAAGACATTCGGCCATGATTCCTACACTATTGAAAGAGTTCCATAGTACTCCACAAGGAGGGCACTCGGGTTTCTACAAGACATATAGGAGGCTGGCGGCAAATGTATACTGGGTGGGAATGAAGGGAGCAGTGCAGGAATTTGTAAGAAGTTGTGATGTTTGTCAAAGGCAAAAATATTTAGCATCTTCACCAGGGGGCTTGCTGCAGCCCCTGCCTATCCCTGAACGCATTTGGGAAGACATTTCTATGGATTTCATCACCGGCTTGCCGAAATCCAAGGGGTATGAAGCCATCTTTGTAGTAGTGGACAGGTTGTCTAAATATTGTCACTTTATCCCTCTTAAACATCCATATACTGCTAGAAGTTTGGCTGAGATTTTTAGTAAGGAAGTAGTCAAGTTGCATGGGATACCCATGTCTATAGTGAGTGATAGAGATCCCATTTTCATGAGTAATTTTTGGAGAGAATTGTTTAAGGCCCAGGGAACTCAACTCAAGATGAGCTCGTCCTACCACCCGGAGTCCGATGGCCAAACAGAGGTAGTTAACCGGTGTTTAGAGACGTACCTTAGATGCTTCATCTCTGATCAGCCCAAGACTTGGATGTTATGGCTACACTGGGCTGAATACTGGTTCAATACGTCATTTCACACTACGACCAAGTACACCCCTTTTGAACTAGTCTATGGTAGACCTCCTCCTGTGATGAGTAGATGGGTTCAAGGGGAGACAAGGGTTGAGGCAGTACAGAGAGATTTAGTAGAAAGGGATGAGGCAATCAGACAGTTGAGAAGCCATTTGCTCAGAGCACAAGATAGAATGAAGGCTCAGGCTGATAAGAAGAGAAGTGATAGGAGTTCTGAAGTAGGAGAATGGGTCTTTGTAAAGTTGAGAGCACATAGGCAAAATTCTGTGGTTACCAGAATTAATGCTAAACTTGCTGCTAGATACTATGGACCTTACCCTATTACGGAGAGAATCGGAGCTGTCGCCTACAAATTGAGATTACCAACTAGTTCCCGAGTTCATCCCGTGTTTCATGTATCATTATTAAAAAAAGCGGTGGGCCAATACCATGAGAATGAAGAGCTGCCAGACCTTATGGCGAACGAGCAGGAAGAGGAGTTTGAACCTGAAACTGTGCTGGCTGTGAGGAGGGTACAGAAGCAGGGAGAAGAGGTGAAACAACTACTTATCCATTGGAAGGGGAAGACCGCAGAGGAAGCTACTTGGGAGGATTATATCATGCTCAAAAGTCAATTTCCTCAATTCAACCTTGAGGACAAGGTTGCAGCTGAAGAGGGGAGTATTGATAGAAACAATAATAATAATAATAATTTACCGTTACCAGGACAATTAATTCATCATGCCTCTAGTGGTCCCAGAGTTTGGAAAGTATATTCTAGAAGGGGTAAAACGGGGATTTGAGGCTGAGTTAGTTAGCAATCATGAGGTGGCATGAAAAAGGGGAGCAGGGCGTTTACGGAATATAAGGAACAGTAAGTGGGAGAGAATAATCATCTCTGGATTTGGCAGTTAGATCTAGGGAGAATGAATAGGATACTCTAAAATCCTATAGGAGCGTAGCTCTTGGCCCATGTTGGGATTGATACTTTCTATTCTCTGTACTATTTCCATTTACCATCTATAAAGCTTCCTTTTCTCCTCTTTCTCATAACCTTTTTACTGTTATATTGCTTATTGTTCTGTTAGTTCATAACATTGTACGAGAGGTTGATAAGCTGAAGATGAGACAGATTAGCACAGTCCCCGGAACCTCGCCGGAGAAAGTGTTCGACAAAAGGTCAAGGTACTTGAGACTAAGAGGAAGCTCGCTCGGAACAGGTCCAGAGAGATGATTCTGTGCAACGTTGAGAATCTGAAGACTGGTGAGGTTTCCAATCTCCGGCGGAAGCTTACCAGAAAACGCATTGTCCTGCAAGAACAAGAACCTTAGAAGCTTACATTTCATGAGCGTCGAGAGAATACTTCCGTTGAAGAAATTCAAACGAAGGCTTATCTTCCTTAACATACGCAACTCAGAAAGACGTTCATTGAGTCTACCACCGAGTTGAAGACGAGGCAAACACAGCTCAGTAACTTGGTCATTATTGCAGGCAACGCCGCGCCAGTCACACGGCACTTCCGGCGAGGATGTATCCCAAACGTCAAGAGCTACGAGAGGATCATGGAGGTTGAGCTTAAACGATGTCAAGGCTTGGAACTCTGTAACGGCTACTGCGCTGCGATCGGCGTAGGATAAGAACGGTGGGCAGAGTACCAAAATGAGAAGAAACGCATGCATAGTTTAGGAGAGAAGTGAAACAGAGAAGTGTAGTGATGAAGATTATTATTGCGTGCTATGGTTAGCATTTAGAAGCGTACATTAGCATAGTGCAGAGTGAATAAGAAGAGAGAGTAGCGTAAATGTGCGCCAGTGTGCGTATTTTCCAGATTATGCAAATAAATTCTCTGTTCTTAAGGTAGAAAACTCTAATTTGTGATTTATGTGTTTTGTCAATTTCAACATTACTATTATAAGTTAACAACGGCATCAATTTATTCTAATACAAATGGCAGAACCATACCTTTCATAAGACAGACAATAATCCACAATATCATGGCAGAAACAATGGGTTCACAGTTCCCGCGTGTCCCAATGGTGAACGTAAATGGATTAAAAAGCCATGCCATGACAGAGTAGTTGCAGAGGTTTTCTGGAACCTTCTGCAGCTTTAGAATGTAATAGATGAAATATCCCACAAGTATATCTGCATTTAAGAAACAACAGACATTTGCTTAGGTGTGATCAATAGAATTTCATTCAGCGAAGACATATAATATTCATGGTCTAACAACACGAACACGTTAATTTAAATGTATTAGAACCAAGCACTTAGGGCCAAGAGTCTTGGCCACTGATTGTAAGGCCAACCCTAGGACACGCTGGGGACGACATGGCGCTCTAAGGTTTGACTTGTGGCGGTGTCAAAAAGTGTTCGGTCAACAACAGTGACACACACAGAGACAAGTGATTAGTCCTTGGTTGAACTTGAAAGCATTGAGATACATTGGATCTTAGATAAAAAAGAGAGAAAAAAACACATTGCAGAGGGACAAAATGAACCCTAAAATCACCCAATAACAGAAATTTCTTAATACTCCAACTCTCACCTGCAACACTTCTGAATTTTGTAACTTCTACTAGAAGATGGAGCAATATTTTGTTTTTTTTCCTTTTTCATTATTTAGGTTTTGATAGAAAGAACATTCTAATACAAAAAAGAACTACATAAGACCAAATTGATCGGTACCAAAATTATACACGGATTTGCCTCAACTAAAATGCAGAGTACACTTTCGTAAAGTATGGTTATTTATGACTCGATAGCATCTAACGAGAACCCGGTAAAATAGAGGACATCAATGATCCCCAAACAAATTAACTGTTAAATGGACTCAAATCCGAATCCTCTCCAACCGATCTTCGGCATTTCTATCTTCTCCAAATCCCTTTCTTTCTCTCTAACATGTAGCCTCTCTATCACCCTCCTAACTCCCAATCCCTGGCTATTGTCCACACCGTTTTTCTCTCTAAAGTACATACCTCACCTAGGAGAATCAAAATTCTATGTAAAAAAAAATACACATAATCACTTCCAAAAAAAAAAAAAAAACATTTAACCTACCTCCACACATGCTCTTGCAAACCAACACTTGGAAGTTGGAATGCCTTTGTACAAACCGGTGGCACTTCAGTTATCACAAAAGTACTTATATAGTTAAGCTATTTTTATACTACAAAATGTAAACTATCTTCATAAACTTGATAGAACCTATTGAAACAAGTTGAAAACATTGCATAGACATGTCATAAGCTATTCTCACACATAAGCTCCCAAACACACTGACTAGTGATTATGTAGGTAGATAAGCTCAAATTCATTCCTCAATTCAAACCCTAAAATCAAATATCTTCAAATAGGTAAAACTAAACATAAATTGAAATGTGCATAGAAACAAGATCTGAGAACATTATAGATACCTGCAGAAGAGAAGAGAAACTTTCCCCAAGAGCGATGAAGAAAGGAATTAGGAAGAAGAAGAAAAGCGAGTAAAGGAGAATAACGGTAGGTGGTTCTGTTGTAAGGAGAATAACCAGAAGCGACTAGAGAAGCGGCATCAGAAAAAACGATGTAATCAACATCGGTGTATCTAACTTCCATGTGAGAATCTTGCCATTCTCCGTAAAGGATTAAGATTACGCGGAAAATTGCAGAGAATGTGAGAAGGGAACGAATATCTAACCGTGTCATTGATTGGATTGAAGGTGGCGAGTGTTTGGATTTTAATAGAGATACTCCATCATCTTCTATCGAAATGGGAAGTTTTGGATGCGACTGATCAAGGAGTAGTGATCAGTGAAGGTTTAGATGTTGATATGGTGGAAGAGAAAGAAAGAGATTGATGCAATAAGGTACTCATAGTCAAGAATAAGGTTTAAAATGAATCGGGTCGACTAGAATTTGTCTTAATTTGTCTCGATTCGATAAAAATTGATTTAGTTCAAAATTTTATTTGAGTTCGTAAAAAAAATTTAACTCAAATTCGATTCATTATAAGGTGACAAATAATTTTATTTAAAAAATAATAATTTTTTGAATATTAAAATAAAATAAAAATTATATAATTGAAATTTATCTTTGTCTCAAAAATCTATTATTATAAAAACCTTACTAAAAAATGATATTTACTAATAGAGTCTCACAAATTCTAAGGAATAGTTCTTTATCCGGGAATGTGTTTCATCATTGAATGCTTTTAATCATTTTTGACTATTTTTTACTTTTGAGGTGGTAAAATCTTCTTAATAACTATATTACAAGCCAACTAATAATGTGGAACCACTATTCGTTTCCCCACTTTAGTACTTGAATCATTAGTCTTAACTTCATCTTCATCTTAAGTATCACTAATAGAAACCTCATTCTCAAATTGAGTATTCTCCATTATAGTTTGTGATTATTATCACTTCCATGTATTTTCATTTCACTTCTACAGCTAATAACCCTTTACACATTCAAGATAACCTTCATAACCCTGACATTAAACTTGTTTTGTTTAATATGTGCAAATGTCAAAGTTTTAAAAGTCTTCAAACTTGAGTAGTCTATTTATTTCCCACTCTAAGCCTCCATATGTTCCTTGAAAAACAGGCATATTGCTCTCTTCAAAATGGTTATATCCATGAGTTTAACTAAGATGTTTCTTTGAGGTGTGTGAATAACGGATTTATGTCTCTTATACCTTATTTCCTACAAACCTCATTAAACTGCTCTAAAACAAACTTCATGATATTGTCAGTTCTCGACACATTTAATTTAATTTCCACCTGATTTCCTATAAGAATATGTAATTCATTGAACTTTTCAAATGTGACTTTTTCTTATGTAGACCCATACTCTTCTAGAAAAACCATCAATAATAATGAGGAGATAGAAATCACTCACATAAGTTTTAACCCTTGTTGGACCACAAATACTTGAGTGAGCATACTCAAATGGTATATTAGACTTATGTACACCACTCTCAAACTCCACACTATGTTATTTTCCTATCACAAGATTCTATTTTATTCAATTTTTTACTTTATAGCAAACCTTATTTTGCTAGCTCAATCAAGCCTCTTTCATTTACATACCCCAATCTTGAATGTCATAGCTTGGTTTTTGTCATGAAAGTGATGACTAGCTAAAATTTTTAGACAAGTTTCTTATGTGGAATCATCTAAAATATTAACCCACGTGTTTTAGACCCTTTAATCATGATCAATGCACCGCGTAAAATTTTTAATACCCTGCATTCAATTATAGTACAATAGGCTAGATCATAAAATATGTTTATGGACAAAAAAATTTGCTTAAGCTTGGGAACATGACATGCATTGCATAGAATGAGCTCACAATCATTGAATATTTTAAGTCTAATCATACTGTAAGACCCCAATTTTGACCCTAAGACCCCTCATGCTATCTCATCATATACATTAGCATTGAGATCACAACTTGGCATCCTCCTTACCCCTCATTCATTGGGTTTGCATTGGGAGAGATCACTGAGCATATTTGATTGTATCATACTTCATTATTTACTAACCAAAACACCAAAAATATGTCAATGTATAGTTTTGTTGCTTTTGTAGGTAGTGTGTATGATCACTTATGCTCTATCATGCTTATATCTAGGGTTTGAGACCCTCAATTCAAGAATCTCAATCAAGAAATGGTTCACATTGAATCTAAGTATTATATATGGATCCCCATGTTCTTCACATGTTATTTTGATCAAGAAATCATCAAGAGTTTGGAGTTGGTTTGCCTTAGAAACCCTAATTCATCTGGGTATCTTGTGTGACTTCTTCAACAAGTTTCTTCAACAATTGATCAAATATTTTAAGGGATACTTCAAATTACATCATCTTATGCATATATGATCCTCCATGAGTCCCAAAAGTTAAGAGATTGTCAAGCTAGCAAGTTGGTTCATGGTGGTTAACCAGAGAAACTCAACTGATCAAAACTGGGGTTCCCTAGACCCTATCTCCTACAATTTTTATCATATTAAAATGATTCCAAGATTAAAGTTACTATAAATTACATTCCAAACAACTTTCATGTTGAAGTCAAGATCTAGTTTTACTTGGAAAAACATTTTTTATGGTGATAAATTATATGTCATTTTGTCTGAACCCTAGTTTGGAGATCAACTTCCCAAGATCACAACTTGCTCAATTTTTATGAAATGAAATCCATTAAAATTCCATGATCAAATTCAAGATTTCTAATTCAACTTTGATGTTTGGAGGAAGTGAAAATTCAACTTGAAAATGCATGTGCCAAGAGGAAACATTATAGGTCATTTTGGGCCAATACCATTGAACAAGTGATTTTCCTCAACTTCTAAAATGCATAACTCCTTCATGCCAAATCCAAATGAGGCCAAATTTGTGACCAAATTGAATAGGTTTGAAAGAGCTACAACTTTGATAATGAACTTTTCTCATTTGAAGCCCATAGAAGAAGTTATTCAAGGTGGAAGAAGTGAACATTTGACTTGGGACTTAGAAAATTTTCAAATATGTTTGATTTCCCAAACTTCCACCTAAAAATTCATCATTATCCAAGATTCAAATGAAAAAGTATTAAACATGAAAGTTGTTCCCATTGATCTCACCTTTCCAAAAAGTCCAAGATCATCTCATTTGGATAAAGTATGAGGGACTTGCGCATGGGTGTAAGTTAAAGGACCATTTGGATAATTTCAACTTCCATTTTTCATACACATTTGCATGGACTTCTAACATGATTTCAGCATGATGCACATTGAATGTTGGATCATATCTCATCATCTCATGGGCCTAGTGCACGCCCATGCATCCATGCAAGGGAGAATTTCAAAAATTTCCAAAATTGGAAGTGTGTGAAAATCAATCTCATGGCCTATAAATAAGACCCTCATTGCTCAAAATTAAGGACCTCATGCCCAAGCTTTGAACCTGCAACCATAAACTCTCACCATTGAAGGATAAACTTGAGGATTTTCTTTGAAAATCGAGTTTCAATTCTCCATCTATTTTGAGATTGAAACTCCAAGAGTCCATCCCTCTCCTTGACCCATTTCACTTCCATCAAGCATCTGAAGCAAGGCCAAGCATAATTGAAAGGAAGATCGTGCCAATCTGAAGCTCCATTGAAGGTGATTTTTAAGAATTTTCATCTCTTCGATTCTCCCTCAATTCTCCACCACTCTTGTTGATTTTTGGTTGTCTGAAGTCCTATCAATGTAGACAAGAAAATTGAGTTGCTTTGAGGTCAAATCGAAGCAACTCAATTCATGATCCTCAAAATTCAAATTCCTGTATCTTTTTATATACTTGGAATTGGACAAAATTGAGACCAGATTCGAGCTCCTGAACATTCTTTCTTTAAATTCATGTCTTGATTTTTCATTTTAGTGATGGTTGACGGTGGACCAATCCGGTGAGGTCCACCGAAGAAGAAGACCGTAGCCCTAGCCCCGGTGATGTGTTGTCATGCATCACAGCCATAAGATCCAACTGAATTGTTCTAATCTCGTGCATTGCTTTTGGTTACCACGTGTGTGGCATAGTTGACTGAAGCGCATGTGGAACGCGCGTTTCCATCCATCTGATATGCCACCTCAATTAATGAGGGAGATCAGATGGCTCTCCTTTTTTTGAATTTCTAAATATTTAATTTAATTGCTTATTTTTAACTAATTCATATTAATTTCATTTTTAATCCAAAAAATATGGGACTTTCACCAAAAAAATTCAAATATTTTCCTCATTCATTTTTTGAATTAAAATATTTTGTTCGATTAATTTTGATATTTTTCATGAATTAATTGTTTTTGTGCATATTTTAAATTATTTAAAAATACTTCTGAATTTTCAAAAATTGTGAAAATTTTTGTCCAAGGTCCTTTGACCTATGATAAATTTATTGGTCATTTATTTGGTGTTTTGAATAAGTTTTAGGTTTTTGGTCAAACATAATTTAATTTAAATACATTTTAATTTGATTTTTAATTGATTAATAGTCTAGAAATTATGTTGAGCCATTTTGATTGACTTGTGAAGTTTGACTATGTGTTTGGGCCTTGGTCAAGGTTGATTTGACTTTTGTTGGATTAAAATCATTGGATTTAGGGGATTGATGAAATGTACATTTCATCTTCCAAAATAAATGAATGATTTTAATTTGATAAAATTCCTCCCATGACCAATTTGTGTTTGTCTCATTTCCTTTCCCTCTTCATCTTCGATCTCATTCTATCTCATTTCTCTCATTGACCAATGAAGTCTCAATATCCTAAGGCTAATTGGTTCATCAATAACTTCATGTTAGATGAACCAATACAAATATGGATGAGATTAGGTTCATCATTTGGTCATTTTCTTTTTGTGTGTGGTATGTTTTAGGAGTATGGTTAATTATACCATATCTCTAACATGCATTAACACTAAAATTTATATTGCCCCGCCTCAGATAGTTGTGACTTCTACATAAGTCCAATTACGATTGCTTAACATGGTGCTAACTTTTGACCCAAAAGGCATAGCATTCTAGTAAGTGAGATTGTAAGTATCCCCTGTTTCATGGTATTGTGTGGAAACTTGGCTTTTTTCCTTCCTTTGGAAGATGTCTTGGTTCAAGGATCCATGCTTGTGAATAGAGGGTTGAGTGTTCTCCAAAGAATGACTTAAACAATTGAAAAGCAAAATTTCACTAACATATAAACAACTAACAATTTGACTAACGTTTATTATTATTTCTCTTAATTTCAAGTTATTTACTTTATGTACTTTAGATTCAAGTCATTTATCATTTCATTTGCCATTTTACATATCATTTAACTTGTTTATGTTTATGCCATTTTTACTTTGCTCACTTGAGCCATATATTGTGATTGTATATATTTGTTTGTGTACCTTGCTTGTGTTTGTGGTCTTAGGACATTAAAATACATAATAAACAACAAAACCCCCTAAAAATGTTTGTGTGGACTGTTGGATTTGATATGAGCCTTGGACTTAGAATTAGGCAACATTCCCTATGCAAAAGGACTTGGCCAATGCCAACATCTTTGAAACCAAGTTATTGTGAATTGAGCTTTCATCTGATGTAAATATTAAGATCCTCTTGAGTTCATATGCTACATGGTCTTGATGCAAATGTTGCTTTAAAACTGTGTCTAATGCCTTATTCTGAGCCATTCAAGGAGTATATTATCTGATACATGGGAAGATCAAGAAGAAGACTGTGAAATTGCTAGCTTAGATGTGGCTATCTTTATTTGATGCCTTGCTTTTAATCTTGATATTTGTTTATTGATATTGCTTGATTCTAAAGTCCAAAGGAAAAGTGGATTTCTATATGACATTCTTGTCTTTTGGATTGCATCATATTGGTCAGATCTTTTCAACTCTTAACTTTTAAATTTTATGCTTAGGATTAGTCTCTTCATCTTCTGCCATTTCTTAAATTGCAAATCTCTCCCCCTTTTCAAAATCTTCTCTGCTTGTGATTTCTAACTTAGACTCTTTATTGCAAATTAGAAACCTTGGCCTTATGCCATTGCATTTTTACACTCTTTTTTCAATCAAACTTGTAAATGAACTTAACCATATTGACTTAAAATTTCAAAAGACAAAAAGAATTAACACTCGTCCAAACTCTTTTAGGCCCTTTGTGCCTTTTTAAAATTTAAATTTTTTATTAAAAACAATCAACTCACTTTGAAATTGATACCATGAACTGCAAGGTTTTGATCCCTCATTTTTATGTTGGTACGTAGGCACAAGTCCAAAGGTCTTGTCAAACACAAAAATATAATTAATGAATTCTTTTCTCATACACACACTATATTTATTGCAAACATCATTTTATACCAAAAATACATACACACATAAAGAAGGGCTCCCTAGGAGTACCTAGGACACTTTGGATGCTAACACCTTCTCTATGTGTAACCAACCCCCTTACCTGTAATCTCTGGCATTTTATTAGTTTTGATTTGAAAACTTCTTATCTTTGGGTTTTGTTCGTACTTTTTCTTTTTCCTTTGGAAACAATAAAAGCGCAGTGGCGACTCCGGTTTTATTAATGTTAAGTTTATTCATAGCTTAATGGTCATGAATTTACCGCTACATACATTAAGTGGCGACTCTGCTGGGGAGTAGTCCTCAGTGGGTTTAGCCTACTTTTTTATGTGTATATATTTGTATATTCGATGATTGTATATTTGTTTATGTGATATGATATGCTTGTTGTGATTGGTGATCTTTGAGTGGTGAGATAAGTTCTAACCCGAACTTTAGTGCAATTAAGATAGGAGGATGGTATAGTCATGTTCGAATTGTGTGCAGTAGTCCTTAACAAGTTGGCTTGAGACCCATCTGCTTAGTGGAGACCCTTTTGGAGTTATTGATGTCACACAAGTTATTTGTGGTTAGGCATTACTTTCTCTGATTTAGGGTCCGAGAAGCTGAGGATCATAAAACATTTAACCCAACTTGGCCTATTTAGGACGTAGTGAGGAGACTATTCAAGTGTAGACTTGATAACAGTTGTTACACGATACTACACTCAGACGAGTTTCTCTTGAGAATATTATGGGTTGATGAGTCAGTCATCCTAACCTATAATATCCGATGGATGGAATTAAGACTCTGGGAACTTTTTAGAACATGATCTACAGGTTTTATCCTTAGTACACTCCTTTGGGATGGTTCTTAACCTGACTCCATGCTCGTGACTCACAACAAACCCTTGATTTTTGGTTGATCAAATCAAGTCTTATCAATATCAATGGAACTTGGGTGTTGATAAGGTGAAAACCATAATCCACCAAAATGGATGATTGATATTGACAATGACTTGATTCATCCCTTGACCTTTGTTTGGTTGCCTTGTGTGTGATCCCTTATTTGTGATTGTTGCATTCATGCATTCATGCACATCATAACATTCATCACAAGAAAAGTAACTTCAAGGAACTGAGGTTTTATTTGCAAATATTTTTAGACCATGGATTGTGGATGAAAGAACACTAAGAAGTACAATTTCAGATGTCCTGATTTGAAAGAGCTAAGAAAGCTATCATCTTTTTTATTAGATCCCTTGGACTTCAAGCAACGTCATGGGAAGCTTCTACATGTATTGTCTACTGATGTGGTTGAAGGACTTCTGAGTGTTTTGGTTCAGTTTTATGACCCTATCTACCGTTGCTTCACTTTTCCCGATTATCAACTTGTGCCTACGTTAGAGGAGTATGCCCATCTCTTGGGAATACCTGTTTCTGACAAGCTACCTTTTAGTGGGTTGGAGGAGATTCCCCGATCTTATCTTATAGCCAAAGCTCTTCATTTGAAGAAGTCTGAGATTGAGGCTCATTGGATGAAGAAAGGAGGAATGTTTGGGATGACTTCTAAGTTTTTCATTGGGAAAGCTAATGCATTTGCTCAATCCGGTTGTGTGGATGCTTTTGAAGTCATCTTTGTGTTGCTCATCTATGGTTTGGCTTTGTTCCCTTACATTGACGGTTTTATTGATGTTAACGCCATTAGAATCTTCTTGATTGGGAATCATGTGCCTACTCTGTTAGGTGATATGTACTTCTCTTTGCATTTTAGGAATTCTAAAGGTGGTGGAACTATTGTGTGTTGTGTTCCTCTTCTGTATAAGTGGTTTATTTCGCACTTGTCTCAAACGCCTGCTTTTATGGAGAATAAACAATGTTTATGGTGGTCTCAAAGACTTATGTCTCTCACTAATGATGATATTGTTTGGTATGATTCTATGATGAGTAGATTGGACATTATTGATTGTTATGGTGAATTCTCTAATGTGCCTCTCATTGGTACATAAGGAGGAATCAACTACGACCCTGCTTTGGCTCGTCATCAACTTGGGTTACCCTTGAGAGACAAACCTAATAACACTCAGTTAGAAGGTCTTTTCTATCAAGAGGGTAAGGATCCCCAACATTTGAAGCAGAAGATGATACATGTTTGGCATAATGTGCATAGGAAAGGAAGATTCGAGCTTGGTCCACACAATTATGTAGCCTTGGAAGCTTACACCACTTGGGTGAATAAGAGAGCTTTAGAGTTGAAGATGTCGTATGCTTGTGAAAGACATATGTAACACCCTTCTAAAATACCCCAATAATTAATTAAAACAACAAAATATGAATCAGAGTAGATATGCAATTTCAGGGTGTCACACTTGACACTTCACATCATTCACCAAAATAACTTGTCATGCTCATTTATTAATCAAAATAAAACATTGCACAATTCGCAGCGGATAGAAATCTAACAACATGCAAACCATGTAACACATTACATGTAAAATTGTTCAACAACCAAAAATGAAAACAAGGTAAAACATCCCGTCCCGATGTTACATATACCAGAGCATGACCCACTAAGGAACTACACTAGACTCCAAGCACTAGCTTCTACTCAATCACTGCTCGTTACCTGAAACATAGTTGTAAGGGTGAGTTCCTCAATCGATATAATAAGCATTATAAAATATCATGTAATGCTAAGTAAATTAACACATTCATCACCCTAATCATATCACACATTCAGCAACGGCAACATCAACTCATAATCACACTCAACACAAACACAAAACACACGTATAATATTGGAATACATCCATTCATATTATACGCCATACATACATTATGAAATGAGACTCCATGCATGCGGTACCGACTATTCGTGAACACATAGTTCAACCTCACCGATCAAACCCAGATACGGCTACCAAGCTCACTAGTCCCACTCATTTGAGACCTAGTGACTCCCTCACTAATTCCTCACCATGGGAATTAGCTACCACCATAAAGGCTATGCTATGCATGCTAAAACACCTAGCATGCAAACATCAACAACAATCCACAATGGACATATGCTCACACTCTAAGCCATAAATAGTCCATCCACAATTGCATACATAATAGATATATTCACAGCATTATGCATACCATCATACATCATCAGCATATTTATCACAGAATCATATCATGTCATGCCAAATAATAAATCAAAGTATTAGCACACTCTAATAATACCTATACTGCTCAAAACAACGGGAAATGATCCCTACTATATCATACATCAGCTAAATTACATCACTCAGCTGAAACGACCAAAACTGCACAACAACAGCTCAGAAAAATCAAACTTCTGCCCATACACGTATGCCTCATGCCCATACACATAATTCCATTCCCAAAACGTACACAATATTTAAATATCAAATTTTCACTTTTCAAACAGTGTTAACCGGTTAACGCCCTGGGTTAATCGGTTAACGCAAAACAGAATGCGCTTCCTGGAAAATTTTAACAGTGTTAACCGGTTAACGCCCTGGGTTAACCGGTTAACGCAAGACAGAAATTAATTTTTTTTAATTATCATAACAGTGTTAACCGGTTAACGCCCTGGGTTAACCGGTTAACGCAAGACAGAAAGTTGTTCCTGCGCTAACAACGAACAGAATGCAGAATCACCCGCATTTTTCGCCGTTGGAGGACTTCCGGACCTTCGATTTCGATTCCGTAAAAAGATACACGTCCATAAAATTACGACTCACCCAAATATAGATTCATTCACGGTTTTAACGTAACTTATTCATCACAATTTGCAGCATTCATCATCCTGATTAGGGTCAATTCAATGGCTTATTACTACCCATTACATGTTAACCCATAATACCCATTAAACGACGATAAACCCCCCTTACCTGAGTTAATCCGGCAAATCCTTTAACTTCAAGCTTTTCCCTTCTTCAACCCTTTTTCTCTTGCTCTTCCTCTTTGCCCTTTTTCCACTTTTTAGTCGCTTCTCTCCTTTCACGTGAAAAACCCTTTTTATAAATGGGACTCTTTACCGATTCCAACAATCGTTCCAATTCCAACTTTATTATTCCAATAATAATAATCCAATAATATTCCAATTATTTAATTAAATTAATAAATATACTAATAATAATATATATGAAGGGTTTATCTTTTATTTTGAAAAATAATACCCTCTCATTCATATTATCATCATAATATACTATTAAACTTAAATTAAATAATTATCATATTTTATCGGGGTGTTACAACTCTCCCCCACTAAAAGAGTTTTCGTCCTCGAAAACATACCTCAAGCGAATAACTCTGGATAAGACTCCTTCATCTGACTCTCAAGTTCCCAAGTCACATTGCCACCTGCTGGTCCTCCCCACGCTACCTTTACCAAAGCAATCTCTTTACCCCGCAACTGTTTCAACTCTCGATCCTCGATCCTCATAGGTGATGTTTCAACAGTCAGGTTATCTCTCACCTATACAACATCTACTTGGACCACATGCGACGGATCAGGAATGTACCTCCTCAACTGAGACACATGAAAAACCTCATGCAAATTCGCAAGTGACGGCGGTAAAGTGATACGATAGGCTAACTCCCCTATCCTCTCCAAAATCTGATAAGGACCAATAAATCGAGGTGTCAACTTCTTCGACTTCAAAGCTCGACCAACCCCAGTTATCGGAGTAACACGAAGAAACACATGATCTCCCTCTTGAAACTCAAGTGACTTCCTCCTCTTGTCGTGATAACTCTTCTGACGACTATGAGCAATCCTCATCTTCTCCTGAATCATCTTAATCTTTTCCGTAGTTTGTTGAACAATCTCCGGTCCAACCACAACACTCTCACCGGACTCATACCAACATAAAGGTGTCCGACATCTCCTACCATATAAAGCTTCAAACGGTGCCATACCAATGCTCGAATGAAAACTATTGTTGTAGGTAAACTCAATCAAAGGTAAATAACAATCCCAAGCACCTCCCTTTTCCAAAACACAAGCCCTCAAAAGATCCTCCAGTGACTGAATCGTCCTCTCAGTCTGACCATCAGTCTGCGGATGATATGCAGAACTCAATCTCAGCTTAGTTCCCAAAGCCCTCTGCAAACCTTCCCAGAACTTCGATGTAAATCTAGGATCTCTGTCCGAAACAATACTCGACGGAATACCATGCAAACTTACAATTTTCTCAATATACAACTCAGCTAATCTCTCTAACGGATAATCCATTCTGATCGGAATGAAATGAGCCGATTTTGTCAATCTGTCAACAATCACCCAAATAGCTTCAAAATTCTTAATTGTCCTCGGTAAACCAGAAACAAAATCCATACTGATACTATCCCACTTCCACTCTGGAATAGCCAACGGTTGCATTAGCCCAGACGGCTTCTGATGCTCAATCTTTGACTTCTGACAAGTCAAACAAGAATAAACAAAACTCGCAATTTCTCTTTTCATTCCCGGCCACCAAAATAACTTTTTCAAATCATGGTACATCTTCGTAGCCCCAGGATGAATACTCAGGCCACTACGATGTCCTTCCTCAAGAATACTCTTCTTAAGTTCGGTAACATCCGGAATACACACCCGATTACCAAATTTCAAAACACCATTCTCATCAACTCTGAATTCACCACCTTGACCTTGATTCACTAGAGTCAACTTATCAACCAAAAGCACATCGGATTTCTGACCCTCTCTAATCTCATCCAGAATACCACTCGTTAACTTCAACATTCCCAATTTAACACTATTGTGAGTACTCTCACACACCAAACTCAAGTCTCTAAACTGCTCAATTAAATCCAATTCCTTAACCATTAACATAGACATATGCAATGATTTCTGACTCAATGCATCAACCACTACGTTTGCTTTACCCAGATGGTAATTCAAACCAAAGTCATAATCCTTCAGAAACTCTAACCATCTCCTCTGTCTCATATTCAGCTCTTTCTGATCAAACAAATACTTTAAACTTTTATGGTCACTGAAAACCTCAAATCTTGACCCGTACAAGTAATGCCTCCATAACTTCAGAACAAATACCACAGCTGCCAACTCTAAATCGTGTGTCGGATAGTTCCTCTCATGAACCTTCAGTTGTCTCGAAGCATAAGCTACAACCTGCTTATTCTGCATCAAAACACCACCCAAACCCAACAATGAAGCATCACAGTAAACCTCAAATGGTTCCGACGGACTTGGTAATATCAGAATAGGAGCAGTAGTTAACCTTCTCTTTAACTCTTGGAAACCTTCTTCACATTTTGAGTCCCAAACAAACGCTTGCCCCTTTCTAGTCAACATCGTCAACGGTAACGCCAACTTAGAAAATCCCTCAATGAATTTCCTATAATAACCTGCAAGTCCAAGAAAACTCCTTATCTCAGAAACTGACTTCGGAGCTTCCCACTTAGATACCGCTTCTATCTTAGAAGGATCAACAGCAACACCACCTCTTGAAACCACATGACCAAGAAAACTAACCTCTTCTAACCAAAATTCACACTTGGACAGTTTAGCAAATAACTTCTTTTCTCGTAGAACTCCTAAAACCACTCTCAAATGTTCAGCATGCTCTTCTTCAGATTTCGAATACACCAAAATATCGTCAATAAACACCACAACAAACTTGTCTAGGTACAGATGGAAATTCCTATTCATATACTCCATAAATACCCCAGGCGCATTAGTCACACCAAAAGGCATTACAGAATACTCATAATGTCCATACCTTGTTCTGAAAGCAGTCTTCTGAATATCCTCAGTTTTCACACGTATCTGATGATACCCTGATCTCAAATCTATTTTGCTGAACACACTCGCACCAACCAACTGATCCATCAAATCATCAATCCTCGGCAAAGGATACCGATTCTTGATCGTCACTTTATTCAGTTGCCTGTAGTCCACACACAACCTCATAGTACCTTCTTTCTTCTTAACCAATAACACTGGTGCGCCCCACGGTGACACACTCGGACGAATAAATTTCTTATCCAACAGATCTTCCAGCTGACTCTTCAATTCAGTTAACTCAACAGCAGACATACGGTACGGAGCCATCGATATCGGCCTAGTACCAGGTACCAAATCAATCAAGAACTCAACTTCACGCTCTGGCGGTAATTCATTCACTTCTTCAGGAAACACATCAGGAAAATCACACACCACGGCTAGATCGCAAATCACCAGTTTATCTCTTGCCTCCAAAGTCGCTAACAGCATAAACAACTCTGCCCCATCTGCTACTGCCTCATTCACCTGCCTTGCTGATAGAAACAAACTCTTTCCTTCCTCAATCTCAGGAAAGATTACAGTCTTATAAAAACAGTTGATATAAACTCGGTTAAACACCAACCAGTTCATACCCAGGATAACATCAATCTGCACTAGTGGAAGACACACGAGGTCCATCCCAAAGTCTCTACCAAAAATACTCAAAGGGCAATTTAAACAAACTGAAGTAGTAGTCACTGAACCCTTCGCAAGAGTATCAATCACCATACTCCCATGCATCTCAGATATCTCTAATTTAAGTTTCACAGCACAATCTGTTAGACGGTGTGGCTAGTGATCGAGAGGGGGGGTGAATAGATCACCTCTTTGAAATTTAACGGATTTGAAATTTTATCAGAGTTTTCAAAGTTGGCGGAAAAATCAGTCCCGAATCGACTTCCGTCTATTCTGAACCGCTACTAGAAAGCCGGACACACAAGTTTAATTGCTGGATTTTAATGAGAATGACAGAAACAATTCACACCAGAATTTTAACTAATTGAATGCACTTATCATTAAAGTCTATTTCCAATGAATAAAGTCTAGCTAACCGTTTTGTCAAACAGTTGGTGTGTATGTGATCGATGATAAACAGCAATGGAGTTTGATTGAAAGTTTTCTTGCCACTGCTGTCTTGCAACAGGAACAATCACCACACACTAACTGAAATTGCGAAAACAGTTTTAAAACGTAAAGAGGAGTAAGGTAAGAATACGATACGCAGAGATTTGGTAAGGAAGTTCCCCACGTCGTCCTCGCGTGTGGGTACGTCTCCCTCTCAATTTCAAATGAAATTGAGAACTTTGATTATCAATTTTTGCCGAATCCGTTGATACAAGGTTATGATACAAAGACAAAATTCTAAACTCTAAGAACCTCTTCTTGTATGAACCTTCACTTGATCTGAGCACGATCAAGATTTTCCTGCACGAAATTGCAAACAATTCACCGGTTCCACGACCTGCTTGCGAAATCCCCCGATCTCCAAACGCAACGCTGCGGCTGAATATGTTCTGCAAACGTGACTCCCAAACCCTCAAGAACACTCCAGTTCTTGAAGGACAAACCAGTAGGTTTTTCCTAGAAACCCCCTTCAATCTTCAACTCAGCTAGATCCTCGATCGTTCCACTGCAAACCACAGCTAGATCCTTGATCGTACCACTAAACGTTATCTCGATGCTTCTTTAATCCAAAGAACAAGAATGGTTATGTGTAAATGTTCTTGAAGAAAAGTGATTGAGAAGATGAAGAAGATGAAGTCTCTTTCAGGTTTCTAATTGCTCTCAAACAATTGCTCCAACACTGCTTTTGATCTTGTGTTCAATTGTTTTCCCTCAATGAATTCGTCCCTTTTGCTGCTGTCATAACCTGTCTTATATATGCAACCACAGGAACTGTTATAAAACAAAAACAGCTTTATGCATTGATACATGAGAGTATGCATCGATGCATACTGTAATATAAGTGAGTATTTGGTGAAATGAATTAATCATGTATCGATGCACAATTCGTATGTATTGATGCATGCTTCTTTTTCACTAGCATGTATCGATGCCTAATGCGTATGTATTGATACACAGGTTGTTTCAATTTGTCATGTATCGATGCCTAATGCGTATGCATTGATACACAGTCTGTTTCAATTGATCATGTATCGATGCAGGGATCGTATGGATCGATACATGGAGCCTTTTGCCTTTCATGTATTGATGCATGACTCGTATGCATCGATGCATACTGAACAAAAGAAGTTTTGTGATATACCACATGCAGTATGTATCGATGCAAAGGCTTATGTGTTGATGCATACTGACATAAAATGGATTTTATGTGTTATTTTGAGAGATGTGTCAATGTAGGTCTTTTATGTAAAGTTATGCAACAATAGAATGGGATAGAAACACAATAAAAACACAAGTGTATCAAGTGATGTAATGCACAACCAACATTTGGGTGATGATCACACAATTTGCTATCATTCAAAATTAATTCAAGTAAAGAATTCTCTCACAAACTCCCCCTTTTTGATGATGGCAAATTCTTGGCAGGATGTGTGATACTCCCCCTGAGTTTGTGCATATCTGCATTTTCTCCCCCTTTGTCAACATCAAAAAGAGAGAGAAACAGGTTTATCACGGTAGCATGGTGAAGCAGGTCATGGCAAAAAATTGATAAATAAGCTAACAATCACACAGAATGAAGCTTACAAAGTAAAGAATCACTCACAAAGAATGACAAATAAGGGCAATAACAGCAGAAGTAAACAGAAGGTTATAAGCATTTAATGTTCAAGTATGTCATGATGATTATGCCCAAGTATGATTCACAAATCAGAATTTTTAATGTTAAAAAAAAACTTTTGTTCTAACATACACAATCATATAATTCTAAATGAGATATAGATAGGAGTGATATTACCTCTGTTGGTGTAACCTTGTGAGGAATAAGTGTAATCTAAAACAAATCTCATCAACCAAGGTGAGGCATAATAAAAATAAGAAGAAACATGCTTATCCTTATCCAGATTTCCGTTGGTAGGCATAGGGGTGTTAATTGATTTTGAGTCATTCATTCCAAAGCGCTTGAGTAGTTCTCTGCAGTATTTTGTTTGACATACTGTTGCACCCTCATCAAGTTGCTTTATCTGCATTCCTAGGAAGTGATTCAGCTCCCCCATGAGACTCATCTCAAATTCACCCTGCATAACCCTTAGAACGAGTCATTACTCCCTTTGAAATATCTCCCAAGATGTTGTCGATAGGATGGTCTTTTGAAGATTTCCAAGCTGGTGGAAGGTCATTCACTTCAGCTGTCCTTTCTTCCTCATCTTCTTCATGACTAGTATCTTCCTCCTTCTCATGGGCAGCTGTTCTGGACTGATCAGTTTCCGAAGCAGCTTCCTTGAGTATGTCTTCTGTAGATACACCTGCATCATCAAAAGAAATACCTTTTCCGACACTTTTCGGATAAGACTCATCAACAGATACATGGACAGATTCTTCAACAGTAAGTAAACGCTTATTATATTATTTACTCTTACTCCTTTAAACACAATGTTCTGTTCAGCATGTTCAATTATGCAGCAAGTTTTTGTGAAAGAAAGTTTATAACCCTTGTCACACAATTGACTTATGCTTAACAAGTTGTGTTTAAGCCCCTCTACTAAATGAACATCAGAAATAGTAGTGGTAGAGGGATTACCTACACTACCTTTACCGAGTATAGCTCCTTTGTTATTGTCTCCATAAGTAACATATCCCTTCTTCTTTGCTTTGAAGTCTATGAAAAGCGATATGTCACCGGTCATGTGCCTTGAGCAGCCGCTGTCAAGAAACCATCTTCTATCTACGGAAGCAAGGTGTCGCATCCGCGAAAAACAACCGGCGGGCTGAAATAAAAACACAACACAGAGCCGCCACTGCGCGTTATTTATCCCAAGATAGGGAAAGGAAACGCTCAGAGAAACCTGGAAAAAGCATGGTCTCGCGACCAAAGAGAATGGGTAAGGGAGTCGGTTACGCAAGGGGAAGGTATTAGCACCCCTCACGTCCATCGTACTCGACGGGATCCACGTTCTAAGAAAAGAAAAGGTTGCTAAAACATCACACACACACACATCGAAGACAACACAGGTGGGGTTAAGGGGAAGAGAGCTCGATAGGACGTCGCATCCTATGCCTACGTATCTCGTCTGGAACGAGAATCAGAGCTGCCGTAGTTCGGCTCACGCACGCCAAACAACACACGCACCCAAACAGGCAAACATGGAGCCTGAATGCCAATCACTGGACTTACATCAGCATCCGAACCAAAACATACACAAGAAGGCAAACGTGGAGCCCGACCGCCAATCACTGGACTTACGTCGGCATCCGAACCAAAACACACGATCAGATAACAAGTAAACACACACAAAAAGAAAAAAAAAGTGCCCGGAGAGACCTCGCACGGTCTCCTGCCTACATACCTCGTCTGGAACGAGGATCAGGGCGATGTAGTTCCCCTGAAAGGGAAAGAAAATCTAGCCAGAAACCAAGGGAAGACACACTACCAGGGAGTTGTACTCGAGCCTAGTGTTGTCATGCATCATTGCCCTACGTTGAGGTTTCTACCTACTTGCACAACTGCAAGCTAATCCTATCCAGGAAGAAAGCAAGCATACAAGCATACAAGCAAACAGAGCAAACAAATATTCACCAAGCACACACTATAACCAGTCAAGTGGGCTCAAACAATGGGTTTGACTGCCGAAGCAAGTCATCTGTACATGGGTAGTATTCGCTCTTAACCTTGCCATTGCGGGGCTAAGGTGAAGCAGATGAAAGGTGAGTGAAGATTAGACTTCACAGCTCCTATCCCTGACCAGGGAGAGCTTCAGACAAAGGAGCGTGGGTCCAGAATGGAGGGACCCTTCTACGCTCAAGACTCTGACTCGATCGTGCAACAGCACAAGATCTTGGGTTTGTGTCCCAATGCATCAACACACAGCCGTGTGAGCAGAGGGACGACTCACAGAATAGTGGGGGATAGATTGCATATCCCTATGATCCACCAATTGCCTCATAGAGGTCTTCACCTGCTTGGCACAAATGTAAATAACCACAAACATCGCCTCTTAAGGAGGACTTCAGACAGTTGCCTGGCCAGGTAACAGGCCAGGTCTTCCAGACTACATGAAGTATAGAGATTCTACCTCCACTGGTTAAAAAACCAAGCAACAGCAAGCAAGTTCTTAAAGAACTGTAAGCGACTAAATGTACCTGAAATCAATCAAGTATCATCAGTACTCAGACAAACCAACAATAAACAGCAAATAGTTAATCAGTTAATCTGTACAAGCAACACAAGTCAATGCACACAAGTGCAAGCTATAAGCCTAAGCTCAAGCATCAATCCCTACAAAACAAAGTCATGTTAGTTCATAAACACCAACCAAACTCAATTCAAATTGCCTTGAAGCAATCTCCTTAAGCATTGTGCATTTCATCCTGAAAATCCACACCAAATGTGAGAAACTAGACCACTAGGCCAAGCCTAGGGTCCAAAGGGATAAAAAAAATCTAAACAGCAAGCAAAACCAATCCAAAATCACATTCAAACAAATAGAAAGCAAATGCAATTGGTCTCATGCTCATATCATTCACCAATATCAATTCATGCACAATATACCACAAACTAGGTCAAATACAACACCAAAAGTCCAAACAGAATGACTTCAATCAAAGGCATACCAAAACAATTCCAAAAATCCTCAAATAATTCACACCTAAACAGGACACAATCAACAAGTAGCATGTCAATTTTCAGCCCAATTGGACAAAAGAAAGTAGGTCAATGAAAATCAAGAAATCCAGACACAATTATTCAAGCCAATTCATAGCATCAACACAAGCATTCACTTCAAAAATTCATAAAACAGTGAAAACAATTAAGAAATGAATGGGACCAAAAGCATGATGTCCTACAATGTGTCTATAACCAGTATACCAAATTTCACATTCATCCAAAACCATATGAGAATTTCACAGAAGATATGCCAACATGTATCACACAATGTCACCAAATGAGCATACAGTGAAGAAAATCATCAATCAAATTGAAAACTCCATCAAAAATTCCAGCAAAAATCACATGTTATCTTGACACATCACTGATCATTCATGCAAAAAATTGGAGCAATTCAACAATCCTAGGTCATGCAAATAAAATCAGAAAGTTGACTTAGCTTGGTGTGACACAAATTGTCACACCTTACTTCAAAAAATCATATCTCCATCACCAAGTATCCAAAAATCATAAACTCTACATGAAAATCACCACCAACATGTCCAGAATAAGCACACAAATTTTCAATCATTTCTTTGGAAGTATGAGCATTTCATGATGAATTTGGCAAAGCGTACAAAAATGTGACACATTCTACAATCCCTAAGCATTTTATTTTTCTACTCATGCAAAAAAATTCCAAAAATATCCATTAAATTCTACACATTCTCATGAGCATGGCACAAAAAATCTCACAAAATTTGGATGAATTATGAGTGATATATCTATTTTCTAATATCATGTAGCAAATGAAAATGAAAATGAAAAAAGAAATGCAATTATATATAATTAAATAGGCGCCAGTGGCATTTTTGTAATATTAATGCCACTGGCCAAAACGACAGCGTTTGGAAAAGAAACGGTGGAACGCTCTGATTCGCTGGCGCTGGAGGGAGACACCAATTTCAAATGAAAAGCCAAGGCAATGGATTAAACGATGGAGTTCATCGTGTTCTTCAACCAGATTTTCCAGAAAATTCATAAAACTCAAGAACATCGAATCTTCACAGAAATTAACAAAGGTATATCCACTGGAAAGGTCTAAGCATGAGGATTCCAAATATGTAACCAATTCATCCTAATTCTAACTGTAGCTCACGGATCGAGCGATTTAGGTTTTGCATTCAAATCTTAAAATCAACATATCTCGACCTATAGTTCACTAAATCAAAAACTACCTACATCACGAGCATCTACATGGAAGGCACTACAGAACGCATGTAACAATTGAAACAAACATTGAGGTCGAGTTTTGGTACCTTGGACGAAGCAGTGGATGTTCTTGGAGCTTTGGCGCGTGATTCCTTAAAACAGATGAAGGAGAAGCTATAGGAAAGTGAATGCAATGCTTAACTTGGTCCAACGTTGATCCAAGTGCGAGAAATTTCAATTCACCATGGATGAGCTAAAGATGAACAGTCACGATTTGGCCACTTTCTTGCTCCAATTCTTTAAAATAGTTCAAGAGGAAGATGATTAGAGCACGAAGCAAAAGGAATTTCGCAAAATGATTGAGAATTGATGAAGATTGATGAGAAAAAGTGATGAAGCTTTTTGGAGAATTTGAGAGGTTTTTGGTGAAATTCTGTTACAGATCTTGGTGAATGTGATTGTAATAACATTCAGTTATGATTAAGCTCTTATACTTCCACTTAATCACATTCTTAATCATCCATTAACCAAAAATGAAAGTGATTAGCTTAATGCAATTTTCTTAAGGCAAGGGCAAAATTGGTATTTCACATAGGGCTCTGTGACAGCTGTATGACAGCTCACACACTCTCCAAATACCAGTTGTGATGTGTTGGCACTTGTCTCATGGCAATTGGCTTTGTAATTTTCATTTTCAACATGCTATGCCAAAATATGCAATTTCAAGTGCAATTCCAAAATGACTTAGTCAAATATTGTACTTTGAAAGTTTATGACAGTTGAAACCACTTCTATTTGGCATATGTGAGGTGTTGCAAAAATCCCCATACCAAAATTCCCATTATTTCTCAACTTGGACCATTTTGCCCTTGGATCTTTAACTGTACACTTGAAAATTGACCTTTTGCATTGACCATTTTTGATAAATTCCAATTATGCACCATGAAAGTACATGTTAAATGGAGTTTGCTCATAAAAAGATCACTCATTTTGGACACTCCATGTGGAAGTTATGCCACTTTGATTATGGGTCATTTTTGAAATTGAATGGACCATAACTTGCCAACCATACATGGGAATTTCAAGTTCTTGGACTTTTTGGAAAGGTGAGAGCAAGATCTACAACTTGCATGTTGAACAAATTTTCATTTTAAGCTTTCTTGGACATGTAATTTTGTGGTGAAAAACTTTCCCTTTTTGGAAACTTCCATTACAAGTCACTTTCTATTTTTGGCAATTTTTGTTCTGACTTTATTTTCTTCATTCTTGAGC
Organism: Lathyrus oleraceus; assembly: GCF_024323335.1. NCBI lineage: Eukaryota > Viridiplantae > Streptophyta > Magnoliopsida > Fabales > Fabaceae > Lathyrus > Lathyrus oleraceus. Next base: position 401,420,117 of record NC_066582.1, read on the forward strand.
TTTGACATGTCAAATAACACTTGTTCCAACATGAATGAAGTGTATCCAACTCAATCCCACCTCCAAATCCATAAAATCAAGCACAGTTGACCACCGTTGACTTTTCAACTGATAGATGAATCTGGCCATGCACTGATCAATCTGAGCCCCAATCTTCTGATGAAATGGCTCAAGGATGAAACCCTAGCCTCCATAAGCTCAATACAATCATGAAATGACCCCCATATCCATTGTAGACCCCATCTCCTTGCTATGCCCTGATTGGCCCAATGCAATTGATCAGGGTTGACTAGTGGTCAAAACCCTAATCTCAAGGAATATGCTTCAGCACTTGATGATGACAAACCATGATGATGATGATGACGAATCATTTCAATCAAGATGACGACCAATCTCCTTGAGAACCATGCAACCCTAATTTGAATCACCACATCCTCAGATAGTTAATGATCAGTCCATTCAATCAATGAAACCCTAGCTTGCACATTAGTCCTTTATCTTCTGACCAAGACTTTTGAGGGATGACTTGCACAATGTATCCACATGATATGCAATATGCAATGTCTAATGACCTACAAATGCAATGTAATATGTTATGCTAGTCCCAAGAGAGGAGGGCAAATTTTGAGGTGTTACACAAGGCACTCATCCTACAGTATCAAAAGAGAGAAGTTGGTACCCAATTTTCATTGGGTCCGAGTGGGTAAGTGCTAACATGGTTGCCTTTTGGCTTCCATTGATAAATACCTTTAGGAACAAGAAATCTCCTAAACTTGCATTTCTCAATGGTATGGCCAGCACGACAACAATAATGACATAAACCATGATGATGCGTTTGTTTATTCTTGTTCATTAAATCCTTTGGAATAAAAGAGTATTTTGCATATGGAGGATTTAATGACTTCTTAAACAACCTAGAGTCAACGGCATAAGTAGCCTTAGGTTGTAACGCTTTCTCTAATTTGACCTTGAGAGTGTTTACTTCTTTTTGCCAAATATGACAAGCGTCACAATACCTAACTTTACTACATCCATCAATGTCAATATATTTTGAATTTTCTGCAATACTAGCTTTTAATGATTCTAAAGCATTTTCAGCTTTGTATACTTTACCTTCCAGAAATGAAAAAATTTGTTTATCGGAAGATAATCTTTTAAAAGCATCTACAGCTTCGTTATGCAGATTTTCAAAAGCTATTTTCAGTTCAGCAAAAGTCATAGAAGAGAAATTATTATAATAGGCTTGTTTTACCTTTTTATCATTGATTTTCTTCTTGTGGTAGGACAGATTTTTGGTGTGAGCCGTAAGGCACAGATTTGCGGTTTCATCACTATCACTTGAACTTTGTGTGCTTGATGAATCACTATCACTTTCCCATGCAATGTAAGCTCTTCTTTGTTTGCTGTACCCTTTTGGTGGAGCTTTTCCTTGATCCTTATACTTCATAGGACAATCTGTTTTATAATGTCCAGATTTACTACAATTAAAACAAGATCCTCTTCCTCTACTCTTCTTATTCTCTTCCTGTTTTGAATCTGTAGATTGTCTTCGAAACTTCATGAGATTTTTGTCGGAATGCTTGACTCCGTTCTTTCGAATGAATCTATTATATCTCCTCACAAAATGTCTTATTTCCTCATCATCCGAATCTTTGTCACTACTAGAATCATTGTCACTTTGCTCTTTTCTTGAGGACTTAGAGCTAGAGGCCACAAGAGCTATTGGCTTCTTCTCTCCCTCTTTGTCTCTTTTCTTCTCCTTTTCCTTCTTACTTTTATTCTCATATTTTTCAAGACTTTCCAATGCTTGCTGATGTTCTTCCAGCTTTCCAAACAAAGTTGTAATCGTAAGTCTTGTTAGATCGTTGGCTTCCTTGATTGCTGTTACTTTAGGTTGCCACTCCCTGCTAAGACACCTGAGAATTTTATTAGTAGCAATTTCATTGGAAATAGGTTTTCCAAGAGCATTCAATCGGTTAGTTAGATGAGTGAATCTCTTTTGCATGTCGGAGATAGATTCTCCTTGTTTCATGCGAAAGAGCTCAAACTCTTGATTAAGTGTGTTAATGCGGGACTGTTTTACTTCAGTCGTACCCTCATGGGCAACTTCTAAGGCATCCCACATTTCTTTAGCTGTCGTGCAATGGGATACTCGATAATACTCATCAACACCAAGTGCTGAAATTAGTATATTTCGAGCTTTCCAATCACACGACCACTTTTTTTCATCTTTCTCATTCCAATCAGCTTCTGGTTTAGGAACTATGGCGCCAGCCGCATTTGTCATAGTAATTTGAAACGGACCATTTTCAATGGCAGCCCATACTAGCCTATTCACAGAATTTATATGAACTCGCATGCAGTCTTTCCAGTAGCCGTAATTTTCACCGTTGAAAATAGGCGCTCTATTATACGCCCCCTTTGGTTCAGAATCCATACTGTTACAGGCAGCCACAGAGCACCAGCGAACCGGCGCTCTGATACCACTTGTTAGACGGTGTGGCTAGTGATCGAGAGGGGGGGTGAATAGATCACCTCTTTGAAATTTAACGGATTTGAATTTTTATCAGAGTTTTCAAAGTTGGCGGAAAAATCAGTCCCGAATCGACTTCCGTCTATTCTGAACCGCTACTAGAAAGCCGGACACACAAGTTTAATTGCTGGATTTTAATGAGAATGACAGAAACAATTCACACCAGAATTTTAACTAATTGAATGCACTTATCATTAAAGTCTATTTCCAATGAATAAAGTCTAGCTAACCGTTTTGTCAAACAGTTGGTGTGTATGTGATCGATGATAAACAGCAATGGAGTTTGATTGAAAGTTTTCTTGCCACTGTTGTCTTGCAACAGGAACAATCACCACACACTAACTGAAATTGCGAAAACAGTTTTAAAACGTAAAGAGGAGTAAGGTAAGAATACGATACGCAGAGATTTGGTAAGGAAGTTCCCCACGTCGTCCTCGCGTGTGGGTACGTCTCCCTCTCAATTTCAAATGAAATTGAGAACTTTGATTATCAATTTTTTCCGAATCCGTTGATACAAGGTTATGATACAAAGACAGAATTCTAAACTCTAAGAACCTCTTCTTGTATGAACCTTCACTTGATCTGAGCACGATCAAGATTTTCCTGCACGAAATTGCAAACAATTCACCGGTTCCACGACCTGCTTGCGAAATCCCCCGATCTCCAAACGCAACGCTGCGGCTGAATATGTTCTGCAAACGTGACTCCCAAACCCTCAAGAACACTCCAGTTCTTGAAGGACAAACCAGTAGGTTTTTCCTAGAAACCCCCTTCAATCTTCAACTCAACTAGATCCTCGATCGTTCCACTGCAAACCACAGCTAGATCCTTGATCGTACCACTAAACGTTATCTCGATGCTTCTTTAATCCAAAGAACAAGAATGGTTATGTGTAAATGTTCTTGAAGAAAAGTGATTGAGAAGATGAAGAAGATGAAGTCTCTTTCAGGTTTCTAATTGCTCTCAAACAATTGCTCCAACACTGCTTTTGATCTTGTGTTCAATTGTTTTCCCTCAATGAATTCGTCCCTTTTGCTGCTGTCATAACCTGTCTTATATATGCAACCACAGGAACTGTTATAAAACAAAAACAGCTTTATGCATTGATACATGAGAGTATGCATCGATGCATACTGTAATATAAGTGAGTATTTGGTGAAATGAATTAATCATGTATCGATGCATAATTCGTATGTATTGATGCATGCTTCTTTTTCACTAGCATGTATCGATGCCTAATGCGTATGTATTGATACATAGGCTGTTTCAATTTGTCATGTATCGATGCCTAATGCGTATGCATTGATACACAGTCTGTTTCAATTGATCATGTATCGATGCAGGGATCGTATGGATCGATACATGGAGCCTTTTGCCTTTCATGTATTGATGCATGACTCGTATGCATCGATGCATACTGAACAAAAGAAGTTTTGTGATATACCACATGCAGTATGTATCGATGCAAAGGCTTATGTGTTGATGCATACTGACATAAAATGGATTTTATGTGTTATTTTGAGAGATGTGTCAATGTAGGTCTTTTATGTAAAGTTATGCAACAATAGAATGGGATAGAAACACAATAAAAACACAAGTGTATCAAGTGATGTAATGCACAACCAACATTTGGGTGATGATCACACAATTTGCTATCATTCAAAATTTATTCAAGTAAAGAATTCTCTCACACAATCCAAAGATATAAAGGAATGAGTCGCACCTGTGTCAATAATAGCTACAAGAGGAAAGCCATTAATATAACACGTACCTCGGATCAAACGATCATCTGCAGAAGTCTCAGAACCCGATAAAGCAAAGACCTTGCCTCCCGACTGGTTCTCTTTCTTCGGCTTAGGACACTGTGGACTGATATGACCCACCTCTCCACAGTTGAAACAAGTCATAGTCTTCAACCGGCACTCTGCAGCCAAGTGACCACCTTTGCCACACTTGAAACACTTCTTCTCAGTACTGGTACACTCATGGATACGATGTCCAGCCTGACCACATCTGTAACACTTAGCAGGGGCACTGGAGTCTCCCCCACTAGGTCTCTTCATCCCACTCTGTCTCTGGAAACCTTTGCCAGCTGCATACGGCTTCCCACGATCATTATGATTCTTGCCTTTCCTATCAACCCTCTGCTGATAGCTCTCCGCTCTGGCCTTGATATCCTGTTCAAAAATCCTGCAACAGTCAACCAAGTCAGAAAACACTCTAATCCGCTGATACCCAATAGCCTGCTTGATCTCGGGACGTAACCCGTTCTCAAACTTCACACATTTTGAAAATTCCCCAGTAGCCTCATCATAGGGAGTGCAATACTTCGACAGCTCTGTGAACTTAGCAGCATAATCAGTAACAGACCGGTTGCCCTGCTTCAATTCTAAGAACTCTATCTCTTTCTTTCCTCTGACATCCTCTGGAAAGTACTTCCTCAGGAATCTCTCTCTGAACACCGCCCAAGTGATCTCGGCACTCCCAGCAGCTTCCAACTCAGTGCGGGCAGCAACCCACCAATCATCTACTTCCTCTGACATCATATGCGTACTGAACCTGACCTTCTGGTTATCGGCACACTCAGTCACTCGGAAGATCCTCTCGATCTCCTTCAACCACTTCTGAGCACCATCTGGATCGTATGCTCCCTTGAACATTGGAGGATTGTTCTTCTGGAACTCGCTCAGTTGACGAGCAGCTCCCAATCCCACAACATTCGGATTCCCTCCAAGTACTCCAGCTAGCATACCCAGAGCCTCATCAATCGCAGCATCGTCTCTACCTCTTCCAACCATCTCTATTCTGAGTTAATCCAACAAGCTAAACAATAAGTACTGATAGGGTTACACAACACCTATCACATACAGGGAAACAAAATAATTACGACTCGACTCGACCGACTATGCTCTGATACCACTAATGTAACACCCTTCTAAAATACCCCAATAATTAATTAAAACAACAAAATATGAATCAGAGTAGATATGCAATTTCAGGGTGTCACACTTGACACTTCACACCATTCACCAAAATAACTTGTCATGCTCATTTATTAATCAAAATAAAACATTGCACAATTCGCAGCGGATAGAAATCTAACAACATGCAAACCATGTAACACATTACATGTAAAATTGTTCAACAACCAAAAATGAAAACAAGGTAAAACATCCCGTCCCGATGTTACATATACCAGAGCATGACCCACTAAGGAACTACACTAGACTCCAAGCACTGGCTTCTACTCAATCACTGCTCGTTACCTGAAACATAGTTGTAAGGGTGAGTTCCTCAATCGATATAATAAGCATTATAAAATATCATGTAATGCTAAGTAAATTAACACATTCATCACCCTAATCATATCACACATTCAGCAACGGCAACATCAACTCATAATCATACTCAACACAAACACAAAACACACGTATAATATTGGAATACATCCATTCATATTATACGCCATACATACATTATGAAATGAGACTCCATGCATGCGGTACCGACTATTCGTGAACACATAGTTCAACCTCACCGATCAAACCCAGATACGGCTACCAAGCTCACTAGTCCCACTCATTTGAGACCTAGTGACTCCCTCACTAATTCCTCACCATGGGAATTAGCTACCACCATAAAGGCTATGTTATGCACGCTAAAACACCTAGCATGCAAACTTCAACAACAATCCACAATGGACATATGCTCACACTCTAAGCCATAAACAGTCCATCCACAATTGCATACATAATAGATATATTCACAGCATTATGCATACCATCATACATCATCAGCATATTTATCACAGAATCATATCATGTCATGCCAAATAATAAATCACAGTATTAGCACACTCTACTAATACCTATACTGCTCAAAACAACGGGAAATGATCCCTACTATATCATACATCAGCTAAATTACATCACTCAGCTGAAACGACCAAAACTGCACAACAACAGCTCAGAAAAATCAAACTTCTGCCCATACACGTATGCCTCATGCCCATACACATAATTCCATTCCCAAAACGTACACAATATTTAAATATCAATTTTTCACTTTTCAAACAGTGTTAACCGGTTAACGCCCTGGGTTAATCGGTTAACGCAAAACAGAATGCGCTTCCTGGCAAATTTTAATAGTGTTAACCGGTTAACGCCCTGGGTTAACCGGTTAACACAAGACAGAAATTATTATTTTTTAATTATCATAACAGTGTTAACCGGTTAACGCCCTGGGTTAACCGGTTAACGCAAGACAGAAAGCTGTTCCTGCGCTAACAACGAACAGAATGCAGAATCACCCGCATTTTTCGCCGTTGGAGGACTTCCGGACCTCCGATTTCGATTCCGTAAAAAGATACACGTCCATAAAATTACGACTCACCCAAATATAGATTCATTCACGGTTTTAACGTAACTTATTCATCACAATTTGCAGCATTCATCATCCTGATTAGGGTCAATTCAATGGCTTATTACTACCCATTACATGTTAACCCATAATACCCATTAAACAACGATAAACCCCCCTTACCTGAGTTAATCCGGCAAATCCTTTAACTTCAAGCTTTTCCCTTCTTCAATCCTTTTTCTCTTGCTCTTCCTTTTTGCCCTTTTTCCACTTTTTAGTCGCTTCTCTCCTTTCACGTGAAAAACCCTTTTTATAAATGGGACTCTTTACCGATTCCAACAATCGTTCCAATTCCAACTTTATTATTCCAATAATAATAATCCAATAATATTCCAATTATTTAATTAAATTAATAAATATACTAATAATAATATATATGAAGGGTTTATCTTTTATTTTGAAAAATAATACCCTCTCATTCATATTATCATCATAATATACTATTAAACTTAAATTAAATAATTATCATATTTTATCGGGGTGTTACAACATACGCCTATGGTTGTGGTTGAGCCATTAACTCTCCCTAACCAAGATGTAGAGGAGTTGGAAGACGCACTCGCCAAGATGAAGCAAGAGAAGGATGTGTAGGAAGAACGATTCCATGCTTTGAGCCGAAAGCATGAGGAGTTGCAGCTTGAGTCTAAGGACAAAGATGCGTTTATTGAACTTCTTGAAGACCGAGAAGTAATGAGACAGAGAGATCCAGAAGGTACATCATCCTCTAGTATGCCTCAGTCTTCCGGTGCTTGGAAGAAGATTGTTGACCAGCTTGTCCCTGAGAAGGCTCAGATGAAGACTTCTTTTGAGCCCGAGATTCGACGCATCCGAAGGAAGTATGCGCCAGCAGCTAGATCATCTAACACTGTTGTTAGGGGATCCTTAGGATGATTAGTTACCTTTTCTCTTGTATTTGTATTTTGGTTTCTAAAATTGTACTCAGTGTAATCCTTCCAAAATTTATATGAATAAAAGAGATTTTTTATGGTCAAATCAAATTGTTACTGTTATTTAATATTTGCAAATATAACTTTGTATGTTCCTTGAAATTGAAAATAAACAAACAAAAACATTGCATTTCATGCATCATTTACATAAACAGGTTTCTTCTGCCAGATGTCTTATCAGTTATTCTTCTGTGCTTCAGCCAAGTTGACTCGCCGATACAACACTCACGCCAATCAACCTATAATCATGGAACATTTGGAACAAGAGAACTGAGAGTTGAAAGATAAGATTGCCCGTATAACTGTTATGATGGAGTCTGTTCTAGCTGCTCAAAATCAGTCTTCTCCAACTCCTGCAACTCCTCCTCCTCAAAGGACTGTCATCTTAGAGGTTACTACCTCAACCATTCATGTGGCTTCTGTAACACCCCGATAAAATATGATAATTATTTAATTTAAGTTAATAGCATATTTATTAATTTAATTAAATAATTGGAATATTATTTGGATTATTATTATTGGAATAATAAAGTTGGAATATATATAAAGAGTTCCATTTGGTAAAAAGGGTTTTTTCACGTGAAAACCAGAGAAGCGACAGAAAGTGAGAAAAGGGCAAGGAGGAAGAGCAAGAGAACAAGGGTTGAAGAAGGGAAAAGCTTGAAGCTAAAGGATTTGCCGGATTAACTCAGGTAAGGGGGGTTTATCGTCGTTCAATGGGTATTATGGGTTAACATGTAATGGGTAGTAATAAGCTATTGAATTGACCCTAATTTGGATGATGAATGTTGCAAATTGTGATGATCAAATTACGTTAAAAACTGTGATTGAATCTATATTTGGATGAGTTGTGATTTTCTGGACGTGTAGCCGTTTACGGAATCGAAATCGGAGGTCCGGAAGTCCTCCAACGGCGAAAAATGCGGGTAATTCTGCATTCTGTTCGTGCTAGCGCAGGAACAGCTTTCTGTCTTGCGTTAACCGGTTAACCCAGGGTGTTAACCGGTTAACACTGTTATGATAATTAAAAGAATTAATTTCTGTTTTGCGTTAACCGGTTAACCCAGGGTGTTAACCGGTTAACACTGTTATGAATTATGAGAAATTGCTGTCTGTCTTGCGTTAACCGGTTAACCCAGGGTGTTAACCGGTTAACACTGTTAAAATGTGCCAGGAAGCGTGTTCTGTGTTGCGTTAACCGGTTAACCCAGGGCGTTAACCGGTTAACACTGTTGGAAAAGTGAAAAAAATTGATATTTAAATATTGTGAACATATTTGATGATTGGCCTATATTGGTGTAGGATATAGTAGGGATCATTTCCCGTTGTTTTGAGCAGTATAGGTATTAGTAGAGTGTGCTAATACTGTGATTTATTATTTGGCATGATATGAATATGATTCTGTGATAAATATGCTGATGATGTATGATGGTATGCATAATACTGTGAATGTATCTGTTATGTATGCAATTGTGGATGGACTGTTTATGGCTGAGAATGTGAGCATATGTCCATTTTGGATTGTTGTTGATGGTTGCATGCTAGGTGATTTAGCGTGCATAGTATGGCCTTTATGGTGGTAGCTAATTCCCATGGTGAGGAATTAGTGAGTGAGTTATTGTGGATTGTTGTTGATGTTTGCATGCTAGGTGATTTAGCATGCATAGCATAGCCCTTGGGGTGGTAGCTAATTCCCATGGTGAGGAATTAGTGAGTGAGTCACTAGGTCTCAAATGAGTGGGACTAGTGAGCTTGGTAGCCGTATCTGGATTTGATCGGTGAGGTTGAACTATGTGTTCACGAATAGTTGGTACCGCATGCATGGAGTCTTATTGCATAATGTATGTATGGCGTATAATATGAATGGATGTATTCCAATATTATACGTGTGTTTTGTGTTGGGTTGAGTATGATTATGATCTTGAGTTGATGTTGCCGTTGCTGAATGTGTGATCTGATTTGGGTGATGAAATGTGTTAAATTACTTAGCATTACATGATATTTTATAATGCTTATTATATCGATTGAGGAACTCACCCTTACAACTATGTTTCAGGTAACGAGCAGTGATTGAGTAGAAGCTAGTGCTTGGAGTCTAGTGTAGTTCCTTAGTGGGTCATGCTCTGGTAGATGTAACATCGGGACGGGATGTTTTACCTTGTTTTCATTTTGGTTGTTGAAAAACTTTACATGTAATGTGTTACATGGTTTGCATGATTGATTAGATCTCTATCCGCTGCGAATTATGCAATGTTTTATTTTGATTAATAAATGAGCATGACAAGTTATTATGGTGAATGGTGTGAAGTGTCAAGTGTGACACCCTTAAATTGCATATCTACTCTGATTTATATTTTGTTGAATTAATTAATTATTGGGGTATTTTAGGAGGGTGTTACATTAGTGGTATCATAGCATAGTCGGTCGAGTCGAGTCGTAATTATTCTGTTTCCCTGTACGTGGTAGGTGTTGTGTAACCCTATCAGTACTTATTGTTTTAGCTTGTTGGGTTTTCAGAATAGAGATGGCTGGAAGAGGTAGAGACGATGCTGCGATTTCTGAGGCTCTGGGTATGCTAGCTGGAGTACTTGGAGGAAATCCGAATGTTGTGGGACTGGGAGCTGCTCGTCAACTGAGTGAGTTCCAGAAGAACAATCCTCCAATGTTCAAGGGAGCATACGATCTAGATGGTGCTCAGAAGTGGTTGAAGGAGATCGAGAGGATCTTCCGAGTGACTGAGTGTGCCGATAACCAGAAGGTCAGGTTCGGTACGCATATGCTGTCAGAGGAAGCAGATGATTGGTGGGTTGCTACCCGCACTGAGTTGGAAGCTGCTGGGGATGTTGAGATCACTTGGGCGGTGTTCAGAGAGAGATTCCTGAGGAAGTACTTTCCAGAGGATGTCAGAGGAAAGAAAGAGATAGAGTTCTTAGAATTGAAGCAGGGGAACCGGTCTGTTACTGAGTATGCTGCTAAGTTCACAGAGCTGTCGAAGTATTACACTCCCTATGATGAGGCTACTGGGGAATTTTCAAAATGTGTGAAGTTTGAGAACGGGTTACGTCCCGAGATCAAGCAGGCTATTGGGTATCAGCGGATTAGAGTGTTTTCCGATTTGGTTGACTGTTGCAGGATTTTTGAACAGGATACCAAGGCCAGGGCGGAGAGCTATCAGCAGAGGGTTGATAGGAAAGGCAAGAATCAGAATGATCGTGGAAAACCGTATGCAGCTGGCAAAGGTTTCCAGAGACAGAGTGGGATGAAGAGACCTAGTGGGGGAGACTCCAGTGCCCCTGCTAAGTGTTACAGATGTGGTTAGGCTGGACATCATTTCCATGAGTGTACCAGTGCTGAGAAGAAGTGTTTCAAGTGTGGCAAAGGTGGTCACTTGGCTGCAGAGTACCGGTTGAAGACTATGACTTGTTTCAACTGTGGAGAGGTGGGTCATATCAGTCCACAGTGTCCTAAGCCGAAGAAAGAGAACCAGTCGGGAGGCAAGGTCTTTGCTTTATCGGGTTCTGAGACTTCTGCAGATGATCGTTTGATCCGAGGTACGTGTTATATTAATGGCTTTCCTCTTGTAGCTATTATTGACACAGGTGCGACTCATTCCTTTATATCTTTGGATTGTGCTGTGAAACTTAAATTAGAGATATCTGAGATGCATGGGGGTATGGTGATTGATACTCCTGCGAAGGGTTCAGTGACTACTACTTCAGTTTGTTTAAATTGCCCTTTGAGTATTGATGCATGACTCGTATGCATCGATGCATACTGAACAAAAGAAGTTTTGTGATATACCACATGCAGTATGTATCGATGCAAAGGCTTATGTGTTGATGCATACTGACATAAAATGGATTTTATGTGTTATTTTGAGAGATGTGTCAATGTAGGTCTTTTATGTAAAGTTATGCAACAATAGAATGGGATAGAAACACAATAAAAACACAAGTGTATCAAGTGATGTAATGCACAACCAACATTTGGGTGATGATCACACAATTTGCTATCATTCAAAATTAATTCAAGTAAAGAATTCTCTCACAAACTCCCCCTTTTTGATGATGGCAAATTCTTGGCAGGATGTGTGATACTCCCCCTGAGTTTGTGCATATCTGCATTTTCTCCCCCTTTGTCAACATCAAAAAGAGAGAGAAACAGGTTTATCACGGTAGCATGGTGAAGCAGGTCATGGCAAAAAATTGATAAATAAGCTAACAATCACACAGAATGAAGCTTACAAAGTAAAGAATCACTCACAAAGAATGACAAATAAGGGCAATAACAGCAGAAGTAAACAGAAGGTTATAAGCATTTAATGTTCAAGTATGTCATGATGATTATGCCCAAGTATGATTCACAAATCAGAATTTTTAATGTTAAAAAAAAACTTTTGTTCTAACATACACAATCATATAATTCTAAATGAGATATAGATAGGAGTGATATTACCTCTGTTGGTGTAACCTTGTGAGGAATAAGTGTAATCTAAAACAAATCTCATCAACCAAGGTGAGGCATAATAAAAATAAGAAGAAACATGCTTATCCTTATCCAGATTTCCGTTGGTAGGCATAGGGGTGTTAATTGATTTTGAGTCATTCATTCCAAAGCGCTTGAGTAGTTCTCTGCAGTATTTTGTTTGACATACTGTTGCACCCTCATCAAGTTGCTTTATCTGCATTCCTAGGAAGTGATTCAGCTCCCCCATGAGACTCATCTCAAATTCACCCTGCATAACCCTTAGAACGAGTCATTACTCCCTTTGAAATATCTCCCAAGATGTTGTCGATAGGATGGTCTTTTGAAGATTTCCAAGCTGGTGGAAGGTCATTCACTTCAGCTGTCCTTTCTTCCTCATCTTCTTCATGACTAGTATCTTCCTCCTTCTCATGGGCAGCTGTTCTGGACTGATCAGTTTCCGAAGCAGCTTCCTTGAGTATGTCTTCTGTAGATACACCTGCATCATCAAAAGAAATACCTTTTCCGACACTTTTCGGATAAGACTCATCAACAGATACATGGACAGATTCTTCAACAGTAAGTAAACGCTTATTATATTATTTACTCTTACTCCTTTAAACACAATGTTCTGTTCAGCATGTTCAATTATGCAGCAAGTTTTTGTGAAAGAAAGTTTATAACCCTTGTCACACAATTGACTTATGCTTAACAAGTTGTGTTTAAGCCCCTCTACTAAATGAACATCAGAAATAGTAGTGGTAGAGGGATTACCTACACTACCTTTACCGAGTATAGCTCCTTTGTTATTGTCTCCATAAGTAACATATCCCTTCTTCTTTGCTTTGAAGTCTATGAAAAGCGATATGTCACCGGTCATGTGCCTTGAGCAGCCGCTGTCAAGAAACCATCTTCTATCTACGGAAGCAAGGTGTCGCATCCGCGAAAAACAACCGGCGGGCTGAAATAAAAACACAACACAGAGCCGCCACTGCGCGTTATTTATCCCAAGATAGGGAAAGGAAACGCTCAGAGAAACCTGGAAAAAGCATGGTCTCGCGACCAAAGAGAATGGGTAAGGGAGTCGGTTACGCAAGGGGAAGGTATTAGCACCCCTCACGTCCGTCGTACTCGATGGGATCCACGTTCTAAGAAAAGAAAAGGTTGCTAAAACATCACACACACACACATCGAAGACAACACAGGTGGGGTTAAGGGGAAGAGAGCTCGATAGGACGTCGCATCCTATGCCTACGTATCTCGTCTGGAACGAGAATCAGAGCTGCCGTAGTTCGGCTCACGCACGCCAAACAACACACGCACCCAAACAGCCAAACATGGAGCCTGAATGCCAATCACTGGACTTACATCAGCATCCGAACCAAAACATACACAAGAAGGCAAACGTGGAGCCCGACCGCCAATCACTGGACTTACGTCGGCATCCGAACCAAAACACACGATCAGATAACAAGTAAACACACACAAAAAGAAAAAAAAAATGCCCGGAGAGACCTCGCACGGTCTCCTGCCTACATACCTCGTCTGGAACGAGGATCAGGGCGATGTAGTTCCCCTGAAAGGGAAAGAAAATCTAGCCAGAAACCAAGGGAAGACACACTACCAGGGAGTTGTACTCGAGCCTAGTGTTGTCATGCATCATTGCCCTACGTTGAGGTTTCTACCTACTTGCACAACTGCAAGCTAATCCTATCCAGGAAGAAAGCAAGCATACAAGCATACAAGCAAACAGAGCAAACAAATATTCACCAAGCACACACTATAACCAGTCAAGTGGGCTCAAACAATGGGTTTGACTGCCGAAGCAAGTCATCTGTACATGGGTAGTATTCGCTCTTAACCTTGCCATTGCGGGGCTAAGGTGAAGCAGATGAAAGGTGAGTGAAGATTAGACTTCACAGCTCCTATCCCTGACCAGGGAGAGCTTCAGACAAAGGAGCGTGGGTCCAGAATGGAGGGACCCTTCTACGCTCAAGACTCTGACTCGATCGTGCAACAGCACAAGATCTTGGGTTTGTGTCCCAATGCATCAACACACAGCCGTGTGAGCAGAGGGACGACTCACAGAATAGTGGGGGATAGATTGCATATCCCTATGATCCACCAATTGCCTCATAGAGGTCTTCACCTGCTTGGCACAAATGTAAACAACCACAAACATCGCCTCTTAAGGAGGACTTCAGACAGTTGCCTGGCCAGGTAACAGGCCAGGTCTTCCAGACTACATGAAGTATAGAGATTCTACCTCCACTGGTTAAAAAACCAAGCAACAGCAAGCAAGTTCTTAAAAAACTGTAAGCGACTAAATGTACCTGAAATCAATCAAGTATCATCAGTACTCAGACAAACCAACAATAAACAGCAAATAGTTAATCAGTTAATCTGTACAAGCAACACAAGTCAATGCACACAAGTGCAAGCTATAAGCCTAAGCTCAAGCATCAATCCCTACAAAACAAAGTCATGTTAGTTCATAAACACCAACCAAACTCAATTCAAATTGCCTTGAAGCAATCTCCTTAAGCATTGTGCATTTCATCCTGAAAATCCACACCAAATGTGAGAAACTAGACCACTAGGCCAAGCCTAGGGTCCAAAGGGATAAAAAAAATCTAAACAGCAAGCAAAACCAATCCAAAATCACATTCAAACAAATAGAAAGCAAATGCAATTGGTCTCATGCTCATATCATTCACCAATATCAATTCATGCACAATATACCACAAACTAGGTCAAATACAACACCAAAAGTCCAAACAGAATGACTTTAATCAAAGGCATACCAAAACAATTCCAAAAATCCTCAAATAATTCACACCTAAACAGGACACAATCAACAAGTAGCATGTCAATTTTCAGCCCAATTGGACAAAAGAAAGAAGGTCAATGAAAATCAAGAAATCCAGACACAATTATTCAAGCCAATTCATAGCATCAACACAAGCATTCACTTCAAAAATTCATAAAACAGTGAAAACAATTAAGAAATGAATGGGACCAAAAGCATGATGTCCTACAATGTGTCTATAACCAGCATACCAAATTTCACATTCATCCAAAACCATATGAGAATTTCACAGAAGATATGCCAACATGTATCACACAATGTCACCAAATGAGCATACAGTGAAGAAAATCATCAATCAAATTGAAAACTCCATCAAAAATTCCAGCAAAAATCACATGTTATCTTGACACATCACTGATCATTCATGCAAAAAATTGGAGCAATTCAACAAGCCTAGGTCATGCAAATAAAATCAGAAAGTTGACTTAGCTTGGTGTGACACAAATTGTCACACCTTACTTCAAAAAATCATATCTCCATCACCAAGTATCCAAAAATCATAAACTCTACATGAAAATCACCACCAACATGTCCAGAATAAGCACAAAAATTTTCAATCATTTCTTTGGAAGTATGAGCATTTCATGATGAATTTGGCAAAGCGTACAAAAATGTGACACATTCTACAATCCCTAAGCATTTTATTTTTCTACTCATGCAAAAAAATTCCAAAAATATCCATTAAATTCTACACATTCTCATGAGCATGGCACAAAAAATCTCACAAAATTTGGATGAATTATGAGTGAGATATCTATTTTCTAATATCATGTAGCAAATGAAAATGAAAATGAAAAAAGAAATGCAATTATATATAATTAAATAGGCGCCAGTGGCATTTTTGTAATATTAATGCCACTGGCCAAAACGACAGCGTTTGGAAAAGAAACGGTGGAGCGCTCTGATTCGCTGGCGCTGGAGGGAAACACCAATTTCAAATGAAAAGCCAAGGCAATGGATCAAACGATGGAGTTCATCGTGTTCTTCAACCAGATTTTCCAGAAAATTCATAAAACTCAAGAACATCGAATCTTCACAGAAATTAACAAACGTATATCCATTGGAAAGGTCTAAGCATGAGGATTCCAAATATGTAACCAATTCATCCTAATTCTAACTGTAGCTCACAGATCGAGCGATTTAGGTTTTGCATTCAAATCTTAAAATCAACATATCTCGACCTATAGTTCACTAAATCAAAAACTACCTACTCCACGAGCATCTACATGGAAGGCACTACAGAACGCATGTAACAATTGAAACAAACATTGAGGTCGAGTTTTGGTACCTTGGACGAAGCAGTGGATGTTCTTGGAGCTTTGGCGCGTGATTCCTTAAAACAGATGAAGGAGAAGCTATAAGAAAGTGAATGCAATGCTTAGCTTGGTCCAACGTTGATCCAAGTGCGAGAAATTTCAATTCACCATGGATGAGCTAAAGATGAACAATCACGATTTGGCCACTTTCTTGCTCCAATTCTTCAAAACAGTTCAAGAGGAAGATGATTAGAGCACGAAGCAAAAGGAATTTCGCAAAATGATTGAGAATTGATGAAGATTGATGAGAAAAAGTGATGAAGCTTTTTGGAGAATTTGAGAGGTTTTTGGTGAAATTCTGTTACAGATCTTGGTGAATGTGATTGTAATCAACATTCAGTTATGATTAAGCTCTTATACTTCCACTTAATCACATTCTTAATCATCCATTAACCAAAAATGAAAGTGATTAGCTTAATGCAATTTTCTTAAGGCAAGGGCAAAATTGGTATTTCACATAGGGCTCTGTGACAGCTGTATGACAGCTCACACACTCTCCAAATACCAGTTGTGATGTGTTGGCACTTGTCTCATGGCAATTGGCTTTGTAATTTTCATTTTCAACATGCTATGCCAAAATATGCAATTTCAAGTGCAATTCCAAAATGACTTAGTCAAATATTGTACTTTGAAAGTTTATGACAGTTGAAACCACTTCTATTTGGCATATGTGAGGTGTTGCAAAAATCCCCATACCAAAATTCCCATTATTTCTCAACTTGGACCATTTTGCCCTTGGATCTTTAACTGTACACTTGAAAATTGACCTTTTGCATTGACCATTTTTGATAAATTCCAATTATGCACCATGAAAGTACATGTTAAATGGAGTTTGCTCATAAAAAGATCACTCATTTTGGACACTCCATGTGGAAGTTATGCCACTTTGATTATGGGTCATTTTTGAAATTGAATGGACCATAACTTGCCAACCATACATGGGAATTTCAAGTTCTTGGACTTTTTGGAAAGGTGAGAGCAAGATCTACAACTTTCATGTTGAACAAATTTTCATTTGATGCTTTTTTGGACATGTAATTTTGTGGTGAAAAACTTTCCCTTTTTGGAAACTTCCATTACAAGTCACTTTCTATTTTTGGCAATTTTTGTTCTGGCTTTATTTTCTTCATTCTTGAGCTTTGACATGTCAAATAACACTTGTTCCAACATGAATGAAGTGTATCCAACTCAATCCCACCTCCAAATCCATAAAATCAAGCACAGTTGACCACCGTTGACTTTTCAACTGATAGATGAATCTGGCCATGCACTGATCAATCTGAGCCCCAATCTTCTGATGAAATGGCTCAAGGATGAAACCCTAGCCTCCATAAGCTCAATACAATCATGAAATGATCCCCATATCCATTGTAGACCCCATCTCCTTGCTATGCCCTGATTGGCCCAATGCAATTGATTAGGGTTGACCAGTGGTCAAAACCCTAATCTCAAGGAATATGCTTCAGCACTTGATGATGACAAACCATGATGATGATGATGATGAATCATTTCAATCAAGATGACGACCAATCTCCTTGAGAATCATGCAACCCTAATTTGAATCACCACATCCTCAGATAGTTAATGATCAGTCCATTCAATCAATGAAACCTTAGCTTGCACATTAGTCCTTTATCTTCTGACCAAGACTTTTGAGGGATGACTTGCACAATGTATCCACATGATATGCAATATGCAATGTCTAATGACCTACAAATGCAATGTAATATGTTATGCTAGTCCCAAGAGAGGAGGGCAAATTTTGAGGTGTTACAGCTGCCCCTATTCAATCCACTGTGAACCTGTCGATATGAACAGCCTCGGCTTTCAGATGATCAGGATGAAGAGTGATTGAATACCAAGAACAGACGAACAATTTGCGCTCTGATGGGAAAATAATTAATGACGCCTGTCAGAATCGGCGAAGAACACAGTCTCGAAGCAAAAATCCGTCTGGTACGGAGAAAGTCGGCCTGAATACCGAAACAGCGTCGACCTGGATACCAAAATAAATGGTAACGCAGGGATAACTATGGCCTGAACACCACATCCGCTCGGGATTATTATTCTCTCTTCTTTTTATGCTTTTCTTGAACCCCAAAATTTTTCTACGCAAATGATCCTCGGATCTCTGCATTCGAACCCCGCTCTCCTGTTTCCTTGTGATAATCCCGCTGGCAACGTCGGAAATAACACCAAACACCACTCTGACGGCGACATGTCAGAGGGTACACCTTCAACCAGACACTGACTGATGACTAGGAAGAAACTCGACGTTTACTGGACATCGAACGATGATGTTTTACAGGACACCAAAGAAAACTCGACCAAACATTAAACAATGACTGGGAGAAAACTCGATGTTTACTGGACATCGGACAATGATGTTGACGGGACATCGAACAAGGATGTTGACAGGACATCGAACAATGATGTTTACAGGCATCACGCAATGATGTTTACAGGCATCAAACAATGATGTTGACAGGCATCGAACAATGATGTTGACAGGCATCAAACAATGATGTTTACAGGCATCAAACAATGATGTTTACAGGCATCAAACAATGATGTTTACAGGCATCAAACAATGATGTTGACAGGCATCAAACAATGATGTTGACAGGCATCAAACAATGATCGACCAGACATTAAACAATGACTGGGAAATAACTTGACGTTGACTGGACATCGAATGATGATGTTTACTGACACCCAAGAAAGCTCGACCAGACACTAAACAATGACTGGGAAATACTGCTGATCCAAAATCCCGCTGCTGAACTCCTCGGAGTATCGTCTTCACTGTCCGGCAAAACCAATCCTCAAGCGGTAACCACGGCTTGAATCGCGCTGATCGCGTAACGTCCTCTGATTTTATTTCCATCTCTGTCCGACGGAAACATTTCCTCCAATATCGCACTACTGGGGAACATTGCTGATCTGACGTCATTATGCTAAACTCCACAGAGTAACATCTTCGCTTTCTGGCACAACCACCTCTCAAACGGTAACCACGGCTTGAGACTAGCTCTATGCTTGCAACAATGATGCATGATCTTTTTCTGCGTAATGCTCCATACTTATGGAAATGCTACGCGATTTATTTTTTCTATGCAACATGCTATGCTATTTTTCATGATGAATGCATAAAAAGGTATCCCCCTCAAGGGACTCTTCCGGAAAGCACGAGACACTCTGCTGAGGAACTCGTCAATACTCCGATCTCCACCCTGCTGGGGAATAGCACTGCTGCTGCTGGGATAAGGCAACCCTTGCTGGGGAAGAACCTCCTTTGCACCCAATCCGCTCGAGAAACTGCTGGGGATAAGCACCACCAACACTCTGTGGGGATACAACAGTCTTTGACTTGCTGGGGATATCAATCCCGACTCTGCTTGGAGAACCCTCACAGAGACCTGACGACTTCACCGGGGAAATGCTTACAGATACTCTGCTGGGAAACAACAGCCTCCAGGCCTGGCGACTGGGGAAGCATTCGATCTGAAACCTGCTGGAGATAACCATCCTGACCCTGCTAGGGGAAATGAGTGCTACTCCGCTGGGAACGACCCATCCGATCCATAGGTAGAATACACTGCTGGGGATGCAGATATCCGTCTACTACGGAAACTCGTTCAATCCACTGGTAGGATGAACACTGCTGGAGATATATTTCATTGAAACCCGCTCCACTCGGGGAATAGCAACCTTCAGGCCTGGCTGCTGAGGAAACACCGTTTTAAACCTGCCGAGGATAACCATCCTGACTCGGCTAAGGGATCCATAGACCTTGGATCTGCTAGGGAGTTGGTCCTCTACTTCTGCTTGGGGACCTCGCTGGGGAAATGAGAAAAGTTGGTACAGAACACCCGTCGACTCGTCGAACCATGGTATCCACCTCCCAATCTCGCATCAGCTTTCCACTTTTGAGAATTCCCAGACTCGTCTGGACCTTTTCTGCTCCATCATCTCGTATTTCCAACCGCTCCGCGCTCGACGAAGATCGAACTCCTGAGATTATACATACTTTTCAATTTTCAGACTTTGAAGAGTCTTCTTGATTAATTCCAAGGATCGTCGGACGCCTCAACGCCTCTTCGCCACTTCTCTACCCATTCACTCATCCCTGATTGGACCCTGCGGGGAATCTCTACAGACTTTCCAATCTTCCGATTTTGAAGAGTCTTCTTGATTATCATCAAGGATCGTCGTACGTCTCAACGTCTTCTCCGTCATCCCTTCATATTCATTCGTCCCTGATTGGACTCCACGGGGATTTGTTTCATCAACAGCTTCCACATCACAACCTGCAAGTGAGTGAAAAACATCTAACAACACCTGCAAAACAGACCGTTAGATAAAACCGTGCCCCAGGCGTGTCAAGATTTCAACACTTGGGTCACTCAATCCTTCCGAATAAGATTTCAAGCTTTCGATCTTATAAACATGCATTGGAAGGAACCTGTATGTGTTAAAATGCAAGATTCTTTATCAAAAATAATTGGATGTTTTTGCAATCAAAGCGGTAATGAAAAACAAAAACAAAATTATTTGACTGAATATGCATTTTATTGATTTGAAAAGTGTGGCTCAAATTGAGCAATACAAAGGAAGCAATTCCTGAAAAGAGGTAATTGCGCCAAAAGAAAAAATCTATCCTAATGGCAATGTGAAACCCGTGATCTCATCGAGTTCCAACTCGGTTACACCCCATATGTCCTCAGACTCTCCATGCTTTCTGCCTTCTGAACAAGACGTTTCTGATTGATCCCTACCGGGTATTGTCCATGTTGCTTTAACCAAAGCGCAAACGATCATGCCGGACGCAGTTGTTCGTTTCAATCCCTCTTTTGCCTGGACCGCCCTCTCGGGTTTTCAGTCCACCGGGATACCCCTTTTTGCCCAAGTCGCCTTTTCAGGTTTTCGACTTGCCGGGCGTACAGTTTTTCTTTTATCCCTAATTTTTGCCCGAACCTTTTCTTTCTGTTTTTGGTTCGCCGGGATGCCTATTTTTTCCTGGACTATTTTGTTCTTTTCGTCCAGCGGGTCTTTTATACGAAGTATTTTTTAACTGCGTCCGCATTCACAGGGGATGGAAAATCCTCGCCATCCATGGTCGTTAACAACAAGGCTCCACCAGAGAAAACCTTCTTGACCACGAACGGACCTTCATAATTCGGTGTCCATTTGCCCCTTCGATCGTTTTGAGGAGGAAGGATCCTTTTCAGCACCATATCACCTACGTGATATACCCGAGGTCGCACCTTTCTGTCAAAAGCACGCTTCATCCTTTGCTGGTATAGCTGCCCATGACAGATGGCTGCTAGCCTCTTTTCCTCGATCAGGCTCAATTCCTCGTACCGGGTCCTTACCCATTCAGCCTCTTGCAACTTGACATCCACAGGACTCTCAAAGAGGGAATCTGAACCTCAACAGGTAATACAGCCTACATTCCATACACCAATGAGAAAGGAGTTGCCCCAGTAGATGTGCGTACCGACGTTCGATACCCATGCAATGCAAACGGCAACATCTCATGCCAGTCTTTATAGGTCACAACCATTTTCTGCACAATCTTCTTGATATTCTTGTTGGCTGCCTCAACCGCCCCATTCATCTTCGGACGATAGGGAGAAGAATTGTGATGCTCAATTTTGAATTCCCGACACAGCTCTGCCATCATCTTATTGTTCAAATTAGAACCATTATCAGTAATGATTCTCTCGGGAACCCCATATCTGCAAATGATGTCTCTCTTGAGAAACTTGGCAACGACCTGCTTCGTCACATTCGTATAAGAGGCTGCTTCCACCCACTTGGTGAAGTAATCAATAGCCACTAATATGAATCTGTGCCCATTCGAAGCTGTAGGCTCTATCTTTCCGATCATATCAATGCCCCACATAGCAAACGGCCATGGAGACGACATTAAGCTCAACGGATTTGGAGGCACGTGCACCTTATCAGCATAAATCTGGCATTTATGACACTTCCGCACGAAATTGAAGCATTGGGCCTCCATTGTCATCCAGTAATAACCTGCTCTCAGCAACTTCTTTACCATTGCATTCCCACTGGCATGGGTACCGAACGATCCCTCATGAACCTCTTTCATCAATTGGCTTGCTTCTCTATCATCAACACATCTGAGCAAGACCCAGTCAAAATTCCTCTTATCCAAAACCCCATCCTTATTCAAGTAGAACACCATGGCTAACCTCCGCAGAGTCTTTCGGTCCTTTTTCGATGCTCCCTCAGGATACTCTTGAGTCTCTAGATAGCGCTTGATATCGTAATACCACGGCTTCTCATCATCAGACGCTGTATCAACAGCAAACACATAAGCCGGTCTATCCAGACGACCTACTTCAACACTAGGGAACTGATTCCACCACTGCACCTTAATCAAGGCAGCCAGAGTAGCCAAAGCATCTGCCAAAGGATTCTCCTCTCTGGGCACATGATGCAACTTCACCTTAGTGAAAAACGTCAACAATCTCCTCGTATAATCCCGGTATGGAACTAAATGAGACTGATGCGTATACCATTTTCCGTTAACCTGATTTATCACCAGAGCTGAATCTCCATATATGACAAGGTTCTTGATCCTCAAATCAATCGCCTCTTCAATCCCCAATATACACGCTTCGTACTCAGCCACGTTGTTGGTGCACTCAAATGTTAGCCGGGCAGCAAAAGGAATATGGGATCCTTTCGGCGTAACCAAAACAGCACCAACACCGCTTCCATTCACGTTAACGGCCCCATCAAACATCAGAATCCATTCGGATTCAGGGTCAGGCCCCTCCTCCGGGATTGGTTCCTCGCAATCTTTCGATTTGAGAAACATGATGTCCTCATCAGGGAACTCAAACTTCATCGGTTGATAATCATCGATGGGTTGCTGAGCGAGGTAATCAGACAATACACTCCCCTTGATCGCTTTCTGAGAGGTATATTGTATATCATATTCAGTCAAAATCATTTGCCACCTCGCAACCCGTCCGGTCAATGCTGGCTTTTCGAAAATGTACTTGATTGGATCCATCTTGGAAATAAACAAAGTGGTATGAACCAGCATATACTGCCTTAGTCGGCGAGCAGCCTATGCCAAAGTACATCAAGTTTTCTCGAACAGTGAATGTATTGTTTCACCGTCGGTAAACTTTTTGCTAAGGTAAATTGCATGCTCTTTTCGACAAGACGCGTCATGCTGACCCAATACACCTTGTAGACTCCTCGAAGGCCGTCAAGTACAGAATTGCTAATTGTTCCTTCCACAGGAGGCATTAGAATCAAAGGTTCCTGCAATTTATTCTTTTATTTTTCACTGCCCCTTGGCAATCATTATTTCACCTGACCGTTTGATCTTTCTTTTCAACATCCTGAATATGGGTTCACACGTGGCTGTTAGATGAGATGTGAACCATGACAGGTAGTTCAATCTACCTAATAGACCACGAACCTCTTTTTTGTTCTCGGTTCAGGCCTTTTTCTTATTGTTCTTTTTTCTTGTTTTTTTTTTTTTTTTTTTTTTTTTTTGCAGGATGAACCTCGATTCCTCTCTTACAATGAACCCCAGCAGCTTACCGGACTGCACTCTGATAGTGTACTTACTCGAATTTAACCTCCATTTGAATTGTCTCAACTGGTCCACTCAGCTTGGCCAGATCTACCAGATGCCCCTCTTCCGTTTGGGACTTTGCTATCATGTCATCAACATAGCATCTGATTTCATGATGAATCATATCATGAAACAAAGTCACCATGGCTCTCTGATACAGGCACTGGCGTTCTGCTTCTTTAGAGGACGGTCTTCTCTCCATGATAGCTCGTGCACAACGACATCGGTATCCGACCCTGGCATATCCTGACATGACCAGGCGAAAGTATCCACATACTCCTTCAACAAGGCTACCATTCTGCTCTCGACTTGCCTCTGAAGCGGCCATAATTTCACTTCCTTCCTGACCTCGGCGGTGCTTGGAATAACAATCTCAATCCGTTCCGCATGCGGCTGAATCACCCTCTCCTCTTGTTTCAACAACCTGGCTAATTCCAGCAGATCACAATCTTCTTCGTCTTCTTCTTCAGCAAGATAGATTGGATTGTCGAAGTCATATGAGGTGTAACCAAATTGTTATCAACGAGATCCGGAGAATTATTTTTGAATTCGGAACGAGACAAATCAAAAGAAAGAGAAAAATGAAAATAAACATTGCCATTTTTATTTATTTTTAAACTGCAAAAATAAATGAAAAACAGGGAACACCGCTTTTTGACTGAAAAACATCCATTTATTAATGATGCAGAAATGTTGCAAATTATGAACATGAGGTGGCCCTTACAATGGACCAATACGTTTCGGGCAAAACGTATGGCTTTCATGCAAATAAAATTGAAAAACAAGAAACATTACTCTTCCAGACGAGCGACAGTGCTGATCTGTTAGGCCTTCCAGCTTCCTGGTACACACGGCTTTATCCAACCATCAAACTTGCAGTTACCATCAGTCTCTTCACCCATCACACAAGCGTGATCTGAATCTTCAGTAATTGCACTCACCACTGCCTGACCATGCGCCGACATGGGATTAGCATTAACATTTGGTGATGGTGCAAAATTGATGGCTTTGGAGTCTACCAGATCCTGGACAACGTTCTTGAATGCTCTACAGCCCTCAATGTTATGCCCCGGCGTTCCAGAATGAAATTCACACTGGGCGTTCTCATCATAGTTAGGAGGCCTCTGATCTGATCTCATCGGAACCATCGCCCTTGGCTGAACCAACCCAAGATCCATCAACTTTTTGAACAGAACAGCATATGTCACGGGTGGCTTGTCAAAATGGCGATCAATCCCTTTTCCTCTCACCTGGTACCCGGCTCTCTGTTGAGGTGGCTGACGTTGCTGTCGTGCAGACTGATTACCAGCAGAGATGGTTACCGCATCAATGTGCTGGTAGTAACGATCCCTACCGTGTCCTCTCTGGGCATACACAGCACTTGATTCACCCTCATTCTTGCGCTGACCATTTCCGAATGGCTTCTTTGATCCTGATGACAAAGCATTACCTCCCTGGATCTTCCCCATTTTCAGCCAACTTTCAATTCTCTCCCCTGCCACCACAATGTCTGCAAAGTTGGTGACGGGACAACCCACCATCCTTTCAGCAAATGCCCCCTGCAGGGTACCCATGAAGAGATCAGACATCTCTCTGTCCACCAGTGGAGGTTGCACTCTGGCAGCCAACTCCCTCCACCTCTGAGCATATTCTTTAAACCCCTCATTATTCTTCTGAGACATACCCTGCAGCTGGGTACGACTAGGAGCCATATCAGCATTGAACTGATACTGTTTAAAGAAAGCGTCACCAAGATCCTGCCAATTCTTGATATCTGAAGATTTCAGCTTGGTATACCACTCCAGTGATCCTCCGGACAGACTGTCCTGGAAAAAGTACATCCACAACTTCTGATCCATGGTATACGCAGAGATCTTGCGGACAAAAGCTTGTAGATGAGTCTCAGGACATGAGCTTCCATTGTAACGGTCAAACGTGGGCGCCTTAAACTTCAGCGGGATCACAATCCCCTCAACAAGCCCCATATTCGACATGTTGACCACCCCAGGAGTGGCATAACTTTCAAGAGCTCTGATCTTCTCAACCAGCAATTGAATCTCCTTATTCTGTGGCGGGGCACCATACTGACCAAATGGCTCATTATGCATTGAAAACTGATCAGCCTCCCTATCCTCTTCTCTGTCATCATCGACCCCAAAGAAAGGCGGGAACAGACTATCCTTCAGATTATGCCCCAGACCGGGCCCACCACCAGTAGCAGCACCAAATCCACCAGCATTGTTGTTCACCATACCTACAGTTGCTCTTTTTTCACCGTCCCTGGATCCGCCCAGCCCCTGGTTGGAGACACCATCCAGGTTTACACCACTATTCGCTGCAGAAGCCCGCTCGAGCTTCTCAACTTTGTCTGCTAGAGCTTTCTGACCAACTGCAAACCCTTGCATGATGTTGATCAGCTCAGTCATCTTGTCCTTCAGCTCGAGAATATCCGTGTTTGGGAGATCCATCAGTCTGGGAGTATTGCGTCTGGTGAAGTATCTGTGAGGACGGGTTGAGTGCAAAGGTACAACTCTACGAGCACGAGCAATGATTCCTGCAAAACAGCAAACAGGTTAATATGCATGAATGCAACGTCTATCCATATGAGGAAGATTCTGTCCTTTGATTCTGGTTTCATCGAGACAGATAATAATCCGGCATCCACATTCTGAAATTCATGATGTCTCTCAACCAGAATCTCAATCAATAATACTCCCCATATGGTTAGACGTAGGTTTGGTGCAGATGAATGCAAAATGAGAATGATGCAGATGTAATGAATGCAATGCATTGCCATCCTCCAAGTCCTCTAATCATCTGTTGCTCTGAATCACAGCCCTGATTTCTGAACTGATCACAACCATCTGAGGGAATATGTAACCACAAATCCAACTCAAGGGTTCCGAAATAAACAGAAGACAGATACATCATCATCATCGTCTGACAATCTCTGAGCAGATACCCATAACCATCTGAATCGGCCCGGGGAATCCTGAAATAAACGGATCCCCACTGATAAAATCGGCCCGGGGAATCCTGAAATAAACGGATCCCCACTAATAAATACCTCGGACAGCTCTCCGGCGTCTCGGCAATAAATGGCCATAAATCCGACTTATAAATAGGACTCTGATCAACGGAACCAATAGTCACCATCAAAGTCACCAACTGAACATGCATCTGTAAAAATCACCCTCCCCTCACAGGTAAATTCTAATCAGGTTATCCTAAGGCGAATAATGGTCTCGACAATCGGGCAGAGATACTCAATGGGTTTGCCCTTTCGGGTGTGCCATTGTAGCTCTCCTGAGATCGTCTAATCCAAAGATCCGGGAAATGATCGGTCACCGGAGTCAATAGCCCAAAAGAGATAATCCAACCTAAGCGGAATAACTCCACCCGGCAAGACTCTCCCAAATGAACCTCGTCCGGCTGTGGTGACATGTCTCCGCATCATGTCGTACAACATGTGAAGAAACATGAGACCACGCTAATCCTAGGTGTATACTCAGGCCTGGGTATTGGGCCTCACTCAGAACACCCACCCCAAAACAACGGAACCACCTGTAACACCCTTCTAAAATACCCCAATTATTTAACTAAATATCAAAATACAACATCAGAGTAATTATGCAGTTAAGGGTGTCACACAATCACTTCACACCATGTTCCAACAAAACAGTCATGCTCTTTATTAAATCAAATAAACATTTGCATAAATCGCAGCGGATATAAATCAATTCAATCAAAACATGTAATACATTACATGTGAAATGGTTCACAACCAACAGTAAACATTTAAAACATCCCTTCCCGATGTTACATCTATCAGAGCATGACCCACTAAGTACTACTCTAGACTCCAATGTACTAGCTCCTACTCAATCACTGCTCGTTACCTGAAAAACAGTTGTAAGGGTGAGTTCCTCAATCGATATAATAAGTATTATAAAATATCATGTCATGTTAAGTAATTTAACACACTTCATCACCCTAATCCAGACATATATTCAGTAACAGCACATCAACTCAACATAATACTCTACATCAACACAAACACACGTATAATATTGGAATACATCCATTCATATTATACGCCATACATATATTATGCAATGAGACTCCATGCATGCGGTACCGACTATTTGTGAACATATAGTTCAACCTCACCGTCCAAATCCAGGCACGGCTACCAAGCTCACTAGTCCCACTCATTTGAGACATAGTGACTCACTCACTAATTCCTCACCATGGGAATTAGCTACCACCCCAAGGGCTATGCTATGCACGCTAATCACCTAGCATGCAACATCAACAACAATCAAAATGATTTACTCACTAATTCCTCACCATGGGAATTAGCTACCACCATAAAGGCCACAATATGCATGCTAATCACCTAGCAATGCAACAACAACAACCATTCAAGAATAGACATATGCTCACACTCTAAGCCATAAAACAGTCTATTCACAAATGCATACATAACTGATACATTCACAGCATCATGCATACCATCACACATCATCAACACATTTTATCACAAAAGCATATCATATCATGCCGCATAATCAAACACAGTATTAGCACACTCTACTAATACCTATACTACTCAAAACAACGGGAAATGATCCCTACTACGTCATACATCAGCTAAGTTACATCACTCAGCCTAAACAACCAAAAACTGCACAACAACAGTTCAGAAAACCACAAGTCTGCCCATACGCGTATTGCCTATGCCCATACGCGTATTGCCCATTCCTGACCAAGTCCATACGCGTATTGCCCACGCCCATACGCGTATGCTACGCGTACCACATCCTCGTACGCGTACCAACAGAGACAATTTCACGTTCAAAACATCATCTTTTACACTCATATGCGTATGGTATACCCCATACGCGTACCACTCATGGGATACGCGCATCACACGCGTATGGCGCGTACCAGCGCCAAAACTCCCTTTTCTAAGCCATCCCATACGCGTATCGCCTAGTGCCATACGCGTATGACCAGAATCCAGTTTTCCAGATCTGCTATGGGTTTTCTCTGCTACGAGATCTCTACAATCTCAACCTTCTACCGTTCAATTTTCATACATGTTCGTTCGTTTTATCAATTACAGATCATACACATTCGGCTTCCCAAATCGCTAACCTTACTACCCCTAATTCCTACGAATTTTCGTCAATTATCATCCAAATTCGTTCATCAAATATTTCACAATTTCAGCATGCATCATTCAAATCAGAGTCAAAATCCATGGTTCATCACTACCCATTACATGTTATCCCATAAGACCCATCAAACGACGATAAACCCCCCTTACCTGAGTTAATCCGGCAAATTCCGTTAGCTTCAAGCTTTTCCTCTTCTCTTGCTCTGCCTCTTTGCCTTTTCCCACTTTCAGCCGCTTGCTCTGTTTTCCTTTTTCACGTGAAAACCTTTTTCCAAAAATTGGGACTTTTTATTATTCCCACTTATATACTCCAATACTAAAATCCAATAATATTATTCCAAAATAATAATAATAATAATCCAATTATCTAATTAAATTAATAAATATATTATTAACTTAATTTAAATAATTACCATATTATTATCGGGGTGTTACAACTCTCCCCCACTAAAAGAGTTTTCGTCCTCGAAAACGTACCTCAAGCGAACAACTCTGGGTAAGACTCCTTCATCTTACTCTCCAGTTCCCAAGTCACATTGCCACCTGCTGGTCCTCCCCAAGCTACCTTCACCAAGGCAATCTCTTTACCCCGCAACTGCTTCAACTCTCGATCCTCAATCCTCATAGGTGATGTTTCAACAGTCAGGTTATCTCTCACCTGTACATCATCTATTTGGACTACATGCGACGGATCATGAATGTACCTCCTCAGCTGAGACACATGAAAAACCTCATGCAAATTCGCAAGCGACGGCGGTAAAGCGATACGATAGGCTACTTCCCCTATCCTTGCCAAAATCTGATAAGGACCAATAAATCGAGGTGTCAACTTCTTCGACTTCAAAGCTCGACCAACCCCAGTTATCGGAGTAACACGAAGAAACACATGATCCCCCTCTTGAAACTCAAGTGACTTCCTCCTCTTGTCGTGATAACTCTTCTGACGACTCTGAGCAATTCTCATCTTCTCCTGAATCATCTTAATCTTTTCCGTAGTTTGTTGAACAATCTCTGGTCCAACCACAGCACTCTCACCGGACTC
This sequence comes from Lathyrus oleraceus, assembly GCF_024323335.1. Lineage (NCBI taxonomy): Eukaryota > Viridiplantae > Streptophyta > Magnoliopsida > Fabales > Fabaceae > Lathyrus > Lathyrus oleraceus. The sequence goes on from NC_066582.1 coordinate 401,450,516, forward strand.
ATACCAACATAAAGGTGTCCGACATCTCCTACCATACAAAGCTTCAAACGGTGCCATACCAATGCTCGAATGAAAACTATTGTTGTAGGTAAACTCAATCAAAGGCAAATAACTATCCCAAGCACCTCCTTTTTCCAAAACACAAGCTCTCAAAAGATCCTCTAATGACTGAATCGTCCTCTCAATCTGACCATCAGTTTGCGGATGATATGCAGAACTCAATCTCAGCTTAGTTCCCAAAGCCTTCTGCAAACCTTCCCAAAACATCGATGTAAATCTAGGATCTCTGTCCGAAACAATACTCGACGGAATACCATGCAAACTTACAATCTTCTCAATATACAACTCAGCTAATCTTTCTAACGGATAATCCATTCTGATCGGAATGAAATGAGCCGATTTTGTCAATCTATCAACAATCACCCAAATAGCTTCAAAATTCTTAATTGTCCTCGGTAAACCAGAAACAAAATCCATACTGATACTATCCCACTTCCACTCTGGAATAGCCAACGGTTGCATTAACCTAGACGGCTTCTGATGCTCAATCTTCGACTTCTGACAAGTCAAACAGGAATAAACAAAACTCGCAATTTCTCTTTTCATTCCCGGCCACCAAAATAACTTCTTCAAATCATGATACATTTTCGTAGCTCCAGGATGAATACTCAAGCCACTACGATGTCCTTCTCCAAGAATACTCTTCTTAAGTTCGGTAACATCCGGAATACACACCCGATTACCAAATTTCAAAATACCATTCTCATCAACTCTGAATTCACCACCTTGACCTTGGTTCACTAAAGTCAACTTATCAACCAAAAGCATATCGGATTTCTGACCTTCTCTAATCTCATCCAGAATACTACTTGTTAACTTCAACATTCCCAATTTAACACTATTGTGAGTACTCTCACACACCAAACTCAAGTCTCTAAACTGCTCAATCAAATCCAATTCCTTAACCATTAACATAGACATATGTAATGATTTCCGGCTCAACGCATCAGCTACTACATTTGCTTTACCCGGATGGTAATTCAAACCAAAGTCATAATCCTTCAGAAACTCTAACCATCTCCTCTGTCTCATATTCAGCTCTTTCTGATCAAACAAATACTTTAAACTTTTATGGTCACTGAAAACCTCAAATCTTGACCCGTACAAGTAATGCCTCCATAACTTCAGAACAAATACCACAGCTGCCAACTCTAAATCATGTGTCGGATAGTTCCTCTCATGAACCCTCAGTTGTCTCGAAGCATAAGCTATAACCTGCTTATTCTGCATCAACACACCACCCAAACCCAACAATGAAGCATCACAATACACCTCAAATAGTTCCGACGAACTCGGTAATATCAAAATAGGAGCAGTAGTCAACCTTCTCTTTAACTCTTGGAAACCTTCTTCACATTTTGAGTCCCAAACAAACGCTTGCCCCTTCCTAGTCAACATCGTCAACGGTAACGCCAACTTCGAAAATCCTTCAATGAACTTCCGATAATAACCTGCAAGTCCAAGAAAACTTCGAATCTCAGCAACAGACTTAGGAGCTCCCCACTTAGATACCGCTTCTATCTTAGAAGGATCAACAGCAACACCACCTCTTGAAATCACATGACCAAGAAAACTGACCTCTTCTAACCAAAATTCACACTTAGACAGTTTAGCAAATAACTTCTTTTCTCGTAGAACTCCTAAAACCACCCTCAAATGCTCAGCATGCTCTTCTTCGGATTTCGAATACACCAAAATATCATCAATAAACACTACCACAAACTTATCTAGGTACGGATGGAAAATCCTATTCATATACTCCATAAATACTCCAGGCGCATTAGTCACACCAAAAGGCATTACAGAATACTCATAATGTCCATACCTTGTTCTGAAAGCAGTCTTCTGAATATCCTCAGTCTTCACACGTATCTGATGATACCCAGATCTCAAATCTATCTTGCTGAACACACTCGCACCAACCAACTGATCCATCAAATCATCAATCCTCGGCAAAGGATACCGATTCTTGATCGTCACTTTATTCAGTTGCCTGTAGTCCACACACAACCTCATAGTACCTTCTTTCTTCTTAACCAATAACACTGGTGCACCCCACGGTGACACACTTGGACGAATAAATTTCTTATCCAACAGATCTTCTAGCTGACTCTTCAATTCAGTTAACTCAACAGCACACATACGGTACGGAGCCATCGATATCGGCCTAGTACCAGGTACCAAATCAATCGAGAACTCAACTTCACGCTCTGGCGGCAATTCATTCACCTCTTCCGGAAACACATCAGGAAAATCACACACTACGGCTAGATCGCCAATCACCAGTTTATCTTTAGCCTCCAAAGTCGCTAACAACATAAACAACTCTGCCCCATCTGCCACTTCCTCATTCACCTGCCTTGCTGATAGAAACAAATCCTTTCCTTCCTCAATCTCAGGAAAGATCACAGTCTTATCAAAACAGTTGATAGAAACTCGGTTAAACACCAACCAGTTCATACCCAGAATAACATCAATCTGCACTAGTGGAAGACACACAAGGTCCATTCCAAAGTCTCTACCAAAAATACTCAAAGGATAATTCAAACAAACTGAAGTAGTAGTCACTGAACCCTTCGCAGGAGTATCAATCACCATACTTCCATGCATCTCAGATATCTCTAACTTAAGTTTCACATCACAATCCAAAGATATAAAGGAATGAGTTGCACCTGTGTCAATAATAGCTACAAGAGGAAAGCCATTAATATAACACGTACCTCGGATCAAACGATCATCTGCAGAAGTCTCAGAACCCGATAGAGCAAAGACCTTGCCTCCCGACTGGCTCTCTTTCTTCGGCTTAGGACACTGTGGACTAATATGACCCACTTCTCCACAGTTGAAACAAGTCACAGTCTTCAACCGGCAATCTGCAGCCAAATGACCACCTTTTCCACACTTAAAACACTTCCTCTCAGCGCTGGTACACTCATGGATACGATGTCCAGCCTGACCACATCTGTAACACTTAGCAGGGGCACTGGAGTCTCCCCCACTAGGCCTCTTCATCCCACTCTGTCTCTGGAAACCTTTGCCAGCTGCATACGGTTTCCCACGATCATTCTGATTCTTGCCTTTCCTATCAACCCTTTGCTGATAGCTCTCTGCTCTAGCCTTGGAATCCTGTTCAAAAATCCTGCAACAGTCAACCAAGTCAGAAAACACCCTGATCCGCTGATATCCAATAGCCTGCTTAATCTCGGGACGTAACCCGTTCTCAAACTTCACACATTTCGAAAATTCTCCAGCAGCCTCATTATAGGGAGTGTAATACTTTGACAGCTCTGTGAACTTAGCAGCATACTCAGTAACAGACCTGTTACCCTGTTTCAATTCCAAGAACTCTATCTCTTTCTTGCCTCTAACATCCTCTGGAAAGTACTTCCTCAGGAATCTCTCTCTGAACACAGCCCAAGTGATCTCAGCATTCCCAGCAGTTTCCAACTCAGTGCGGGTAGCAACCCACCAATCATCTGCTTCCTCAGACAGCATATGCGTACCGAACCTGACCTTCTGGTTATCGGCACACTCAGTTACTCGGAAGATTCTCTCGATCTCCTTCAACCACTTCTGAGCACCATCTGGATCGTATGCTCCCTTGAACATTGGAGGATTGTTCTTCTGGAACTCACTCAGTTGACGAGCAGCTCCCATTCCCACAACATTCGGATTTCCTCCAAGTACTCCAGCTAGCATACCCAGAGCCTCAGCAATTGCAGCATCATCTCTACCTCTTCCAGCCATCTCTATTCTGAAAACCCAACAAACTAAAACAATAAGTACTGATAGGGTTACACAACACCTATCCCGTACAGGGGAAACAGAATAATTACGACTCGACTCGACCGACTATGCTCTGATACCACTAATGTAACACCCTTCTAAAATACCCCAATTATTTAACTAAATATCAAAATACAACATCAGAGTAATTATGCAGTTAAGGGTGTCACACAATCACTTCACACCATGTTCCAACAAAACAGTCATGCTCTTTATTAAATCAAATAAACATTTGCATAAATCGCAGCGGATATAAATCAATTCAATCAAAACATGTAATACATTACATGTGAAATGGTTCACAACCAACAGTAAACATTTAAAACATCCCTTCCCGATGTTACATCTATCAGAGCATGACCCACTAAGTACTACTCTAGACTCCAATGTACTAGCTCCTACTCAATCACTGCTCGTTACCTGAAAAACAGTTGTAAGGGTGAGTTCCTCAATCGATATAATAAGTATTATAAAATATCATGTCATGTTAAGTAATTTAACACACTTCATCACCCTAATCCAGACATATATTCAGTAACAGCACATCAACTCAACATAATACTCTACATCAACACAAACACACGTATAATATTGGAATACATCCATTCATATTATACGCCATACATATATTATGCAATGAGACTCCATGCATGCGGTACCGACTATTTGTGAACATATAGTTCAACCTCACCGTCCAAATCCAGGCACGGCTACCAAGCTCACTAGTCCCACTCATTTGAGACATAGTGACTCACTCACTAATTCCTCACCATGGGAATTAGCTACCACCCCAAGGGCTATGCTATGCACGCTAATCACCTAGCATGCAACATCAACAACAATCAAAATGATTTACTCACTAATTCCTCACCATGGGAATTAGCTACCACCATAAAGGCCACAATATGCATGCTAATCACCTAGCAATGCAACAACAACAACCATTCAAGAATAGACATATGCTCACACTCTAAGCCATAAAACAGTCTATTCACAAATGCATACATAACTGATACATTCACAGCATCATGCATACCATCACACATCATCAACATATTTTATCACAAAAGCATATCATATCATGCCGCATAATCAAACACAGTATTAGCACACTCTACTAATACCTATACTACTCAAAACAACGGGAAATGATCCCTACTACGTCATACATCAGCTAAGTTACATCACTCAGCCTAAACAACCAAAAACTGCACAACAACAGTTCAGAAAACCACAAGTCTGCCCATACGCGTATTGCCTATGCCCATACGCGTATTGCCCATTCCTGACCAAGTCCATACGCGTATTGCCCACGCCCATACGCGTATGCTACGCGTACCACATCCTCGTACGCGTACCAACAGAGACAATTTCACGTTCAAAACATCATCTTTTACACTCATACGCGTATGGTATACCCCATACGCGTACCACTCATGGGATACGCGCATCACACGCGTATGGCGCGTACCAGCGCCAAAACTCCCTTTTCTAAGCCATCCCATACGCGTATCGCCTAGTGCCATACGCGTATGACCAGAATCCAGTTTTCCAGATCTGCTATGGGTTTTCTCTGCTACGAGATCTCTACAATCTCAACCTTCTACCGTTCAATTTTCATACATGTTCGTTCGTTTTATCAATTACAGATCATACACATTCGGCTTCCCAAATCGCTAACCTTACTACCCCTAATTCCTACGAATTTTCGTCAATTATCATCCAAATTCGTTCATCAAATATTTCACAATTTCAGCATGCATCATTCAAATCAGAGTCAAAATCCATGGTTCATCACTACCCATTACATGTTATCCCATAAGACCCATCAAACGACGATAAACCCCCCTTACCTGAGTTAATCCGGCAAATTCCGTTAGCTTCAAGCTTTTCCTCTTCTCTTGCTCTGCCTCTTTGCCTTTTCCCACTTTCAGCCGCTTGCTCTGTTTTCCTTTTTCACGTGAAAACCTTTTTCCAAAAATTGGGACTTTTTATTATTCCCACTTATATACTCCAATACTAAAATCCAATAATATTATTCCAAAATAATAATAATAATAATCCAATTATCTAATTAAATTTATAAATATATTATTAACTTAATTTAAATAATTACCATATTATTATCGGGGTGTTACACCACCTGCACAGAGGACGGCAACAACATGATAGTATGATGCATGCAAATATTTATGCAAATATACACTGTTAGAATAATAAATGCAATAAATAAACACAAGCAACCTAAACTATCCTAGAGCGCTAGGAGAGACTCGCTTAGGGAAGATGGACCAGCACAGGTCTACATCCTAGAAATTCCCCAGCAGAGTCGCCAGCTGTCGCATCCGCGAAAAACAACCGGCGGGCTGAAATAAAAACACAACACAGAGCCGCCACTGCGCGTTATTTATCCCAAGATAGGGAAAGGAAACGCTCAGAGAAACCTGGAAAAAGCATGGTCTCGCGACCAAAGAGAATGGGTAAGGGAGTCGGTTACGCAAGGGGAAGGTATTAGCACCCCTCACGTTCGTCGTACTCGACGGGATCCACGTTCTAAGAAAAGAAAAGGTTGCTAAAACATCACACACACACATCGAAGACAACACAGGTGGGGTTAAGGGGAAGAGAGCTCGATAGGACGTCGCATCCTATGCCTACGTATCTCGTTTGGAACGAGAATCAGAGCTGCCGTAGTTCGGCTCACGCACGCCAAACAACACACGCACCCAAACAGGCAAACATGGAGCCTGAATGCCAATCACTGGACTTACATCAGCATCCGAACCAAAACATACACAAGAAGGCAAACATGGAGCCCGACCTCCAATCACTGGACTTACGTTGGCATCCGAACCAAAACACACGATCAGATAACAAGTAAACACACACAAAAAGAAAAAAAAAATGCCCGGAGAGACCTCGCACGGTCTCCTGCCTACATACCTCGTCTGGAACGAGGATCAGGGCGATGTAGTTCCCCTGAAAGGGAAAGAAAATCTAGCCAGAAACCAAGGGAAGACACACTACCAGGGAGCTGTACTCGAGCCTAGTGTTGTCATGCATCATTGCCCTACGTTGAGGTTTCTACCTACTTGCACAACTGCAAGCTAATCCTATCCAGGAAGAAAGCAAGCATACAAGCATACAAGCAAACAGAGCAAACAAATATTCACCAAGCACACACTATAACCAGTCAAGTGGGCTCAAACAATGGGTTTGACTGCCGAAGCAAGTCATCTGTACATGGGTAGTATTCGCTCTTAACCTTGCCATTGCGGGGCTAAGGTGAAGCAGATGAAAGGTGAGTGAAGATTAGACTTCACAGCTCCTATCCCTGACCAGGGAGAGCTTCAGACAAAGGAGCGTGGGTCCAGAATGGAGGGACCCTTCTACGCTCAAGACTCTGACTCGATCGTGCAACAGCACAAGATCTTGGGTTTGTGTCCCAATGCATCAACACACAGCCGTGTGAGCAGAGGGACGACTCACAGAATAGTGGGGGATAGATTGCATATCCCTATGATCCACCAATTGCCTCATAGAGGTCTTCACCTTCTTGGCACAAATGTAAACAACCACAAACATCGCCTCTTAAGGAGGACTTTAGACAGTTGCCTGGCCAGGTAACAGGCCAGGTCTTCCAGACTACATGAAGTATAGAGATTCTACCTCCACTAGTTAAAAAACCAAGCAACAGCAAGCAAGTTCTTAAAGAACTGTAAGCGACTAAATGTACCTGAAATCAATCAAGTATCATCAGTACTCAGACAAACCAACAATAAACAGCAAATAGTTAATCAGTTAATCTGTACAAACAACACAAGTCAATGCACACAAGTGCAAGCTATAAGCCTAAGCTCAAGCATCAATCCCTACAAAACAAAGTCATGTTAGTTCATAAACACCAATCAAACTCAATTCAAATTGCCTTGAAGCAATCTCCTTAAGCATTGTGCATTTCATCCTGAAAATCCACACCAAATGTGAGAAACTAGACCATTAGGCCAAGCCTAGGGTCCAAAGGGATAAAAAAAATCTAAACAGCAAGCAAAACCAATCCAAAATCACATTCAAACAAATAGAAAGCAAATGCAATTGGTCTCATGCTCATATCATTCACCAATATCAATTCATGCACAATATACCACAAACTAGGTCAAATACAACACCAAAAGTCCAAACAGAATGACTTCAATCAAAGGCATACCAAAACAATTCCAAAAATCCTCAAATATTTCACACCTAAACAGGACACAATCAACAAGTAGCATGTCAATTTTCAGCCCAATTGGACAAAAGAAAGTAGGTCAATGAAAATCAAGAAATCCAGACACAATTATTCAAGCCAATTCATAGCATCAACACAAGCATTCACTTCAAAAATTCATAAAACAGTGAAAACAATTAAGAAATGAATGGGACCAAAAGCATGATGTCCTACAATGTGTCTATAACCAGCATACCAAATTTCACATTCATCCAAAACCATATGAGAATTTCACAGAAGATATGCCAACATGTATCACACAATGTCACCAAATGAGCATACAGTGAAGAAAATTATCAATCAAATTGAAAACTCCATCAAAAATTCCAGCAAAAATCACATGTTATCTTGACACATCACTGATCATTCATGAAAAAAATTGGAGCAATTCAACAATCCTAGGTCATGCAAATAAAATCAGAAAGTTGACCTAGCTTGGTGTGACACAAATTGTCACACCTTACTTCAAAAAATCATATCTCCATCACCAAGTATCCAAAAATCATAAACTCTACATGAAAATCACCACCAACATGTCCAGAATAAGCACAAAAATTTTCAATCATTTCTTTGGAAGTATGAGCATTTCATGATGAATTTGGCAAAGCGTACAAAAATGTGACACATTCTACAATCCCTAAGCATTTTATTTTTCTACTCATGCAAAAAAATTCCAAAAATATCCATTAAATTCTACACATTCTCATGAGCATGGCACAAAAAATCTCACAAAATTTGGATGAATTATGAGTGAGATATCTATTTTCTAATATCATGTAGCAAATGAAAATGAAAATGAAAAAAGAAATGCAATTATATATAATTAAATAGGCGCCAGTGGCATTTTTGTAATATTAATGCCACTGGCCAAAACGACAACGTTTGGAAAAGAAACGGTGGAGCGCTCTGATTCGCTGGCGCTGGAGGGAAACACCAATTTCAAATGAAAAGCCAAGGCAATGGATCAAACGATGGAGTTCATCGTGTTCTTCAACCAGATTTTCCAGAAAATTCATAAAACTCAAGAACATCGAATCTTCACAGAAATTAACAAACGTATATCCATTGGAAAGGTCTAAGCATGAGGATTCCAAATATGTAACCAATTCATCCTAATTCTAACTGTAGCTCACGGATCGAGCGATTTAGGTTTTGCATTCAAATCTTAAAATCAACATATCTCGACCTATAGTTCACTAAATCAAAAACTACCTACATCACGAGCATCTACATGGAAGGCACTACAGAACGCATGTAACAATTGAAACAAACATTGAGGTCGAGTTTTGGTACCTTGGACGAAGCAGTGGATGTTCTTGGAGCTTTGGCGCGTGATTCCTTAAAACAGATGAAGGAGAAGCTATAGGAAAGTGAATGCAATGCTTAGCTTGGTCCAACGTTGATCCAAGTGCGAGAAATTTCAATTCACCATGGATGAGCTAAAGATGAACAATCACGATTTGGCCACTTTCTTGCTCCAATTCTTCAAAACAGTTCAAGAGGAAGATGATTAGAGCACGAAGCAAAAGGAATTTCGCAAAATGATTGAGAATTGATGAAGATTGATGAGAAAAAGTGATGAAGCTTTTTGGAGAATTTGAGAGGTTTTTGGTGAAATTCTGTTACAGATCTTGGTGAATGTGATTGTAATCAACATTCAGTTATGATTAAGCTCTTATACTTCCACTTAATCACATTCTTAATCATCCATTAACCAAAAATGAAAGTGATTAGCTTAATGCAATTTTCTTAAGGCAAGGGCAAAATTGGTATTTCACATAGGGCTCTGTGACAGCTGTATGACAGCTCACACACTCTCCAAATACCAGTTGTGATGTGTTGGCACTTGTCTCATGGCAATTGGCTTTGTAATTTTCATTTTCAACATGCTATGCCAAAATATGCAATTTCAAGTGCAATTCCAAAATGACTTAGTCAAATATTGTACTTTGAAAGTTTATGACAGTTGAAACCACTTCTATTTGGAATATGTGAGATGTTGCAAAAATCCCCATACCAAAATTCCCATTATTTCTCAACTTGGACCATTTTGCCCTTGGATCTTTAACTGTACACTTGAAAATTGACCTTTTGCATTGACCATTTTTGATAAATTCCAATTATGCACCATGAAAGTACATGTTAAATGGAGTTTGCTCATAAAAAGATCACTCATTTTGGACACTCCATGTGGAAGTTATGCCACTTTGATTATGGGTCATTTTTGAAATTGAATGGACCATAACTTGCCAACCATACATGGAAATTTCAAGTTCTTGGACTTTTTGGAAAGGTGAGAGCAAGATCTACAACTTTCATGTTGAACAAATTTTCATTTGAAGCTTTCTTGGACATGTAATTTTGTGGTGAAAAACTTTCCCTTTTTGGAAACTTCCATTACAAGTCACTTTCTATTTTTGGCAATTTTTGTTCTGACTTTATTTTCTTCATTCTTGAGCTTTGACATGTCAAATAACACTTGTTCCAACATGAATGAAGTGTATCCAACTCAATCCCACCTCCAAATCCATAAAATCAAGCACAGTTGACCACCGTTGACTTTTCAACTGATAGATGAATCTGGCCATGCACTGATCAATCTGAGCCCCAATCTTCTGATGAAATGGCTCAAGGATGAAACCCTAGCCTCCATAAGCTCAATACAATCATGAAATGATCCCCATATCCATTGTAGACCCCATCTCCTTGCTATGCCCTGATTGGCCCAATGCAATTGATCAGGGTTGACCAGTGGTCAAAACCCTAATCTCAAGGAATATGCTTCAGCACTTGATGATGACAAACCATGATGATGATGATGATGAATCATTTCAATCAAGATGACGACCAATCTCCTTGAGAACCATGCAACCCTAATTTGAATCACCACATCCTCAGATAGTTAATGATCAGTCCATTCAATCAATGAAACCCTAGCTTGCACATTAGTCCTTTATCTTCTGACCAAGACTTTTGAGGGATGACTTGCACAATGTATCCACATGATATGCAATATGCAATGTATAATGACCTACAAATGCAATGTAATATGTTATGCTAGTCCCAAGAGAGGAGGGCAAATTTTGAGGTGTTACACAAGGCACTCATCCTACAGTATCAAAAGAGAGAAGTTGGTACCCAATTTTCATTGGGTCCGAGTGGGTAAGTGCTAACATGGTTGCCTTTTGGCTTCCATTGATAAATACCTTTAGGAACAAGAAATCTCCTAAACTTGCATTTCTCAATGGTATGGCCAGCACGACAACAATAATGACATAAACCATGATGATGCGTTTGTTTATTCTTGTTCATTAAATCCTTTGGAATAAAAGAGTATTTTGCATATGGAGGATTTAATGACTTCTTAAACAACCTAGAGTCAACGGCATAAGTAACCTTAGGTTGTAACGCTTTCTCTAATTTGACCTTGAGAGTGTTTACTTCTTTTTGCCAAATATGACAAGCGTCACAATACCTAACTTTACTACATCCATCAATGTCAATATATTTTGAATTTTCTGCAATACTAGCTTTTAATGATTCTAAAGCATTTTCAGCTTTGTATACTTTACCTTCCAGAAATGAAAAAATTTGTTTATCGGAAGATAATCTTTTAAAAGCATCTACAACTTCGTTATGCAGATTTTCAAAAGCTATTTTCAGTTCAGCAAAAGTCATAGAAGAGAAATTATTATAATAGGCTTGTTTTACCTTTTTATCATTGATTTTCTTCTTGTGGTAGGACAGATTTTTGGTGTGAGCCGTAAGGCACAGATTTGCGGTTTCATCACTATCACTTGAACTTTGTGTGCTTGATGAATCACTATCACTTTCCCATGCAATGTAAGCTCTTCTTTGTTTGCTGTACCCTTTTGGTGGAGCTTTTCCTTGATCCTTATACTTCATAGGACAATCTGTTTTATAATGTCTAGATTTACTACAATTAAAACAAGATCCTCTTCCTCTACTCTTCTTATTCTCTTCCTGTTTTGAATCTGTAGATTGTCTTCGAAACTTCATGAGATTTTTGTCGGAATGCTTGACTCCGTTCTTTCGAATGAATCTATTATATCTCCTCACAAAATGTCTCATTTCCTCATCATCCGAATCTTTGTCACTACTAGAATCATTGTCACTTTGCTCTTTTCTTGAGGACTTAGAGCTAGAGGCCACAAGAGCTATTGGCTTCTTCTCTCCCTCTTTGTCTCTTTTCTTCTCCTTTTCCTTCTTACTTTTATTCTCATATTTTTCAAGACTTTCCAATGCTTGCTGATGTTCTTCCAGCTTTCCAAACAAAGTTGTAATCGTAAGTCTTGTTAGATCGTTGGCTTCCTTGATTGCTGTTACTTTAGGTTGCCACTCCCTGCTAAGACACCTGAGAATTTTATTAGTAGCAATTTCATTGGAAATAGGTTTTCCAAGAGCATTCAATCGGTTAGTTAGATGAGTGAATCTCTTTTGCATGTCGGAGATAGATTCTCCTTGTTTCATGCGAAAGAGCTCAAACTCTTGATTAAGTGTGTTAATGCGGGACTGTTTTACTTCAGTCGTACCCTCATGGGCAACTTCTAAGGCATCCCACATTTCTTTAGCTGTCGTGCAATGGGATACTCGATAATACTCATCAACACCAAGTGCTGAAATTAGTATATTTCGAGCTTTCCAATCACACGACCACTTTTTTTCATCTTTCTCATTCCAATCAGCTTCTGGTTTAGGAACTATGGCGCCAGCCGCATTTGTCATAGTAATTTGAAACGGACCATTTTCAATGGCAGCCCATACTAGCCTATTCACAGAATTTATATGAACTCGCATGCAGTCTTTCCAGTAGCCGTAATTTTCACCGTTGAAAATAGGCGCTCTATTATATGCCCCCTTTGGTTCATAATCCATACTGTTACAGGCAGCCACAGAGCACTAGCGAACCGGCACTCTGATACCACTTGTTAGACGGTGTGGCTAGTGATCGAGAGGGGGGGGGGTGAATAGATCACCTCTTTGAAATTTAACGGATTTGAAATTTTATCAGAGTTTTCAAAGTTGGCGGAAAAATCAGTCCCGAATCGACTTTCGTCTATTCTGAACCGCTACTAGAAAGCCGGACACACAAGTTTAATTGCTGGATTTTAATGAGAATGACAGAAACAATTCACACCAGAATTTTAACTAATTGAATGCACTTATCATTAAAGTCTATTTCCAATGAATAAAGTCTAGCTAACCGTTTTGTCAAACAGTTGGTGTGTATGTGATCGATGATAAACAGCAATGGAGTTTGATTGAAAGTTTTCTTGCCACTGCTGTCTTGCAACAGGAACAATCACCACACACTAACTGAAATTGCGAAAACAGTTTTAAAACGTAAAGAGGAGTAAGGTAAGAATACGATACGCAGAGATTTGGTAAGGAAGTTCCCCACGTCGTCCTCGCGTGTGGGTACGTCTCCCTCTCAATTTCAAATGAAATTGAGAACTTTGATTATCAATTTTTTCCGAATCCGTTGATACAAGGTTATGATACAAAGACAGAATTCTAAACTCTAAGAACCTCTTCTTGTATGAACCTTCACTTGATCTGAGCACGATCAAGATTTTCCTGCACGAAATTGCAAACAATTCACCGGTTCCACGACCTGCTTGCGAAATCCCCCGATCTCCAAACGCAACGCTGCGGCTGAATATGTTCTGCAAACGTGACTCCCAAACCCTCAAGAACACTCCAGTTCTTGAAGGACAAACCAGTAGGTTTTTCCTAGAAACCCCCTTCAATCTTCAACTCAGCTATATCCTCGATCGTTCCACTGCAAACCACAGCTAGATCCTTGATCGTACCACTGAACGTTATCTCGATGCTTCTTTAATCCAAAGAACAAGAATGGTTATGTGTAAATGTTCTTGAAGAAAAGTGATTGAGAAGATGAAGAAGATGAAGTCTCTTTCAGGTTTCTAATTGCTCTCAAACAATTGCTCCAACACTGCTTTTGATCTTGTGTTCAATTGTTTTCCCTCAATGAATTCGTCCCTTTTGCTGCTGTCATAACCTGTCTTATATATGCAACCACAGGAACTGTTATAAAACAAAAATAGCTTTATGCATTGATACATGAGAGTATGCATCGATGCATACTGTAATATAAGTGAGTATTTGGTGAAATGAATTAATCATGTATCGATGCATAATTCGTATGTATTGATGCATGCTTCTTTTTCACTAGCATGTATCGATGCCTAATGCGTATGTATTGATACACAGGCTGTTTCAATTTGTCATGTATCGATGCCTAATGCGTATGCATTGATACACAGTCTGTTCCAATTGATCATGTATCGATGCAGGGATCGTATGGATCGATACATGGAGCCTTTTGCCTTTCATGTATTGATGCATGACTCGTATGCATCGATGCATACTGAACAAAAGAAGTTTTGTGATATACCACATGCAGTATGTATCGATGCAAAGGCTTATGTGTTGATGCATACTGACATAAAATGGATTTTATGTGTTATTTTGAGAGATGTGTCAATGTAGGTCTTTTATGTAAAGTTATGCAACAATAGAATGGGATAGAAACACAATAAAAACACAAGTGTATCAAGTGATGTAATGCACAACCAACATTTGGGTGATGATCACACAATTTGCTATCATTCAAAATTTATTCAAGTAAAGAATTCTCTCACACAATCCAAAGATATAAAGGAATGAGTCGCACCTGTGTCAATAATAGCTACAAGAGGAAAGCCATTAATATAACACGTACCTCGGATCAAACGATCATCTGCAGAAGTCTCAGAACCCGATAAAGCAAAGACCTTGCCTCCCGACTGGTTCTCTTTCTTCGGCTTAGGACACTGTGGACTGATATGACCCACCTCTCCACAGTTGAAACAAGTCATAGTCTTCAACCGGCACTCTGCAGCCAAGTGACCACCTTTGCCACACTTGAAACACTTCTTCTCAGTACTGGTACACTCATGGATACGATGTCCAGCCTGACCACATCTGTAACACTTAGCAGGGGCACTGGAGTCTCCCCCACTAGGTCTCTTCATCCCACTCTGTCTCTGGAAACCTTTGCCAGCTGCATACGGCTTCCCACGATCATTCTGATTCTTGCCTTTCCTATCAACCCTCTGCTGATAGCTCTCCGCTCTGGCCTTGATATCCTGTTCAAAAATCCTGCAACAGTCAACCAAGTCATAAAACACTCTAATCCGCTGATACCCAATAGCCTGCTTGATCTCGGGACGTAACCCGTTCTCAAACTTCACACATTTTGAAAATTCCCCAGTAGCCTCATCATAGGGAGTGTAATACTTCGACAGCTCTGTGAACTTAGCAGCATAATCAGTAACAGACCGGTTGCCCTGCTTCAATTCTAAGAACTCTATCTCTTTCTTTCCTCTGACATCCTCTGGAAAGTACTTCCTCAGGAATCTCTCTCTGAACACCGCCCAAGTGATCTCGGCACTCCCAGCAGCTTCCAACTCAGTGCGGGCAGCAACCCACCAATCATCTGCTTCCTCTGACATCATATGCGTACTGAACCTGACCTTCTGGTTATCGGCACACTCAGTCACTCAGAAGATTCTCTCGATCTCCTTCAACCACTTCTGAGCATCATCTGGATCGTATACTCCCTTGAACATTGGAGGATTGTTCTTCTGGAACTCGCTCAGTTGACGAGCAGCTCCCAATCCCACAACATTCGGATTCCCTCCAAGTACTCCAGCTAGCATACCCAGAGCCTCAGCAATCGCAGCATCGTCTCTACCTCTTCCAGCCATCTCTATTCTGAGTTAATCCAACAAGCTAAACAATAAGTACTGATAGGGTTACACAACACCTATCACATACAGGGAAACAAAATAATTACGACTCGACTCGACCGAATATGCTCTGATACCACTAATGTAACACCCTTCTAAAATACCCCAATAATTAATTAAAACAACAAAATATGAATCAGAGTAGATATGCAATTTCAGGGTGTCACACTTGACACTTCACACCATTCACCAAAATAACTTGTCATGCTCATTTATTAATCAAAATAAAACATTGCACAATTCGCAGCGGATAGAAATCTAACAACATGCAAACCATGTAACACATTACATGTAAAATTGTTCAACAACCAAAAATGAAAACAAGGTAAATCATCCCGTCCCGATGTTACATATACCAGAGCATGACCCACTAAGGAACTACACTAGACTCCAAGCACTAGCTTCTACTCAATCACTGCTCGTTACCTGAAACATAGTTGTAAGGGTGAGTTCCTCAATCGATATAATAAGCATTATAAAATCTCATGTAATGCTAAGTAAATTAACACATTCATCACCCTAATCATATCACACATTCAGCAACGGCAACATCAACTCATAATCATACTCAACACAAACACAAAACACACATATAATATTGGAATACATTCATTCATATTATACGCCATACATACATTATGAAATGAGACTCCATGCATGCGGTACCGATTATTCGTGAACACATAGTTCAACCTCACCGATCAAACCCAGATACGGCTACCAAGCTCACTAGTCCCACTCATTTGAGACCTAGTGACTCCCTCACTAATTCCTCACCATGGGAATTAGCTACCACCATAAAGGCTATGCTATGCACGCTAAAACACCTAGCATGCAAACATCAACAACAATCCACAATGGACATATGCTCACACTCTAAGCCATAAACAGTCCATCCACAATTGCATACATAATAGATATATTCACAGCATTATGCATACCATCATACATCATCAGCATATTTATCACAGAATCATATCATGTCATGTCAAATAATAAATCACAGTATTAGCACACTCTACTAATACCTATACTGCTCAAAACAACGGGAAATGATCCCTACTATATCATACATCAGCTAAATTACATCACTCAGCTGAAACGACCAAAACTGCACAACAACAGCTCAGAAAAATTAAACTTCTGCCCATACACGTATGCCTCATGCCCATACACATAATTTCATTCCCAAAACATACACAATATTTAAATATCAATTTTTCACTTTTCAAACAGTGTTAACCGGTTAACGCCCTGGGTTAATCGGTTAACGCAAAACAGAATGCGTTTCCTGGCAAATTTTAACAGTGTTAACCGGTTAACGCCCTGGGTTAACCGGTTAACGCAAGACAGAAATTAATTTTTTTTAATTATCATAACAGTGTTAACCGGTTAACGCCCTGGGTTAACCGGTTAACGCAAGACAGAAAGTTGTTCCTGCGCTAACAACGAACAGAATGCAGAATCACCCGCATTTTTCGCCGTTGGAGGACTTCCGGACCTCCGATTTCGATTCCGTAAAAAGATACACGTCCATAAAATTACGACTCACCCAAATATAGATTCATTCACGGATTTAACGTAACTTATTCATCACAATTTGCAGCATTCATCATCCTGATTAGGGTCAATTCAATGGCTTATTACTACCCATTACATGTTAACCCATAATACCCATTAAACGACGATAAACCCCCCTTACCTGAGTTAATCCGGCAAATCCTTTAACTTCAAGCTTTTCCCTTCTTCAATCCTTTTTCTCTTGCTCTTCCTCTTTGCCCTTTTTCCACTTTTTAGTCGCTTCTCTCCTTTCACGTGAAAAACCCTTTTTATAAATAGGACTCTTTACCGATTCCAACAATCGTTCCAATTCCAACTTTATTATTCCAATAATAATAATCCAATAATATTCCAATTATTTAATTAAATTAATAAATATACTAATAATAATATATATGAAGGGTTTATCTTTTATTTTGAAAAATAATACCCTCTCATTCATATTATCATCATAATATACTATTAAACTTAAATTAAATAATTATCATATTTTATCGGGGTGTTACAACATACGCCTATGGTTGTGGTTGAGCCATTAACTCTCCCTAACCAAGATGTAGAGGAGTTGGAAGACGCACTCGCCAAGATGAAGCAAGAGAAGGATGTGTAGGAAGAACGATTCCATGCTTTGAGCCGAAAGCATGAGGAGTTGCAGCTTGAGTCTAAGGACAAAGATGCGTTTATTGAACTTCTTGAAGACCGAGCAGTAATGAGATAGAGAGATCCAGAAGGTACATCATCCTCTAGTATGCCTCAGTCTTCCGGTGCTTGGAAGAAGATTGTTGACCAGCTTGTCCCTGAGAAGGCTCAGATGAAGACTTCTTTTGAGCCCGAGATTCGACGCATCCGAAGGAAGTATGCGCCAGCAGCTAGATCATCTAACACTGTTGTTAGGGGATCCTTAGGATGATTAGTTACCTTTTCTCTTGTATTTGTATTTTGGTTTCTAAAATTGTACTCAGTGTAATCCTTCCAAAACTTATATGAATAAAAGAGATTTTTTATGGTCAAATCAAATTGTTACTGTTATTTAATATTTGCAAATATAACTTTGTATGTTCCTTGAAATTGAAAATAAACAAACAAAAACATTGCATTTCATGCATCATTTACATAAACAGGTTTCTTCTGCCAGATGTCTTATCAGTTATTCTTCTGTGCTTCAGCCAAGTTGACTCGCCGATACAACACTCACGCCAATCAACATATAATCATGGAACATTTGGAACAAGAGAACTGAGAGTTGAAAGATAAGATTGCCCGTATAACTGTTATGATGGAGTCTGTTCTAGCTGCTCAAAATCAGTCTTCTCCAACTCCTGCAACTCCTCCTCCTCAAAGGACTGTCATCTTAGAGGTTACTACCTCAACCATTCATGTGGCTTCTGTAACACCCCGATAAAATATGATAATTATTTAATTTAAGTTAATAGTATATTTATTAATTTAATTAAATAATTGGAATATTATTTGGATTATTATTATTGGAATAATAAATTTGGAATATATATAAAGAGTTCCATTTGGTAAAAAGGGTTTTTTCACGTGAAAACCAGAGAAGCGACAGAAAGTGAGAAAAGGGCAAGGAGGAAGAGCAAGAGAACAAGGGTTGAAGAAGGGAAAAGCTTGAAGCTAAAGGATTTGCCGGATTAACTCAGGTAAGGGGGGTTTATCGTCGTTCAATGGGTATTATGGGTTAACATGTAATGGGTAGTAATAAGCCATTGAATTGACCCTAATTTGGATGATGAATGTTGCAAATTGTGATGATCAAATTACGTTAAAAACTGTGATTGAATATATATTTGGATGAGTTGTGATTTTCTAGACGTGTAGCCGTTTACGGAATCGAAATCGGAGGTCCGGAAGTCCTCCAACGGCGAAAAATGCGGGTAATTCTGCATTCTGTTCGTGTTAGCGCAGGAACAGCTTTCTGTCTTGCGTTAACCGGTTAACCCAGGGTGTTAACCGATTAACACTGTTATGATAATTAAAAGAATTAATTTCTGTTTTGCGTTAACCGGTTAACCCAGGGTGTTAACCGGTTAACACTGTTATGAATTATGAGAAATTGCTGTCTGTCTTGCGTTAACCGGTTAACCCAGGGTGTTAACCGGTTAACACTGTTAAAATGTGCCAGGAAGCGTGTTCTGTGTTGCGTTAACCGGTTAACCCAGGGCGTTAACCGGTTAACACTGTTGGAAAAGTGAAAAAAATTGATATTTAAATATTGTGAACATATTTGATGATTGGCCTATATTGGTGTAGGATATAGTAGGGATCATTTCCCGTTGTTTTGAGCAGTATAGGTATTAGTAGAGTGTGCTAATACTGTGATTTATTATTTGGCATGATATGAATATGATTCTGTGATAAATATGCTGATGATGTATGATGGTATGCATAATACTGTGAATGTATCTGTTATGTATGCAATTGTGGATGGACTGTTTATGGCTGAGAATGTGAGCATATGTCCATTTTGGATTGTTGTTGATGGTTGCATGCTAGGTGATTTAGCGTGCATAGTATGGCCTTTATGGTGGTAGCTAATTCCCATGGTGAGGAATTAGTGAGTGAGTTATTGTGGATTGTTGTTGATGTTTGCATGCTAGGTGATTTAGCATGCATAGCATAGCCCTTGGGGTGGTAGCTAATTCCCATGGTGAGGAATTAGTGAGTGAGTCACTAGGTCTCAAATGAGTGGGACTAGTGAGCTTGGTAGCCGTATCTGGATTTGATCGGTGAGGTTGAACTATGTGTTCACGAATAGTCGGTACCGCATGCACGGAGTCTTATTGCATAATGTATGTATGGCGTATAATATGAATGGATGTATTCCAATATTATACGTGTGTTTTGTGTTGGGTTGAGTATGATTATGATCTTGAGTTGATGTTGCCGTTGCTGAATGTGTGATCTGATTTGGGTGATGAAATGTGTTAAATTACTTAGCATTACATGATATTTTATAATGCTTATTATATCGATTGAGGAACTCACCCTTACAACTATGTTTCAGGTAACGAGCAGTGATTGAGTAGAAGCTAGTGCTTGGAGTCTAGTGTAGTTCCTTAGTGGGTCATGCTCTGGTAGATGTAACATCGGGACAGGATGTTTTACCTTGTTTTCATTTTGGTTGTTGAAAAACTTTACATGTAATGTGTTACATGGTTTGCATGATTGATTAGATCTCTATCCGCTGCGAATTATGCAATGTTTTATTTTGATTAATAAATGAGCATGACAAGTTATTATGGTGAATGGTGTGAAGTGTCAAGTGTGACACCCTTAAATTGCATATCTACTCTGATTTATATTTTGTTGAATTAATTAATTATTGGGGTATTTTAGGAGGGTGTTACATTAGTGGTATCATAGCATAGTCGGTCGAGTTGAGTCGTAATTATTCTGTTTCCCTGTACGTGTTAGGTGTTGTGTAACCCTATCAGTACTTATTGTTTTAGCTTGTTGGGTTTTCAGAATAGAGATGGCTGGAAGAGGTAGAGACGATGTTGCGATTTCTGAGGCTCTGGGTATGCTAGCTGGAGTACTTGGAGGAAATCCGAATGTTGTGGGACTGGGAGCTGCTCGTCAACTGAGTGAGTTCCAGAAGAACAATCCTCCAATGTTCAAGGGAGCATACGATTCAGATGGTGCTCAGAAGTGGTTGAAGGAGATCGAGAGGATCTTCCGAGTGATTGAGTGTGCCGATAACCAGAAGGTCAGGTTCGGTACGCATATGCTGTCAGAGGAAGCAGATGATTGGTGGGTTGCTACCCGCACTGAGTTGGAAGCTGTTGGGGATGCTGAGATCACTTGGGCGGTGTTCAGAGAGAGATTCCTGAGGAAGTACTTTCCAGAGGATGTCAGAGGAAAGAAAGAGATAGAGTTCTTAGAATTGAAGCAGGGCAACCGGTCTGTTACTGAGTATGCTGCTAAGTTCACAGAGCTGTCGAAGTATTACACTCCCTATGATGAGGCTACTGGGGAATTTTCAAAATGTGTGAAGTTTGAGAACGGGTTACGTCCCGAGATCAAGCAGGCTATTGGGTATCAGCGGATTAGAGTGTTTTCTGATTTGGTTAACTGTTGCAGGATTTTTGAACAGGATACCAAGGCCAGGGCGGAGAGCTATCAGCAGAGGGTTGATAGGAAATGCAAGAATCAGAATGATCGTGGAAAACCGTATGCAGCTGGCAAAGGTTTCCATAGACAGAGTGGGATGAAGAGACCTAGTGAGGGAGACTCCAGTGCCCCTGCTAAGTGTTACAGATGTGGTCAGGCTGGACATCGTTTCCATGAGTGTACCAGTGCTGAGAAGAAGTGTTTCAAGTGTGGCAAAGGTGGTCACTTGGCTGCAGAGTGCCGGTTGAAGACTATGACTTGTTTCAACTGTGGAGAGGTGGGTCATATCAGTCCACAGTGTCCTAAGCCGAAGAAAGAGAACCAGTCGGGAGGCAAGGTCTTTGCTTTATCGGGTTCTGAGACTTCTGCAGATGATCGTTTGATCCGAGGTACGTGTTATATTAATGGCTTTCCTCTTGTAGCTATTATTGACACATGTGCGACTCATTCCTTTATATCTTTGGATTGTGCTGTGAAACTTAAATTAGAGATATCTGAGATGCATGGGGGTATGGTGATTGATACTCCTGCGAAGGGTTCAGTGACTACTACTTCAGTTTGTTTAAATTGCCCTTTGAGTATTTTTGGTAGAGACTTTGGGATGGACCTCGTGTGTCTTCCACTAGTGCAGATTGATGTTATCCTGGGTATGAACTGGTTGGTGTTTAACCGAGTTTATATCAACTGTTTTGATAAGACTGTGATCTTTCCTGAGATTGAGGAAGGAAAGAGTTTGTTTCTGTCAGCAAGGCAAGTGAGTGAGGCAGTAGCAGATGGGGCAGAGTTGTTTATACTGTTAGCGACTTTGGAGGCTAAAGATAAACTGGTGATTTGCGATCTAGCCGTGGTGTGTGATTTTCCTGATGTGTTTCCAGAAGAAGTGAATGAATTACCGCCAGAGCGTGAAGTTAAGTTCTCGATTGATTTGGTACTTGGTACTAGGCCGGTGTCGATGGCTCCGTACCGTATGTCTGCTGTTGAGTTAACTGAATTGAAGAGTCAGCTGGAAGATCTGTTGGATAAGAAATTTATTCGTCCGAGTGTGTCGCCGTGGGGCGCACCAGTGTTATTGGTTAAGAAGAAAGAAGGTACTATGAGGTTGTGTGTGGACTACAGGCAACTGAATAAAGTGACGATCAAGAATCGGTATCCTTTGCCGAGGATTGATGATTTGATGGATCAGTTGGTTGGTGCGAGTGTGTTCAGCAAAATAGATTTGAGATCGGGGTATCATCAGATACGTGTGAAAACTGAGGATATTCAGAACACTGCTTTCAGAACAAGGTATGGACATTATGAGTATTCTGTAATGCCTTTTGGTGTGACTAATGCGCCTGGGGTATTTATGGAGTATATGAATAGGATTTTCCATCCGTACCTAGACAAGTTTGTTGTGGTGTTTATTGACGATATTTTGGTGTATTCGAAATCTGAAGAAGAGCATGCTGAACATTTGAGAGTGGTTTTAGGAATTCTGCGAGAAAAGAAGTTATTTGCTAAACTGTCTAAGTGTGAATTTTGGTTAGAAGAGGTTAGTTTTCTTGGTCATGTGGTTTCAAGAGGTGGTGTTGCTGTTGATCCTTCTAAGATGGAAGCGGTATCTAAGTGGGAAGCTCCGAAGTCAGTTTCTGAGATAAGGAGTTTTCTTGGACTTGCAGGTTATTATAGGAAATTCATTGAGGGATTTTCTAAGTTGGCGTTACCGTTGACGATGTTGACTAGAAAGGGGCAAGCGTTTGTTTGGGACTCAAAATGTGAAGGAGGTTTCCAAGAGTTAAAGAGAAGGTTAACTACTGCTCCTATTCTGATATTACCAAGTCCATCAGAACCATTTGAGGTTTACTGTGATGCTTCATTGTTGGGTTTGGATGGTGTTTTGATGCAGAATAAGCAGGTCGTAGCTTATGCTTCGAGACAACTGAAGGTTCATGAGAGGAACTATCCGACACACGATTTAGAGTTGGCAGCTGTGGTGTTTGTTCTGAAGTTATGGAGGCATTACTTGTACGGGTCAAGATTTGAGGTTTTCAGTGACCATAAAAGTTTAAAGTATTTGTTTGATCAGAAAGAGCTGAATATGAGACAGAGGAGATGGTTAGAGTTTCTGAAGGATTATGACTTTGGTTTGAATTACCATCCGGGTAAAGCAAACGTAGTGGCTGATGCATTGAGTCGGAAATCATTGCATATGTCTATGTTAATGGTTAAGGAATTGGATTTAATTGAGCAGTTTAGAGACTTGAGTTTGGTGTGTGAGAGTACTCACAATAGTGTTAAATTGGGAATGTTGAAGTTAACGAGTGGTATTCTGGATGAGATTAGAGAGGGTCAGAAATCCGATGTGCTTTTGGTTGATAAGTTGACTCTAGTGAATCAAGGTCAAGGTGGTGAATTCAGAGTTGATGAGAATGGTGTTTTGAAATTTGGTAATCGGGTGTGTATTCCGGATGTTACCGAACTTAAGAAAAGTATTCTTGAGGAAGGACATCGTAGTGGCCTGAGTATTCATCCTGGGGCTACGAAGATGTATCATGATTTGAAAAAGTTATTTTGGTGGCTGGGAATGAAAAGAGAAATTGCGAGTTTTGTTTATTCTTGTTTGACTTGTCAGAAGTCAAAGATTGAGCATCAGAAGCCGTCTGGGCTAATGCAACCGTTGGCTATTCCAGAGTGGAAGTGGGATAGTATCAGTATGGATTTTGTTTCTGGTTTACCGAGGACAATTAAGAATTTTGAAGCTATTTGGGTGATTGTTGACAGATTGACAAAATCGGCTCATTTCATTCCGATCAGAATGGATTATCCGTTAGAGAGATTAGCTGAGTTGTATATTGAGAGAATTGTAAGTTTGCATGGTATTTCGTCGAGTATTGTTTCGGACAAAGATCCTAGATTTACATCGAAGTTCTGGGAAGGTTTGCAGAGGGCTTTGGGAACTAAGCTGAGATTGAGTTCTGCATATCATCCGCAGACTGATGGTCAGACTGAGAGGACGATTCAGTCACTGGAGGATCTTTTGAGGGCTTGTGTTTTGGAGAAGGGAGGTGCTTGGGATTGTTATTTACCTTTGATTGAGTTTACCTACAACAATAGTTTTCATTTGAGCATTGGTATGGCACCGTTTGAAGCTTTGTATGGTAGGAGATGTCGGACACCTTTATGTTGGTATGAGTCCGGTGAGAGTGCGGTGGTTGGACCGGAGATTGTTCAACAAACTACGAAAAAGATTAAGATGATTCAGGAGAAGATGAGGATTGCTCAGAGTCGTCAGAAGAGTTATCACGACAAGAGGAGGAAGTCACTTGAGTTTCAAGAGGGAGACCATGTGTTCCTTCGTGTTACTCCGATAACTGGGGTTGGTCGAGCTTTGAAGTCGAAGAAGTTGACACCTCGATTTATTGGTCCTTATCAGATTTTGGAGAGGATAGGGGAGGTAGCCTATCGTATCGCTTTACCGCCGTCACTTGCGAATTTGCATGAGGTTTTTCATGTGTCTCAGTTGAGGAGGTACATTCCTGATCCGTCGCATGTGGTCCAAGTAGATGATATACGGGTGAGAGATAACCTGACTGTTGAAACATCACCTATGAGGATAGAGGATCGAGAGTTGAAGCAGTTGCGGGGTAAAGAGATTGCTTTGGTAAAGGTAGCTTGGGGAGGACCAGCAGGTGGCAATGTGACTTGGGAACTTGAGAGTCAGATGAAGGAGTCTTATCCAGAGTTATTCGCTTGAGGTATGTTTTCGAGGACGAAAACTCTTTTAGTGGGGGAGAGTTGTAACACCCCGATAAAATATGATAATTATTTAATTTAAGTTAATAGTATATTTATTAATTTAATTAAATAATTGGAATATTATTTGGATTATTATTATTGGAATAATAAAGTTGGAATATATATAAAGAGTTCCATTTGGTAAAAAGGGTTTTTTCACGTGAAAACCAGAGAAGCGACAGAAAGTGAGAAAAGGGCAAGGAGGAAGAGCAAGAGAACAAGGGTTGAAGAAGGGAAAAGCTTGAAGCTAAAGGATTTGCCGGATTAACTCAGGTAAGGGGGGTTTATCATCGTTCAATGGGTATTAGGGGTTAACATGTAATGGGTAGTAATAAGCCATTGAATTGACCCTAATTTGGATGATGAATGTTGCAAATTGTGATGATCAAATTACGTTAAAAACTGTGATTGAATCTATATTTGGATGAGTTGTGATTTTCTGGACGTGTAGCCGTTTACGGAATCGAAATCGGAGGTCCGGAAGTCCTCCAACGGCGAAAAATGCGGGTAATTCTGCATTCTGTTCGTGTTAGCGCAGGAACAGCTTTTTGTCTTGCGTTAACCGGTTAACCCAGGGTGTTAACCGGTTAACACTGTTATGATAATTAGAAGAATTAATTTCTGTTCTGCGTTAACCGGTTAACCCAGGGTGTTAACCGGTTAACACTGTTATGAATTATGAGAAATTGCTGTCTGTCTTGCATTAACCGGTTAACCCAGGGTGTTAACCGGTTAACACTGTTAAAATGTGCCAGGAAGCGTGTTCTGTGTTGCGTTAACCGGTTAACCCAGGGCGTTAACCGGTTAACACTGTTGGAAAAGTGAAAAAAATTGATATTTAAATATTGTGAACATATTTGATGATTGGCCTATATTGGTGTAGGATATAGTAGGGATCATTTTCCGTTGTTTTGAGCAGTATAGGTATTAGTAGAGTGTGCTAATACTGTGATTTATTATTTGGCATGATATGAATATGATTCTGTGATAAATATGCTGATGATGTATGATGGTATGCATAATACTGTGAATGTATCTGTTATGTATGCAATTGTGGATGGACTGTTTATGGCTGAGAATGTGAGCATATGTCCATTTTGGATTGTTGTTGATGGTTGCATGCTAGGTGATTTAGCGTGCATAGTATGGCCTTTATGGTGGTAGCTAATTCCCATGGTGAGGAATTAGTGAGTGAGTTATTGTGGATTGTTGTTGATGTTTGCATGCTAGGTGATTTAGCGTGCATAGCATAGCCCTTGGGGTGGTAGCTAATTCCCATGGTGAGGAATTAGTGAGTGAGTCACTAGGTCTCAAATGAGTGGGACTAGTGAGCTTGGTAGCCGTATCTGGATTTGATCGGTGAGGTTGAACTATATGTTCACGAATAGTCGATACCGCATGCATGGAGTCTTATTGCATAATGTATGTATGGCGTATAATATGAATGGATGTATTCCAATATTATACGTGTGTTTTGTGTTGGGTTGAGTATGATTATGATCTTGAGTTGATGTTGCCGTTGCTGAATGTGTGATCTGATTTGGGTGATGAAATGTGTTAAATTACTTAGCATTACATGATATTTTATAATGCTTATTATATCGATTGAGGAACTCACCTTACAACTATATTTCAGGTAACGAGCAGTGATTGAGTAGAAGCTAGTGCTTGGAGTCTAGTGTAGTTCCTTAGTGGGTCATGCTCTGGTAGATGTAACATCGGGACGGGATGTTTTACCTTGTTTTCATTTTGGTTGTTGAAAAACTTTACATGTAATGTGTTACATGGTTTGCATGATTGATTAGATCTCTATCCGCTGCGAATTATGCAATGTTTTATTTTGATTAATAAATGAGCATGACAAGTTATTATGGTGAATGGTGTGAAGTGTCAAGTGTGACACCCTTAAATTGCATATCTACTCTGATTTATATTTTGTTGAATTAATTAATTATTGGGGTATTTTAGGAGGGTGTTACAGCTTCTACTCAACCTGGTCCGACTATGCCTGCAGATTCCCGTGGGGAATGCCACCGAATTTCATGCCTAAAGAGTTTGCACCCATATTTGCTTCTATGCCGGCATCTAGCCCGGTCATGTCCGTTCCGCCTCCAGTTGTTCACACTCTGCCTCGTGTTGAGGACTTCATTTATCATTCTGAGCCATCTGAGGTACCCGATGTTTATGAGAAGATGGACGAGATGAAGGATCAGTTCCTTGAGCTGCGAAAGGAATTGAAGACATTGAGAGGAAAATATTTGTTCGGTAAGAATGTTGTTGAACTTTGCTTAGTGTCAAATGTCAAGATCCCGATGAAGTTCAAAGTCTATGACTTTGAAAAGTATAAGGGAAATACTTGTCCACTTATCCATCTTGTCATGTATGCCAAGAAAATGTCAACTCAAATCGATAATGATCAGTTATTAATTCAATACTTCCAAGACAGTCTGACTGGTGCCGCTTTGAGGTGGTACATGGGGCTAGATAGTGCATGTGTTTGCACATTTAATGATGTGGGTGAAGCTTTTGTGAAGCATTATAAGTACAATATGGACATGGCGCCTGATAGAGACCAGCTAAGGTCTATGTCTCTGAAGGACAAAGAGACATTCAAAGAGTATGCCCAGAGGTAGAGAGAGCTTGCTGCTCAGATCAGTCCTCCGTTGGAAGAGAAATAAATGACCAAGATTTTCCTCAAGACCCTGAGTTTGTTTTATTACGAGCGCATGATTACTAGTGCCCCTAGTGATTTTACCGAAATGGTAAACATGGGGATAAGGTTAGAAGAAGGAGTCCGAGAGGGACGTATGTCTAAGGAAAAGGTGTCATCGAGCAAGAAGTATGGACGTAGTTTCGCCAGAATGAAGGAAGGAGAAACCAATACAGTGTCAGTAGGGAGGTAGAGAAGGCCTCATATCAAAAGAAATTTGCAACCACGTCAACATCATCACCAAGTTTCATCAGTTATTCTAGTATTTTCAAACAATCAATCAATGTCAGTTCAACGACAACGTCAACAACAACCGCAAGAAATAACCAACAACTACAACACCAACACCAATAATCAATAACAACAACAGAATTTCGAGAGGAAGAAGGTCTCTTTTGACCCTATTCATATGTCATATGCCGAACGGTATCCATCTTTAGTTCTCAAGAACCTACTCCAACCAAGGAAACCATCACAAATTCCAGAACCACTTCTGTGGTGGTATAATCCAGAACTCCGTTGCGCCTTTCATCAAGGAGATCCCGGTCATGATATCAAAAATTGTTACCCATTGAAGTGTGAGATCCAGAAGCTAGTGAAAAGTGGGATGGTGTCCTTCGAGGACCGTGTGTCGAATGTAAAATCTTGACCTAATTGATTAAAGCCAAACCATCTACCAATTCCAAATAAGCCTTATGACTTTCTCTAATCCCTTCTAAAACACCACTAGTAAGCTTTAACATGCCTAGCTTCATAATCTATGACGTAACTTCACAAACCAAACCTAAATCTCTAAATTCTTCTATTAGCTCTAACTCATTAGCCATCAATGTCGAAATATGCAATGTCTTCCAACTCAGTGCATCAGCCACTACATTGGTTTTACCATTATGGTAATTCAAACCAAAATCATAATCCTTTAACAATTCAAGCCACCTCTTCTGCCTCATATTTAACTCATTATGATTTAATAGGTACTTCAAGCTATTATGATCACTAAACACTTCAAATCTAGACCCAAACAGATAATGTCTCCAAATTTTAAGTGTGAACACAACGACAACCAACTCTAAGTGTTGTGTGGGATAATTCTTATAATTAAATCTAAGTTTTCTTGATGCGTAATCCATAACTTGTAAATTCTACATTAATATACCACCTTGACCCATCATGGAAGCATCACAATACACAACAAAAGGTTCGATTGTACTCGAAA
The DNA here is from genome assembly GCF_024323335.1 of Lathyrus oleraceus. Taxonomy (NCBI): domain Eukaryota; kingdom Viridiplantae; phylum Streptophyta; class Magnoliopsida; order Fabales; family Fabaceae; genus Lathyrus; species Lathyrus oleraceus. The sequence goes on from NC_066582.1 coordinate 401,479,852, forward strand.
GAATCAAAATTGGAGCAGTCGTCAAATTTTTCTTGAGTTCTACAAAACTCTCTTCACAAGCAACATCCCACGCATACGCTTGACCCTTTTGAGTCAACTTAGTCAAAGGCATTGTCAACTTCAAAAAAAAATTATGAATCTATGATAATAACCAGTTAACCCAGGGAAACTTTTAATCTTTGTAACAGACTTCAGAGTCTCCCACTGTAATACATCACCAATCTTCGAAGGATTAACTGTAATACCACCATTAAAAATTACGTGGCCAAGAAATCTCAATCCTCTTAACCAAAACTCACACTTAGATAACTTATCATATAATTGTTTCTCTTTCAACAACAAATTAAGGGATCATAAAAGTCTTGATCACTTGATTGTATTGGTACCTTTACGCTTGCACCTGTCTTTAAGTCAAACTAAAATCAAGTTAAGCTTCACTTTCAATACTCTGAAGACTCTGGACATAGAGACTAGAACACTATTCAAGCGCAACAAAGATTTATCTTCAGCACTTGTCGGTCATGATGAGAGATGCACGTCGTGAGCCTTAAGCAACGGGGAACAATGAGAGGGAATTTTTCTTATCTTTATCTAAAGTACCCATGCGTATGAGGCATATGCCCTAATTATTCAAAGTATTCGCCTTCATTCATTGACTTTAGTGTAATTTGAACCAAATGATTGTTAAGTCTTCTTCTTATAGGCTCCACATAAACCCTTCAATGTATCAACAACTTGAGCTAAACACACTTTAATTTATTGGGTTAATCACCTTTCTATGGTTAAGAACCCCCATTTTTCTATCTTGTTAGTCTCATTGCTTAGACATAGCTCTTTCCTTCATTGCTTACCATGTTAGTCTCATTGCTTTGGCAAACCTTTCTGTGTGTCTTGTTAGTCTCATTGCTTAGACAGACCTTCCCCTTCTTGCCATGTTAGTCCCATTGCTTTGGCAAACCATTTCTCCTCTTAACTGTGTCTTGTTAGTCTCATGCTTAGACAAACTCTCTCAAGCTCTTTCCATGTTAGTCTCGTGCTTTGACAATCCCCTTTATGCAAGATTGCCATGCTAGTCTCATGCTTTGGCAAGTCTTTTTATACATGGTTGCCTTGTTAGCCCCATGCTTAGGCAAAACTTTCTTCTCTTCCTTGTTTGTCTTGTTAGTCTTATTACTTAGACAGACTTCCTCCATACCCCTGCCTTGTTGGTCCCATGTTTAGGCGAGCAACACTCTTTCAATTCAAATAACACTTTCCTTAATTCAAGCAATTTTCTCTTTAAATTAATTCAATCAACTGTTTCTTTTCCTTTGATCACTTAAATCTTTTTCAAAATAATGGCTCTTATGTTCAGGAAAAAAACTTTTATAATTTGTTCCTTAGCAGTCAGAATAAAAGCTCAGAGCATCCAAACTAGGATTAATTCAGTTAATGTCTATAAACTTCTAAGATACGATTATAATTATACCCTAAAATCGATACAGCAAGAAATTAAAAGTGCAATATGTATATTTAAAATATGAGGAGAATCAAACTGAAAATGATGCAAGCCACAAGAAACTTTAATACCACGATGTCATAAACCATCATGAAATCGAATCACAAACCATCATGAAATCGAATCTCAAACCATAATGAAATCAAATCGCACACCGCTGTGAGAAAATTCTTTACTTTGAATAAATTTTGAATGATAGCAAATTGTGTGATCATCATCCAAATGTTGGCTGTGCATTACCTTACATGATACATTTGTGTTTTTATTGTGTTTTTATCCCATTCTATTGTTGCATGACTGTACATAAAGACCTACATTGATACATCTCTTAAAAGAACTCATAAAATCCATTTTGTGTCAGTATGCATCAACACATAAGCCTATGCATCGATACATACAGCATGTTGCAAATCACAAAACTTTTTTGTTCAGTATGCATCGATGCATACGAGTCATGTATCGATACATGGACAGGCAAAATGCTCTATGGATCGATCCATACGTGCCTTGCATCGATCCATGATTAGTTGAAACAACCTATGTATCAATGCATACGTATTAGGCATCGATACATGTTAGTGGAAATGTCATATGCATCAATACATACGAATTATGCATCGATCCATGCTTAATTCAATTCACCAAAAACTCACGTATCTTACAGTATGCATCGATGCATACCCTCATGTATCAATGCATAAGTTTGTTTTATGTTCTAACAGTCTTGGTTTCAGCATATATAAGAGATGTTGTGACAGCAGTGATGTTGACGAATTCTTAGAGGGAAAAACAATTGTACACAAGATCAAAGCAGTGTAGCAGCAGTTGTTTGAGAGCAGATAGAAACCTGAAAGAGACTTCATCTTCTTCATCTTCTCAATCACTTTTCTTCAAGAACATCAAAACATAATCATTCTTGTTCTTCGGATTAAAGGATCAAAGAGATAACGTTCAGCGGTACGATCAAGGATCTAGCTGAGGTTTTCAGTGGAACGATCGAGGATCTAGCTGAGTTGAAGATTGAAGGGGGTTTCGAGGAAAAACCTACTGGTTTGTCCTTCAAGAACTGGAGTGTTCTTGCGGGTTTGTTAGTCACGTTTGCAGAACAGATTCAGCCGCAGCGTTGCGTTTGGAGATCGGGGGATTTCGCAAGCAGGTCGTGGAACCGGTGAATTGTTTGCAATTTCGTGCAGGAAATTCTTGATTGTGCTCAGGTCAAGTGGAGGTTTCATACAAGAAGAAGTTCTTGGAATTTAGAATTCTGTCTTTGTATCATAACCTTGTATCAACGAATTCGGCAATAATTGATAATCAAAGTTCTCAATTTCATTTGAAATTGAGAGGGAGACGTACCCACACGCGAGGACGACGTGGGGAACTTCCTTACCAAATCTCTGCGTATTGTATTCTTACCTTACTCCTCTTTACGTTTCAAACAGTTTTTGCAATTTCAGTTAGTGTGTTGTGATTGTCCCTTTTGCAAGATGTCGCATCCGCGAAAAAACAACCGGCGGGCTAAAACAAAAAAACACAAACAGAGCCGCCACTGCGCGTTATTTATCCCAAAATAGGGAAAGGAAACACTCAGAGAAACCTGGAAAAAGCATGGTCTCGCGACCAAAGAGAAAGGGTAAGGGAGTCGATTACGCAAGGGGAAGGTATTAGCACCCCTCACGTCCGTCGTACTCGACGGGATCCACGTTCTAAAAGAAAGAAAAGGTTGCTAAAACATCACACACACACACAAGGAACGCAGGTGGGGTTAAGAGGAAGAGGGCTCGCTAGGACATCGCGTCCTATGCCTACGTATCTCGTCGGGAACGAGAATCAGAGCTGCCGTAGTTCGGCTCACGCACGCCAAACAACACACGCACCCAAACAGGCAAACATGGAGCCTGAATGCCACTCGATAGGCTTACATCAGCATCCGAACCAAAACAGACACACACTGGAACCCAGATGCCACTTGATGGACTTACACCGGCTTCCAAGCACACAACAAGCACAAACAAACACAATCAAACATCAGGATACGGACAGCCAATCGCTGGGCTTACATCCATATCCTGACACACAAGCTTTAACAAGCAAACACACACAAAAAGGAAAAAAAGTGCCCGGAGAGACCTCGCACGGTCTCCTGCCTACATACCTCGTCTGGAACAAGGATCAGGGCGATGTAGTTCCCCCCAAAGGGGGAGAAACTCTAACCAGAGACAAAGGGAAGACACACTACCAGGGAGCTGTACTCGAGCCTAGTGTTATCATGCATCATTGCCCTATGTTATGGTTTCTACCTACTTGCACAACAGCAAGCTAACCCTATCCAGGAAGAAAGCAAGCATGCAAGCATCAACAAAACAAAACAAGCATTCCAAGCAAGTATTCACAAAGCACACACTATATCCAGTCAAGTGAGGCTCAAACAATGGGTTTGACTGCCGAGGCAAGTCATCTGTACAAGGTAGAGTTAGCTCTTAACCTTGCCATTGAGAGGCTAAGGTGAAGCTGATGAGAGGTGAGTGAAGATTAGACTTCACAGCTCTTATCCCTGATCAGGGAGAGCTTCAGACAAAGGAGCGTGGGTCCAGAATGGAGGGACCCTTCTACGCTCAAGACTCTGACACAACTGTACAAAGTACAAGATCTTGGGTTTGTGTCCCAATGCATCAACACAGTGGTGTGAGCAGAGGGACGACTCAACAGAATAGTGGGAGATAGATTGCATATCTCTATGATCCACCAATTGCCTTAATCAAGGTCTTTACCTGCTTGGCACAAAGTTAAACAATCACAAACATCGCCTCTTAAGGAGGACTTCAGACAGTTGCCTGGCCAAGTAACAGGCCAGGTCTTCCAGACTACATGGAGAATAGAAATTCTACCTCAATTGGTTTAAAAACCAAGCAACAGCATGCAAGTTCTCAAGGAACTGTAAGCAACTAAATGTACCTGAAATCAATCAAGTATCATCAGTACTCAGACAAACCAACAGTAAACAGCAAATGGTTAATCAGTTAATCTGTACAAGCAACATAAGTTAATGCACATAAGTGCAAGCCATGAGCTCAAGCTCAAGCATCAAACCCTACAAAACAAAATCATGTTAGTGGACAACATCAAACAAATTCAATTTGCAACTTGCATTTATCTCCTTAAGCTTTTTGCCTTTTAACCTGAAAATCCACACCAAATGTGAGAAACAAGACCACTAGGCCAAGCCTAGGGTCCAAAGGGGATAAAAAATTCTAAACAGCAAGTGCAAACCAACCAAAATCACATTCAAACAAATTAAAAGCAAATGCAATTGGTCCCATGCTCATATCAATCACCATTATCATTTTATGCACAATTTAACATCAATCATGCAATTTGCAACTCCAAAAGACCAAACAGAACTATATCCATCAAAAGCATACCAAATCAACTCAATTAATTCCAAAAAAATTCACACCTAAACAGGACACATTCAATGTATAGCATGTCAATTTTCAGCTCAATTGGACAAAAGAAAGTAGGTCAATGAAAATCAAGAAATCTAGACAAAATTATACAAGCCAATTCAAGACATCCAAACAAGCATCCACTTAAATAATTCATAAAACAGTGACAACATATTAGAAATGAATGGGATCAAAACCATGATGTCCTACAATGTGTCTACAATGCTCATGTCAAATTTCATCTTCATCCAATACCATATGAGAATTTCACAAGTGAAATGCCAACAAGTGTCACACAAGGTCACCAAATGAGCATACAGAGAAGAAAATTATCAATCAATTTGAAAATGCAACCAAATATTCCAGCAAAAATCACATGTTATCTTGACATATCAATGATCATTCATGCAAAAAATTGGAGCAATCAAACATTTCTAAGCATTTCAAATAAAATCAGAAAGTTGACCTAGCTTGGTGTGACACAAATTGTCACACCTCTATTCACAAAATCATATCTCCATCACCAAGTATCCAAAAATCATAAACTCTACATGAAAATCACCATCAATGTGTCCAGAACAAGCACAAAAAGTTTCATCCATTTCTTTAAAGGTATGAGTATTTCATGAAGGATATGGTGAAACATACACAAAATGCACACAAGTCAAAGATCAATAGGCCAATCCAAAAATCCTCCAAGCACAACTTGGACTACCATGCCTATAAAAAACTAGATTGAATTGTGAATCTAACAAAAAAAATCTCATTAAATTTGGATTAGAAATGAATTTTTTATGATTTTTGTAAGTTTGTTAAATTATTGGAATAATTATTTAATGTGTAATATAATTAATTTCCAGCGGATGGCATAACCGTAATTCTCGCTGCCAGGCTTAAAACGGTACCGTGTTCATTTATGCCGTGGCAGCTCGCGATTGGACTGTTTCGGCGCCAAACAGGATTTCGAAATTGGCATGGCTGGAAACGGATTGAAGCACGAAAATTTCCAGAATTTGAAGCTTCTTCTTCGCGCGTTCATGTTCATCACCTTCCAGCTTCGGTTACGAATTTTTTTCACGAAAATGCACAAGCGATATACCGTTGGAACCGTATGAGTGCGTACGTCATGAATATATACATGAAATCGTCCAAAAGTTCGTATACAAGACAAATCGAGCGAAAGAAGTTTTGACATCAAAGGTTCAAATCCAGATTTCTCACTCATCAGTTAACCAATTCACAAACTAATCATATCATGTTCATCTACAATGAAGGATCTATAAAACGCATATGACAATTCAAGAAATGGTGAGATTCGATTTTGCACCTTAGGTTGAAGACAGTGATGATTCTTGAGGTATTTTCGAGCCAAAACCAAAAACAGATGAAGAAGAAGGTTGAGGAAGTTGATTGGAAGAAGATCCTTGGCTCGAGGTTGCTCCAAATGAAAGAAATCTCAAAATGCCATTGTCATGCTCACTTGAAACAGTCACGATTTTGAAGGTTTCTTGCACAAATTCGATGAAACAGATGTAGAGCAAGGTATGTGGAAGATGAATCAACAAGAATTTTGCAAAATGATTGAGAATTGATGGAGTTTTGGTGAAAAATGCTTGATGAAGTTCTTGATGAATTTGGAGAAAATGGAGGGAAAGTTGGTTAGGATTCTTGTGAATTGTGATTATCATTTGCAATTCAGTTATGATTAAACATTTATACTCCAACTTAATCACTTTCTTAATCACCAATTAGCAAAAACTCATGTGATTAGCATAATATGAAACTTAAGTGCAAGTTCCAAAATGCCCTTGCAAAATATTGAACCATGACAGCTCATGACAGCTCAAACATCTTCTATTTAGCATTTTTGATGTGTTGCAAAAATCCCCATTCCAAAATTCCATGTATATCTCAACTTGGACCATTTTGCCCTTGGATTTAATTAGTGCACTTGAAAATTGACCTTTTGCATTGACCAATTTTGATGAATTTTGATTATGCACCATGAAAGTACATGTGAAATGGAGTTTGCTCATAAAAAGATCACTCATTTTGGACACTCCATGTGAAAGTTATGCCACTTTGATTATAGGTCTTTTTGGAAAATGAATGGACCATAACTTGCCAACCATACATGGGAATTTCAAGTTCTTGGACTTTTTGGAAAGGTGAGACCAATATCTACAACTTTCATGTTGAACAAATTTTCATTTGAAGCTTTTTTGGACATGTAATGTTGTGGTGAAAAACTTTCCATTTTTGGAAACTTCCATTACAAGTCACTTTCTATTTTTGGCAATTTTTGTCCTGACTTTATTTTCTTCATTCTTGAGCTTTGAAATGTCAAATGAAACTTGTTCCAACATGAATGAAGTGTATCCAACTCTCTCCTACCTCCAAATCCATAAAATCAAGCACAGTTGACCACAGTTGACTCTTTCAACTGATAGATGAATTTGGCAATGCACTGATCAATCTGAGCCCCAATCCTCTGATGAAATGGCTCAATGATGAAACCCTAACCTCCATAATCTCAATATAATCATGAAATGATCCCCACATCCATCATAGACCCCATCTCCTTGCCATGCCCTGATTGGCCCAATACAATTGATTAGGGTTGACCAGTGGTCAAAACCCTAATCTCAAGGAATATGCTTCAACACTTGATGATGACAAACCATGATGATGATGATGAATCATTCCCACCAAGATGAAGACCAATCTCCTTTG